>NC_139696.1:5862226-6462226 GCF_964106915.1 Podarcis gaigeae | reverse complement strand
CGCACCAGACCACAAGACGCACCTAGTTTTTGGAGGAGGAAAACAAGAAAAAAAATATTCTGAATCTCAGAAGCCAGAACAGCAAGAGGGATCGCTGCGCAGTGAAAGCAGCAATCCCTCTTTCTGTTCTGGCTTCTGGGATAGCTGCGCAGCCTGCATTCGCTCCATAAGACACACAAACATTTCCTCTTACTTTTTAGGAGGGAAAAAGTGAGTCTTATAGAGCAAAAAATACGGTACTTCCTATTAAGGAGAGTCCATGGCTCGTGGATCAGTTGCAGTGGGCCTCCAGATCGTAGAATCAAAGAACTGTAGAGTTTGAAGGCATCCCAAGGGTCATCCAGTCCAACCCTCTGAAATGCAGGAATCTTTTGGCCAACCTGGGGCTCGAATCCATGGCTCTGAGATTAAGAGTCTCATGCTCTAACAACTGAGCTATCCCAGATGTTGCTGCAGAGGGGGACACAACCGGTTTGCCCGCTGCTGGGGTGCCACAACAATTACTTACTAGTTATCTCCTGCTTGGACTACTGCAATGTGCTCTACGTGGGGCTACCTTTGAAGGTGACCCGGTAACTGCAACTAATCCAGAATGCGGCAGCTGGATTGGTGACTGGGAGCGGCTGCCAAGATCATATAAAACCGGTCCTGAAAGACCTACATTGGCTCCCAGGACATTTCCAAGCACAATTCAAAGTGTTGGTGCTGACCTTGAAAGCCCTAAACGGCCTTGGCCCAGTATACCTGAAGGAGCATCTCCACCCACATCGTCCAGCCCGGATGCTGAGGTCCAGCTCCGAGGGCCTTCTGGCGGTTCCATCTCTGTGAGAAGCCAAGTTACAGGGAACCAGGCAGAGGGCCTTCTCGGTGGTGGCGCCCGCCCTGTGGAACACCCTCCCATCAGATGTCAAAGAGATAAACAACTACCTGACATTCAGAAGACATCTGAAGGCAGCCCTGTTCAGGGAAGTTTTTAATGTGTGATATTTTAATGTATTTTTAATCTTTTGTTGGAAGCCACCCAGAGTGGCTGGGGAAACCCAGCCAGATGGGCGGGATACAAATAATAAATTCTTGCTGTTGTGGCGGTGGTTAGAATGTAAGGTGAGAGGCAGAGGGTATCAAATTTTGGTGTCACACAGGGGACCAGGTAAAGGACCCCTGGGCGGTTAAATCCAGCCAAAGGCAACTATGGGGTTGCGGCGCTCATCTCGCTTTCAGGCCGAGGGAGCCAACGTTTGTCCGCAGACAGCTTTCCGGGTCATGTGGCCAGCAGGACTAAACCGCTTCTGGCACAAGGGGACACTGTGACGGAAACCAGAGCGCACAGAAACGCCGTTTACCTCCCCACCAGAGTGGTACCTATTTATCTACTTGCGCTGGTGTGCTTTCGAACTGCTAGCTTGGCAGGAGCTGGGACAGAGCAACGGCAGCTCACCCCGTCACAGGGATTCGAACTGCCAGCCTTTTTAATTGCCAAGCTTTTAATTGCCCTGGTTGCACCGCAAAGTGGGTGAGCTCTTTCTGCTTCCAGCCTCAGCTGCTCCACCAAACAACAACCTTCCAGTATTTCTCCATTCGGGTAATAATTTTTAAAAACTTCTCCTTGTATTTCACAGACATCGAGACAGGCTTCTTCCCAGGGATGATGTCGGAGATAGAAGAGATCATGGAAAACCGGGTTCTGGGCAGAACAATAGCCGACAGTAAGTTAAATTATCCGGGGGTGGGGTTTTTTCCCATGTGCAAATAAGGTTCGGTGGCTGTTGTTTTCTTACAAAATTATAGATAGATAGATAGATAGATAGATAGATAGATAGATAGATAGATAGATGCAAAATTATAGATAGATAGATAGACAGATAGATAGATAGATAGATAGATAGATAGATAGATAGATAGATGCAAAATTATAGATAGATAGATGATAGATAGATAGATAGATAGATAGATAGATAGATAGATAGATAGATGATAGATAGATAGATGATAGATAGATAGATAGATAGATAGATAGATAGATAGATAGATGCAAAATTATAGATAGATAGATGATAGATAGATAGATAGATAGATAGATAGATAGATAGATAGATAGATAGATAGATGATAGATAGATAGATAGATAGATGATAGATAGATAGATAGATAGATAGATAGATAGATAGATAGATAGATGATAGATAGATAGATAGATAGATAGATAGATAGATGCAAAATTATAGATAGATAGATGATAGATAGATAGATAGATAGATAGATAGATAGATAGATAGATAGATAGATGCAAAATTATAGATAGATAGATGATAGATAGATAGATAGATAGATAGATAGATAGATGATAGATAGATAGATGATAGATAGATAGATAGATAGATAGATAGATAGATAGATAGATAGATAGATAGATGCAAAATTATAGATAGATAGATGATAGATAGATAGATAGATAGATAGATAGATAGATAGATAGATAGATAGATAGATAGATGATAGATAGATAGATAGATGATAGATAGATAGATAGATAGATGCAAAATTATAGATAGATAGATGATAGATAGATAGATAGATAGATAGATAGATAGATAGATAGATAGATAGATGATAGATAGATAGATAGATGATAGATAGATAGATAGATAGATAGATAGATAGATAGATAGATAGATAGATGATAGATAGATAGATGATAGATGATAGATAGATAGATAGATAGATAGATAGATAGATAGATAGATAGATAGATGAGAGAGAGAGAGAGAGAGAGAGAGATGCCAGTAAAACCAAGAAACATACAATCAAATAAACAAACTATAAATTGACAAACAAACAATAGCAATATAGGGAGCAACACAGTTCTTACAAATAACATCATTTATATTCCCATTGATGTGCACAATTATAGAACTTATAAAACAAGAAATTAAAAATGACTTCCAATTAGTCTCGCTGTACTTTATCTGTTGATTACCTTATACCACACAGTCACATATTTCTTATATAGTTTCTGATAACAAAGTTATATATTTTTCTAAATAAAAGCAAAGCGCTTCCATTTCTTCTCTGGCAACTGCAGCCATCGCCAGAAAGCGGCTCCCTCAGCTGCAAGTTGGGGGGTTCATTGCAAATTATTGGTTCATTGCAAATTATTGATTTTACCAACCACCAGTTTTAACAAACCAATTTTATTACACAAAACGTACAGTATTCATTTCGAACTGTTGTCACGGAGCTCCTAAAAGGTGTGGTTCCCGTAGTCTAGGTTGCCGGTTTGGTTACACCGTCCGTAATTCCTGATCTGCGCCTGATTCCCACACCGAAATCAACTACCATAACTGGCTCTGGCCTATTAATTCCTGAGCATTTGGGAGGATACAGTGGACGCTCGGGTTGCGAACGTGATCTGTGTGGGATGCACGTTCGCAACCCGCAGAGTTCGCAACCCGCAGCGGCGCGTCTGCGCACGCGCGGGTTGCGATTCGGCACTTCTGTGCATGCGCAAAGCATGATTTAGTGCTGCTGCGCATGTGTGACTGCCGAAACCCGGAGGTAACACGTACTTCCGGGATTTGGCGGTCTGTAACCCGAAAAAACACAACCTGAAGTGTATGTAGCCCGAGGTATGACTGTATTACCATTTACAGTTTCTAATGTTAACGGAGAAATCCGAGGGCTCCCTTGGACAAAAAACAAAGACACCAACCAGGATAACTTGGAGCAAAACAGCAGTTTGTAGGCTTGGCCTTTATTGATCTGTTGCAACAGGGTGCTCCCCTCACTTGCAGGAGAGAGGAGGGACCCAGAAAAATGGTGTGCAAGGCCTTATAAAGACTTTTGAAATTGCCACCCTGTAGATCAAGACCACCCCCAGAAACATCATACATACATCACAGAAGGGGTGTCACCTAAGACCACCCCTCAGATACATCACACCTACATCACAGAAAAGGCGGTCTAAAACAGAAATTTGAATGTTGTTTTTCTCCTGTCGTTGTTTATCTCCTGTCTGGCAGGTTACTTGACTGGATTGCCTGGGGAGCCTGGCCAGTCTTTTGTAATGATAAATACTTTGTTCCTGGGCCAGGTCACAGGCGCACACCCTATTCATATCTTAAATGTGCCCTTGAGACAGGATTTGTGAGGAAAGAGACAATGGGGAGGTTTCCCACTTTGACCTTGCAGAGAAAACATTGGCTCAGTTTAGGAATGAAAATGGTTCCAGGTCGGCCTTCCTGTGCTGATCTATGTACGTGTGGTTATGAACATTACCATATATCTAAGACCTCAAAATTCCTATCACACTAACGTGACACAACTTTCCTTGCAGACTTAATCCGAGACATGATGGAAATGAGGCTGGACTGTTACGAGAAAGGAGTGTTGCCGGTCCGGCCGGAGGTCGTTCTGCCCCCCGACCTGGAAGAAGCCATGATTCCCTCCATGGAATTATTGTTGGGCGCGAGCCTGGATCCACAGGGAATCATGGAACAGATGGAATCCCTTGGCCAACAGGAAGGCTTGGATCAGCCAGATGTTTATGGCCAGTTGGAAGCCTTGGATAAGCTGGAAGCTCCTGGCCAATCCGAAGCCTCGGAGCAGCCGCCGGTTTCAGATCAGCTGGAAGCCCCAGATCAGCCAGAATCCGCTCCAGATCAGGACAAAATGGCAGAAGAGCTGGAGGCCAAGGAGCCCGAACCACAGTGATGTGATGACTAAATGAATCAGGTAGGGCATGTGTGAAGTAGTTCTTCAGTCCCCAAAGAACTATCATCATTATTATTATTATTATTATTATTATTATTATTATTATTATTTCATACTGCATCACGGTGTGGTACGCTGGTTTGATATCAACTGATAGGAAGTGCCTACAGAGGGTGGTGAACACAGCACAAGATATTATGGGCTGTCCCGTGAATCCGCTGGATGAAATAGTGGAAGAACGTTGCCTCAGGAGAGTGAGGGAAATTCCCCAGGGATGATTCACACCCTGGCCGGCACTTTCTTGATCTCCTGCCCTCAGGCAGAAGATATAGAAGCAGGATTAGTCGCACCAACAGGGTAAAGAACAGCTTCTATCCATGGGCTGTTAGGCTGCTGAATGGAAAGATAACAACAGGGCAACTGACTTTTGGGTTTGGTGGGTGTGCATCAGTAAACGAGGGGAATTAAGACTAAGAGAGATGAGTGGGGGGTGCTGGTGTAATCTCACTGGGTACAAGTTGTACAAGTGACAATAAAGTATTTCAATTTCAATTCAGTTTCAGTTATTATATCCCACCTTTCCCCAGACTGAAATTCAAGACAGTTTGCGGATATCATTATTGTCGCAAAAGTTGGGTGCCACCTCCGCTCGCTGCAAAAGTGGGGGATTAAAGGGGGTCCCCAGCAAATTCATGGGACAGGGGTGGCGCTGTGGCTTAAGCCACAGAGCCTAGGACTTGCTGATCAGAAGGTCGGCGGTTCGAATCCCCGCGACGGGGTGAGCTCCCGTTGCTCGGTCCCTGCTCCTGCCAACCTAGCAGTTCGAAAGCACGTCAAAGCGCAAGTAGATAAATAGGTACCACTCCGGCGGGAAGGTAAACCACGTTTCCGTGCGCTGCTCTGGTTCGCCAGAAGCGGCTCAGTCATGCTGGCCACATGACCTGGAAGCTGTACGCCGGCTCCCTCGGCCAGTAAAGCGAGATGAGCGCTACAACCCCAGAGTTGGTCACGACTGGACCTAATGGTCCTTTACCTTTTACCTTTTACCAGCAAATTCATGGAGCCAGCAACCTTTCCAAATTCCAGTTGCTGGAAGCCACAGGACGGGAGAGCTGGTCTTGTGTTCGAATCCCGCTCACTGGTTTCCCACAGGCATCTCGTCAGCCGCTGTGAGAACAGGTTGCTGGACTAGATGGGGCCATTGGCCCTGATCCAGCAAGACCCATTTTTTACGTTCTTAGGTTTGCCTCTTCCCTTCTTATTTTTTTTATACATTTTTATTGTTTTTTTTAACATATCATTTCCAACAATCATATAACATAACTTCTTATTTTATACAGTGGTACCTCAGGTTAGGGACACAGGTGGCGCTGTGGGTTAAAGCCTCAGCGCCTAGGACTTGCCGATCGAAAGGTCGGCGGTTCGAATCCCTGCGGCGGGGTGCGCTCCCGCTGCTCGGTCCCAGCGCCTGCCAACCTAGCAGTTCGAAAGCACCTCCGGGTGCAAGTAGATAAATAGGGACCGCTTACCAGCGGGAAGGTAAACGGCGTTTCCGTGTGCGGCTCTGGCTCGCCAGAGCAGCGATGTCACGCTGGCCACGTGACCCGGAAGTGTCTCCGGACAGCGCTGGCCCCTGGCCTCTTGAGTGAGATGGGCGCACAACCCCAGAGTCTGGCAAGATGGCCCGTACGGGCAGGGGTACCTTTACCTTTTTACCTCAGGTTAAGTACTTAATTCGTTCCTGGGAGCCTACACGACACAACACAAAACACTGTTGCTGTATGTAGGCTTTATTGCATTTGTTTTTTTATCTTATATTTTGGAAATGTGCATCCAATTTTTTTCCCTTTAAATTTTTTGGGGGGCCCCCAAGAGAGCGGGGTCCTAAGCTATAGCTTGTTTAGCTTATACGTAAATCCAGCATTGTTTATTTTGCATTCTCCCCGCAAGATGGCAGCATTGTCACTGGGATGTTAACAAAACCAAACGCATCATAGCAAGCCTTCTTGTCTAGCCTGTGGGCTGAGATGCGAGTGAGTTGCAGTGATTTCAGTTCTCCTCCTCTGGAATCGGTTTCAGTTTAGAGCAGGGGTCAGCAAACCTTTTCAGCAGGGGGCCGGTCCACGGTCCCTCAGACCTTTTGGGGGGGGGCGGACTTCAGTTGTACCTCTGGTTACATGCTTAATTCGTTCCGGAGGTCCGTTCTTAAGCTGAAACTATTCTTAACCTGAAGCACCACTTTAGCTAATGGGGCCTCCTGCTGCCGCCGTGCAATTTCTGTTCTCATCCTGAAGCAAAGTTCTTAACCCGAGGTACTATTTCTGGCTTAGGGGAGTCTGTAACCTGAAGCGTATGTAACCTGAAGCGTATGTAACCCGAGGTACCACTGTATATGGTGGGGGAATGATCAAATCCCTATGCCCCACAAATAACCCAGAGATGCATTTTAAATAAAAGGACACATTCTGCTCATGTAAAAACATGCTGATTCCTCGACCACCCGCAGGTCGGATTTAGAAGGTGATTGGGCTGCATCCGGCCCCCGGGTCTTAGGTTGCCTTCCCCTGGCTTAGGTGCACAAATGGAGTGCTTGGACCCCCCCCCCCTTTTAAGAAGAACTGGTTCCAGTTCAACATGTCTGCAAAGGAACTAATTCCAGTTCATGCCTGGTTCACGTTTGGCCAGTGCCGGGATTTACGTATAAGCTAAACAAGCTATAGCTTAGGGCCCCACTCTCTTGGGCCCCCCAAAAAAAATTAAAGAGAAAAACAACTGGATGTACATTTCCAAAACATAAAAAAACAAATAAAATTTATTAATTATTGCTCCCTTCTTCCTTTTTTTTTTAAAAAAAATACATTTTTATTGATTTTTTAACATATCAGTTCCAACAGTCATACAACATATCTTCACATCTTATACAATATTTTTTTACTTCCATCAACACCTCTGATGATTTTCCGTTCTTTATCACTTATTCTGCATTTCTTAATTTCCTATTACTGTACATTTCATTATCCTTAACTAATAATTCTTTTCATAGTCTTTCTTGTAATATTTCAAGTAATCCACCTTACAAAACTTCTTGCAGTCCTACAGGTATATTCTGTTCATCACAATTGCTTTTCAAATAGCTCATATATTTCCTCCAGTCTTCTAAGAATCTCTGGTCCCGCAGGTTTCGAATCCTTCCTGTTAATTTATCTAATTCTGCATAGTCCATCAGCTTCATCCTCCATTCTTCTTTCGTCGGCAGTTCTTCTTGCTTCCATCTTTGTGCCAATAATATTCTTGCTGCTGTCATTGCATATGAAAACAACTTGCAATCCTGTCTATTAATATCCTTATTATTCTCCCTTCTTCCATGACCCTCTGCCATCTTGCCCTCTCGATTTTAGGCTGGTGTGCTGCTTTCACTTCGGTAAAAGTGATAAAACTCGTGCCGGCCATAAGAATTACATTTTATTTTATTTTTCCCCGTTCTCTTTCCAGGGATTCCAGGAGGTCGCACCAACGCGTTTGTGCCAACTGACAAAATGCTGAATTTAATTGGTCCTGGTGCAAGCAATAAATGGAAAGCTGCGGTTTTTCAAAAATACGTGCGAGGTCTATGCTCTTATTAGCCCCCCCCCAAAAAAACTCGGCGCTAAGAAACATCACACTAGTTTTCAACGAATTCCTCTTCTTTTTAAATTTGTGCATGTTCCCATTAATTGTTTGCAACTTAAATGTGCCTAAATAAATCCCAGATGGCATCTGGTAGAAGTTTGTTGTTATTTAAGTTCTGTTGAAGTCAGCGAGATACAATTTAGCCAGAGCTAAACTTGGGTTCGATTTCAATGGGACTAGAAGTGGTGACAAAGTTCTGCCAGATCTGTATGTTGACGTTTAGAAAGTTTTTAGCAACCTTTGCATTGTTTAACCATAGTTATTTGCATTATAACCATAGTATCTGCATTACTTGACCATAAAATGTGTTATTTTTTTAGAGAATGTTTGTGAGTATGTGCATGCCTATATATATTTTTAGAAAGCTTAGGATAATTTCATTTTTACCTAGTTGCCTTATAAGTCTGATTTATTCATGACTTCAGCAAAAAAGGAGGTTTTTCTTTTGATGTTATTTTCCTAGTACAAAAGAAATCATTGTGGAGATAAATAGATTGGTTGTTGTTGTTGTTGTTGTTGTTGTTGTTGTTGCTGTTCTCTTCCTCCCCCCTCCCCCAGTCTCCCACCTCTGAACCTGGTTAATTATTTCGTTTCAAATGTTTCTCTTTGGAAAGCACTGTTTGTGTTTTATCCCCTAAAGCATTGCCATTCAGTCGTATTCTTAAATAACTTTAATGCATTTCCATGCTTGTGTTTTACCTATGATTGTATCCATCGTTTTAAGATTAATTAATTTTAATTAATTTAATTAATTAAATTTAATTAATTTTAAGATTCATTTGGTTTTGTTGCAATGGTATTATATGTAAGATTTTTTTGGGGGGGCGGGGGATGTGAATTGACCAAGACTATTCTTAAATAATTTTAATGCATTTCCATGCTTGTCTTTTACCTATGATTGTATCTATCATTTTAAGATTAATTAATTTTAATTAATTTAATTAATTAATTTTAAGATTGATTTGGTTTTGTTGCAATGGTATTATATGTAAGATTTTTTTTGGGGGGGGTGAATTGACCAAGAGTTCACCCAGATCTGCGCTTGGGCCAAGTCTAGAAAGCACAAGTCGAAGCGGTTTTCTGCTTGTACCAACTGCCCTTCATCAATGAATCAGAGCAGACATCAAGCCAACTGATGTGTGCTCTGATCCAGCAGTAAAAGTCGGGTTTCCCCGGGGGAAAGCGTCAGAGACAAATGCGGACGAGCCCAAAGACAGCGAAATCTCCCACCCTTTAGTTTTCCTTCTCCTCGTATAAAATGAATCATTGAAGAGGCAGCCGAATGGCTGGTCTTTGCTTCCAGTTCCTCCCTTCTAAGGATGCCCAACGCTTGTCTCCAGCACAGCTCTACTCAGATGGAACCTGCCGAAATGAAACGGATCCGACCCGTTTTATTTCGGGGGGGTTGACTCTGAATATGACCAGCGCTGGATACGAGCCCATGCATCTAGTTAGAAAAAGTTCCTTATCCCTTTTAATGTGATCTCTTAGGAGACATCCTGTTTAAGAAATGGGACCGTTTATCTTTTCTTCTCCCTGCGTTTTTTTCTTACCCCCCCCCAAATTTAGCACCAATAAATGTGGGTGGGTGGGTGGGTGGGTGGAAAACAGGCTTGGGCAATTGCAGGTCTGAGCTCCCTGTGTAACCCACATTCAAAGCGGCTCCTGAATGGCGGGACGTCAGATGCAATGCTGAAAGCCGCTCACGGCTGCTACCGCCTCCTCTAAGAGAAGATGCCCATAGCTCTGGCAGGAGCTATGGGGCTCTTCTTACCCCTAACCCTTCTCCCTGCCCCATTGCCACCTCTCTTTCCGGGGTACAAAGGGTCCAGCGGTCAAGGTTTCTTGGCTGACCAGTCGCTGTGACCCAAACTCCCTCGAGGGAGAGGCAGCGGCAACGGAACAGGTATCTATCTATCTGAACCCATCAACCCAGGAATGGCGGGAGTTTGGATGACAGCCCCAAACGTTTGCCATACTTTAAAGAACTAGCGAAAGCTCTCTGATGTCACAAAGGCCGTTGCGACGAATGTTTATTGTCGCGGGGAGCGATCTGCCTGTTCAGAAAAAAGCACACCTGTAGCATTTCGGAACAGATGCTCAAACCGCTTTTCCGAAGCAAGGGAGGAGACGCAATCTCGCCTCCTCCCTGAGCAGCTAGATTTCCAAAGGCGGGGAGCTGTTTTCTTTTTCCTTACACCAGGCCTCCAGAACCTCTCTGGGGAGAGGCTGCGGGACTCCAGTTCCCTGCTCCCACTTTGCACAGCGATTTCTCCTTTCTTAAGTGCTACGGCGCACGACTATTATTGTGTGCTTTTTCCAAACGTGTAGATCAGCTCTGTCTGGAAACATATGCAATGCCAAATCTGTTTTCCTCTTACCTGCTGCACCCCACCCCCAAAAAAGCATTTTGTGTGAACTGAAAATAAAGAAGATACCACAAAGTGATTCCGTTGTCACGTACTTCTTCGCAGCCAGCTGGGAGGCGTTGTAGGAAAAAAATTGGGCTTTGCTTTTATAGCCCAATGGATTCAGGGTCCCCTAAGTCTGTTATCGGGATGCGGGTGGTGCTGTGGGTTAAACCACAGAGCCTAGGACTTGCCGATCAGAAGGACGGCGGTTCAAATCCCCGCGACGGGGTGAGCTCCCGTTGCTCGGTCCCTGCTCCTGCCAACCTAGCAGTTCGAAAGCACGTCATGTGCAAGTAGATAAATAGGTACCACTCCGGCGGGAAGGTAAACGGCGTTTCCGTGCGCTGCTTTGGTTCGCCAGAAGTGGCTTAGTCCTGCTGGCCACATGACCCGGAAGCTGTCTGCGGACAAACGCAGGCTCCCTCGGCCTATAGAGCGAGATGAGCACGCAACCCCAGAGTCGGTAACGACTGGACCTAGTGGTCAGGGTTCCCTTTACCTTTTTAAGTCTGTTCTTGGGACGGGGGTGGCGCTGTGGGTTAAACCACAGAGCCTAGGATTTGCCGATCAGAAGGTCGAATCCCCGCGACGGGGTGAGCTCCCGTTGCTCGGTCCCTGCTCCTCCTAACCTAGCAGTTCGAAAGCACGCCAGTGCAAGTAGATAAATAGGTACCACTCTGGTGGGAAGGTAAATGCCGTTTCTGTGTATTGCTCTGGTTTGCCAGAAGTGGCTTAGTCATGCAGGCCACATGACCCGGAAAAACGCCAGCTCCCTCGGCCTATAGAGCGATCTTCCAGGGGCCACATATCCCAGCAGTCAGTGCCGGCCCACCCAAGAGGCGAGGCGAGGTGACTGCCTCAGGCGGCAGGATGCATGGGGCAGAAGATATGGCCTCCAAGGCGTGCTTTGCCCACTGTTGCTGGCGGTTGGATCTGGAATGTCTGGAGCAACCCAGTCAGATGGGCAGGGAACAAAAATAAAAATATGATGATGGAATCGGGTGTCCCTCTTTTCATTGGAGAAATGTTGGAGGATATTCTGTAGCTGTGCTTTGTATTCCATTCCCAAGAAATGAAGATTAACTCATATGAGGTGCTGTCCTGCAGCTCTAAAGCAGGCATAGGCCAATTCGGCCCTCCAGATGTTTTGGGACTACAGTTCCCATCATCCCCGACCACTGGTCCTGTTAACAAGGGATCATGGGAGTTGTAGGCCGAAAACATCTGGAGGGCCGAGTTGGCCTATGCCTGGTCTAAACCAACAGCCCCAGCTGTTTCATCCAATATCAAGAAGATTGGATGAAATTTAAAGACTGTTTGAATAAATATTGCAATATTAAAGATTTGTAACCACTTGAAATATCTAATTAGGCCTAGGATTAGATTAGGATTAAATAAATAAATAAGAAAAAAGTATGATAAGAAAAGTTAGGAAATTCGATTATGACCGGAATATTGTTATATGGAATAATGATATTGGAAACTGCTACATTTAATTACGTGGAAATTCGGTTGGAAGAGATTAGAGGAAGTCAAGTAATATGTTTATGAAGTTGGATTTTAATTAATTAACCAAGTCTTATTGTATGTGGTGGTATATATATGAGGTTTGAAATACTTTTTTTTCTTTTCTTTTCTTTTTTATTTTTCCTTTATTATTGTTTTTTTTTATTTTTCTGTTTGTTAAAAGTTATGTTTTTGTATGAAGTTTAATAAACATTATTGGGGGAAAATAAAAATAAACCAACAGCCCCAGCTGGGCCTTGTGTCTATTTTCGCCCATTTCCTTCCACTACCCCCCGCTTCCCCCTGCTTTCCCTCCCTCCCGAAATATTTCATTCAGGCTGTAACCAAGCACCACGGAGCGTCGCGGCCGTTCTTTGTACTCGCGCCAGCAGCCATAAAATTCATCGCCCAGGTGAGGAAATCAAGGAGGGCGGACTTCACGGCCATCTGCCTTCTTGCAGCGTGAGAATTCCCTTCCAAGAATATCTGTGGACAATGAGATTACTCTGGCAAATTGGGTGGGGGGGGCGGTGAGGAAGGAAAGATGGGATCGCATGTATTTATCACCATGGCAACACCCAAGTCGGAGGTATCTGTTGACCACAAAGCCCCTCCAAGCATCGCTCAGAAGTAACTAGATCTCTTGACGGGTTGGCGCATGGGGAAATTCTTCCTAAGGAAGAAAATTTGAGTGGAAAGGGGGGTGGGAGGGATGGAATAGGATTCGACCCCTCACCCTCCCCATTCCCCTTTTTAATTTTAGGATCCGTGATGATTGAGTTCAAACCGGCTTTCTCTAACAGGAAATTGCTCCGTTAAAAATGAAGACAAAGTGTTTGTGGGGTCGGGAGTCAATTTAAATGGGGTTTTCAGGTGGATTAATGCAACGACGCGACGGGTCAACAGACTTATGGGTCAAGGGGCAGAAAACACGAGCCAGAAAAATGTAGGTTTTTGGCTGCTGCAACCAGCCAGCAATACAGTGACCTGTATCAATCAATTCAGGGTTTGGTCAACAAAAGCGTAATGAGAACCCTGCAGTGTTCAGAACGTGGCACCCGAGTTTGCTTTCTTTCCTCTTCCCTCTCCAATCCTTTTTCCTTTTGTGCTGTACCATTTTTATTTTATTTTTTTTTTGGTAAGCCCGAAAGGTAGGGACTGTGTTGTTTTCCCTATAGGCAAGCGGTTCTTCAGATGCTTTCTGGCGGAAGATAAAACACGGCGGACGAGCGAGGAAATAAAGGAATGCATGAATGAAGACTTGGCTGGTGTTATTCGGACGGCCATCTGCCATGCATGCTTCAGTTGAGATTCCTGCATTGCAGGGGGGTTGGACTAGATGGCTCTGGGGACCCCTTCCAAGTCTACGATTCCGCGATTCTATTTTGAGCCGTATTGCTGACGCTGAAAACCGTTTAGGCCACTTTAGAGCCAGGAATCGCTGGAGAAGGGGGAGAGACTGGCTGCCATTGTAACCCCTCTCCCCTGACTTCAATGATGACAAAACCAAATAGAGTGGTACCCCAGGTTAAGTATTTAATTCGTTCCAGAGGTCCGTTCTTAACCTGAAGCACCACTTTAGCTAATGGGGCCTCTTGCTGCTGCCGCGCCGCCGCTGCACGATTTCTGTTCTCATCCTGAAGCAAAGTTCTTAAACTGTAACACTATTTCTGGATTAGCGGAGTATGTAACCTGAAGTGTATGTAACCTGAAGCGTATGTAACCCGAGGTACCACTGTACAGTGAGGGAAATAAGTATTCGGTCCCCTGCTAAATTTGCCCGTTTGCCCTCTGACGAAGAAATGACCAGTCCGTAACTTAAATGGTAGATTTATTGTAGCTGTGAGAGACAGAATCTCTGACTTTTGTCTTCTGGGTTTCTGGGTTTCCCCCCCCCCTGTTGTTATTTTGTCTCTCACAGCTACAATAAACGGCCTCAGTCCAGTATACCTGAAGGAGCGTCTCCACCTCCATTGTTCAGCCCAGACACTGAGATCCAGCTCCGAGGGCCTTCTGGCGGTTCCCTCGCTGCGAGAAGTGAGGTTACAGGGAACCAGGCAGAGGGCCTTCTCGGTGGTGGCGCCTGCCCTGTGGAACGCCCTCCCATCAGATGTCAAAGAAATAAACAACTACCTGACTTTTAGAAGACATCTGAAGGCAGCCCTGTTTAGGGAAGATTTTAATGTTTAATAGGTTGTTGTATTTTAGTGTTTTGTTGGAAGCCGCCCAGAGTGGCTGGGGAAACCCAGCCAGATGGGCGGGGTATGAATAATAAATTATTATTATTATTATTAGTAGTAGTAGTAGTATTAGTATTATTGTTATTGTTGTTATTGTTATTATTATTGTTATTATTGTTATTATTGTTATTTTATTTTATTATATTACCATTACAGTGGTACCTCGGGTTACATACGCTTCAGGTTACAGACTCCTCTAACCCAGAAATAGTGCTTCAGGTTAAGCACTTTGCTTCAGGATGAGAACACAAATCATGCTCCGGCGGCAGCGGGAGGCCCCATTAGCTAAAGTGGTGCTTCAGGTTAAGAACAGTTTCAGGTTAAGTACGGACCTCTGGAACGAATTAAGTACTTAACCCGAGGTACCACTGTAAAATTATGGACTGGTCATTTCTTCGTCAGAGGGCAAACGGGCAAATTAAGCAGGGGATCAAATACTTCCCCCCCTTCACTGTAAATATAAATGTACCCTTCCCCACAAATCATGTCACAACCCCACCGTGCAGAGATGCGAGAGCGTTACCTCGGCCCTTCAGATTTCAAACCTCACGCTGTGAATTTGTACACGACCTCCCCCGTTATTTTTTTTATTCTTTTGCAAAAAAAGGGGTGTTAATCGGCTTCGGGCTCCCAGCAACCCCTGCCCCCCCCCCCAGGCACTGTAAATCTACAACCTTGCCTTAAGGAAGGGACGGACCATAATTGCTTCTTACTTCAGACCTGGAAACAGAATACTCAGAGAGGGGGGGGCTTTGTTTGAAAAATTGTGAACGAAACTTGTAACGTATCCCCGGGGGGCAGGCTGCCTTGAGTCCGGAGTGATGAGACCCTACTCCTCTCCTCTCCACCCCATCATTTCCCGATGACCACAAGGGATCTATAAATAATGCAAAGCAGCTGACAAGCGCGTTCCCCCCCCCCAAACAAAAAATCTGGAACTCGTTACCGACTCGGAACGCACAGACTTTTTCTCAGAGTCGTCCCATTGAGCAAAGGGCTGAGAAATATACTTTCGGATCCTTCCTCTCCACTCTAATCCGTCAAGATCAGAATCCGGGGGTCTCCGCAAGTCTATTAACTTGTGTTTTAGTCAGATTAATTTATGATTTAGGCTGCAGATGTTTGCAGATGAGCAAAAGGAAGAGGCTGGAAGCGGGGGGGGGGGAGAGAGATGGGTTTTGCTTCCAGGCAATGGAATATTTTTTTTTTTACCTCCCAGCTTGGGTGGGAGGCTTTGCATTCCTCGGGGGGCGACTTCAGAGGGGCTCCGTGGTGGTGGAGGGGCAAGGCTACTGGCGAAAATGGGCAGAGCGATGGGCGTGACTCGAATAGCGGGCAGAGTGAGCCCTGAGAAAGCCGGAGAGTTCTGCTCACGCAACATCCAGGCATGGAAGACGTAACATTGCAAGAAACGATTATTGCAGTTCGGAGACGACGGCTCTCAAAGTGGGGGCGGAGCCACACTGTTGAGGGGCGTGGCTTGAGGAGAGGAGGCGTGGCATGGCCAGAGTCCTTTCCAAAAGAATTTTTAGTTTTCTTACTCAAAACCTGACATTATTCATTTCACTTTCAGCATAATATAGTGGTACCTCGGGTTAAGAACTTAATCCGTTCTGGAAGTCGGTTCTTAACCTGAAACTGTTCTTAACCTAAGGTACCACTTTAGCTAATGGGGCCTCCCGCTGCCGCCGCTGCACGATTTCTGTTCTCATCCTGAAGCAAAGTTCTTAACCCGAGGTACTATTTCTGGGTTAGCGGAGTCTGTAACCCGAAGCGTGTGTAACCTGAAGTGTCTGTAATCCGAGGTACCACTGTAATCCCTTACGTTTTCACTTCCCATCCTTGTGTCTGTGAGCCGGAGAACCTTCAAAGGAATAATAGAGAGCGCTCTTGAGAATGTGCAAAAGGTAAAGGTAAAGGACCCCTGGACGGTTAAGTCCAGTCAAGGGCGACTATGGGGTTGTGGCGCTCATCTCGCTTTCACGCCAAGGGAGCGGCGTTTGTCCACACATAGCTTTCTGGGTCATGTGGCCAGCAGGACTAAACTGCTTCTGGCGCAACCGGACACCATGACGGAAGCCAGATTGCAAGGAAACACTGTTTACCTTCCTGCCACAGTGGTACCTATTTATCTACTTGCACTGGCGTGCTTTCGAACTGCTAGGTTGGCCGGAGCTGGGACTGAGCAACAGGAGCTCACCCTCTTGCAGGAATTCGAACCGCCGACCTTTTTAATCGGCTATGGGAAAACCATAGCTTTAACTGTACGGACCTTTGTTGGCAAGGTGATGTCTCTGCTTTTTAAGATGCTGTCTAGGTTTGTCTTATCACTACCCGAAGGAGTCTCAAAGCGGCTCACATTCTCCTTTCCCTTCCTCCCCGACAACAAACACTCTGTGAGGTGAGTGAGGCTGAGAGACTTCAGGGAAGTGTGTCTAGCCCAAGGTCACCCAGCAGCTGCATGTGGAGGAGAGGGGAATCGAACCCGGTTCACCATATTACGAGTCCACCGCTCTTAACCACCACACCACGCTGAATAAATACAGCTAATCAATTTCTCTCTCTTTATAGATATACATTTTTATTGGTTTTTTAAACATATCATTTCCAACAGTCATATAACATAACTTTTCATCTTATGCAATATTTTAGACTTTCGTCAACACCTCTGATGATTTTCCGTTCTTTATCACTTATTCTGCATTTCTTAATTTCACTATTCCTCTTAATTGTCATTAACTAATAATTCTCCTCATAGTCTTTCTTGCAATATTTCATATAATCCTCCTTACAAAACTTCTTGCAGTCCTACTGGTGTGATCTGTTCGTTACGATTACTTTCCAAATAGTTTGTATATTTACTCCAGTCTTCTAAGAATCTCTGGTTTCAAATCCTTCCTGTTAATTTGTCAAGTTCTGCATAATCCATCCATTTCATCCTCCATTCTTCTTTCGTCGGTAATTCTTCTTGCTTCCATTTTTGTGCCAGTAATATTCTCGCTGCCACAGCTAGTCAACTTTTTTTAATACTATTTTTTGAAATTTCAACAGAATTACAGATATGAAAAAAGACAGAAAAACCCACAAAAAAACACAAAAGGGATAGAAAATACAAAAAAAGAATAATAATAATAAAAAACAGTAAAAACATTTCAATCTTTCCATGTCCTGTCTCTCATTTACTTATTTCCGTGACCTCCTCACGCCTCCTGTTTTTGTATTCTAATTCAATTAAATATTCCAGCAAATCCTTCCAACTTTGTTTTTATCCTAATAATTTATCTTAGCATATTGTAATTTTACCTTCTCTCTTTCGCCAATTCATTTTTACTTAATCCTTTATATCCTTTCTGCTAAAACCACATAATTCCCCCCCCCCAACATCTTTCTAACATTCCTCAATTTTGCAATATTTCTGAAGATAAACTTTAAATTTCTTCCACTCTTCTTCCACCAACTCTTCTCCTTGGTCTCGGATTCTGCCAGTCATCTCAGCCAGTTCCATATAGTCCATCAGCTTCATCAGCCATTCTTCCCGGGTGGGTAAATCTTGTGTTTTCCAATACTTCGCGATGAGTATTCTTGCTGCTGTTGTGGCGTACATGAAAAAAGTTCTATCCTCCTTTCGCACCAATTGGCCGACCATGCCCAAGAGAAAGGCCTCTGGTTTCTTCTGGAAGGTATATTTAAATACCTTTTTCATTTCATTATATATCATCTCCCAAAAGGTCTTAATCTTTGGGCATGTCCACCAAAGGTGAAAGAATGTACCTTCAACCTCTTTACATTTCCAACATTTATTGTCAGGCAAATGATAAATTTTTGCAAGCTTGACTGGTGTCAGGTACCACCTATAAATCACACAGCTAGTCAACTTCTGAGTCCTGCATGCAAGGCCACCAACCTGGCCCCCCCCCCCCATTGTAGAGAGGCGGAGGAGGAGCAGGGCCACGGGATTTGGGGGGGAGTCCAGCCCCCTCCTTGTAAATTTTGGGGGTGCTGAAGACCCCTCAAACCCCCCACCTGGCGTGCTTACCTGCCTGCATCACACATACAATCCAGGGGACTGGGAGGGGGGAAACTGAATTTCTGTTTGTTGCTTGTCTGTGTCCCGACGTGTCCACGTTTTGAAGCCTGCCCTACCGCAGATCCTCATCTCAGAAAGCAGATCTGAGGCCTGCCTGAAATCCTCAGCGCTTTGGGACCCGGGGTCTGGAAAAACCAAAGAGCCTGCGATTCCTTTCGTCTCATTAGAGGACGTGTAAACACGCGGGCCAATTTGCCGCGGCTTTAAACAAAAAAAGGAAAAACAACAACAACCAAAAAATAAAATAAAAGAGCTTGTAGCTTCCCTTCCAAGAGCTCTGCTATTTATGGAGTTTTTCCATGCCCTAGTGCCAATCAAAATGAATTTTTCAGACTTCCACGGCCTCTTTTTTACGGTTCGTCATGGAAGAGGGAGCCAAAGGGCAAGAGGGAAGGAGCTCTCCTCCTCCTCCTCTCGCTGGTTTTGGAGTTGGACGCAAACTGGTGGGTGGGCACTGGAGTTGTACAGCTGCTCCTTGAGATGGGCCAGTTCCCCTGGCTGCATCTGGGGAGGACGGCGGAGGTCCGCTGCTAAGCTGCCACTAAATCCACTTGACAATATTACTAACAACAGCAACAAAGAGGCCCCCCTGCATCTGTGGGGTGCTTAGCTGCTGTGGGGCGGTCCGTCCTCCCCCCGCCTTTTCCCGCCATGCACGGAGCCCGCCTTGAAAGATGCAGTCAAGAAGATGTATCACCCCTTTCTCAGTTTATGGCGCATTCCTCATCGCTCTCCGATTTCCTGGAGAAGGTGGCATGAGCACCGGGCCTTGGGGGGAGATTCGGAAAAGGCTGAGAGACCAGCAACAGACCAGCTGTGCCGAGAACAGGCAAATCAAGAATTTTCTCAGAGATTCCCTGTCTCCGTGGGTATTCCTGCACAGCCTGTTTTCCCCGTGTTATACGGTTTTCTGCTTGCAGAGTCAGTTACGAAACTAAATACAGTGGTACCTCGGGTTAAGAAATTAATTCCGTTCTTAACCTGAAACTGAGGTCCGTTCTTAACCTGAAACTGCTTTTAACCTGAGGTACCACTTTAGCTGGGTGGCGCTGTGGGTTAAACCAGAGAGCCTAGGACTTGCCAATCAGAAGGTCAGCGGTTCGAATCCCTGTGACGGGGTGAGCTCCTGTTGCTCGCTCCCTGCTCCTGCCAACCTAGCAGTTCGAAAGCACGTCAAAGTGCAAGTAGATAAATAGGTACCGCTCTGGTGGGAAGGTAAATGGCGCTTCCGTGCGCTGCTCTGGTTCACCAGAAGCGGCTTAGTCATTCTGGCCACATGACCCGGAAGCTGTACGCCAGCTCTCTTGGCCAGTAAAGCGAGATGAGCTCCGCAACCCCAGAGTTGGCCACAACTGGACCTAATGGTCAGGGGTCCCTTTACCTTTACCACTTTAGCTAATGGGGCCTCCCACTGCCACTGCACAATTTCTGTTCTCATCCTGAAGCAAAGTTCTTAACCCGAGGTACTATTTCTGGTTTAGTGGAGTCTGTAACCTGAAGCGTCTGTAACCAGAGGTACCACTGTACAGAATTTTTCTAAAACATGGAACTCGGGAAGGTATAGCACAAATGCAGCAGCTACTCTGGTGACTGGGAGCGGCCACCGAGACTATATAACACTGGTCCTGAAAGACCTACATTGGCTCCCAGGACGTTTCCGAGCACAATTCAAAGTGTTGGTGCTGACCTTTAAAGCCCTAAACGGCCTCGGTCCAGTATACCTGAAGGAGCGTCTCCACCCCCATCGTTCTACCCAGACATTGAGGTCCAGCACCGAGGGCCTTCTGGCAGTTCCCTCCCTGTGAGAAGTGAGGTTACAGGGAACCAAGCAGAGGGCCTTCTTGGTGGTGGCGCCCGCCCTGTGGAATGCCCTCCCATCAGATGTCAAGGAAATAAACAACTGACTTTTAGAAGACATCTGAAGGCAGCCCTGTTTAGGGAAGTTTACAATGTTTGGTGTTTTAGCGTGTTTTTAATGTTCTGTTGGGAGCCGCCCAGAGTGGCTGGGGAAACCCAGCCAGATGGGCGGGGTAATAATAATAATAATAATAATAATAATAATAATAATAATAATATATGCTTTAGTAATACAAAAGAATAGGACAGACAGCTTGGGTCTTGGTCCCACCAGGTGGGAATGTGGCAGAGGGCCTTCTCAGTGGTGGCTCCTCCCAGAACATGGACAAAAGTGTCATCTGTTGGGCTCGGTATGGGAAGGGAAGAGGCCTGGGGCAGAGTCCCAATGGTCAGGGACACGGGTCCAGAAGGCCCCATTTGGCTCCCTTGTCTGATCTTCCTTGCCCCTAAAATAGAGGAACTGTCAAGGATTGTAAAGGAGAAAATTCCACTTGGCTATCCCAAGAATATGGCTTCCTTATTCTGGAGTTATTTGATACGGATTATAAAAAAGCTCTTCCTTGAACCGTTCCCAAACGAGCCACTAATGGAGTGATTACAAAATCTATCAAAGCAATCTTAAGATTTACCACCATATGTGTGTGTCTGTGTTATGTGTGTTTGCGTGTCTCTGAAAACATTGCTGGAAGAGAGGCAAACACAGGCTTCCAGTTCCAGCTGAGGTTGGAGCAAGTCTATAAAATCTTGCAACGGAAAACCGGCATCTCTCTTTAAGCATGTTGCTGTAATTTATAGTATGTTTGCTGGCTTGGCCACGAAGCTTTTGAGGCCAGATGTATTATTCCCTGCAGTTCTGGACCGCAATAGTCGCAATAGTCAAATGACGAACAAAGGAAGAGGATAAGCACATCAAGTGAAAGCTGGACCATAAAGAAGGCTGATCGCCGAAGAATTGATGCTTTTGGATTGTGGTGCTGGAGGAGACTCTTGAGAGTCCCATGGACTGCAAGAAGATCAAACCTCTCCATTTGGAAGGAAATCAGCCCTGAGTGCTCACTGGAAGGACAGATCCTGAAGCTGAGGCTCCAAGACTTTGGCCACCTCAGGAGAAGAGAAGACTCCCTGGAAAAGACCCTGATGTTGGGAAAGATGGAGGGCACAAGGAGAAGGGGACGACGGAGGACGAGATGGTTGGACAGTGTTCTCAAAGCTACCAGCATGAGTTTGACCAAACTGCGGGAGGCAGTGGAAGACAGGAGGGCCTGGCGTGCTCTGGTCCAGGGGGTCACAAAGAGGCGGACACGACTAAACGACTAAACAACAAAGCACATCAAAAGGGGTGTTTTTGTGAACAACGACAAGGCATCGCAGGCTTTTTCTGGGTCTGTCAGTCAAGACCCCCTAACTGCGCTGCAATTTGCAAGGTTGAAATGGTTGTCTCCTTCTTCCCACCCCAATCAAATGGGTTGGATATTAAGTCTCTCTTTTAAAAAAAAATAAAAAATATATTTTTATTGATAAAGCAAGAAAAAAAAAGAGAAAACACAAATACCAAATTACACATAGGAATGACAACAGACGCAAAATTTTCTTAACAAACAACAAAACATAAATTGGTCTTAACACTAAAGACCCGTCTATTCCTTATTTCGATTTCATACTATTGCCAATACATACTTTTATCATCATTTAACTTTTTCTTAATATATCTTAATTCTTATATCTACCTGGCAACTATTACTCAAGTTCCTCGAATGCTGCAACGGAGTTTAAGCTACTATATTTATATTTCAAATATTCTTTGAAAACCTCCTATTTGGAGACAAATTCCTGTTTTTAATTAGTCTTTATTTCTTCTGATAGACCATCAAATTTGGTGTATTCTGTCAGCTTTTGGATCCAACCTTGTTGTTGTTTAGTCGTTTAGTTGTGTCCGCCTCTTCGTGACCCCCTGGACCAGAGCACACCAGGCACTCCTGTCTTCCACTGCCTCCCGCAAAAAAAATGGTCAAACTCATGCTGGTAGCTTTGAGAAGTGTCCCACCATCTCGTCCTCTGTTGTCCCCTGCTCCTTGTGCCCTCCATCTTTCCCAGCATCAGGGTCTTTTCCAGGGAGTCTTCTTTTCTCATGAGGTGGCCAAAGTATTGGAGCCTCAGCTTCAGGATCTGTCCTTCCAGTGAGCACTCAGGGCTGATTTCCTTAGGAATGGATCGGTTTGATCTTCTTGCAGTCCATGGGACTCTCAAGAGTCTCCTCCAGCACCAGAATTCAAAAGCATCAATTCTTTGGTGATCAGCCTTCTTTATGGTCCAGCTCTCACTTCCATACATCACTACTGGGAAAACCATAGCTTTAACTATACGAACCTTTGTTGGCAAGGTGATGTCTCTACTTCTCAAGATGCTGTCTAGGCCTGTCATTGCCCTTCTCCCAAGGAGCAGGCGTCTTTTAATTTCGTGGCTGCTGTCACCATCTGCAGTGATCATGGAGCCCAAGAAAGTAAAATCTCTCACTGCCCCCATTTCTTCCCCTTCTATTTGCCAGGAGGTGATGGGCCCAGTGGCCATGATCTTCGTTTTTTTGATGTTGAGCTTCAGACCATATTTTGCGCTCTCCTCTTTCACCCTCAATAAACGGTTCTTTAATTCCTCCTCACTTTCTGCCATCAAGGTTGTGTCATCTGCATATCTGAGGTTGTTGATATTTCTTCCGGCAATCTTAATTCCGGCTAGGGATTCATCCAGATCTAATCTTGCATAGAGGGATTTTCATTACTCTTCCATTTTGCCCAATAAGAACTCCTGCTGCCACCGTTGAGTATAAAAAGATACCCTTCCTTTTAGGAAGGGATGGATATAAAGTCTCAACTGGTTGGCAATAAGGCTTTTGTAGCCCCAAGAATTGTTTGCCTGGGTGGAAGCTGAATTCTGAGGTCTAGATACCTCTGGCTTTTTGATGGCCAAAGAAATTGGCCTTCAAAAGAGGAGAGGAGGCTGGAATTTCATGTCCTGCCCACAAACAACCTAGCTTCCTATTTCAATACACCCTTGATTTAAAACCATGAGGACTATAATCTTGTTTATGCTCTTTTGGGGGCAGGGGAGAAGCTTAGCTTAATGGTAGAACATCAGCTTTATCTGCAAAATTTACCTGGTTTGGTAGAGAACATGCCCATTTCAGTTCCTCTCCATTTCTCTCCCCTGCCCCCAATCTTAGATTTAGTTCTCCACATTCCACATCACTTTGAGATTACTATTTTTTTAAGTCCACGCGAAAACTTATCCGCATTTCGGTGCGAAATTCTCCCGTTATACACAGTTTTGCATGCAATTTTCCATAACAAGCTCATTTATCTATTTATGCAAATCAGTTTTCCCTAATATAATACCCGTTTCTGTGTTATTTTCACTTGCACAATTTGACTAGTAAATGCATTTTCATGCACAATTCTTGGATGGAAAACCGCATTGCAATGTTCAGCGAAGCGTGAATTTTGAAGGATGGCTGAGATTTGGTGCATTGTTTCAAAAACAGGAAATCAGCCAAGCTCGCTCTTAAATACAAACTGAATTGAATCAAATGTAGCTTAGATTTAATTCCACTGACTGTCAATCAAAGACTCTTTTGCTAAGCTACAATTCCTCTCCCGAACAGGCAACACTCTCCCTGTTGCTAAAGTGATATAGTCCTTTCTGACACCTTCTCCTTCCAAATGCATTTACAGAAACTTAGCTTCTACAGATCATGGGAAGCGAGCTAAGCAATGGGATGCAGCAAACAGAATCCTTTTGGAATAAAAAATATTCAGATTCAAAGCTTTACTAGCCAGAACTTCTTCAAAACAGGTACAAAAACATCAATGATACATCCAGATAATTCCGTAACATCCAAGCACAGGTACTTCTTCTTAAGTATATGTAACATAATTACAATCAGAATAAAATTCAAATCTCTGTCTCTCCCATAGCTTGCATTAGCCTGCATCCAGCCTAAGGCTATGTAGCTACTGGAGAGATTATCACATCCGTTGTTGTTTCTGTTACGTCCTGAGAAAGACCAACAAGCAACTCCCTTCAAGATGGAGATTTGCAATTGATTACCTTAATCGCATGATCTAAGGTTAAACACTCATGTGAAGGCCAGCGGAGAACATCAACAGTTCCTTATCAACCCAGCTAGAGATTAGAGAGAGCTTCAGCATGCTTTAATGGAAATTTCCAATGTTAAACCCTTTCAGCGACATACATACAGGCATTCTTCATTTTGGTGTGCAGTTATACTTCACAAAAGGAACCCTGCTAGCAAGCTGGGGTCAGCTGGGGTGCCTAAGTCCGGTCCCAAGACTTGGCTAAAAATTCCTTCTCTTCATTTTCGCAGCGCCAGTAAACAGCCCTTGCCCTGCAGTTTGTGAAGGGAAAAGGCATCCAATAAAGGCTTTGCTAAGCTATTATCACACTGGGTGTCGTGTTTTATTAGCATGGAAATTTGGCCCAGAAATTCCCAGAGCCGGCCTCTGCGTACGTGTAGTAGCTGGTTTTTGTCCTGTCTTGACCACTACAGGCTCAAGACAAATCCCCGAAGTCAGGACTGGAGACAACCCAAGAAGCAGATGGGCAAGGACTCCAAATCTTGTAAAAGCTTTTAACGCTTCCCCTCCAAACCCGAACTCTCCACGCTGTCCAAGCGACAAGGCGGCTCCTCTGGAGCAAGAAACCAGAGGTGGGGAATTTGCGGCCTCTCAGATCTTGCAAAACTTCAGTCCTAATCACCCCTGACCTGGCTGGTTCTAACCGGAGTTTGGAGTCCAGCAAAAATGGGGAGCGCCAGTGGGGTGCATCATTTTAGGGGGGCGAAACTTACTTGTTGCATATTTCTTCAGTGAGGGGTCTTAAAAATACGTTTTTGGATGTGAGGAATTCAAATCTGCTATTATGTTTGTGACTGGGCAACATTCAGCTTGGTCGCTTGACGTAGAAGGACATTGCTTTCAGAAAACCAAAGTAATACCATTTTACCTTCTGAACATCTCAGGTAATGAATTATACTACTAATAATAAATCTAACTGCAATAATTTTCAATGATTTCTACACAATTTTGCACACATTTTGCTCAACAAGCGAAAGCTAAATTGTGTGAATTTAACCAATATAACTTTTGATTTCCAAAATCTTATTGTCCCTGTTGTTTAAGGTGCCTGCCTGCCTGCCAGTCATGGAGAAAACAACCCCTCTGCAGCGCCACAAATCCAACTCAATGGTGTAACGTTGGAAAGTGTCAATCACTTCTCCTACCTGGGCAGTTATCTTTCCACAAGGGCCAACACTGATGCTGAAATCCAGCATCGCCTGAGCTCTGCGAGTGCAGCTTTCTCCCGATTGAAGTGCAGAGGGAAGTGCAGACATTCACAAGGAAACCAAAATGCTTGTTTACAAAGCTATCTCCCGCTTGGACTACTGCAATGCGCTCTACGTGGGGCTACCTTTGAAGGTGACTCGGAAACTACAACTAATCCAGAATGCGGCAGCTAGACTGGTGACTGGGGGCGGCCGCCGAGACCACATAACACCGGTCTTGAAAGACCTACATTGGCTCCCAGTACGTTTCCGAGCACAATTCAAAGTGTTGGTGCTGACCTTTAAAGCCCTAAACGGCCTCGGTCCAGTATATCTGAAGGAGCGTCTCCACCCCCAGCGTTCTGCACGGACACTGAGGTCCAGCACCGAGGGCCTTCTGGCGGTTCCCTCATTGTGAGAAGCCAGTTTACAGGGAACCAGGCAGAGGGCCTTGTCGGTGGTGGCGCCCGCCCTGTGGAACACCCTCCCATCAGATGTCAAAGCGATAATCAACTACCTGACATTCAGAAGACATATTCAGGGAAGTTTTTAATGTGTGACATTTTAGTGTATTTTGGTCTCTGTGGAAGCCGCCCAGAGTGGCTGGGGAAACCCAGCCAGATGGGCGGGGTACAAATAATAAATTATTATTATTATTACTATTGTACTGTATGCTTGTGAAACATGGACCAATTATAAACGCCATCTCCAACTCCTCAAAAGATTCCATCAACGGTGTCTCCGAAAAAAATTACACGTCACTTAGGAAGACAGGCTAACTGATGCCAGTGTACTGGAAGAAGCAAAGATCACCAGTGTTGAAGCGATGATTCTTCAACATCAACTTCGTTGGACCGGTCATGTTGTTCGGATGCCTGACTATCGTCTTCCGAAGCAACTCCTCTATTCCGAACTTAAAAATGGAAAGCGTAATGCTGGTGGTCAACAAAAGAGGTTCAAAGACTGTCTCAAGGCAAATCTTTAAAAATGTAATCTAAACACCGACAAAGACTCTCCTCCCTGGAAGAGAGGGGAGTGGTTGTGGGCGGGAGCCTGAGCACTGCCCCTAGCAGGGGGCGTTAGCCACCTGCCTCCACCTCTCCTGGCTGGCGTCCACGCCCCTTGGCAGGCACCCAACCAGGTGCCTCCGAGGGGGCATGCTCAGTAGCCTTTTGCTGCAGCGCCAGCCTCTGCCCGGCCTCATTCTTCGCCGTTGTCTCGTCGCGAGTCACCCACCCTCCACTCCCTTTGAGTTAGGGCTTAGGTCATTGGCCTTGCTATGGACCTTAGGTTGGTCGCCCTGGTTGTCCAAGGGGCCTGGTAAGAATTTTTCCATTTGGCATTAGGCCTTTTGGTTTTTTTGCCTACCTCGTAGCAATCGTCACAACTTTTGTGGTATTGGTGGGTAGGTTAGGCATTGAAATAATGTGTGGTGGTGTGTCGAAGGGCTAGGTGTGGCCATCGCCTATGCCTTCAATTTTTGGGTATTCCGTTAAAGGAATCTGGCGGTCGTGTACTCTGTCCGATGCCTGCTTGGCGGGAGGCCATGGCACGACCCTCGGTGACATCAGGGGTGAGCCTATAGTTGGATTAGCATCAACAGGCTCCACCTGCTGGTGAATAAACCCCCTTGTTTTAGACATCCAATGCCTAAGCCAATACCTTTTCACTGCTGTAATCAATAAAATTGTGGCCTTTCCTTGCCCATTAACCTTATATCACGTGTCCTTGTGTATTCATTTCACATTGCGGGGGTCGGGTCCTCGAACCACAACTGTGAGTGCCCCAGTTGAAGAACAGCCTTGACCAAAGGTGTCATGTGCTTTGAAGACACTCAAACTCAGGACGCAAGGGAGAAACGTGCTAAGAGGAAGGCATGCTTGGCAAACACTCACTGGGATCAACTCCTGCCCGGAAACCTATGTCCCCACTGTGGAAGGACGTGTGGATCCAGAATTGGCCTCCACAGTCACTTACAGACTCACTGTTAAGACCGTGTTTATGGAAGACCATCTTACTCGGCTACGAGGGATCGCCAAAGAAGAAGAAGAAGACCGTTCCACTGGGGAAACTGTCGGAGCTTTGAACGGTGCCACACTGAAGGTGAAGAGAGCTTCCATCTCTCGAATCCAGCTCCTGCTCACCCTTCTTTTCCCATTGACCCCAACGCCCCTGCCTGCAGCCAAGGCCAACAGGGAGGCTGCAAGCAGAAGGGAAATCTCACCCCCTTTGTGATAGCTTTCTCAGCTGCCAGCGAGGAATGTTGATTTGCACGCTTTGTGGGGTCGTTGCCTTGAGCTGCTCCGGGCAGACCAGCCTGGCTCAGCTCCAACAAGCAACGAGGCTAAATCCTGCGCATTCCCAAAGTCTTGGGAGCCGGGTGGCGCAGTGGGTCAGTGCATCCGGCTGTTGACCAAAAGATTGGTGGTTCGAGCCCACCCAGGGAACGGCAGGATTCCTGTAAGGCATATTACACTGATCCCATTCTGACTGCGCTGGCTACCAATGAGTTTCCGGGCCCAGTTCAAAGTGCTGGTTCTGACCTATAAAGCCTTAAACGGCTCAGGGCCTCAATACCTCCAGGACCGTCTCTCCCCATATGAACCTACCCAGACCCTGAGATCATCTTCTGAGGCCCTTCTTCGTGTGTCTCCTCTTTGAGAGGTCCGGAGGGTGGCAATGCAAGAACAGGGCCTTCTCTGCAGTGGCTCCCCGTCTGTGGAACGCTCTCCCCAGGGAAGTTCGCCTGGTGCCTTCATTATAAACCTTTAGGCACCAGGCAAAAACATTCCTCTTTAACTAGGCATTTGGTTGATACGATTTATACCCTATGCCCTTTAAAAATGTGGTTCTTGTTGGGGGGTGTTATTGCGTTGTTGTTTTAATTTTGATTATATGTAGAAGGATGTGGGCTGGTCCAACATAGCCGGTCCAATGAAGTTGATATTGAAGAATCATTGCTTCGACATGGGTGATCTTTGCTTCTTCCAGGACACTGGGATACTGAAACCTTGGCCTGATCTTTATGGAGCAGAAATCTACCAAGAACTCATAGCCATGATGATCACCTGTTTAAGGACAGCAGGCCTGATGGAGCAGGCCAAAAATAAAGAGAGAAAAGTCTATCGCTTCGATGCCCAGTTTGCGAGCTTCCCAGAGGCTGTCCACTCTTGGAAACAGGAAACTGGGCTGATGTGTTTTAGGCACGACCACACAAAGCAGCTCTTACCTGCTTCATCGTCTCTGTTTGCTGCGGCTTTTTCAACCGCAGAGGTGGCTCTCGGAGGCGTCTGCGCTCCCTTCCAATTTGTCAAAAGGAAACCCGTAAATGCACATCAGTCGTATTGGGGGAAATACCCTTTTCCTCCCCACGGCTGACTTCACACGCCCTTGTTTTTGGCAAGCCTCCTGATTGCTCCACATTTGGGGCAAGATAAGGCAAGTCCCTTGGCCCGGAAACACACCCAGTGTCACAGCAAGGAAAACCCTAAAGTGCATTTTGAAGAAAGGCTTGCCATTTATTTAGGGTTAAGCCTGATCCTCTGTTCCAGGGGTCAGCAAACTTTTTCAGCAGGGGGCCGGTCCACTGTCCCTCAGACCTTTTGGGGGGCCGGACTATATTTTGAAAAAATAAATGAATGAATGAATTCCTATGCCCCACAAAGAACCCAGAGACGCATTTTAAATAAAAGGACACAT
Source organism: Podarcis gaigeae (assembly GCF_964106915.1). Lineage (NCBI taxonomy): Eukaryota > Metazoa > Chordata > Lepidosauria > Squamata > Lacertidae > Podarcis > Podarcis gaigeae. Next base: position 6,432,712 of record NC_139696.1, on the reverse strand, counting down.
TCTACTCATGTAAAAACACCAGGCAGGCCCCACAAATAACCTACTGTATTTGTCTACTTGCACTTTGATGTGCTTTCGAACTGCTAGGTTGGCAGGAGCAGGGACCAAGCAACGGGAGCTCACCCCGTCATTGTGGAGATTCGAACCGCCGACCTTCTGATCGGCAAGTCCTAGGCTCTGTGGTTTAACCCACAGCACCACCCCCATCCCACTGGCATTGGTAGAACCGTGCAAAAATCGCAAGGCACGGGCAAGCTGACCAGGAAGCAGTGGCGTAGCGTGGGTTGTCAGCACCCGGGGCAAGGCAAGTAATTTGTGCCCCCTAACCCGTGGATTTGCGCACCCTAACCCCCAGATGTTGCGCCTTGTGCGGCCGGGCCCCCCTGCACCCCCACGCTACGCCACTGCCAGGAAGCAAGAAGGAGCAGGACCAGTGGGGTCTGAGTCTTGCCAGCGAGCTCCCTGATGGAGAGGACGCATTTGCTCATCCTGGATGCAGGATCACGACCCTATTGCAGGGATAAGAGGAATTCAGTGCCTCCAAACCCAGGACAGAGAATTTGGGAAGTTTTCCCCTACCCACAAGGTGGCTTGCACCAAGTTTATTTTTCTTCCGCTTCAGGCCTGGCAAGTGTCGATGTCCTAGTAGCCAGCAATGGCAGAGCAGGGTAAAGACAGGTCACCCATGGCAATGTCGTCTCTTCACACTCGGGGAAAGAGGAGCAAGCGGAACAGTCTTGCCCCGAGGATATTGGCAGAGCGGAGGCAGCCCTGCCTTGAACACCTTTTCCAGAACACAACATCGCAGCCTGCCAAAATCTAATGTGTCTCTTGGAGCAGCTTCTCGGTTGCACAAGTCTCTGCAATCTCCCTGATCGAAAGTTTCCTTCCTCTGTTGGCTCAGGGCTTTCAAAGAGTTCGCTCTAAGCTTAAGCAAGTGGGAGAGAAACCGAACCAAATCATATTATGAGAGAACAGCTGCCCACCAGCCCATTGAGGTCAGTGTTGTCGGCACCAACTGGCAGCATCTCAAGCAGAGGACAATGGCAAACCTTCCTGGTGATGTCAAGTCCTTGTCTTCTGCTGTGTTGTGTACAAACACCCTGTTGATCGCAGCTAAAAAACTCAACAGATTGAGGTTGAATCCTGACAAGACAGAAGTACTGTTTTGGGAGGACAGGGGTCGGGCAGGTGTGGAGGACTCCCTGGTCCTGAATGGGGTAACTGTGCCCTTGAAGGACCAGGTGTGCAGTCTGAAAGTCATTTTGGACTCATAGCTATCCATGGAGGTGCAGGTCAATTTTATGCCCCGGGCAGCTGTCTACCAGCTCCATCTGGTACGCAGGATGAGACCCAACCTGCCCGCAGACTGTCTGGCCAGAGTGGTCCATGCTCTGGTTATCTTCCGCTTCAGCTGGCTGGATCTGATGGTTTTGTGGGATGTGAAACACAAGAGCAGTCGAGTACAACATTCCTAGAGTGAACATGTTTACACATGGGGAGGAATGTTTGTCCAGCCAGCAGGTAAACTTCCTGTTTCCTTCTGGGCTGGGACAGACTTGTGGCTAGAGGTGGGCGTGGCCTTACCTGTGCAGGTAACGACAAAAGCACAGGGCAGGGCAGCCATCTCTCTCTCTTTGACTACATGCATCGAAGAAGCAGCATCTGCTTAGCCAAAGATACTCTCTTGGCTTCCAGCCAAGAGAGGACAAAGGGACTGTCTCCTTATGAGATAGCTTCCAGGTATATGTTACTTTTCTAAGATAAGTCTGCCTTCTGGGATCCGATTGTGAACAGAATGTGAGTACAGTGGTACCTCGGGTTACATACGCTTCAGGTTACATATGCTTCAGGTTACAGACTCTGCTAACCCAGAAATAGTACTTCGGGTTAAGAACTTTGCTTCAGGATGAGAACAGAAATCGAGCTCCGGCGGCAGCAGGAGGCCCCATTAGCTAAAGTGGTGCTTCAGGTTAAGAACAGTTTCAGGTTAAGAACGGACCTCTGGAACGAATTAAGTACTTAACCCGAGGTACCACTGTAAACTGTTTTTATACTTTTATAGAAGACTGTGTCAAGTTCTTATCTTTTATGAGCGAATAAGGGGAAAATACCAGAACAGTTATTATAGAGGCTTTAGCGAGCCTGAGCAAACGCATCCGCTGCGTGTTTAAAAAGGGGAATGTTACTCTGCTAAACCCAGAGTCGGCCACGACTGGACCTAATGGTCAGGGGTCCCTTTACCTTTACCTTTACCAGAACAGTTATCATAGAGGCTTTAGAGAGCGTGAGCAAACACATCTGCTGCGAGTTTAAAAGGGGGAATGTTACTCTGCTAAATTGTGAACTTGTTAACACAAGTTGGAAAGGCTATAACCAAACAATATATCCTCTCCTGCATCCCCGAACATTCCCACAGCTTTCTGGAGCCCCGCAACGGCACCTGAAGGCCACAGGCTCCTCATGAGGGCTTCCCAGTGCCGAGATATTTTGCACCGGCCCTGCCGGAGCCACAGCCACCTTCGCGGCAGGAGAGCTCTCCTGGGAACATGGTGGGTTTGGTAATGCAGATCAGCTGTAGCAGCAGTGACCTCATGGAAGACTGCCAGGCGATAATTAAAACGATTCCCTCCGTCACTTTATAGAAGTGGCTCAAGGCAGCCCCGCCCGATCCCCTTTGCGGTGTAGCCTTAATGACACAAGCATACCCATGTTTCTCCCGAAGCTGTCAGCAAAGTTTCGCGAAACACCCCAAGCCAGCTTGGAAGGAAAATCTGTTCGCAAATTTTATTCCAGCTCCCATATCCCTCTCTCCCGCCTTTTAGGGGATTCATCAAGTGTTGTTTCAGTGGGTGTTGAAAAATGGACACATGCACACACCGCTCTCACGCATGGCAAAAACTCTGAGCAGTTGCCGAGTTTGTTTGGCTCCTCTACAAATCGTGTCTCTCTTTTGCCTTTTGTTTTTTTAAATGACAATACTTTGGAAGATGCTGACAATATTTTCGGAAAATTCATGCTTTTGAATTCTGGTGCTGGAGGAGACTCTTGAGAGTCCCATGGACTGCAAGAAGATCAAACCTCTCCATTCTGAAGGAAATCAGCCCTGAGCGCTCACTGGAAGGACAGATCCTGAAGCTGAGGCTCCAATACTTTGGCCACCTCATGAGAAGAGAAGACTCCCTGGAAAAGACCCTGATGTTGGGAAAGATGAGGGCGCAAGGAGAAGGGGACGACAGAGGACGAGATGGTGGGACAGTGTTCTCGAAGCTACCAGCATGAGTTTGACCAAACTGTGGGAGGCAGTGGAAGACAGGAGTGCCTGGCCTGCTCTGGTCCAGGGGGTCACGAAGAGGCGGACACAACTAAATGACTAAACAACAAAGCTAATCTCCTGCACACCAGCTCCATGGAGGCGACCCGAGTTCTAGTCTTATGGAAGTCAGAGAAAATCTCTCTCTGTCTTCTGTTTATCCAGCCCAGGCATCATTTTATAAACCTCTCCCCAAAGTCATATTTCTCCTAACCCCCCGGGATCTTCCATGTAGGGCAAACCATCAATCATGTTGGCTGCTCCACCCCCCTGTGCAATTTTCCACCTCCTTCACCCCTTCTTCCGTAAGCCAGACTCTCCGGACATCGCCTTCCAAGATGGCCATTGCCAGTCTTCGCTCCCTCCCCTCTCTCCCCTCCCCAGCCCACCCAGAGCCCCTCTTCGTTGTTATTGCTGTGGAAGACCTGGCGGCACTTTCCTGTTTTAAGGAAATAAGATTTATGAGACTCCAAAGATGCTTAATAAAATATTTACAGAGCGTGGCTTTGGATGTGGGAGAGGGGGCCTGGCGCTCTACCCGAGCCCTTTCTGCTCCTGCCGCTGTCAGAAATCTGGGTGGCACAAGGCGCGGTAATATAAACAGAACATTTTTCCATTCCCCTAAACTTTATAAATCTTCAGGGCTGTCTAAAGGCACTTTGTTATCTGGAGAGGGGAAGGAAAGAAGGAAGGAAGGAAGGAAGGAAGGAAGGAAGGAAGGAAGGAAGGAAGGAAGGAAGGACACCTTCACATCTTTTCCAGGGGGTCCACTTCCCTGGCCCATGACATTCACGATTCATACTGGAAGCCAAGCGTCTAGTCCTTAAGGTCTGAAAAATTTTGCGGTTCTGTAGCTCCCTGTGTGACTTGAGCTGTTGCCAGTTCTGAATGCTGCAGTTTGCCTGAACGAAGTTCCCCGAATTAGTTCAAAACCCACCCCCTCTGAACTACAACCGAAAGTACCGTATTTTTCGCTCTATAAGACGCACCAGACCACAAGACGCACCTAGTTTTTGGAGGAGGAAAACAAGAAAAAAAATATTCTGAATCTCAGAAGCCAGAAGAGCAAGAGGGATAGCTGTGCATTGAAAGCAGCAATCCCTCTTGCTGTTCTGGCTTCTGGGATAGCTGCACAGCCCGCATTCACTCCTTAAGACGCACACACATTTCCCCTTACTTTTTAGGAGGAGAAAAGTGAGTCTTATAGAGCAAAAAATACGGTAATTCCCAGGACTGACCAAATCGAGTTTGTTTGGGGACAGAAGTTCAAACCATTTCGACTTAATCCAGATCAATGGAAGTAAGTGTACCACTCTATTCTGCCTTGGTCAGGCTACACCTGGAATACTGCGTCCAGTTCTGGGCAACACAATTTAAGAAGGATGTTGAAAAGCTGTGAGGTGTGCAGAGGAGGGCATAGAAATTTGTTCATATTTTTTTTCAAAATATAGTCCGGCCCGCCACATGGTCTGAGGAACAGTGGACTGGCCCGTGGCTGAAAAAGGTTGCAGACCCCTGACCTAAGCAATTGGAAGGACGGACTCTTACCTTTGCACCAAGTGAATGGTGTAGAGAAGGCTGATGGGCTCTCATTCCTCCTGCATCTCACCCTCTTTCGTTGGCGAGCTCCGATTCTGGCTCACGTCCCATAAGCAGGAAAGGGGGGAAAGCGACGTGATGGATGGATAGGATGAGTCAATTTCGGGAAAGGGTCCTTGAGCTTGCCGGGTACAGCTGACATCACTCCCAGTGGCGCTGCAATGAAACTGCTGCCACATTGGCAGAGCTAAGCAGGGTTCAGTGTGGTTTCGAATTGGATGGTAGACCGCGTGTTGAGATTCCTGCATTGCAGGGCATTGGACTAGTTGACTCTTCCAAATATGATTCTATGCCCCTCGGGGTACTTTCCAAATCTGCACTTGTCTGCCCCTGGAATCTGGTGTTTCCATTGTCCAGTTTGGAACAGCAGGGAGAGAACGTTGTTTTTCCCCCCTTCACTACGTTGGCATGCAAAAGGAAGCTTTGCAGATCTCGGGGCTGTGGGAATGTTCAGAGACGCAGGAGAGGATATATTGTTTGGTTATAGCCTTTCCAACTTGTGTTAACAAGTTCACAATTTAGCAGAGTAAAATTCCCCTTTTTAAACTTGCAGCGGATGCGTTTGCTCAGGCTCGCTAAAGCCTCTATAATAACTGTTCTGGTAAAGGTAAAGGGACCCCTGACCATTAGGTCCAGTCGTGGCCGACTCTGGGGTTGCCGCACTCATCTCACTTTATTGGCCAAGGGAGCCGGCACACAGCATGACTAAGCCACTTCTGGCGAACCAGAGCCGCACACGGAAACGCTGTTTACCTTCCCGCCGGAGCGGTACCTATTTATCTACTTGCACTTTGATGTGCTTTCGAACTGCTAGGTGGGCAGGAGCAGGGACCGAGCAACGGGAGCTCACCCCGTTGCGGGGATTCGAACCACCGACCTTCTGACTGGCAAGTCCTAGGCTCTGTGGTTTAACCCACAGTGCCACCCACGTCCCTTAACCGTTCTGGTATTTTCCCCTTATTCCCTCATAAAAGATAAGACACAACACAGTCTTCTGTAAAAGTATAAAAAGAGTTTACTCACATTCTGTTCACAATCGGATCCCAGAAGGCAGACTTATCTTAGAAAAGTAACATATACCTGGAAACTATCTCATAAAGAGACAATCTCTATGTCCTCAAGCCAAGAGAGCATCTAAGCAGATGTTGCTTCTTCGATGCATGTAGTCAAAAAGAGAGAGATGGCTGCCCTGCCCTGTGCTTTTGTCGTTACCTGCACAGGTAAGGCCACGCCCACCTCTAGCCACAAGTCTGTCCCAACCCAGAAGGAAACAGGAAGTTTACCTGCTGGCTGGACAAACATTCCTCCCCATGTGTAAACATGTTCACTCTAGGAATGTTGTACTCGACTGCTCTTGTTTTTCACACCCCACATGGGCTCCCTTGGTTGGATCTGCTCTGACAGGCCAGCTCCATCGAGTGTCCTTTCCCCACAATTGTCACCTGGTGGGGGCCATTCCCTCAGTGGGAAACATGGAAAGCAGCAGGGCTCACACTCCACCAGCTTTTCTGGATGCCCAGCTCCTGCCCCTGAATGTCTGGGATGTGGGTTTGAGCCCCAGCTCGGGCAAAAACAACAACAATACTGTATTGCATGGGGTTGTACTAGGTGACCCAAACAGTCCTTTCCAACTCTACCATTCTACGGTTCTATAACTGTGCCACATGGTCAACGGTTTAGAAATCGAGTTTTGGTGCTCCTTATCCCTCCCTGTAATGGTTATAGGGGTTGCTCGTGCGTAAGTTGCCACCGCTCCTGGCTAGGTTACCTGGTTAAACCCTTTCTGTCTGGACAGCCCTTCACTCCGTGGCTGTTTCAGTCGCTGGCAGAATCCGTCAGTGGGCGTTTCTTGAACCTCTTCCAGCAAAGGAGTTCTTTGACGCCAAGTCTCCGCCTACTCTCCCTGCGCGGAAGTCTTCTGCGCAGGGTGGGTGTGGGCAGCGGAGGACCCGTGCTCTCCCCGCTGGTCTCCGGCGAGGAGTCCTGGAGCCCCCTCGCCGATTCCCCCATCTGCCCCCCTTTACCCCTGGTGTTGCGCTGATTTCCTTCCCCAGCCGATGAGCTGCCTCTCTCTCTCTGCTGGGCCCTTCTCCAGCATCGCTTGGGAGCCTTGCCTCCGCCTCTGGCTCCGATGGCAGTTCCCTGACACTCCCTGTCCCTTTTTCCTTGCGTGTTTTGTGATGATGATGGTGGTGATTATTCCCCCCCCCCCCAGATTGTAAGCCTGTGGGTAGAGACTGTCTTGCTTTGTATGGAAGCGACTCTGGGAGCCTTTTGGAGAGCAGGGGTAAGGTAAAGGGACCCCTGACCATTAGGTCCAGTCGTGACTGACACTGGGGTTGCGGCGCTCATCTCACTTTATTGGATTAATTGATATGTATATGTATAATCTGGAATACTTAATGTGATTTGATTGGATGGTTAAAAAGGAAAACTTAATACAGTGGTGCCCCGCAAGACAAACGCCTCGCAAGACGGAAAACCCGCTAGACAAAAGGGTTTTCCATTTTGGAGGCGCTTCGCAAAACGAATTTCCCTATGGGCTTGCTTCGCAAGACGAAAAGGTCTTGCGAGTTCCTGCGGGGTTTTTTCCTCCCCCCCCCTTTTCCTAAGCCGCTAAGCCGCTTAACAGCTGATCGCTAAAAGCCGCTAAACCGCTAATAGCGCTAATCCGCAAAGCTGTCAATGGGCTTGCTTCGCAAGACGAAGAAACTGCTATACGAAGAGCCTCACGGAACGGATTAATTTCGTCTTGCGAGGCACCACTGTACAAATGATTTTTTAAAAAAAGTTTGTTATTGGTATGAGCTTTCGTGTGCATGCAAATGAAAACTCATACCAATAACAAACTCTCTAAGGTGCTACTGGAAGGATTTTTTTTTTATGTTGTTTCGACTACGGCAGACCAACACGGCTACCTACCTATATCATACATCTCAACTATGAGCTGAAAGGAGCATGGCAGGGTTATGGTTAACTATGCCCTACTCAAAGTAAAGGTAAAGGGACCCCTGACCATTAGGTCCAGTCCCGGACGACTCTGGGGTTGCAGTGCTCATCTTGCTTTACTGGCCGAGGGATCCGGCGTACAGCTTCCGGGTCATGTGGCCAGCATGACTAAGCCACTTCTGGCGAACCAGAGCAGCGCATGGAAACACCGTTTACCTTCCCGCCGGAGCGGTACCTATTTATCTACTTGCACTTTGATGTGCTTTCGAACTGCTAGGTTGGCAGGAGCAGGGACCGAGCAACGGGAGCTCACCCCGTCGCAGGGATTCAAACCGCCGACCTTCTGATCGACTCTGTGTTTCAACCCACAGACCCACTGAAATTATGAACTTCAACGACTCTACCCTTGTAGAATGCCACCCATTGTATCTTCATCCTCATGCAGAATCAACACACCACACCAATTGCTTTTGTTCAGTTATTCCTCTCTTTTTTAATCATTCCCCCCCCCATGCCAACATCGCGTTCGGTTCTTAAGGCGTTTGCTTCTTCCTCCAAGAACTCGTCTGCTTTCCGCTGAGAAATTAATGGTAAAAGAAAAATGTACTTGAAAGGCAAGCAAAGTTTGGCATCGTTTTGCACAATAAATTAGGAGAGGGAGGGGAATAAGATGGAGATGCCCTCAGCGCAATAGGTAGGATATATTTTAGGGTACCTAAATAAATATCATAAGTTACTTTGAATAAATAGAGCTCAGCATAATATACAGTGGAATTGCATCAACTTCTCAAGATAAATCAATGGGCGGTGTTGACACCAGGTTTGGGAGTACCTCAAAGCTCCCTAGGAACACAGATTTCCCCCCAGCACATCTTTAGATCGCAGGGAAATAATACATTGCAACAGCAGCCCTTTCTTTTTATATTAATAAATTTCTTAATGAGACCAGTAGTCGTCGATGGCTTTTGATGGCTGGTGGCGGCTAGCAATGACACACCTGCAGGTCTGGGAGTGAAAGGAAATGGTTCGGAAGTTGGAATGTCGCCCGCAGGGGTGCTAAGTTGAACAAAATATATAAAAGAGGGAACATAGGGTGCAGCAATAATATTGTATAAAAAAAATACCACGGGAAATGGAATGGGAAGTTGCTAGAACCAACAAAAATAAATTATTATGTATTGGAATTTTATGTGAAGTTTGTGGGAATTCAATAAAACTTGAATGGCAAGGCCCATCAGCTGGGGGGCTCAAATATTTTGTGGCAGCCAGCAAGGCATAATAATAATACAGTAATAATAATAATAATAATAATAATAATAATAATAATAATAATATATTTATACCCTGCCCATCTGGCTGGGTTTCCCCAGTCAATCTGGGTGGCTCTCAACACAATATTAAAAACACGTTAAAACATCAAACATTAAAAGCTTCCCTAAACAGGGCTGCCTTCCGATGTCTTCTAAATGCCAGGTAGTGGTTTATTTCCTTGACATCTGGTGGGAGGGCGTTCCACAGGGTGGGCGCCACCACCGAGAAAGCCCTCTTCCTGGTTCCCTGTAACCTCACTTCTCGCAGGGAGGGAACTGCTAGAAGGCCCTCGGAGCTGGACCTCAGTGTCCGGGCTGGATGCTGGGGGTGGAGACGCTCCTTCAGATATACTGGGCTGTTTAGGGCTTGAAAGGTCAGCTCCAACACTTTGAATTCTGCTAGGAAACATACTGGGAGCCAATGTAGGTCTTTCAGGACAATGTTATATGGTCTCGGCGGCCGCTCCCAGTCACCATTCTAGCTGCCGCATTCTGGATTAGTTGCAGTTTCCAGGTCACCTTCAAAGGTAGCCCCACATAGAGAGCATTGCAGTAGTCCAAGCGGGAGATAACTAGAGGCGTAATCCCCAAGATAAGGGGATCCAGAGGGGAGAAGAATCTTTGATAGTGCTTTGATACCATCTCCAGAACCAGGTGGGGAAGGGATGGATGGGGGGGGGGAAGCTGGTGGGGAAGTGGAGAGGCAAAACACACACCCCCACCCCAAATTGTAAAGGTAAAGGAACCTCTGACCATTAGGTCCAGTCATGGCCAACTCTGGGGTTGCGGCACTCATCTCGCTTTATTGGCCGAGGGAGCCGGCATACAGCTTCCGGGTCATGTGGCCAGCATGACTAAGCCGCTTCTGGCGAACCAGAGCAGTGCATGGAAACACCGTTTACCTTCCCGCCAGAGTGGTACCTAATTATCTACTTGCACTTTGTCGTGCTTTCGAACTGCTAGGTTGGCAGGAGCAGGGACCGAGCAACGGGAGCTCACCCCGTCATTGTGGGGATTCGAACCGCCGACCTTCTGATCGGCAAGTCCTAGGCTCTGTGGTTTAACCCACAGCGCCACCCGCGTCTCGTTCCCATCCCAAATATTTTCTCCAAATTGGCCCTTCTCAAGAACATTTGTCTGGAGATGTCGTCCCGTTCGTGGATGCAATCCTGGCCTGCGGTTTGGACTTCTCATTGCCCAAGCATGGAAGCGCTCTGTGTGTTGATGTCATCTGGACGCTTCTGGGGCAGTGGAGCCAAAGAAAAGACAGGAATCTGGAAAGGGGCCTTGTCTTCAGGGCTCCTCTCTCCCAAACATCTGTATCGGGACTCTTATTGAACGGAGGCCTTTCCTGGACGACGATTAGCAAAACAAAACAGAATAGAACGTGGGTGGGGTGGGGTAGGGGGACCGAAAAGGAAAGATGGCAAGAATAAAAGGGAGCCTTTTCGCGTACAGATGTTTTTTATACCCGCCTCGGATCTCACTTCCGCCGACCCTTTGGAAATTTAAACATGACGGAAACGGTCCGTTTTCACGCAGAAGCACGGTCCTGAGAAAGGAAGATCTTGTGAGAAAGGGGCATCTTTAAGGAAAAACTGCTGTCGACCGGGAAATGTCCTCCTGGCAGGCTGGAGAGATGGATGCGGAGGAACTCAGGGAGAGGGAGAGAGAAAGAGAGAGGCCCCTGAGCTAAACTGGTGCAGAAAGGATGGAGAAGAAGGAGAAGTGGCCTGGAAAACAGCTACAGGAAGGGTCGAAACACACTGGGAGAGCAATTGCGAAAGCGCCCAGGTTCAATGTATTACAGTATTTTAATAATTTTTTGGAAGCAGCCCAGAGTGGCTGGGGAAGCCCAGCCAGATGGGCAGGGTATAAATAATAAATTATTATTATTATTCCAGTTTTGATGTATGGAAGTGAGAGCTGGACCATCAAGAAGGCTGATCGCCAAAGAATGGATGCTTTTGAATTCTGGTGCTGGAGGAGACTCTTGAGAGTCCCACAGACTGCAAGAAGATCAAACCTCTCCATTCTGAAGGAAATGAGCCCTGAGTGCTCACTGGAAGGACAGATCCTGAAGCTGAGGCTCCAAGACTTTGGCCACCTCATGAGAAGAGAAGACTCCCTGGAAAAGACCCTGATGTTGGGAAAGATGGAGGGCACAAGGAGAAGGGGACGACAGAGGACGAGATGGTGGGACAGTGTTCTCGAAGCTACCAGCATGAGTTTGACCAAACTGCAGGAGGCAGTGGAAGACAGGAGGGCCTGGCGTGCTCTGGTCCAGGGGGTCATGAAGAGTTGGACACGACTAAACGACTAAACAGCAACATTATTATTATTATTATTATTATTATTATTATTATTATTATTATTATTCAAGACCCAACGACCACGGACAGAATCTGAGCTAGATGAACAGGTTATTTGGTTCGGTAGCTATGTCTTTGAGGGGGAAGACTGCAGCCCAGTGAGTCTGCATGCAGAAGGTCCCAGGATCATATCGCCGGCAAATGCAGGAAGGGTGGGGAGCAACTTCTATCTGAAATCCTGCACAGCTGCTGCCTGTTGATGTGTTTTGGTCCAAACAGTCTAGGTTTGCATCAGAATGCACCAGTCCTCAGGGATAACGTTGCCCCTTGTGTTTGATGGCTCTTCAGCAGCTGACATCGTGTGGCCCCCTAGTTCCCCCACAACCCTCCATGCCTTCTTTTCAATGCACGCGGCATTTGCTCATGCGCTATTTGCACTTACATGTGCCTTTGCGTGCGTACACATTGGCACATGCATTGCTTGTGTGCTGCAAAACTGTGAGAGGTGCAAATGTCAAATGTCTCCACCCCCATCGTTCTACCCGGACACTGAGGTCCAGCTCCGAGGGCCTTCTGGCGGTTCCCTCACTGAGAGAAGCAAAGCTACAGAGAACCAGGCAGAGGGCCTTCTCGGTAGTGGCGCCCGCCCTGTGGAATGCCCTCCCAACAGATGTCAAAGAGATAAACAACTACCTGACATTCAGAAGACATCTTAAGGCAGCCCTGTTCAGGGAAGTTTTTAATGTGTGACATTTTAGTGCAATTTTGGTCTCTGTGGAAGCCGCCCAGAGTGGCTGGGGAAACCCAGCCAGATGGGCGGGGTACAAATAATAAATTATTATTATTATGTGTTTCGGTTCTCATGAAAGTGCAAGTTGGCTAAAGGGTTCCTTTAAAATGCAGACCTAATTGAATCTCTCTCCTGCCTCCCCTAAACCCAGACGGAGGAAGTTTCCACCACCTGGTTGCCGCATCCACAGATGCCATGAGATTCGGCTGCAATTCACGGCCCTTATAGCTTTGAGCGGGTAAAGGTAAAGGGACCCCTGACCATTAGGTCCAGTCGTGGCCGACTCTGGGGTTGCGGCGCTCATCCTGCTTTCTTGGCCGAGGGAGCCGGCGTCCAGCTTCCGGGTCATGTGGCCAGCAGGACTAAGCCGCTTCTGGTGAACCAGAGCAGTGCACGGAAACGCCGTTTACCTTCCCACCGGAGTGGTACCTATTTATCTACTTGCACTTTGACGTGCTTTTGAACTGATAGGTTGGCAGGAGCTGGGACCGAGCAACGGGAGCTTACCCTGTCGCGGGGATTCTGATCGGCAAGACCTAGGCTCTGTGGTTTAACCCACAGCGCCACCTGCGTCCCTCATCCAGCATCCCTAGCTTTGAGCAAGGACTCTCTGATTTCCAAACTGGTTTTCAGATAGCAGGCAGCATTTCACAGCAATGTCACCGTTGTTTACTCTGGAAGGATATAAATGAGCCCTCGGACTTCTGCCTTGGCCAAGCCAACTTCATTTGTCTCCCACAAGAGCATTTCTCTCCCCCCCCCCTCTTTCTTGGCCGCCTTCCCGGGCCAAGGAAATGCTAAACAGAAGGACTAACCGTAAAGTCCTGCTGCCCGCAAAGAACGTGGAATGCAAGCCAGCCCTACGGATCAGGACAGCTGCCTGCTGTCCAGCCAGGGCGAACAACTAGGGCAAAACGCACGCCGCAAAGCAGAACACAGGTTCCTATTTGTGATGAGAGGGGCACTTCCTTCCACACAAGCAACAATTCCTCACTGGCCTGCAAATGAATCAGGCCTGAGTCTCTAAGACTGGTGCAACTGCCTCAATCCCTGCCTTGCCAGCAAAAGTGAGGCTGAGATCAAAGGATGCATGGCTGCTGCTCTCTCACAAGAGCCCTGCGGGATTTTGACATCTTTCCGCAGGGCCTGCAAGACGGAGCTGTTCTGCCAGGCCTTTGGTCGGGGTTCAGTCTGATACTTCATTTTGCTAGCCCGCTCACAGGTCCTTTATAAGACCACTGGTAACATTTGGCCCTGGAGAATATTAACCACTCTCAATTTTACCCGTGGACTGCCATCTGTCCAGATTTTAATTTGCTCTGAACTAATTTTAAGATGTATTTTAATTAATGGACTGCCTGTTTTTATGTTCTTATGTTCTTTGTATACTGTGTTAGTTTTATGATGTTAGCCGCCCTGAACCTGGCAATGGCCAGGGAGGTAAAGGTAAAGGGACCCCTGACCATTAGGTTCAGTTGTGACCGACTCTGGGGTTGCGGCGCTCATCTCGCTTTATTGTCCAAGGGAGCCGGCATACAGCTTCCGGGTCATGTGGCCAGCAGGACTAAGCCGCTTCTGGCGAACCAGAGCAGCACACGGAAACGCCATTTACCTTCCCTCCAGAGCCTTACCTATTTATCTACTTGCACTTTGACATGCTTTTGAACTGCTAGGTTGGCAGGAGCAGGGACCGAGCAACGGGAGCTCACCCCATCGCGGGGATTCGAACCGCCGACCTTCTGATCGGCAAGTCCTAGGCTCTGTGGTTTAACCCACAGCGCCACCCGCGTCCCTTTCGCCAGAAGTATGGATGGGCATCTATGTCCCGGTTTCTGGTTATTATTTTTCCCAATCTTAAGTTTGGTTCCATCACATTTCCGCATTAGTTTGCAATTTTTCTTGGGGGAAAGTTCTCATTAAAATTGATGAGCATTTTATTACGAATTTGACACTCCCCCCACCAATATATGTACCTCGTGCAATGGATTTTTGTACGTCATATGCATATGTATGCACATTTAACCCTAGGATATGTATATTTATTTGCAGTTTAATTGACTGGAGAACTGCATTGCAAAATTCAGAGAAGTGCAAATGTCAAAGGATGGCTGCTTTGGCTCCCATATTGTTCCGGGGACGTGTGAATCCAGTATACCTGAAGGAGCATTTCCACCCCCATCGTTCTGCCCGGACACTGAGGTCCAGCTCCGAGGGCCTTCTGGCGGTTCCCTCCCTGCGAGAATTGAGGTTACAGGGAACCAGGCAGAGGGCCTTCTCGGTGGTGGCGCCCACCCTGTGGAATGCCCTCCCATCAGATGTCAAGGAAATAAGCAACTACCTGACTTTTAGAAGACATCTGAAGACAGCCCTGTTTAGGGAAGTTTTTAATGTTTGATGTTTTATCATGTTTTAAATATTCTGTTGGGAACAGGGGAAACCCAGCCAGGTGGGTGGGGTATAAATATTAAGCTGTTGTTGTTGTTGTTGATTTGCCATTAAATGGTAACTGAATCAAATTTATCTCCCTCCTCACCGGTCAGCAGCAAATGCCTCTTAAGGCTGAATATCTGGTTCCTTCTTCAGTAGAAAAGCCATCAACCTCGCTTTGAGAAGCACAGCGACACTGCAAATTAAAACTTGTTTTGACTGTCATTTCCATTATTTCATGGAATAAAGATAGTTGCCTTAACGCCAAGTCAGTTCATTGATTCATCTAGTGGATTATTGTGTACTGTAACCTTCTCCAGATGTTATAGGACTGCAATGCCCAGTATCCGTGACCCTTGGGCTAAGCTGGTGGAGACAGATGGGAGTTGTAGTTCTGTG
Source organism: Podarcis gaigeae (assembly GCF_964106915.1). Taxonomy (NCBI): domain Eukaryota; kingdom Metazoa; phylum Chordata; class Lepidosauria; order Squamata; family Lacertidae; genus Podarcis; species Podarcis gaigeae. The sequence goes on along the minus strand of NC_139696.1, from coordinate 6,417,613 downwards.
ATGTCCAGAGGCTGTTCTCCTCTGATTGGCTGTGGCTCCTGCAGTTCTCCCTGAGGCAAAGATGGAACCTGGAACCTGACACCTTTGGAAAGCAGGCAATTCCAGAGATTTGAACTCAGGACTTTCTGCTTCCAAAATTATGGCCCCTCACAAAGTCTGGAGACAGGAAGTTGCCTTGGCCAGAGCTTTAAGAGCTCACACATTGCCCTCGTCCAGGATTTCCCAAACTTGGGTCTCTTTCCAGCTGTTTTTGGACTACAGTTCCCATCATCCCTGACCACTGGTCCTGCTAGCTAGGGATGATGGGAGTCGTAGTCCAAAAACAGCTGGAGACCCAAGTTTGGGTAACACTGGCCTGCTCCATTTCTCAGGAGTAGGCGATCTGAGGATTGTGTTCTAATAAAACAGCTAGCACATGAGCAGGGTCTGGTATGTTTTCAAACAGGATGGGGGGACGACTGCGTGTTGAGGTTCCTGCATTGCAAGGGTTGGACTAGATGACCCCCGGGGTACCTTCCAACTCGACCATTCTATGATTCTCTCAACACTAAACCATCAACAGTTCTCCACAAACTACCTCGAGATGCCAGAGATCGAACTTTGGACCGCCTGCATGCAACGATGCCTCTTTCCCGTAAAATCCATTTAAGCACCTAGTCCTCATGGTTCTGAGCAGATTGAAACAGCAGCACAGGTGCCTTAAAACTGAGTCAGGTCCACAGCGCTCCACGTTGGCCCAACCTGCTGGCAGAGGCTCTCCATGATTTCAGACATAACTGGAAGCGCCAGGAATCGAAACCCGCAAAACTCTGCCACCAAACTCCAATGTTTAATGTGGAATATTTGAGCTCCTCGGTTTCAGAATCCCCCAGACGCCGCCGATTCCGTTAAGAATTTGATGCAATGCCTGGAAAGGAATGTCAGCCTTTTTGTACACATTTGTCAATACTTTAAACCTATGTCTACATGTATATACAAACATACATTTTACACAGCACTGTTATAACGGTGTGTGTACTTTAAGATGGCGGAAGGATGGCTCCCCTGCAAGTATGGGAGGAGCGCGCTCCTCAATCTCTCAACCCTTCTTTGCCTGCAGGATTCACAGGCAGGAAACGGCCCCTGGCACCCTGGCCCCATGTGGAAATATCCCCGTAAAGATCTCCAGCTTGGGCAAAGCGGGCACTGCCCACGGGGCGGCTCCTCCAGAAGACCACCAGGCAAGAGATCTCTCTTGTTTTCGATCCGCTGCAAAGCTTGGAACGACGTTCCTCCAGCCACCTGCGTCAAGAGTGCGCCGGTTCCTCCATCGCGGCAGCGTGGCGGGCTGTTCCGGCGAGGCCCTTGACAGGATTCCTTGCACTGCTGGAATCAAGAGCTTCTCTGGCTCCCCACCAGTTGAGGAGGCCCTCAACCAGACGCTGGCTTCCCTTGGCCTCCGTTGACGGCCCTGAGGTAGACTTAAAATCCAGTTGTCTCCTTGGCTGCTCCAAGCAGGGATGCCCTGGCGGTCTTCTCCTCGCGTCCTCTTCCACCTTTGGACAACCACCCACACGCCAGCAGCGTCTGGGCACTGCTGGGTGCGCAGCCAGGCCCCTCCTCCTCCAACCGTTGCTCCATCACACGCAGCCGCACTCTTTGGCCGACACCTCGTTCACCGTGTAGTAGCGGTTCCCCGCGTCCAAGAAGGAGACGTCGTCGTCGTACGACAGGGGGCGGCAGCACGGCCGGGCCCTCACCTTCTCCTTCTTGATCTTCCGCATGCTCCTCACGTTCTTGAGGGACAGGTCGTAGTTGCGCACGGCCGAGTCGCAGGTGCCGCTGCAGTAGCGGAAGAGGACCGTCTCATCCGACTTGTACCCGAGGCCCAACTCGCTGACAGTCACCTCCAGCTCCTTGAGGGAGCAGGGCTTGTGGCGGGCCTTGGCGCGTTTCATCCGGTTGCCGGCTTTGGCAAAGAGTGGCAGTTCGTGGCCCCCCGAATTCATGGACTGGCTGTACCTCTCGATCAGCGTGGAGATGAGGTGACGGATTTCTCCCTCTGTGTAGCTCTCGAACAACGTGCTGTCTGGAATTTTTTTAAGAAACGACAGAAAATTAGAATAATTATAATAATAAAATATTTTTTAATATAATTTTTATTAATTTTGCATTAAAAACAAATTTATAACACAATTAAACATTAGGAATTAATCACACGTCTTTTTTCTTTTAGACTTCCATCAACATGTTTGATAATTTTCCGTAGTTATTACATATCTTCACATTTCTTCATTTATATTGCACTATGTATATCTTATCTTACCATGTTATTTAAACAATATTTCTACCAAACTTTCAGAGCCTAGGACTTGCCTATATTGCACAGAGCGTAGGACTTGCACTATATTATTTTCCGTTCAGCAGCCTAACAGTCCATGGACAGAATCTGTTTTTTAGCCTGTTGGTACGACTGATTATGGGACGCTGTGGGTTAAACCACAGAGCCTAGGACTTGCCAATCAGAAGGTCAGCGGTTCGAATCCCCGCGACGGGGTGAGCTCCTGTTGCTCGGTCCCTGCTCCTGCCAACCTAGCAGTTCAAAAGCACGTCAAAGTGCAAGTAGATAAATAGGTACCACTCTGGCGGGAAGCTAAACGGCGTTTCCGTGCGCTGCTCTGGTTCGCCAGAAGCGGCTTAGTCCTGCTGGCCACATGACCCGGAAGCTGTACGCCGGCTCCCTCGGCCACAAAGCGAGATGAACACCGCAACCCCAGAGTCGGTCACAACTGGACCTAATGGTCAGGGGTCCCTTTACCTTAATAATAATATAATAATAATAACATTTTATTTATATCCTGCCCTCCCCAGCCGAAGCCAGGCTCAGAGCAGCCAACAACAATAAAAGTAACACAGCATTCTAAAATTAATTAATTTTAAAATCAATTCAAAATCAGATTAATGGCAACCATTGGGCTAGAGTTCTGTGAAGATTACCAAAGGAGGGGGTCAGATTGTGCCTTGGCCAAAGGCCTGGTGGAACAGCTCTGTCTTGCAGGCCCTGCGGAGAGATGTCAAGTCCCGCAGGGCCCTAGTCTCTTGTGGCAGAGCGTTCCACCAGATCGGAACCACAGCTGAAAAAGCCCTGGCTCTTGTTGAGGCCAGCCTAACCTCTCTGCGGCCTGGGACCTCCAAGATGTTTTTGTTTGAAGACCGTAAGGACTATACTGAAATGGCAAAACTGACCGGGTGACTCAGGAATCAAGAAGATAATGACTTTAAAAAAAGAATGGGAAGAATTTATAACTTATTTAGGAGACCATTGTTAAACAAATAAAAACGTGAGCTGGACTTTAAAACCAACTTGTAAAGAAACGGGGGGTGGGATGGATAATTCAGAGAGATGAAAACTGTGGAGAATGCAATGATATGTAGTTTTAGAATAATTACTGTATTTTTCGCTCTATAACACGCACCCGACCATAACACGCACATAGTTTTTAGAGGGGGAAAACAAGAAAAAAAATATTCTAAACGAAGCAGTGGATGTATGATTTTTGTGGTTCATGCTGTGGCCACAGACATGTGATCTGACAGTGAGTTTGGAGTAGCCCAATGCAAAAATCCTGAGGATCCATGTGGATCCGTGCTTTGTAACCACATTTTAAGTGGGGAGGGAAGGAAAAGCACTCAAGGGACAAGGAGCACACGTGGGGTGTGTGGAGAAGGATGCTGCTAATAATGAAGAAGAGGGGGAGAAGGGGAGAAGGCTCCTCTCCTCTCCCACTTTGCTCCTTTAAAGCAAGCAGGCTCTCTGTCCCTCTCTCCTCCCCACTCAGCGGCTCTTCTCCCGCTTTGCTGTTTCAAAGCGAGCCACGGAGGAGGGAAGGAAGGGGAACCATGGATCCTCTGCTCACGACTGCAGCAGATCCCCCCCCCCGCCACCCGTAGGCATTCGCTCCATAACACGCACAGACGTTTCCCCTTACTTTCTAGGAGGAAAAAAGTGAGTGTTATGGTGCAAAAAATACGGTATTCCTTCCAGTAGCACCTTGGAGACCAACTAAGTTTGTTATTGGTATGAGCTTTCATGTATCTGAAGAAGTGTGCATGCACATGAAAGCTCATACCAAGAACTAACTTAGTTGGTCTCTAAGGTGCTACTGGAAGGATTTTTTTTTAACGGCAGACCAACACGGCTACCTACTTGTATCTAGAATAATGATGTTAAGGACCCATGCAGGGGACACGAGGGGAAATTGTGAGATTCAGAGAATCTCATATATAGATATGGTAAAAGGTTTTTTTCCTTTAAAAAGAACCCAAAACTCTCCCGTCCACCACCACAAACATGGGGCGCAGCCCTCTGTTTTTATTTTTGCATTAAATACCCTCCCCACCCCACAATACGGTGTGCTGTTTAGCACGCTGCGAGCATCCAGCGTTTTTCCACGAAGGCAACTTGGCCTCCGCTCGCAACCTGGATTTAACAGCCTCCACGAAGCCTCCGAGGGCCTTTAAAGGACCCAGCGGCCGGAGGCTTTTATTCCATTCCCAGGCAGGAAAGAACAAAAGTGACAGCAGCATCTGATTCCAATGACCATTTGTCGCCAGTAATTCGCTGGCGCCAATTTGGGGAAGGGCCCAGAAAGCTCGGTTTGAAACAGTCGGGGTTTGCTTGCTTGCTTGTTTGTCACGTCCTAATAATAATAATAATAATAATCATAATTTATTGTTACAGATAGGTAGCCGTGTTGGTCTGCCATAGTCAAAACAAAAAAAATTCCTTCCAGTAGCACCTTAAAGACCAACTAAGTCAGTTCTTGGTATGAGCTTTCGTGTGCATGCACACTTCTTCAAAATTTATTGTTTTGCCAACAAAGGTCCGTATAGTTAAAGCTCTGGTTTTCCCAGTAGTGATGTATGGAAGTGAAAGCTGGACCATCAAGAAGGCTGATCGCCGAAGAATTGATGCTTTTGAATTATGGTGCTGGAGGAGACTCTTGAGAGTCCCATGGACTGCAAGAAGATCAAACCTCTCCATTCTGAAGGAAATCAGCCCTGAGTGCTCACTGGAAGGACAGATCCTGAAGCTGAGGCTCCAAGACTTTGGCCACCTCCTGAGAAGAGAAGACTCCCTGGAAAAGACCCTGATGTTGGGAAAGATGGAGGGCACAAGGAGAAGGGGACGACAGAGGACGAGATGGTGGGACAGTGTTCTCGGAGCTCCCAGCATGAGTTTGACCAAACTGCGGGAGGCAGTGGAAGACAGGAGTGCCTGGCGTGCTCTGGTCCATGGGGTCACAAAGAGTCGGACATGACTAAACGACTCAACAACAATTTATTATTTATACCCTGCCCATTTGGCTGGGTTTTCCCTTCTCGTTGGGGAAGGTGGCCCCATTAGGGCAAAGTTAGCACTGCCCCTCTAAGTTCGTTCAGCCAGCCAGCCCCCCCACCTGCTCGCCTTCTTACTTGCAGCTTCCCTCTCCTCCTTACATACCCTCCAACACTCCTCAGATGAAAATAGGAACATTTCTCACTCGCCCCCCCCCGGCCAACTGACCCTCCTTGACCTCCCCCTTTTTTTTTTGCTGTTGTTCTCCTTCCCTTTCCCCGCTGAAACTCCTGCACCTGATCGGAAGCCGCACCTGACATTCGGGTTCCAAAAATTGTTCGCAAACCAGAACACTCACTTCTGGGTTTGCAGCGTTCAGGAGCCAAAATGTTCAACTCGCAGTGGCGTAGTGTGGGGGGTGCAGGGGGGGCCAACCGCACCGGGCACAACATCTGGGGGTTAGGATTAGGGGGCGCAAATGCATGGGTTAGGGGGCACAAATTACTTGCCTTGCCCCGGGTGCTGACAACCCACGCTATGCCACTGTCAACTCGCAAGGCGTTCAGCATCCAAGGTACAACTTTATTATTATTATTATTATTATTATTATTATTATTATTCCCCATCTATCTGACTGGGTTACCCCAGTGACTCTGGATAGCTTCCAACATACTGTCATACCTTGAGTTACAGACGCTTCAGGTTCCATTTTTTCAGGTTGTAGACGCGCCGAAACCTGGAAGTACCAGAACAGGTTACTTCTGGGTTTCGGTGGTTGTGCATGCAGAGAAGCGCTACATTGCGCTTTGCGCATGCGCAGAAGTGCTGAATTGCAACCCAAGTGTGTGCAGATGCGGCGCTGCTGGTTGCGAACGTGCCTCCCGCACGGATCACGTTCGCAACCTGAGAGTCCACTGTATAGAAAAATTCCTGGAGTGTGATGGGATGGAGGTGGGGGTTGGAGCACTGTTCTCCCGGTGTGTGCAATTGGGAGCTTACAGGAATGCCTAAAGGTAAAGAGCCCCCTGACCATTAGGCCCAGTCGTGACCGACTCTGGGGTTGCGGCGCTCATCTCGCTTTACTGGCCGAGGGAGCCGGCGTACAGCTTCCGGGTCATGTGGCCAGCAGGACTAAGCCGCTTCTGGCGAACCAGAGCAGTGCACGGAAACGCCGTTTACCTTCCCGCTGGAGCGGTACCTATTTATCTACTTGCACCGGTGTGCTTTCAAACTGCTAGGTGGGCAGGAGCAGGGACTGAGCAACGGGAGCTCACCCCGTCGCAGGGATTCGAACCGCCGACCTTCTGATCGGCAAGTCCTAGGCTCTGTAGTTTAGACCTCAGCGCCACTCACGTCCCTTCACAGGAATGCCTAGATAGAGCTAGACCAAGCCCTTCTTCACCCATCCCTAAGAGGGAGTGCCTTGCGGGCTGAATTTTGGTTTCTTCCTCCTGTATCCCCATGCCCTTCTTAAAGCGAGGGACCCAGAACTGTTCTGGCAGCACTCTGTCTCCCCTTAGCCTAGTGGCCCCCATCAAAGTCACCCTCTCTCCTTCGCAGCTGGAATTTGGAGGCATCCAATAACCGCAAAAAGCCTGATCTAATCGTATACACAAACCCACCCCAATCAACTGCCTTTGAAAGTATTCTAATCCATAGACAAACGTGCAATTAAATCCATTTTTTCAGGAGGTGGGGGTAGCCAAATGTAACCAATCTCAGAAGCAACCATGTTCCAGTCAAACAGTCCCCAAAATTCATCTAATCTCCCCATCCCAGCTTGGGAGGACGGGTCTGGATTTGATTGTATGCTGTCATAGGAAATCTCATGCTACCATACACAGTATTCTAAGCAGGGATTTGCAGATGCAATTACATCAATTTTGCGCGCATGTGTGCAATCGTATAAATTTTGCGTGCGTGTGTGATGAGTCGATTTAGTCTCGAGTTTAGGATCTCTGTTTGGGAGAGAGTTTTACACTGGGATATGCTGCGTAGAAGCCCAAGTTTATAATGATCAAGGTAAAGGCAAAGGGGTCCCTGACCATTAGGTCCAGTCCTGGACGACTCTGGGGTTGTGGCGCTCATCTCGCTTTATTGGCCGAGGGAGCTGGCATAGAGCTTCTGGGTCATGTGGCCAGCAGGACTAAGCCGCTTCTGGCGAACCAGAGCAGCGCACGGAAATGCCGTTTACCTTCCCGCCAGTGTGGTACCTAATTATCTATTTGCACTTTGACGTGCTTTCGAACTGCTAGGTTGGCAGGAGCAGGGACCGAGGAATGGGAGCTCACCCTGTCGCGGGGATTCGAACTGCCGACCTTCTGATCGGCAAGTCCTTGGCTCTGTGGTTTAACCCACAGCGCCACCCTTGAGGAACCACCTAAAGATGCCACATTGAGACCACCTTAGGTTCACACCCAGCTCTCTCTCCTAAGCACTAGTGGACCATCCCAAACAAGCCTCCTCATTTTCCACCGGGAGAAGGAAGTTGTGCGCAGAATCTTACATTGGGAGATCAGTGACCCACGGCGTCCCAGAGCCCTTGGGTGCCTCCTGTGGCTGTCGGCGAGCGAGGAAGACGACGAGGTTCTCGAAAACAGCGACGAGGAGAAGAGGGTGTGCTGCTGGCTCCTGCTGAACAAGTCTCTACAAACCAAAACGGACAACATGGAACTGAAGAGCATCGAGGCTATAGCTGCCAGCTTCCATACCTTCATCTTAGACCAAGTCAGAACATTGAAACTCTGCAAAACAGGCAAAAACGACAGTCTTTATTACACCGGCCTGGGCCCTGGTATCCCTGCCCCACCCAGACCCCCTGCAATAGCATTCGAAAGAGGTGCACATGGTGTTGGGGGGGGGGGCTTCTTGTCCTCCGAAAAATGCAGAAATGGATAAAAGCCTCCTATCCAAACAATGACTAGCATCAGCGCAGGTAAGGGGAAAAGATTACCATATTTTTCGCTCTATAGGACGCACCAGACCACAAGACTCACCTAGTTTTTGAAGTAGGAAAACAAGGAAAAAAATATTCTGAATCTCAGAAGCCAGAACAGCCAGAGGGATCGCTGCGCAGTGAAAGCAGCGATCCCTCTGGCTGTTCTGGCTTCTGGGATAGAGCACACACATTTCCCCTTACTTTTTAGGAAGGAAAAAGTGACTCTTATAGAGCAAAAAATATGGTAATTTAATTTTTTTTCATCTACAATACTGTCTTGTTTATTTTATAGTACGGTACATTGGTTATTGCTTTCATGCTATGGATCAATGGTCTCGTTAGACAGCAAAATTCCTGTTTTAGGGGTTATTTTTAAAAGTCTGGAACGGATTAATCCATTTTGCATTGCTTTCTATGGGAAAGCAGGCCTTGGCTTTGGAACGCTTTGGTTTTGGAACGGACTTTTGGAACGGATTAAGTTTGAGAACCAAGGTACCACTGTAGCGACACAAGCAAGACAGAGTACCATATGTTTAACACGCATTTAAAGTAACGAACTATCCATATTTACCTTTCCTTCACTCTTTCTAGATACAGTGGTACCTCGGGTTAAAAACTTAATTCATTCCGGAGGTCCATTCTTAACCTGAAACTGTTCTTAACCTGAAGCATCACTTTAGCTAATGGGGCCTCCCACTGCCGCCACCACGCAATTTCTGTTCTCATCCTGAAGTTCTTAAGCCCAGGTACTACTTCCGGGTTAGCGGAGTCTGTAACCTGAAGTGTCTGTAACCTGAGGTACCACAGTATGGTCCACACTTTAAACCTCCATGTCCAAGCAACCCCCCTTTTTTTTACTTCATAGCTTTCCCTGCAAAAACCCACTCTTTAAAGCTGAATCAGAGTAAACATCAATCCACCAAAATCCCAGAATGCCATTTGCTCCGATGGAGCGCTACAGAACAGGCTTTCGCAGAGCTTTCAAGTGCTTCGCTGTTCCTAGAGAGAGCAGAGCTAAAACTTAAGTACAGCTAGTTCCTGCTAAAGGTAAAGGGACCCCTGACCATTAGGTCCAGTCCTGGCCGACTCTGGGGTTGCGGCGCTCATCTCGCTTTACTGGCCGAGGGTGCCAGCGTACAGCTTCCGGGTCATGTGGCCAGCAGGACTAAGCCGCTTCTGGCGAACCAGAGCAGTGCACAGAAATGCCGTTTACCTTCCCACTGGAGTGGTACCTATTTAACTACTTGCACTTTGATGTGCTTTTGAACTGCTGGGTTGGACGCCACCACAGCAGCAAGGATTTTGATTGCAAAATATTGGAAGTCACAAGATTTACCAACACTGGAGGAATGGCAAACGCAGTTGATGGACTACATGGAACTGGCCGAAATGACTGGCAGAATCCGAGACTTGGGAGAAGAAACAATCGAGGAGGACTGGAAAAAATTTAAAGACTATTTGGAAAAACATTATAAGTTGTATGAATGTTAAAAAACGCACCTTTTAGGAAATTCTAGCTTCAGTAATGTTAAATTAAAGAAATGGAAATTAAGGTACAAGAAGTCAGAGATAGAATAATGAAACAACTTTATTGTGTTAAAATGAAAACGTACATGATTTGGGTCATAATATATTTGAAATTGGGTAACATGATAAAATGAAAGATACAACAAGTATTGAAACAAGTTAACAAATTGCTGATGTTATGTATCACAGAGAATGCAGGGTTGGGAGGACGCGGGGAAGTCCAGTAGATTTGGAAAAAAGAACAAGAAAATTTGTAGCTTTCTTTCTCTACTTTTATAATATGCTCTTTATTCTTTTTTCTGTATTTCATAAAACTAATAAAAAATATTATTAAAAAAAATGAACTGCTGGGTTGGCAGGCGCAGGGACCGAACAACGGGAGCTCACCCCGTCATCGCGGGGATTCAAACCGCCGACCTTCTGATCGGCAAGTCCTAGGCTCTGTGGTTTAACCCACAGCACCACCTGCTACTGAGTAGGAAAATGACAGGCAAAGCCACCCACTGGATTCATTGTTAAGGAAGAAGGCGGGTGGGCATGGAGAAATCTAGACTGGGGTTGGTGGGGCAGTGCCCCATCCAATCTAATGGACCAGCCTCCAGAGACGAGAAGCAAAGTTATTTAGGTCCTCTTTGCACGGCTCCCCTGGCTGTTTGCGTCCCAATCTCTCTGCAGAGAGCAATGTATTGGCAAAACACTTTTGCCACCTGTTATAGGAATTCTAAGGTCTCATATATATAAAAATCATATGTTCATATATGTACCAGGCAAACACATACATAAGCATATAAACCACGTGTCTGAAATAGTACGGGAGAGCAATCCTGAAACCATTTCGACTCTCCCAAATGTTTCTCTGCAAGGAGGAAGGAAATGGGGAAAGCCACAGGAAGACACAGGATCTACCCACTCTGGAAGAATGGCAGATGAAGGTGATGGACTATATGGGATTGGCAGAAATGACTGGCAGAATCCGAGACCAGGGAGAAGAGTCGGCGGAAGAAGATTGGAAGAAATTGAAAGACTATTTACAGAAATATTGCAAAATTAATGAATGCTAGAATGATGTCGGATAGAAATTAAGTGGTTTCCAGCTGCAATGCTTTAAGAGAATATGGAAAAAAAAGGTTCAGAAACAGGTTAAAATTTATTGATAAGGACTTGCTGAACTAACAATTTGAATTGGAATACAAAAAAGGGAGGTACGAGGAGGTCTGGGAAATAAGTTAATGGAAAATAAGTAATGGAAACTCTGTGTGTTTTTAATTATTTTCATTTTTGTATTTTTGTTATTTTTTCTTTTTTTCCGATTTTTATTGTATTAATATTGAAAACTTTAATAAATATCATTAAAAAAAAAAAAGAAATGGGAAAAGCCTTCCCATTGTCTTTTTGCTTGCAAATCCTGGCTTAAGGGCGTATTTGTGCATGAATAGGGTGAGCTTGTCACCTGGATTCAGGAACTGTGTGTTTACCATCACTAAAGAATGGCCAGGATGCCCAGGCAATGCAATCAGTGACCATTATCAGGTATCCTGCCAGACAGGATTCTGCTATAGACTGCCTCTTTTGTGATGTATGTGTATTTTTTTGGAGGGGGGGATGGTCTTGAGCTACAGCGTAGGCAGTTTCAAATGTCTGTATAAGAGCTTGCACACCAATGTTCTGGGTTTCTCCTCCTTCCTGCGTGGGGTGAGCAGGAGACCCTGTTGCAACCGTTTAATAAAGATCAGGCTTACTAGCTGCTTTGCTTCTCAATATTCTCTGGTTGGCCTGTTATTTTCTCCTACCGATAGAAAACCTACATAATGACTCTAAACGGGTTCTTGGGTACCCCATAAGGGAAAAGGAGCAGTTTTTTCTGATAGCAAGCCCGATCCCCAGTTTTGAACGGTCTTGCAAGGGCCTCTGCTTTTCATCTGACAAGGCTTCTTTCGATTTGATTTAATATTTCTATTCTGCTTTTGCGACAGCAAACACTGAGTCTCTTGGGCATGCCGATCGGAAGGTCGGTGGTTCGAATCCCCGCAATGACGGGGTGAGCTCCCGTTGCTCGGTCCCTGCTCCTGCCAACCTAGCAGTTCGAAAGCATACCCAAGTGCAAGAAGATAAATAGGTACCACTCCGGCGGGAAGTAAACTGCATTTCTGTGCGCTGCTCTGGTTCGCCAGAAGCGGCTTAGTCCTGCTGGCCACATGACCTGGAAGCTGTACGCCGGCTCCCTCGGCCAATAAAGCGAGATGAGCGCCGCAACCCCAGAGTCGGTAACGACTGGACCTAATGGTCAGGGGTCCCTTTACCTTTATTAGAAGCAAACAAACGTTGCAATCGCTATACTGTCAAACGCAGGAACGTTATAAATAGGGGAAGCAACAAAAAATTAGCTGATCCTAGCAGCCGACCCGTCAACACTGCAGAAATTTCTGAAAGCAGTAGCTGTACCACAAGAAACCAGTCAGTTAAAAACAATGAATGGATCTTGTGTGAGCTCAAAGCGACGGAGAACGCTGACCGTTGTTTCTCTGTATGATTCACTGTCTTAGGCTCGGTGCCAGGTTCCAGACCAGTAACTCATAACCATGCTTGCTCTCGGTTAAAATTCGCTAATAAAAATGTCAACACAACAGATCCCTCGTTACATCCACTTCGACTCGAAAAGCAACTCCTGATGTTAAGCAGAGACTCTGAGACCGAAAGTTACGAAAACGGTTCATTTTGGCAAGCAGAGTTTGCTACCCACCAAATCTTACTGCCTGAAGTCCGTTATCACCCTACCAGGGAGCTAATAACATTCATCCTTCCTACTTTAAGGAAGGGGCAGAAATTACCCTATTTTTCGCTCCATAAGAGCATAAGACACACCTAGTTTTTGGAGGAGGAAAACAAGGAAAAAAATATATTCTGAATCCCAGAAGCCAGAACAGCAAGAGGGATCTGGCTTCTGGGATAGCCTCTTGATCATAGAATCATAGAATCATAGAGTTGGAAGAGACCACAAGGGCCATCGAGTCCAACCCCCTGCCAAGCAGGAAACACCATCAGAGCACTCCTGACATATGGTTGTCAAGCCTCTGCTTAAAGACCTCCAAAGAAGGAGACTCCACCACACTCCTTGGCAGCAAATTCCACTGTCAAACAGCTCTTACTGTCAGGAAGTTCTTCCTAATGTTTAGGTGGAATCTTCTTTCTTGTAGTTTGGAGCCATTGCTCCGTGTCCGCTTCTCTGGAGCAGCAGAAAACAACCTTTCTCCCTCCTCTATGTGACATCCTTTTATATATTTGAACATGGCTATCATATCACCCCTTAACCTCCTCTTCTCCAGGCTAAACATGCCCAGCTCCATGTTCTGGCTTCTGGGATAGCTGCGTGAAGCCTCTTCAGGGCACCGAGATGAAGGCTCCCCCAAGAGCCACACTCCCTTTAAAGAGCTTGCGGAGCGTGTGTGCGGCTCTTAGGGGCTTTTCCCCGAGGAGGGAGAAGGGCAGCTCTTTAAAGGGAGCGCTGAGCAGAGCCTCCCACCTGCATTCGCTCCATAAGACGTACACACATTTCCCCTTACTTTTTAGGAGGGGAAAAGTTCGTCTTATAGAGCGAAAAATCGGTATTTCCAGTTCTCATTTAAAGGTGTTTCTTCCTAATTCATGGGACGCGGGTGGTGCTGTGGGTTAAAACACAGAGCCTAGGGCTTGCCGATCAGAAGGTCGGTGGTTCGAATCCCCACGACGGGGTGAGCTCCCGTTGCTCGGTCCCTGCTCCTGCCAACCTAGCAGTTCAAAATCACGTCAAAGTGCAAGTAGATAAATAGGTACTGCTCCGGCGGGAAGGTAAACGGTGTTTCCGTGCGCTGCTCTGGTTTGCCAGAAGTGGCTTAGTCATGCTGGCCACATGACCCGGAAGTTGTTTGCCGGCTCCCTCGGCCAGTAAAGCGAGATGAGCATCGCAACCCCAGAGTCGGCCACGACTGGACCTAATGGTCAGGGGTCCCTTTACCTTTACCTAATTCACACTTCCTGGATCCAAATGCAACCATCCATCAAAATCGAAACTTCTTCAAATTTTCCAGTGTGGTTTCTAGAAAGTGGAATTGTTCGGTGTTATCTTGGAGTGGTTTTTTTTGGGGGGGGGATCTCTCTATAGCTGGCAGATGAAGAGACAGAAATTCTCTCTCTCTCTCTCTTTTAGTCCCTCCCCTTCCTTTTCTCCCCTCCTTTCGGTTTGTGTTTTTATTTAGATTAGCTTCTATTATCTCCAATAAAAAATATTGGATATTTAATATTAAGCTTTGTTTCAAACTTTAATAAAATTTATGAGGGTGGGGATTTTGCAATGTGGTTCTCCAGCAAAATAATATTTACAAAATTCCATACAGTACGTAAAGCAGGCATAGAAAATTGCATGTATTGGTGAATATAAGATACAAGCACGCATTGTCTTTGGGGGAAAGATATGCATTACATAAAAGCAACCCAGCACATCCTGATACATCAGGACAGGATTATAACCAATCCATATGTTTCTCCATCCAGCACAATTACGATTAAACCAGCTGTGTGTCTAGCTGTCCATCTGCAGGGTCTGTATACTGAAATAAATGAAGAGGATGACTCATATATACGGACGGCGAGGCTTTTGCCCTCCAGATGTTGTTTTCACCATTGCCATCTCTGAACAGTGGCCGTGGGTGAATGCAGAGAAGGGGTAGGAGATAGGGAACGTCCTTTCACAGGTGGTGGACTTGTAAAGGGGTAAAAAAGTATTGCTGACAAAGGTCCATATAGTTAAAGCTATGGTTTTCCCAGTAGTGATGTATGGAAGTGGGAGCTGGACCATAAAGAAGGCTGATCGCCAAAGAATGGATGCTTTTGAATTCTGGTGCTGGAAGAGACTCTTGAGAGTCCCATTGACTGCAAGAAGATCAAACCTCTCCATTCTGAAGGAAATCAGCCCTGAGTGCTCACTGGAAGGACAGATCCTGAAGCTGAGGCTCCAAGACTTTGGCCACCTCAGGAGAAGAGAAGACTCCCTGGAAAAGACCCTGGTGTTGGGAAAGATGGAGGGCACAAGGAGAAGGGGACGACGGAGGACGAGATGGTTGGACAGTGTTCTCAAAGCGACCAGCATGAGTTTGACCAAACTGCGGGAGGCAGTGGAAGACAGGAGTGCCTGGCGTGCTCTGGTCCAGGGGGTCACGAAGAGTCAGACACGACTAAATGACTAAACAACAACAACAACAAAAGAGTATTGGGAAATGATCCATAATGAATTGAGAAAAATGTTGAAAGGTACTTCCACCCGCCCCAAAACCAGAGTCCTTTCTGTTGGGGATAATTCAGACTGAGATTCCCAGGTGTCAAAAAAGTTATTTATGTACGCCACTACTGCGGCCCGTGTTTAGTTAACCCAAAAAATGGAAAACGAGCGAGGTCCCATCCGAAGAATGGCAACTTAAACAGTTGGAATATGCGCAGCTTGCGGACCGAACAAATAGAATTGGAAAACTAGAAGGACATACACTTGGAAAACGTTTATTGAGTATATGGGAAATAACTGTGTACGACCAAAAACGCTGGCAGCATTAAGAGAAACTCAACAGTGTAAATAAGTTTTGATAGATGCAATAATGGAATACCGAATGGTTTTGTTTTTGTAAAATATGCAGGGATTTATGATACGCAAAATGAACCATGGAAAGAGAGGAAGGGAGGTCACTGATATTTTAAGGATGTTTAAATGAGTATTTTAAATTGTAAAACAGAATATATATAAAATGGGAGGAGGTGGTGTCGGAGGCAACAGGGTTTAGTGAGCAGGGAGATTCTGTGCCAGAGAGCAGTGCAGGTTCAGAGGCAGAAGCAGAGGCTGGAGAGAAGGGAGGCCAAGAGACAGAGGCGGAATCTACACACATATAATAAATGCTGTGAAAATGCTTTTTTTAAAAAAAAAAAAAGTTTTGAAAAATACGCTGAATTCTGCGCAGCTCACTTTCGCCATCTAGTGTCGCGTTTGTATATTGCGCCTTACAACACATTTAAAACGTTTTATTTGCAGCGGACTCCAGAGAGGAGGCTGGCTGCTGAAGGAGCCAGGAAATCTCACCCTCCTGCTGCAACCAGCTGCCTCCACCCTGGTCACCCGCAGGGGTACGAAGAGGGCAGTGCAGAGACAGACAAGACGCCAGAGTCTCAGATTGCTTGGGAAGGACATGGCAGAGGAGGAGACTCGGGGAGCTGTGGGAAGGCCTCCACTCCTTGCAACTGCCTCGTTGGGGCAAGACCCACTGGGAAGAGTTGCTGTGCTCACTAGGCCTGCTCTGTTTTTGTTTAGGTGAATAGTTAACTTCGCTGGCACCTTGTGAGTTATTGCTGTCCTGCCCATAGCTGTCAACCATCCCTTATTTGGCGGGACAGTCCCTTATCCCAGCACCGTGTCCCGCTGCTGTTCCTTATTGATGATGTCCCTTAAATTTCCCGGGTTTCAAAGGAAGCAGCTCCTCTCCCTCCCTCCCTCCCTGCCGGCCAGGGAGGAGGGAGGCTCCAACTGTGTTGCTTGGCTGCGTTGCTCACCCAATAAGGAGTCTAAGAATGACTGGGGGGTGGAGCTTGCATGCCTTGTGCCGATCAAATCGGCCGCGTTGCCTGGGGACTCGCCTTTGCTCAGCGCTTCCCAGCGGAGAGGTGACGGTGGTTTCCCTTGCTGCATCCCCTTTGCCGGGTTGCTGCGCTGTGGGAACCACGGCTTGAGGCTTCGTTTGGCTGCTGGCTGGGCTTTCTGCCTTTGGCTCAGAGGGGCTCAGAAGTCGAACATACCTGTGCTCTGAAAATCCCTTATTTTGGCTGCTGATCCCTTATTTTCAAGGCTGCTGGTCCCTTATTTTCAAATCTGTAAGTTGGCAGCTATGGTCCTGCCCTGACAACAGGCTGGCTGAGATTGATGGGAGCTGAATTTCACCAACTCCTGGAGGGTCACAGGTTCCCGCCCCTGTCCCACGGAGACAGGGAAACGGGCAGTGCTTACTGCCTCCTTTCATACAGTCTAAAGGTACTGTATTTTTCGCTCCATAACACGCACTCCCCCCCCCCTTAAAAGGTAAAGGGAAATGTGTGTGTGCCTTATGGAGTGAATGCAGGTGGGAGGAGCCGCTCTTGGTGGCTTTTCGGCGAGGTGGGAGAAGGGAAGCAACCTCCCTTCCTCCGGCTCGCTGGGAAGCTGGCAAGAGCTGCGCATAGTGTGTCTGCCTGCTCTATGGCTTTTTGGCAAGGTGAATTTACAGCCTGATGGCCTGACTGTAATTCAAGCAAAGGGAGAGCTGCTTACACGCATGCTTTCTTTACAATGAGCCAGAAGGAGGGACAAAGAGGGCATCCCCTTCCGTCCCTCCCCCAGCACCTCACCTGTAAATTCAAGCAAAGCGGCTTACGAGGCTCCTGCCCCTGCGTCTCCTTCGCCTCTTTTTGCTCCAGTTCCAGCGAGGCAAGGCAGCTGCACAAATGTGAGCTCCCCTTCTCTCTTCCCTCCCTCCCTCCCTCCCTCTTCCAACTTCAAAAAATATTTGGGGGGCGGTCAGGTAAGCCCCACCTCCCATACCACAATGGGGGTGGGGGATGACTCCCTCAAATATTTGATGTAATGGGGGGGTTCACTTTACATGACTGTAATATGATTCTCATATACCGGTTGTTTATTAAATAATTTAGTTCGACATATGATTCAGAATATTTTTTTCCTTGTTTTCCTCCTCTAAAAACTACGTGCGTGTTATGGTCAGGTGCGTGTTATAGAGCGAAAAATACGGTGAATGATCTTGAGCAAAACAGCCAGGAGTTTAGGGAGAAACTGGCAAAAGCACTGATTTCTCTGCTGGGGAGATAGCCTTGCCAGAAATTAATGTTCTTGTTGCCGACGATGAGGCCCTTCTGTTGCCAACCAAACATTGCATGCATGCGCACACACACACACATGCACACACGCCATTTGCCCGAGGCCCGTCAATCTCTCCCATCTAATGATAAGCAGCAATTATTCTGATGATTAAGACATGCCCCAAAGACAAGGCGGGCGAGGATCTCCGTGTGCCAGCTTAATTATTGCCCTGGAGGGGGGAAAACCGAAATGAAAGACGCGAAGGCATTTGGGAACTGAAAGGAGAAAAGAGGCAGTGTTCCTCGTGCCTCTGACACACACCACTCCCCAAGCGACGTCATTTCCCCCCACCCCACGGTGAGCCCGTTCGGCGGGGCACGCCCAGCTTGCACCCTATGGCAGCATCTCGTGACTCGTCTCCAAATTAAATAGGCACCCAGCCCTTGTGCTGACTTGCTGGATAGGGTGACTCTGTTTCTGCTCCTTCCAGGGCTCCCCAGATTTGGGGGGGAGGGCAGGGGGTTCTCCACTAGCAGCCTGGAAAATTGGTGGAGCCACCTCAAAGGCTTGAGTAGCTGCGGGTGAATCTGTTTCTTATTTTCTACATATCCACCAGCATTGTTGTTGTTTAGTCGTGTCCAACTCTTCGTGACCCCATGGACCAGAGCACGCCAGGCACTCCTGTCTTCCACTGCCTCCCACAGTTGGGTCAAACTCATGCTGGTAGCTTCAAGAACACTGTCCCACCACCTCGTCCTCTGTCGTCCCCTTCTCCTTGCGCCCTCCATCTTTCCAGGGAGTCTTCTCTTCTCATGAGGAGGCCAAAGTCTTGGAGCCTCAGCTTCAGGATCTGTCCTTCCAGTGAGCACTCAGGGCTGATTTCCTTCAGAATGGAGAGGTTTGATCTTCTTGCAGTCCATGGGACTCTCAAGAGTCTCCTCCAGCACCAGAATTCAAAAGCATCCATTCTCCAGCAATCAGCCTTCTTTATGGTCCAGCTCTCACTTCCATACATCACTACTGGGAAAACCATAGCTTTAACTATACGGAACTTTGTTGGCAAGGTGATGTCTCTGCTTTTTAAGATGCTGTGTAGGTTTGTCATTGCTTTTCTCCCAAGAAGCAGGTGTCTTTTAATTTCGTGGCTGCTGTCACCATCTGCAGTGATCATGGAGCCCAAGAAAGTAAAATCTCTCACCAGCATTACTCGGAGGAAAATAGGGATGTCCTATTCCATCCCCTCCAACATTTCACCCATGAAAATAGGGACGTGCTATTCCATCCCCTCCAACGTTTTCTCCATGAAAATAGGGATGTCCTATTCCATCCCCTCCAACATTTCACCCATGAAAATAGGGACGTCCTATTCCATCCCCTCCAACGTTTTCTCCATGAAAATAGGGATGTCCTATTCCATCCCCTCCAATGTTCCTCCCATGAAAATAGGGACGTCCAATTCTCCATCAGGAAGCTTCTCCCCCCTCCCCCATTGACGTTGTCTACACATCAACATTTATCCCCTTGAGCCAATTGCATCCTCTCTGCCTCACCGACCTTGCAGGATTGTTGTAAATAAAAAAATGTTTGAGGGAAGGGATCTTGTACAAAACCTTCGACAGATAAAGGGAATGAATGAAAATTGTAGCTCTAGTGTGCCTTGAGTTCCTGTCAGGGGAAATTGCCTGAAAATAACCAACCACAAACATGTGGAGAAAGGAGGAAGAGGATGAGGCAAGGTCTCTCAATGGCTTCAAGAATGGTTTATCTTATGATAAAAGTGTGCACAGTGGTACCTCGGGTTAAGTACCGTATTTTTCGCTCTATAAGACACACCAGACCACAAGACGCACCTAATTTTTGGAGGAAGAAAACAAGAAAATATATCCTGAATCTCAGAAGCCAGAACAGCAAGAGGGATCGCTGCGCAGTGAAAGCAGCAATCCCTCTTGCTCTTCTGGCTTCTGGGGTAGCTGCGCAGCCTGCATTCGCTCCATAAGACGCACACACATTTCCCCTTACTTTTTAGAAGGGGGAAAATGTGTCTTATAGAGCACTTAATTCGTTCTGGAGGTCCATTCTTAACCTGAAACTGTTCTTAACCTGAAGCACCATTTTAGCTAATGGGGCCTCCTGCTGCTGCCACGCCGCCGGAGAACGATTTCTGTTCTCATCCTGAAGCAAAGTTCTTAACCCGAGGTAATATTTCTGGGTTAGCAGAGTCTGTAACCTGAAGCGTATGTAACCCGAGGTACCACTGTATATCTATTTTTTTAAAAATGGTTCATCTTTGAACACCATTTGCTGGGCTAGGGGAAGCAAGCAAGCTGCATGACATCATGACCCATTTTAATGAGTCCCTGCTGGGCTCTCCTTATAGATTTGAGGAGGACCAAAGGAAGCCTTTGTCCATGGAGTTTTCATGGAAGGGATACTGGAGTGGCTTGCCAGTTCCTCCTCCAGGTGGATCACGTTTGGTCAAAACTCTCCACTATGACCTGTTCATCTTGGGTGCCCTGCTCGGCATAGTTCATAGCTTCTCTGAGTTCTTCAAGCCCTTTCACCACGGCAAGGCAGTGATCCATGAAGGGGAAGTAGAGACATCACCTTGCCAACAAAGGTCCGTATAGTTAAAGTTATGGTTTTCCCAGTAGTGATGTATGGAAGTGAGAGCTGGACCATCAAGAAGGCTGATCGCCGAAGAATGGATGCTTTTCACTTATGGTGCTGGAGGAGACTCTTGAGAGTCCCATGGACTGCAAGAAGATCAAACCTCTCCATTCTGAAGGAAACCAGCCCTGAGTGCTCACTGGAAGGACAGATCCTGAAGCTGAGGCTCCAGTACTTTGGCCACCTCATGAGAAGAGAAGACTCCCTGGAAAAGACCCTGATGTTGGGAAAGATGGAGGGCACAAGGAGAAGGGGGCGACAGAGGATGAGATGGTGGGACAGTGTTTTCGAGGTTACCAGCATGAGTTTGACCAAACTGCGGGAGGCAGTGGAAGACAGAAGTGCCTGGCGTTCTCTGGTCCATGGGGTCACGAAGAGTCGGACACGACTAAACGACTAAACAACAACAAAGGAAGCCTTGCCTGCAGGCCAAACTGTCTCACGGAACCCAAAGCAGACATTTCTTACAGCAAGCGCTGATGGATATTTGCGAACTTTTGAGATGCACCCTCTTCCTTCATGTCTAGACGCAGACTAAATCATCCGTCCCCGGCTGTTGAAATTGTGACGTCGCGGTGGGCGATGGGAGGGTGCAGCTGCCAAAAGATCGCAAGGATGGAGACATCAACAGTTGGGAGGAACAGAATTGGTGCCCAAAGTTCAAAGGGCTGTTGCGCGATGATTCATTGCCTTTGAGCCACGAGTGCTCAGATCATGGACTCTCCATCCTTGGAGGTTTTTAAGCAGAGGTTGGATGCATAGCTGTCAACGTTTCCCTTTTTAAAAAGGGAATTTCCCTTATTCCCAATAGGATTCCTCGCAAGAAAAGGGAAAAGTTGGCAGCTATGGTTGGATGGCCATCTGTCATGGATGCTTTAGCTGAAATTCCTGCTTGGCAGGGGGTTGCAATAGATGACCCTTGGGGTCCCTTCCAAATCCAGAATTCTGCGATTCTATGAAATCTCTCTCTCCTGAGTTCTGGAGTTCAGAATGCCTTGCTCTCACTTCCCAAATGCGACTCTGTTCCCCCCATTTCCAGACTGGAGAATGTTCATGTGCAGGAGAGCTGGGTTTTGGCTCACATCTGAGTTCAGGAAATGCGAATTAAGTCAGTTTATATTAAAATAGTGGGTTGCATGAATTCCCACCCCCGGCCATCCCTCCTGCCCTGCTTAGGAACTTCATAATGTGGAAGACCGGTTGCAGGTATGAACCAGCACAGGAATCTTGTGACATGCAAAACAGATGCACAGTGGTACCTCGTTTTGGGGTGCCATTCGCACCCTGAAAAGTCCGTAACTATAGCGCCTCTTCCGCACATGTGTGCAGCTTGATCAAGTGCTTCTGCGCAAGCGTGATGTGGACAGATCACTTTTGTGCATGCGAGAAGCACGCAGATCACTTTTGCACATGCGATAAGCACGCAGGTTGCTTTTGCGCATGCGAGAAGCACGCAGATCGCTTTTGCGCATGCGAGAAGCGCACAGATGGCTTTTGCGCATGTGAGAAGCACGCAGGTCGCTTTTGCGCATGCGAGAAGCGTGCAGATCACTTTTGTGCATGCAAGAAGCGTGCAGGTTGCTTTTGTGCATGCGAGAAGCACGCAGATCACTTTTGCACATGCAAGAAGCATGCAGATTGCTTTTGTGCATGCAAGAAGCACGCATATCACTTTTGCGCATGCAAGAAGCATGCAGATCGCTTTTGCGCATGCGAGAAGCACGCAGATAACTTTTGCGCATGCGAGAAGCATGCAGATTGCTTTTGCGCATGCGATAAGCACGCAGGTTGCTTTTGCGCATGCGAGAAGCGCACAGATGGCTTTTGCGCATGTGAGAAGCACGCAGGTCGCTTTTGCGCATGCGAGAAGCGTGCAGATCACTTTTGCGCATGCAAGAAGCGTGCAGATCGCTTTTGCGCATGCGAGAAGCACACAGATCACTTTTGCACATGCAAGAAGCGTGCAGATCGCTTTTGCGCATGCGAGAAGCACACAGATCACTTTTGCGCATGCAAGAAGCGTGCAGATCGCTTTTGCGCATGCGAGAAGCACACAGATCGCTTCTGCGCATGCACGCATGGCGAACCCGGAAGTAAACACTTCCGGGTTTGCTGCGTTCATAAGCTGAAAGTCCGTAACCAGAGCGGAACACAACTAGAGGTACCACTGTACTATTTAGAGATGTCAGATCACTCAATCACAAATGGAATTGGGAGCCGAAATTTGCTGCGATTCACCTGTTTATCCAGTGTCAGGAATGGAAACTGGGCAAGCATTCACTGTTGCCCACAAATATTATGTAAATGATTACATTATTTTCTGCATTGCTTTTGACATTTCCCTTTCAGCGAAATGCACCGTAATTCATCGTGTCCGTTTTGGCAATAGCGGATAGCGAGACAAACAGAGTAAGTCTTAGCAGAACCCGAACCGCAGTGGAAAGGAAGAAGCGCAGATTGTGAAGAACACCATGGAATTCGTCGCCTCCTTTCATCCCTGAACGAAACCTATCACAAACAGAGCTTTAAACGCAGCACTATGTTTTGCAGGATCTGTTAGCAATTTGGTGGAATGAACCGGACAGAACAGGAGAGCGGTCCCAAATCAAGCTTTTTCTGGCAGAAACAGACACTTCTAGGAAATCCAGTCCTTTTCCTTTTTTAATGGCCTTTTATAACATGTTAGGCATTGTGTGACTCTCCCAGTGCTGCCGCAAGACTCAGTGCCCGCCTAGCAAACCGTCGGTGCCAAAACACGACGCAGCGGAGTTTGTTATTGTGCAAAATCTCCCGAGAGGTGACAGGAATTGGGGACAGAGCGAAACAGCCAAATATGGGCTCCTTCAACTTTGAGCCTTTTCGCAAAGCGATTCTGGGGCAGATAAGTGCTACCCAATTTGGTCAAGGCAGTGTTGAGTGTGCAAAGGCTAATCCTGCAAAGGGCCGGAAGATTCGGGGTGGATAAAAGTCAGGACTTCATTCAGCACGTAGTTAAGGGATGGAATTTGCTCCCCCCAGGAGGCAGTGATGGCCAGCAGTTAGATGGATTTGAAAGAGGATCCGAGCTGAGTATGTTTAGCCTGGAAAAGAGGAGACTGAGAGGAGATATGAGAGTATCTTGAGAGTATCTTCAAGTATCCCAAGGGCTGGAAGATGGAGCAAGCGTGTTTTCTGCTGCTCTGTTTGAAAGAGCCTCTCCTCCTTACAGAGGGGAGGAGTTGTGAGCAGGGGCTGTTTCCCGCGTTGGCAGGGGGCATTCCAGCCCCCTGCCCAGCTGGCCTGGCTGCCGTGCCACGCCCCCAGGTACCCAACCAACCAGGTGGAGGCTTGGGGCGGGGTTTTGCCGCTCAAATGTGGCCGCGGCAGCCCTTCCCTTTCATTCCGCTGCTGATTTTCGTCGGATCACCCACCCACCCACCCTCCCTTAGTTCATTGCTTTGCTCTTGACATTGGGTGGACCTGTGGTTGGTTGCCTTGGTTGGCCAAGGGGCCCGGTAGGAATTTTTATCCAACTGGCAAATTGGCACCGGCCACTTGGTTTTTTGCCTAAGGTAAAGGTAAAGGGACCCCTGACCATTAGGTCCAGTTGTTACCGACTCTGGGGTTGTGGCGCTCATCTCGCTTTATTGGCCGAGGGAGCCGGCGTACAGCTTCCGGGTCATGTGGCCAGCATGACTAAGCCGCTTCTGGCGAACCAGAGCAGCACATGGAAACGCCGTTTACCTTCCCGCCAGAGTGGTACCTATTTATCTACTTGCATTTTGACGTGCTTTCGAACTGCTGGGTGGGCAGGAGCAGGGACCGAGCAATGGGAGCTCACCCCGTCATTGCGGGGATTCGAACCGCCGACCTTCTGATCGGCAAGTCCTAGGCTCTGTGGTTTAACCCACAGCGCCACCTGCGTCCCTTGGTTTTTTTGCCTACCTCATAGCAAATTGTCACAACTTTTAGGTATTGGCGGTTAGGCATGGGAATATGTTTGTGTATTGGAGGGCAGAGTGTGGCCATCACCTACCCCTCTACTTTATGGGTAAAGGAATCCGGCGGTTGTGGATCCTGTCCAACACCCTTGCTAGTGGCTAGGGCCATGGCAAGACCCCCGGTGACATCAGGGGGGGAGCTTTCAGTTGTATTTGCATCAACAGGCTCCTCCCCCTGGTGGTTAACCCTTGTTAGACTCACCCCTCCCTGAGGGGGTGGAGTCACGCTCTGTTGTTTTATCCAATACCTCTTACATGCTGTAATCAATAAAGATGTGGCCTTTTTTAGCCCATTAACCTAATACACTGTGTCCCTGTGTCTTTCTTATCCCCAGTCGGGTGGCAGATCCTTGAATCACAACAGATTACCTGCAAGATCACCTTAACCCCTACGTGCCCACGCGACGGCTTCAGCCTGTGGAACTGGCCATGTTACGGTCGCCACATAACATGGGAAGCGTGGAACTCCCTGCCTATTGAAAGCAAGCCGGCCTTTTCACTGTATCCCTTTCGGCGCTTGCTAAAAACATTATCGCTCAGGAAAGTCGATCCAGACATGTGTTCGAATGCCGGATGTTGGCATGTGTTTGGTCTTTAGTTTACAGTTGATTTTAATTGGGGTATTTGAAAAAGGTTTTAACTTTTCTTTTTACTGATAATGTTATCATTTTAGTCTTTTCTTGCGAACCGCTTTGAAGTTTTATTGCAACCATGTGGAATGTGAATGTTACAAAATAAAAACAACCTCTGAATCAGATGTGACCCTGAAGTTTATGGCGGGACAGAGGCTTGCGGGGAGGGGAGCATTTTCCCGGTCCGGGAAACTGGCCAGCCAATTCTTTTGTGTTGTGGACCGCACACTTTTCTGACAGAGCAAGTGCATGGCTTGGGAATACTTCCAGATCCATCTTTGTCCCCCAAGGCCCAGGCATCTTCAGAGACTAGGAGCACCAGCTGCTGCAACAGCTACAGCCGCTCCTTGATTGACTAGACTGCTGCAATCCTCTCTACGAGGGACTTCCCCTGTAGGCTACCTAATGTACACAGGTTTTCAAAGCAATTTCCCCCAACGTTTGCCTGTTACTTAGACTCACATGTGCCAAAGGTAAAGGGACCCCTGACCGTTAGGTCCAGTCGCAGACGACCCTGGGGTTGCGGCGCTCTTCTCGCTTTACTGGCCGAGGGAGCCGGCGTACAGCTTCCGGGTCACGTGGCCAGCAGGACTAAGCCGCTTCTAGCAAACCAGAGCAGCACACGGAAACACCGTTTACCTTCCTGCCAGAGCGGTACCTATTTATCTACTTGCACTTTGATGTGCTTTCGAACTGCTAGGTTGGCAGGAGCAGGGACAGAGCGACGGGAGCTCAGCCCGTCATGGGGATACGAACCGCCGACCTTCTAATCGGCAAGCCCAGGAGGCTCAGTGGTTTAGACCACAGCACCAACCGCATCCCTTTCAATATACTTTAGTGCTGCCCAATTAGCGACGGGAGCTCAACCCGTCGCAGGGATTCGAACCGCCGACCTTCTGATCGGCAAGTCCTAGGCTCTGTGGTTTAACCCACATCAGCCTTTGAACACATAGGGGATCGGATTTCCCACCCCAGCCCCATCAGATAGAGATGTGTGCTCTGACAGCCCTTGCAGCAAAGGGCTGCTCTCTGCAAATGCCTAGGCGCTGAAGGAATCCATGCGGCAGCAGGATTGCACCTTGCCGCTGCCAAATCCTTGCCCAACGTGGGCTGCAGATGTCAAATCCCTGAGGGTTTCCTCCGCAGTTCGCTTGCATGTGCAACGATGCAGACAGACAGATTGGGCATGGGCGGCGATTGTGGAGGGGGGGCTTAGGCCTCTCTCTCTCTCACTGCCCCCCCCAAACCCACTTTTTTATTTAAAACCCATAAAACTTTAGGAGGGCTCTTCCAGCCAAACAGCAGCCTGCCGTTGGCGGCGGAGGAGGCTGGAGGAAGGAGCGAGGGCCTGTTTTTGCAATTTGCCCCCTCCGACACAGCGCTGGGCTGTCTGTTAAAGAGACATTGTCAAGATGTTTAGGGAAGGCCTGGATTAGGAGGCTTAAAGGAGGTTTTGCAAAAACAAGCCGTGCTTTCGGGGGGGGGGGCAGGGAGAAGAGAGAATCTCTTGCATGAAAGCAAAACAAGCTTATTCTTTCAATTTCAACATACACACAGAATGAGCATGTAAGTGGAACCAGTTGTTAATGGAGGGGTTTCAGAGCCGCCATGCCCCCCCCCCGTGACGCTTCTCAGGATCTTTGCGCGGGGGGGGGGGGAGATGCTGCATTCTTCCGAAAAGACTCAAGCAGGCCCAATATAGGAGCCAAATTGTCTGATCTAGAATTTTGCAGCCCCCGCCCCAATCCAGAGCAACGGAATTTCCCCTGATCAGAGAAAAGGAAAGCCCTCAGGACGTGCTCACAGGGCCTCTGGTGGGACTAACCTGCCCTACCGTTGGCAGCCAGTGAGGGTGGGCAGGTGTTGGTTTGGCTCCACCCACTGATTTGGCCCTGCCCACCATTGGCATGCAGCCCCCAGAAGGTTCCCAGGGAGCACACCAGTGCAAGTAGATAAATAAGTACCACTGTGGTGGGAAGGTAAACAGTGTTTCCGTGCACTGTGTTTTCCGTCACAGTGTCCCATTGTGCCAGAAGTGGTTTAGTCCTGTTGGCCACATGACCCGAAAGCTGTCTGCGGACAAACGCCAGCTCCCTCGGCCTGAAGGCGAGATGAGCGCCACAACCCCATAGTCGCCTTTGACTGGACTTAACCATCCAGGGGTCCTTTACCTTTTTAAAAACTTAACTTAGGGATCAGTGAATCGGAGAGTTTTCAAATCAATCTGCACTGATATACAGTGGTACCTCAGTTTACAGACGCTTCAGGTTACAGACGCTTCAGGTTACAGACTCTGCTAACCCAGAAATAGTACCTTGGGTTAAGAACTTTGCTTCAGGATGAGAACAGAAATCGCGCAGCGGTGGCGGCAGCGGGAGGCTCCATTAGCTAAAGTGGTACCTCAGGGTAAGAACAGTTTCAGATTAAGAACGGGCCTCTGAAACGAATTAAGTTCTTAACCCGAGGTACCACTGTACCCGTCTTTTTGGTACATATTACCTGCCTGGGGATGGGACACGGGTGGCGCTGTGGGTTAAACCACAGAGCCTAAGACTTGCAGATCAGAAGGTCGGCAGTTCGAATCCCCGCGACGGGGTGAGCTCCCGTTGCTCAGTCCCTGCTCCTGCCAACCTAGCAGTTCGAAAGCACATCAGAGTGCAAGTCGATAAGTAAGTACCACTCCGGCGGGAAGGTAAACGGCGTTTCCATGTGCTGCTCTGGTTCGCCAGAAGCGGCTTAGTCCTGCTGGCCACATGACCCGGAAGCTGTACACCGGCTCCCTCAGCCAATAAAGTGAGATGAGTGCCGCAACCCCAGAGTCGGCCACAACTGCACCTAATGGTCAGGGGTCCCTTTACCTTTACCTGCCTGGCGAACTTCACTATGGCATCTGCCGAAGTGTGAATTTTGAAGAATGGGTTGGGTTTCCGTTTGTGATGTGTTTTGGAAAGCACAAAGGTAAGTTCTGCTTTGAATGCAAACCAAATTGAACTTCACTCCCATGCCTAGTTGAACTACAACAGCCTTGTTGAGCCTCTGCTGTCTAAAAATAATCGCCTTCTAATACCAGAAGCTGGGGAATCAACAAGGACTTATAAACAAGAGTAGGTCACACTTGCAAACTTCCTAGGGGTATCTGGCAAGAGGCAGGAGGATGGGACAAACCAGCCTTTCCGAGACTCTTAACACGGCCAGAATTTCTGTCCCCGGTCCCAACACGCCTCGGGCTCAACTTCCACTGTGTACACCGTCAAAAGAGACACTCGCATCTTTGTGCAGCTTCGAAAACACATGCTGATCTTTGTCCTGACACAGAGATTATTATGGCTGTTTCCCCCCTCTTTTCCCCGGTACCGCTCTGAATCATATCCAGCTCTCAAAAACAACGGAAAAAGTGCCACTTGTTTTGTCGGCGGGCCATTGGGCGACATTTCTCCAAACTTGGGTTGGGGTATAGAGGATGAATCTCCGAAGTGACCCAGTTGGGGGCCGGGGGTGGGGGTGGGGAGTCGGAGAGAGAGCGAAAGATCCCCACTCCCAAGTTTGTCTTGGCAAAGCTGAGGGGAGGGAAGCCATCAGGAAATGAAGATTTATCTTCAATCCGCCGGCCAATAATTGGTGAAGTGTTCTTGGCGGCCCTCGCGAAAAAGGAGGAGGGTGTCACTGCCAAAATCGCTTCCGTGTTTCCCTCCGCCCTTCTCTTATTGCCGCTGCTGTTATCCTACGAGGTGCAAAAGCTTCTGGAGTACAAACCAAGAGACCCGACTAGAATCGTAGAGCTGGAAGGGACCCCCCAAAGGCCATCTAGTCCAATGCAGGAATCGCAGCGGATAGCCACGCAACCTCTGCTTGAAAACCTCCAAAGGAGGAGAGTCCACAACCTCCCGAGGGAGACCATTCCACGGCCTAGGACCCTTGTACCTACGGGACTGCCTCTCCCGGTATGCCCCACGGAGAGCCTCAAGGTCCATAAATAGCAACACCCTAGTGGTCCCGGGCCCTAAGGAAGTTAAATTGGCTTCAACCAGAGCCAGGGCCTTCTCAGTGATGGCTCCAGCCTGGTGGAACGCTCTGCCTCATGAGACCAGGGCCCTGCAGGATCTGATTTCTTTCCACAGGGCCTGTAAGACAGAGCTGTTCCACCTGGCTTTTGGCTTGGAATCAACTTGATCCCCTCCCCCTCTTTCCTCTTTCCTTTCTCTTTCTGTGATGGAACTCCTTTTTGGGGACTTCCCTGGCTTTTTTCTGGCCTACGTAGGACCAGTCTGGATAGTTGGCCTTGGTGAAGATTTAATGTTTTCATCCCCAAAAATTTTTGATCTGAGTTTCTACTGAAATGAGGCTGCATTTTAATATTGTATCTTAATCTTGTTTTTAAGTTGTATTTTAATCAATTGTTTGATTAACGATCCAGCTCCGAGGGCCTTCTGGCGGTTCCCTCACTGTGAGAAGTGAGGTTACAGGGAACCAGGCAGAGGGCCTTCTCGGTGGTGGCGCCTGCCCTGTGGAACGCCCCCCCTTCAGATGTGAAGGAAATAAGCAGCTATCTTCTCTTTAAAAGACATCTGAAGGCAGCCCTGTTTAGGGAAGTTGTTAATATTTAATGCTGTATTGTTTTTAACACTCGATTGGAAGCTGCCCAGAGTGGCTGGGGAAGCTCAGCCAGATGGGCGGGGTATAAATTATTATTATTATTATTATTATTATTATTATTATTATTATACCTGGGGTTAGCCGTCCTGAGCCCGGTCTTGGCTGGGGAAGGAAGGGGATTAATAAAATTTATTATTATTATTATTATTAGTTGAGCAGCTCCTACTGTCAGAATTTTTTTTCTTATGTTTAGTCGGACTCTCCTTTCTTGTAATTTAAGTCCCGTTTAAGTGCTATGTTTGGGTCACCCAGAGGCAGCTAGCTGGTCAGCGTGAGAACAGGATGCTCAGCTAAATGGGATCTTCATTTGTTCTGAGGGTGACCGAAGTCAGGAGCAGGGGCAGAAATCCAGATCCGTTAGCATTTAAGGGAGAATCTCCCCAATTCACACTTCCCAGAACAATAGGAGGAATGCGATACAGCCATGAGTTAAGAATCACATGTCTCCAAATTCTGCAAGGGTCAGTTCTCCAACCAAGGTCTGCAAGTAAAGTGTGCATACAGAGAGTTCCCGTGCAAATGCACACAGTATTAAAACAGTATGTGCAAAAACATCCTATTAGGGAAAACCACTTGCTGATCTAACCTCTCCATTCTGGAGGAAATCAGCCCTGAGTGCTCACTGGAAGGACAGATCCTGAAGCTAAGGCTCCAAGACTTTGGCCACCTCATGAGAAGAGAAGACTCCCTGCAAAAGACCCTGATGTTGGGAAAGATGGAGGGCGCAAGGAGAAGGGGACGACAGAGGATGAGATGGTGGGACAGTGTTCTCGAAGCTACCAGCATGAGTTTGACCCAACGGCGGGAGGCAGTGGAAGACAGGAGGGCCTGGCGTGCTCTGGTCCAGGAGGTCACGAAGAGGCAGACACGACTAAACGACTAAACAACAACAACTTGCAGAAGCATACAAAAATGTAATTCTCAGAAGAAATTCGCATTACAACGCAGGTGAATTTTCGTGAAGATTTTGCAAATTGCAAATTTCGTGAAGATTTTGCAAAATTTTGCAAATTTGCAAATTGTGAAGAACCGAACTGGACTGTCCTCTCTTTGAAAGCAACCTCTCTCTGAACAGGTATGAGAGCATAGCACCTATGGCTCTGTTATCAAACTGCCACCCCCTGCCTGCCTACAGATGAGTAGCTGCTTCCCAAGATGGTCACTCTCGCCAACGATGGAACCAAATGCCAATCTGTGCCAGTATCCGTTTCTCTCATTTTTTTTGCAACCGAGACCGTCCACATGCCCCAAAGGTACACTAACAAGCAGGACAATAACAGCCCTCTCTTGCTGTTTTGCCCGCAATATCTTGCATTTAGTGGTAAAAGGTAAAGGACCCCTGGACGGTTAAGTCCAGACAAAGGCGACAATGGGGTTGCAGCACTCATCTTGCTTTCAGGTTGAGGGAGCCAGCGTTTGTCCGCAGACAGCTTTCTGGGTCATGTGGCCAGCAGGAGTAAACCGCTTCTGGCACAACGGGACACCGGGACGGAAACCAGAGTGCACAGAAACACCGTTTGCCTTCCCGCCACATTGATACCTATTTATCTACTTGCGCTGGTGTGCTTTCGAACTGCTAGGTTGGCAGGAGCTGGGACAGAGCAACAGGAGCTCACCCTGTCACGAACTGCCGACCTTCTGATCGGCAAGCCCAAGAGGCTCAGCGGTTTAGGCCACAGCGCCACCCACGTCCTTTTACTATTCAGTGGTAGACTGCTCTGGAACATGGAAGTTCCGTTCAACTGCCATGGCTGGCAGCTAACATTGGTGGGCCTTTTCTCCCTGAGGAAGGAAGAAGAGCGCTGAGGCTATGGGAGGCCTACGATTAAGAGATGAAGCACATACTCATTCACGCGATTGGCCCCCCAGTAACACAAAATAGGATTTGCAAGGTGGCTCAAAAGTAGGTAGCCTGCTGTGGAAGCCAATTTCTTTGTTCTTGACTCAAGTTCACTGTCATCATTCGCAATTAATCCTTTCATCAGACTCCACTGTCCGCCCAAAATCTGACTTAGTGGTGTGTTAGTTATGTGTACCCATATAATCTGTTGCGATGAATCTCATTGGTTCAACTGCATGACTACTTTGGGGGGCACTGCTGTTGGTTAAACCACAGAGCCTAGGACTTGCTGATCAGAAGGTCAGCGGTTTGAATCCCCGTGACGAGGTGAGCTCCCGTTGCTCAGTCCCAGCTCCTGCCAACCTAGCAGTTCAAAAGCACGTCAAAGTGCAAGTAGATAAATAGGTACCGCTCCAGCGGGAAGGTAAACGGCGTTTCCATGCGCTGCTCTGGCTCGCCAGAAGCGGCTTAGTCCTACTGGCCACATGACCCGGAAGCTGTACGCCGGCTCCCTTGGCCATTAAAGCGAGATGAGCGCCGCAACCCCAGAGTCGGCCACGACTGGACCTAACGGTCAGGTGTTCCTTTACCTTTACCTTATAGACTGCCTCAAAATAAGCAAGTTAAACCCCGAGGTTAATAGCCTGAACCTCTGTGAATCTGCTGAACTGGCCATTTCGCCGGGCGATTCTCCAGTGCTATCTGACAACCAGACACACTGAATTGGGTGCCAGAGTCCAACTCTTACACACTTCTCGCCAGTACACTTTTGGCCTTATAAACCAGATCCGTGCTCTGCAAAGCTGTCAACCACATCCTTTCTTTCCAGGCACAACAAACGTGCCCAGGAAGGATCCGACATTTGCAACACTTTCTTGTCAGATCACCAGGAGATTTCTCTAACGGCCCGAAAGAGCCAGCGACTCTTTGCCAGGAGACAAGATTTTCTGGACATCGTTGGCGCAGCATCCAATTAACATTATTATTATTAACAGGCTGCTTCTGTTTCTTATTTTCCTTCTCATGCACCTCTATCCAAGCTGTAAGCAAAACCAGAGCTATCCTCTTTGCCTCCAGATGGTTCTGCTTTGCTGTCAAAAAAAAATATCCTCATGCATAACCCAATTCCCACCAGAACGCAGGTCCACTTTTTCCTAGCGCTCTTCCATTTCACAGGCAAAGAAACACACAAACACACACAACCATAAACACACTTTTCCTTCTTCAGTTCTTCAGGAGCGGTGGCGAATCACCACTCCTTCTAATGACAAACTCAGGTAGTGAGGGCCAACAGGAATTAAACCAAACAATGCCAGTGAGAAATAAGAAACGGAAATGAGAATATTGTAGCAGCATCTATAAGGTTAAGGTAAAGGGACCCCTGACCATTAGGTCCAGTCGTGACCGACTCTGGGGTTGCTGCGCTCATCTCACTTTATTGTGTTGTACTGTTGTACTGTTTTATTGTTGTTAGCCGCCCTGAGCCCGGCTTTGGCTGGGGAGGGCGGGATATAAATAAAATTTATTATTATTTATTATTATTTATTATTATTATTATTGGCCGAGGGAGCCGGCGTACAGCTTCCGGGTCATGTGGCCAGCATGACTAAGCTGCTTCTGGAAATCCAGAGCAGAGCAAGAAAACGCCATTTACCTTCCCGCCAGAGCAGTACCTATTTATCTACTTGCACTTTGACATGCTTTCAAACTGCTAGGTTGGTAGGAGCAGGGACTGAGCAATGGGAGCTCACCCCGTCGCGGGGATTCAAACCACCAACCTTCTGATTGGCAAGCCCTAGGCTCTGTGGTTTAACCCACAGTGCCACCCGCGTCCCTAGCAGCATCTTTAGAGGAAGCCAAATATTTTTTAAAAATTTAAATAGGGGTTGGGTGGGAAATATACACACGCACACAGAGCACCCATGGAGAATTAAATATGGTTAGTAGCCAGAGAGTTAGGAATGGAAGAAGGCAAAAGTTTCTGCTCTGATCTCTCTCCCTTCCCACGCAGCGATGTTTCCATTCTGCTGCAGTTGGGCTTCTGTCAAATACTGTGTCATTCCCCTGTCTCCTGTGATAGAATTTTACATAATTAATTACACCATTGCTACACGATTCCACAATTTGTTCAAAGCAAATGCAACACAAATTGACTACTTGTAATTGCTTGACTACTGTAATTCGCTCTATGCGGGGCTGCCCTTGAAGCTGTCCCAGAAACTCCAGCGGGTGCAGAATGCTGCAGCGAGGCTCCTCACGGGGTCTCTGCCATGGGAGCATATTCACCCAGTGCTTTTCCAGCTGCGCTGGCTCCCAATGAAGTACAGGATCAGATTTAAGGTTCTGGTTTTGACCTTTAAAGCCCTTCACGGCCTAGGACCCTCCCTAGGACCCTCCCTAGGGAGGGAGTAATAAATTGCGTGCCATTTGCAAATCGAAAGCCACAATTGCAATAATCGATCGCCGGGTTGATTTCCGTTCTGAGTATAAGCAATTGTCGGCAACTTCTCGTTTTCTCTGGCATCCTTACACAGGACGCTGTGAGTCCTTTGGAGGAGAAAAACGGGAAGCAGGGGTCAGGGAGGGAACGGAACGGCCGGCCGGCCGGAGCAGGGTCTGTCTGTCTGTCTGTTTCAGGTACCATTCGTCTTTGTGGCCAAACTCCCTACATGCTTAGGGGGCAGAGGAACCACAGCTATGCAAGCAAGATTTCTGGCATTCCAAGTGGGATGGGAACGCCGTTCGGGGAACAAAGACGGAAGAGCGCAGCTGCCACAAAATTTCACATGCGTTGGAGGATCACAGTAGGTCTGGTTTACAGCTTCGGAGGAGGAAAGGCTACCCCCCAGCCCCCTCCGTCCCAGGAAAAGCAAAGGGGAGAGAGTGCCCTGTTGGGATTATCTCTGCTTGAGACGGGGCAGATATGGCAAAGAAAGTGACACACAACAAACAGCTGCGTCTGGGTTCTGAAGCAAAGATGTGCTCTGCTCCCAGTCTGCTCCTGTCCCTGCTGCTCGGTCCTGAAATTGGTTTTATTCAACTGCAAGCTCATTACCAGGAAAGGGCCTGACGGGGGGTGGGGGGGAGAGAAAGAGGAATCTGTGGATGTGTTGCAAACATGGAAGGGTGCAAAGCACGAACAGGATTCTGTTTTTATCTTTTTGTTCTTTGGAGTACAAAGTACATACAGTGGTACCTTGGTTCTCAAACTTAATCCGTTCCAGAAGTCCGTTCCAAAACCAAAGCGTTCCAAAACCAAGGTGCGCTTTCCCATAGAAAGTCATGCAAAACAGATTAATCTGTTCCAGACTTTTAAAAGCAACCCCTAAAACAGCAACTTGAATTTTACTATCTAACAAGACCATTGATCCATAAAATGAAAGCAATAAACAATGTACAGTGGTACCTCGGGTTAAGAACTTAATTCGTTCCGGAGGTCTGTTCTTAACCTGAAACTGCTCTTAACCTGAGGTACCACTTTAGCTAGTGGGGCCTCCTGCTGCCGCCGTGCCGCCACCAAGCAATTTCTGTTCTCATCCTGAAGCAAATTTCTTTACCCGTGGTACTATTTCTGGGTTAGTGGAGTCTGTAACCTGAGGTACCACTGTACTGCAGTCATGAAATCAATCAATCAATCAATCAATCAGTCAATCAGTAGCTGAACTGGGTTCCACACAGTCACAAAAACAAAACAAAAAAAAGCCACAAAAACAAAAACGCAAAAATAAATAGCAAAACAGACAGGCCTGAGAGTAACATTCAAATCGGAAGTGTAACACTAGAAATGGAGCACGTTCGGCTTCCGAAAAAAGTTTGCAAACCGGAACACTTACTTCCGGGTTTGCAGTGTCTAGGTTCCAAGCTGTTTGAGTATGGAGGCGTTTGAGAACCAAGGTACCACTGTATCAGGGCCTGCTCAAGACATTTTGCTACCTGAGGCAAAGGGCAAGATGCTGCAATCTCCCAGTTATCATTATTATTATTTCCCTAGACCTGTAGATCTCAGGGAGGTTTCACAACATAAAATCACAACCTAAAGAACACAAAATACATAATAAAAATAGAAGCAAAAACAACCCTATAATCTCCAATCTCACAATGCATTTATAAAGGCCTGGTTAAAGAGGAACGTTTTCGCCTAGTGCCTATGAAGTAGCCACTGGGGCGAGTATTCCACAAACGGGGAGCCACCACAGAAAAAGGCCCTGTTCTCGTGTTGCCATTCCTCCAGACCTCTCGTGGAGGAGGCACACAAAGAAGGGTCTCAGAGGATGATCTCAGTGTCTAGGTAGGGTCATATGGAGAGAGGCGGTCTTTGCAGTCCTGAGCCATTCTTTTAAATGTGTTTCTGTCAGAAGGGCTATTGGGTTTTTGGTTTTGTTTTCATTTTGTATTTTGTGTTCTCTCTGTACATTTTCAGGTTGTGAATCACCCTGTGATTTTCAGACGAAGGGCAGTATCCGAATTTAATTCATGACAATACAATCCTCTCTTGTGCCATGACCCATGCAAACCTGAAACTCAAAACTGAGCCAGCAAATACCGTATTTTTTGCTCTATAAGACTCACTTTTTCCCTCCTAAACAGTAGGGGGAAATGTGTGTGCGTCTTATGGAGCGAATGCAGGCTGCGCAGCTATCCCAGAAGCCAGAACAGCAAGAGGGATTGATGCTTTCACTGCGCAGCGATCCCTCTTGCTGCTCTGGCTTCTGAGATTCAGAATATTTTTTTTCTTGTTTTCCTCCTCCAAAAACTAGGTGCGTCTTGTGGTCTGGTGTGCCTTACAGAGCGAAAAATACGGTAGGTGTACTTGTTATAGCAGAATCTATTTACTACTGCGAACCATTTCTAACTTCACAAACGATTATCCTCAACCTTCATAATATCCCAGCCTGCAGTGACTAATATGGCAGGTATTTTGCCCTTTACATGCCAACCGGTTGTCGAAATTCATCTCAGAAATTAAAAAGGCACACACAGAAGTCAATTGGACTGGTAGTTGAATCTTACTCCAATTCTGGTGAAAGGATAGTGACTTATTTGATGATGATGATGATGATGATGATGATGGGCAACAGGCTAGCTTAGCAGGTAAAAAGGTAAAGGACCCCTGAATGGTTAAGTCCAATCAAAGGCGACTCTGGAATTGTGGCGCTCATCTCGCTTTCAGGCCGAGGGAGCCAGTGTTTGTCCACACACAGCTTTCCGGGTCATGTGGCCAGCATGACTCAACCACATCTGGTACAATGGGACACCGTGATGGAAACCAGAGCACACAGAAACGCCATTTACCTTCCGCCGCAGCGGCACCTATTTATCTACTTGCACTGGTGTGCTTTCGAACTGCTAGGTTGGCAGGAGCTGGGACAGAGCAACGGGAGCTCACCCCGTCTTGGGGATTTGAACTGCTGATCTTCCGATCAGCAAGCCCAAGAGGCTCAGCGGTTTAGACCACAGCGCCACCTGCGTCCCTTTAGCTTAGCAGGTGTAGGGCAGGTCACATGGCACTCAAACACTGGACACTCCCCCCACATTAGAACCAGCTGCCTCCTCACTCGGCCTTGGCCTAGGGCCAGGCTGGGATACACTGACATATTTGTAGGTGTTTTCAGTCACTGTATGAAACAGAATCCCAGGCCGGATGGATCCTTGGTGGGAGACTACTGTCTGGACATCGGACTACTGTCTGGACATCGGACCAGTTAAAGGGACCCCTGACCATTAGATCCAGTATGACCGACTCTGGGGTTGTGGCGCTCATCTCACTTTATGGGCCGAGGGAGCCGGCGTACAGCTTCCGGGTCATGTGGCCAGCAGTACTATGCCGCTTCTGGCGAACCAGAGCAGCGCACAGAAACGCCGTTTCCCTTTCCACCGGAGTGGTACCTATTTATCTACCTGCACTTTGACGTGTTTTCAAACTGCTAGGTTGGCAGGAGCAGGGACCGAGCAACGGGAGCTCACCCCGTCACGGGGATTTGAACCGCCGACCTTCTGATAGGCAAGTCCTAGGCTCTGTGGTTTAACCCACAGCGCCAACCGCATCCCTCCAGCCTATCCTAGCGCTGATGAAATGCTGCGTCCGATGGCTGGCGCCCCATTGCTTCCCACTGCCCGACACAATTGTGTCCCGAAGGCGGAGCGGGGAATCCGAGGTCCGCCGAGGCAGAGCCGCCCGTGGCGAGGAGCTGAGCGCCTGTCACTCAGCATCTTTCCCAAATGTGCAGTTGGCAGGAAAGATCAGGGATTGAGCGCTGCTCTCCAGGAAGAGGCCATATTAACTCCTCTCCTCTGCTCCTTCCTCGGGGGTTCGGAACTGTTTCTGATTTCGCTAATGAGGCAGAAATATGCAGGCGCTGGGAACTCGAGAGACTCGCCCCCTCCTGGCTCGGCAGCTGTTTTTCTGCCATCAGAGCCTCTGCTACTAAATCTCCCCTGCGGAGGCACAAAGTCCTTCTCTTTAGGGGAGAGAGCGAAGTGCTCAGCACAGCTCTGGGGCGAGAGGATGCGACCCCAGCCCTCTGGCGTATCTCGGGCTCAGCTGTTTATGCCCAGAGGGGTGTCCTGGGTCTGTGGGCTACCAAAGGAACATAAGAGGATTATCTAGCTGAGGGTTGTCTATACAGTGGTACCTCGGGTTACATACGCTTCAGGTTACATACGCTTCAGGTTACAGACTCCGCTAACCCAGAAATAGTGCTTCAGGTTAAGAACTTTGCAGAAATATTGCAAAATTAATGAATGTTAGAATGATGTCGGATAGAAACTAAGTGGTTTCCAGCGGTAATGCTTTAAGAGAATATGGGGGGGGGGGAAGGTTTAGAAATAGGTTAAAATTTATTTACTGTATTTTTGGTTTTTATGGAAGCCGCCCAGAGTGGCTGGGGAGGCCCAGCCAGATGGGCGGGGTATAAATAATAAATTATTATTATTATTATTATTGATAAGGATTTGCTGAACTAAGAATTTGAATTGGAATACAAAAAAGGGAGGTATGAGGAGGTCTGGGAAATAAGTTAATGGAAAATAAGTAATGGAAACTTTATGTGTTTTTTAAATATTTTTATTTTTGTATTTTTGTATTTTTGTTATTTTTTCTTTTTTCTTTTTTCTTTTGATTGTATTACTATTGGAAACTTTAATAAATATTCTCTTTTTTTATAAAAAAAAAAGAAGAACTTTGCTTCAGGATAAGAACAGAAATCAGGCTCCGGCAGTGCGGCAGCAGTGGGAGGCCCCATTAGCTAAAGTGGTGCTTCAGGTTAAGAACAGTTTCAGGTTAAGAACGGACCTCCAGAATGAATTAAGTATTTAACCCGAGGTACCACTCTAGCTCCAGCCTGGAACTGCTGGAACTCAACCGGATCCGTGGGAAAGGGAAGCTGTGAGGGATGAGCTAGCAAGGGGGGGGGGGAGAGAGAGATCTGGTTGTTTTCTGGGGATCAAGCAGGTGGAGCAAACCCTTCTGAGGAAAGGCTGAAACATTTGGGGCTTATTTTATATTTCATTTTATTTGTACCCTGCCCATCTGACCGGGTTGCCTCAGTTGCTCTGGGCGGCATCCAAACTACAAAAGCATAATAAAACACTACACATTAGATGTCTTCCTTCAGATGTCTTCCAAAAACCAGATTGTTTATTTCCTTGACATCTGACAGGAGGGTGTTCCACAGGGCGGGCGCCACCACCGAGAAGGCCCTCTGCCTGGTTCCCTGTAACCTCACTTCTCTCAGGGAGGGAACCGCCAGAAGGCCCTCGGAGCTGGACCTCAGTGTCCGGGCAGAATGATGGGGGTGGAGATGCTCCTTCAGGTATACAGGGATACTTTGAATTGTGCCCAGAATTTGGAGGAAAAGTGAGTAAATAGACACATGACAGAGGTAATCAAAATTATGTTTTTCTCAGTGGAAGGCTGTCCCTTGGGAGGTAGTGGACTCTCCTTCCTTGGAGGTTTTTAAAGCAGAGATTGGATGGCCATCTGTCCTGAATGTTTGAGCTGAGATTCCTGCATTGCAAAGGGTTGGACTAGATGACCGCAGGGGGCCCTTCCAACTCTACAGTTCTATGATTCTCTGTGTCCTAACACTAGAACCCATGGAAATCCAGGGAAGCTGGACACCGGAAGATTCAGGACAGACAAAGTCCTTCTTCACAGAGCATGATAAGTGTAAGCGAACATGTAAGACTAAGATCCCTCTTGCTGCTCTGGCTTCTGATAATAATAATAATAATAATAATAATAATAATAATAATAATAATAATTTATTATTTGTACAAGAAAGAAGATTCCACCTAAACATCAGGAAGAACTTCCTGACAGTAAGAGCTGTTCGACAGTGGAATTTGCTGCCAAGGAGTGTGGTGGAGTCTCCTTCTTTGGAGGTCTTTAAGCAGAGGCTTGACAACCATATGTCAGGAGTGCTCTGATGGTGTTTCCTGCTTGGCAGGGGGTTGGACTCGATGGCCCTTGGGGTCTCTTCCAACTCTATGATTCTATGATTCTATGATTCTATCTGGCTAGGTTTCCCCAGCCACTCTGGGCGGCTTCCAACAAAGATGAAAGATACACTAAAATGTCACATATTAAAAACTTCCCTGAACAGGGCTGCCTTCAGATGTCTTCTGAATGTCAGGTAGATGTTTATCGCTTTGACATCTGCTGGGAGGGCGTTCCATAGGGCGGGCGCCACCACCAAGAAGGCCCTCTGCCTGGTTCCCTGTAACTTGGCCTCTCGCAGTGAGGGAACCACCAGAAGGCCCTCGGAGCTGGACCTCAGTGTCCGGGCAGAACGATGGGGGAGGAGACGCTCCTTCAGATATACTGGACCGAGGCCGTTCTGAGATTCAGAATATCTTTTTTCCTCCTCCGAAAACTAGGTGTGTCTTGTGGTCTGGTGCGTCTTATAGAGTGAAAAATATGATATGTAAGAATAAGATGTAAATAAAGCTGATTGATTTGAGTGTGCAGTCTGCATTATGTTCACAGCAGTGGCATAGCGTGGAGGGACAGAGGGGGTGGTGGTCCCAGACGCAAAATTCTGAGAGGGGCACAGCCAGGCATCCCTATGACAGGTTCCCTTATTAAGACTGCATGGCTGAGCTCCTGCCAGCTTCTTAAGGTGCAAGGAGGCAAGCTGTGCCCAGGCTGGGTCACGCATTTCTCCAACCCAACTGCCCAGTCTACCAGGAGGGAGCAACCCTTGCTTTGCCCCGGGCACCAGCAACACACGCTATGTCACTGGTCACAGAAAGCCTTTCAACACACACAAATACAACGCCAGCCAAATGAACGAACGCCGCTGCAGAAATGTCATCCCGAAGGAGGAAAAGTTAATTAAACTGAGGGAAGGGCACAACTGTAAAAAATTAGAATGACATTACTTTCAGCACTTCAAATGCCCAAGGGGACATGAGTCTGAAGTTTGGCAAAAGCCCTGATCGCAACAGAAGTATCCTTTGTGAGTATAGATGCGTGGAAAGTCATGCAAAACCGAACTTCTACTTCCAAGGCCTTGCTCTAGCCCAAAAGAACAAGTCAACATCCTTTGGGTACCACAAAGCGCTCTGCGAAATGATAGCCACCTGCCAGTTTTCCACTGGTGCACACTCCCTCCCTCCCTCCCTCCCTCCCTCCCTCTCTCTGTTGCTGTCTTATGACCAGAAAACTCTGCAGCATCATGCTGTCGCTGCAAACATGCAAATCGGGGCTTGTTGTCGGTGCTGCTTTGCACTGCCAACGTAACCCTTCTGATGTCATCATCTGATGTCATAATATCAGCACGGCCCACGTGTCAAATGGGTGTGGCAGTCGGGATTCGGGTCCTCCACCTGTGTCCTAATAATAATAATAATTTATTATTTATACCCCGCCCATCTGGCTGAGTTTCCCCAGCCACTCTGGGCGGCTCCCAATCAAGTATTAAAAACAATACAGCGTTAAATATTAAAAACTTCCCTGAACAGGGCTGCCTTCAGATGTCTTCTAAAGATAGGATAGCTACTTATTTCCTTCACATCTGAAGGGAGGGTGTTCCACAGGGCGGCGCCACCACCGAGAAGGCCCTCTCCCTGGTTCCCTGTAACCTCACTTCTCGCAATGAGGGAACTGCCAGAAGGCCATCAGCGCTGAACGATGGGGGTGGAGACACTCCTTCAGATATACTGGGCCCAGGCCGTTTAGGGCTTTAAAGTTCAGCACCAACATTTTGAATTGTGCTCGGAAACGTACTGGGAGCTGATGCAGATCTCTCAGAACCGATGTTATGTGGTCTTGGCGGCCACTCC
Source organism: Podarcis gaigeae (assembly GCF_964106915.1). Taxonomy (NCBI): domain Eukaryota; kingdom Metazoa; phylum Chordata; class Lepidosauria; order Squamata; family Lacertidae; genus Podarcis; species Podarcis gaigeae. The sequence goes on along the minus strand of NC_139696.1, from coordinate 6,375,914 downwards.
CAGTCCCCAGTTTAGCTGCCACATTCTGGATTAATTGCAGTTTCCGGGTCACCTTCAAAGGTAGCCCCACGTAGAGCGCGTTGCAGTAGTCCTAAGCGGGAGATAACTAGAGCATACACCACTCTGGCGAGACAGTCCGCGGGCAGGTAGGGTCTTAGCCTGCGTACCAGGTGGAGCTGGTAGACAGCTGCCCTGGACACAGAATTAACCTGTGCCTCCATGGACAGCTGTGAGTCCAAAATGACTCCCAGGCTGCGCACCTGGCCCTTCAGGGGAACAGTTACCCCATTCAGGACCAGGGAGTCCCCCACACCCGCCCACACCTGTCCTCCCAAAACAGTACTTCAGTCTTGTCAGGATTCAACCTCAATCTGTTAGCCGCCCATCAAACAAATAAATGTATGCAGGTCTGGGTTTTTGTCTGCTTGGCCTCTTGGCTGGGCAAGGTAAAGCAACTCACAAGTTTAATAAATAAATAGCAAACAAAAAGAAAGTTTCTCTTCTACATGCCTTTGACTTTTTAGATTCTTTGAACACCATAATTGTTGGGGGGCAGGGAATAAATTAAACCATTCGCTGCATGTATATGATGTTTTCTTAGACAACATAAGTACGTTTTAGACTTGAGCACAGCCCCACGTAGAGCGTGTTGCAGTAGTCCAAGCAGGAGATAACTAGAGCATGCACCACTCTGGCAAGACAGTCTGCGGGCTGAATGGGAAGGTCATTGCTGGAAGGGACGAGGGAACATGGCTGCCACCGACCCAACTCCCCTCCTCCAGGTGTCTCCCCATAATGCCAAGCCCTGCAGGTGAAGCAAGGGTACAGAAATGCTGGATGCAATCGCACCATTTTTTAAACTAGACATTACCAGGAAGATCCAGAACGCGAGGGAGCAGCCAACGTTCTTGGACACCTGCCAGGACACTTGCACCCTAGTGGGGCCATCCCTGTACCCCTATTTTCCATCTTTCCAATGAGCAACAGGTGGCCATTTACCACACAACACCAGAGCAGTGCTGGATTTACATATAAGATAAACAAGGTATAGCTTAGGGCCCCACTCTCTTGGGAGCCCCCCAAAAAATTAAAGGGAAAAAAACCTGCATGTACATTTCCAAAATATAAGATAAAAAACAACAGATAAAATAAAACCTACATACAGAAACAGTGTTTTGTGTTGTGTAGGTTCCTATGATGTTAGTCATGGGCCCCGCCTGCTAGCCTGCTCCCTAAAATATCACTGGTTTGCTCCTTTCTATATACAGTGGTACCACGGGTTAAGTACTTAACTCGTTCCGGAGGTCCGTTCTTAACCTGAAACTGTTCTTAACCTGAAGCACCACTTTAGCTAATGGGGCCTCCTGCTGCAGCCGTGCCACCAGAGCATGATTTCTGTTCTTATCCTGAAGCAAAGTTCTTAACCTGAAGCACTATTTCTGGGTTTGCGGAGTCTGTAACCTGAAGCATATGTAACCCGAGGTACCACAGTATACGCGGGTGGCGCTGTGGTCTAAACCACTGAGCCTTTTGGGGTTGCTGATCAGAAGGTTGGCGGTTCGAATCCCCACGATGGGGTGAGCTCCCGTTGCTTGGTCCCAGTTCCTGCCAACCTAGCAGTTCGAAAGGACGCCAGGAAAAGTAGATAAATAGGTACTGCTTCGGCGGGCAGGTAAACGGCGTTTCTGTGCACTGCTCTGGTTCATCAGAAGCGGCTACCACCATTTGGATTCCGTTCTTAGACCGAGGTAAAGTTCGCAAACCGGGACACTACTTCTGTTTTGCAGAGTTTGCAAAATGAATCGTTTGCAAACAGGGCTGTTCTTAAACCGAGGTACCTCTCTCTCTCTCTCTCTCTCTCTCTCTCTGTTTGTGTGTGTACTTTTGCAAAGCAGTTTCCACAAATAAATGCATTTTTGTATTTACTAACATAAGTATTTCTGTGCGCACTCGGCCCTGAAAGGTGCCTGTTTCTCTACGCTGTAAATTTCGGAGAAGCCTGCATTTCGAAAGATGGTTCTGTGTTTTGGTTCTTGTGCTGTTTCAGATAGGGCAGATTTGGCAGGTTTTCCCGTAGCTGCAAACCGAATTTGATCTCTCTCCCACCGCTGGGTATAAATAAAAATAAAACGAGCATTAGCAAGAGAGTAATGACTATGTTCAATGGTTCAGAGTATTGTTCCTCCAGGCTGTTTGGCAGAAAGGGAGATGGCAGAATCAAAGTATTCGGTTAACCCGAGGGAGCAAAACACCTCTGCATTGATGCAAAGGAGGGGAGTCTCGGATGCTTTCAAAACTATTCCAAAGAGCCCTCGGCTACCTTTTAATCCACCTCGGTTTCCAAGACACAATGGTTTGTCAATCCAGGTTCACATTCACCTTCCCGGGATGTTGATGGAGATGTTAAAAAGGGCGAGGGTTCATCTTAATTAACGCCAGCTCATTATCTTTCTGGCAAGTTTCCACGCTCATGAAAAGCTTGCCGGAGAGGTGTGCAAGCAGGAGCCTGCAGGGAGAGGCCTAAAATGGGTGCCCTTTGGGAGATTATACAACCCAGTCGAGTAGAAACCAAGCATTGGAAATTGCCTGCTCAGAATTGTTGTTGTTGAGTCGTTTAGTCGTGTCCGACTCTTCGTGACCCCCTGGACCAGAGCACGCCAGGCACTCCTGTCTTCCACTGCCTCCCGCAGTTTGGTCAGACTCATGCTGGTAGCTACGAGAACACTGTCCCACCATCTTGTCCTCCAGGGAGTCTTCTCTTCTCATGAGGTGGCCAAAGTATTGGAGCCTCAGCTTCAGGATCTGTCCTTCCAGTCCTTCCTTCAGAATGGTGAGGTTTGATCTTCTTGCAGTCCATGGGACTCTCAAGGGTCTCCTCCAGCACCAGAATTCAAAAGCATCAATTCTTAGCTCCCCAAGATCTCAGGCAGAGAGAGAAAGGGAAACCTGGACCAGTGAGGTCCTCTACAGCAGGGGTCAGCAAACGTTTCCAGCAGGGGGCCGGTCCACTGTCCCTCAGACCTTGTGAGGGGCCGGACTATATATTGAAAAAAATAATGAACAAATTCCTATGCCCCACAAAAAACACAGAGATGCATTTTAAATAAAAGGACACATTCTACTCATGTAAAAACACGCTGATTCCCGGACCATCTGTGGGCCGGATTTAGAAGGCGATTGGGCTGGATCTGGCCCCTGGGCCTTAGTTTGCCTACCCATAGTGTTGGCACTCGCCTTTTTCTGATAGGAAATTCTCTGTAGTGGGGAGACAGCAAGAAACGCCGGGGTCAAGAAGGGTCAGTTGCAAGGGGGGGTAGGTGGGAGTTCCAAAAGAACCTTTGAAAACATTTGACTCCCAAGGCACTCGGAAGCCAAGGTACGACTGTATTATTATTATTGTTATTGTTGTTGTTGTTATTGTTATTGTTATTACTATCATCATCTATTCATTTCTCGCTTTGTGCACGTAAATAAATGAAATACCAGGGTTGGGGTGGGCATGGAATGAGCCCTAAGGTAAAGGGTAAAGGGACCCCTGACCATTAGGTCCAGTCGTGACCGACTCTGGGGTTGCAGCGCTCACCTCGCAAGAAGTGTGGTGTAGTGCTGAATTGATTTAATTAGAGATTGGAATACAGAAAGGGGAGGTATGAGGAGGTCGGGAAAGTAAGTTTAATGAATATAAGGGATTGAAATTATACTTGTTATTGTATGTGTTTTGTATGTATGTCTTATTGCTTTTTCTGTTTTTGTTTTTGTTTTTTTCTATCTTATATGATCTTTTGAAAACTTTAATAAATATCTTTTAAAAAGGTTAAGAGCGGTAGTCTCGTAATCTGGGGAACCGGGTTCGCATCTCTGCTCCTCCACATGCAGCTGCTGGGTGACCTTGGGCCAGTCACACTTCTCTGAAGTCTCTCAGCCCCACTCACCTCACAGATTGTGGGGGAGGAAGGGAAAGGAGAATGTTAGCCGCTTTGAGACTCCTTAAAGGGAGTGAAAGGCGGGATATCAAATCCAAACTCTTCTTCTTCTACTGGCCGAGGGAGCCGGCGTACAGCTTCCGGGTCATGTGGCCAGCATGACTAAGCCGCTTCTGGCGAACCAGAGCAGCGCACAGAAACACCTTTACCTTCCCTCTGGAGCGGTACCTATTTATCTACTTGCGCTGGTGTGCTTTCGAACTGCTAGGTTGGCAGGAGCAGGGACCGAGCAACAGGAGCTCACCCCGTTGCGGGGATTTGAACCTCCGACCTTCCGATTGGCAAGTCCTAGGCTCTGTGGTTTAACCCACAGTGCTCCCCATATCCCTACTTTCCAACAAAACCCACCAATTACACACACAAAGGCATGACTCTCCAGAAAGTGAACCTTTTCTCCCAGAACCATGGACTGATGCAAAAGAGAGCAGAGATCGTCTTCAGTCCCTCCCTCTGTTTTCAAACAACTTCCCTCATTTATAGGACTGGGTCAGAAGTCAACAAGAGTTTGCAATAAACTGTCTAAGAGTCGTCCTAGGATCCCGTGCCAAAACCAACATTGTTAAAAGGGCAATGAAGCCACCAAGCTTTGCACAGAAGCTTGCTTCGGGAATGAGAGCTCAATGGTCCCACAGATTGAGAGAGAAAGGTACGGGGGCTCAGCTTTGCTTGGGAACTCTCTATCCCATGGGTGGGGGTCTTCTTTGGCTCCATGGACCAGATCTTCATCAGGACTGGCCTCGTGAACCAAATTGGATAGGTGGGTGGGGCTGGAAGCAACAATGACACCAGGTGTTTCAGCACTTTGACATCCCAAAGTCGGGACGTCAAAGCACCTTGCTAAAGCAAGAGCCCTCATTTTTTATCAGGCGTTTTAAAGTGACCCCCTTCCGGATTGCACTGAATCCTGCCAAACTGAGCAGGATTTAACCTCCTGCCCATCAGCTGATGCAGAACTGGCACGCACAGCCAATGCAGAAGTAATCACATCGCTTTCTGAGTGACCAGTCAACTCTTTGCGCCATTTCATTAATTTGTATTATGTTTTACAAGCTCACTAAATGAAAGAACAAAAAACAACAACCAACTTGATAGCAATCACCTAACACTCTGACAACTGCCCTCTTCTCAGCTCCAGTAAAGGTAAAGGGACCCCTGACCATTAGGTCCTGTCGTGGCCAACTCTGGGGTTGCGGCGCTCATCTCACTTTATTGGCCAAGGGAGCCGGCATACAGCTTCCGGGTCATGTGGCCAGCAGGACTAAGCCGCTTCTGGCGAACCAGAGCAGCGCACGGAAACGCTGTTTACCTTCCCGCCGGAGCGGTACCTATTTATCTACTTGCACTTTGATGTGCTTTCGAACTGCTAGATTGGCAGGAGCAGGGACCGAGCAATGGGAGCTCACCCCGTCGCGGGGATTCGAACCACTGACCTTCTGATCGGCAAGCCCTAGGCTCTGTGGTTTAACCCACAGTGCCACCCGTGTCCCCTCATCTCCAGTACATAACATCAATAGCTGAATCCTACTGTGACCTAAATGGCTCATTGCCAAAACAAGATGACAAGACAGAAACCTTTTGGGGAAAGTGTATTTCCAAGGTTGGATGGCTCATAACACCTGATTGGCTCTCTATACACTTGTGCTCACTGGCTGCATTCAAATGAAGAAAATCTAACCTAAGCCAATTGTGCTTCCTTTTTCTGGTTATTTGGCTCTAACTTTTGATAGAATACAGATCATTGAAGAAACCTCATTGCATTACATTCTTCATGAAATTATCTTTCCGTTGATAATGTAATTTTACGGTATTGCTCCAAAAAAAGAAGAAGAGTTTGGATTTGATATCCTGCTTTATCACTACCCGAAGGAGTCTCAAAGCGGCTAACATTCTCCTTTCCCTTCCTCCCCCACAACAAACACTCTGTGAGGTGAGTGGGGCTGAGAGACTTCAGAGAAGTGTGACTGGCCCAAGGTCACCCAGCAGCTGCATGTGGAGGAGCGGAGATGCGAACCCGGTTCACCAGATTACGAGTCCACCACTCTTAACCACCACACCACATTGGCTCTGGTGGTGTTATGAGACATCAAACCTCAGAAATTTCCCAAAAGGTTTCCACAGTTTTGTCCACCTGTGTAGCTCTCGAATACTTGGGTAACCCCCTGATGTGAGGACCAAAAACAGCCTTTCCAGAATAAATGGAAAGCGAAAGACAGGAGCGAAACAAAGGAGAAGGGCATTCAAGAAAGGAGTTTCACGGGGCATGTATAGATGCTTTCATTTTTTAAAAAAAAGAATATTTATTCGTATTTCAGAAATAATACAAAGACAAAAAAATAACAAAAAATAACAAAAATACAAAACTAAAAACAATTAAAAACAGATAAAATTTCAATTACTTATTTTCTTTTAACTTATTTCCCAGACCTCCTCGCACCTCCCCTTTTTGTATTCCAATTCAAATTGTTAGCTCAGCAAATCCTTATTATAACTTATTAAAACTTATTATGACTTATTTCTCAACCTTTACATTACAGCTGGGAACCACTTAATTTCTGTCCAACATCATTCTAACATTCATTAATTTTACAATGTTTCTGTAGATAGTCTTTAAATTTCTTCCAGTCTTCTTCCGCCGACTCTTTTCCCTCGTCTCGGATTCTGCCAGTCATTTCTGCTAATCTCATATAGTCTATCACCTTCATCCTCCATTCTTCCAGGGTGGGTAGATCTTGTGTCTTCCAGTTGTTCCTGCTGCTGTTGTTGCATACATAAAAAAAATTCTGTCCTTCTTTGACACCAATTGGCCGACCATGCCCAGGAGAAAGGCCTCTGGTTTCTTCAGAAAGGTATACTTAAATACTTTTTTCAATTCATTATAGATCATTTCCCAGAAAGCCTTAATCCTTGGGCACGTCCACCAAAGGTGAAATAATGTACCTTCAGTCTCTTTACATTTCCAACATTTATTGTCGGGCAAATGATAAATTTTTGCAAGCTTGACTGGGGTCATGTACCACCTATATATCATTTTCATAATATTCCCTCTTAAGGCATTACATGCCGTAAACTTCATACCTGTGGTCCACAACTGTTCCCAGTCAGCAAACATAATGTTATGTCCAACATTTGATCATAACCGATTTCACCATTTCATCCTATGTATAGATGCTTTCAGACAAGACAAGCCTCTGTCTGCTCTCTCGTCTTCTGACCCGTCCTTTTTTGACGAATGAGTCAACGAGAGCAGGGCGGCTGGTTCATTAACCAACCCCGCTGGGCAAATCCTCCTTTCACCTACTTTTGAACACTCCCTGGATTCTGCCCGCTGCGCAGGTGGTCTGAGGAGCGGAGACCAGTGAGTCACAGGCGAGGCCGGTTCTTCTCCGGGGTGGGTTCCCCAAAGCAAGCAGCTGATCCGACCTCCTGCTACAGATCCCCAGAGAGATTTGAGATCAGGCGTTCAGCAACGGACCTTGCTGGCTGCTGGCCGAGAAAGCCACTTCTGCCTTAAGGATGAGGTGGGGTTGCGCGCTCTCACGACCCCTCCATGTGTGCAGGGGTGTATATTGTGATAGGAATTTTATGGTCTTAGATATATGGTAATGTTCACAAGTGTACCAACCAAGCACGTACATAGATCAGCACAGGAAGGCCAACCTGGAACCATTTTGATTCCTAAACTGAGCAAATGTTTTCTCTGCAAGGTCAAAGTGGGAAACCTCCCCATTGTCTCTTTCCTCACAAATCCTGTCTTAAGGACACATTTAAAATATGAATAGGGTGTGAGCCTGTGACCTGGCCCAGGAACTAAGTATTTATCATTACAAAAGACTGGCCAGGCTCCCCAGGCAATCCAATCAAGTAACCTGCCAGACAGGAGATAAACAAGGACAGGAGAAAAACAATATTCAAATTTCTGTTTTAGACCACCTTTTCTGTGATGTATTTGAGGGGTGGTCTTAGGTTACACCCCTTCTGTGATGTATGTATGATGTTTCTGGGGGTGGTCTTGATCTACAGGGTGGCAATTTCAAAAGTCTTTATAAGGCCTTGCACGCCATTTTTCTGGGTCCCTCCTCTCTCCTGCGTGTGAGGGGAGACCCTGTTGCAACAGATCAATAAAGATCAGGCTTACTAGCTGCTTTGCTTCTCAATATTCTCTGGTTGGCCTCTGTTATCTTCTTCTACCAATAGGGAACCTATGGAAGGACTCTATATGGGCTCTTGGAAAAGGGCAATTTTTGTTTACAACAATGGTCACTACACTTCTGAGGCAAGCGAGGCAATGAGCATGGACCATGTATTGAATGGAGCTCCTCTAAGACCAGAGCCTAAAATTGTTTGATTGCGCCACCATGCTAGCCTCCACCACAAACAGTGAGGATTGGGCCCGTTGCATCTACCTCCCTGAAGCTCAGCACTGGCACCCCACAGGGATGTATGCCGAGTCCCTACCTGTATGCGTTGTACACATATGACCTTATTTCACCTGATCTATCTACTGCAATTCTTAAGTTTGCAGATAATACTACCATAATGGGTCTAATTACAGGTGGAGATGAATCAGCGTACAGGGGGGAGGTTCAAAAAGGATCTACATGGTGCCTAGAGAATAACTTGCTCCTAAATATTAGCAAGACAAAGGAGATGGTGTTGGACTTTCGGAGGAAGAGAGGGGAACTAGCCCCATTGTTTATCGGGGTGTGTGTGGAGAGAATCTCTTCCTTTAAATTTCTGGGAGTTTACCTTAGTGAAGACCTCACTTGGACAAACAATATAGGCTGTAGGGTTAGAAGTAGAAGATAGTGTATTTTAAAATAGTATTATTTGTAAGTGATAAACTGTGAAGATTTTTATGGTAAAAGTAAGCGTGATAAAAATTATTATACAGTGGTACCTCGCAAGACGAAATTAATTCATTCTGCAAGTTTCTTCGTCTTGCGGATTTTTCATCTTGCGAAGCACAGATGCACCCTGGTATTAACGGTTTTAAGAAAAAGGAAACAAACTCGCAAGACGTTTCCGTCTTGCGAAGCAAGCCCATAGGGAAATTCGTCTTGCGAAGCAACTCAAAAAACAAAAAACTCTTTCGTCTTGCGAGTTTTTCGTCTTACGAGGCATTCGTCTTGCAAGGTACCTCTGTATATGTAAACTGCTAAAGATAAGGTAAAATGAAAATCAGATAGGGGGGACTTGGGGAAGCCTACCTAACAATGTTTAGAAAAAATAAGGATAAGACAAGAATGTGTTTGTATTGTTTTTCTGTTTGTGTTGTTTAGTTGTGTTATAAAATGAATAAAAAATTGGGGGTGGGACAGGAAAAACAATATAACTCAGTTGGCTAGGAAGGCCCAACAGAGTCTCCATTTCCTCAGGGTCTTGCAAGAGAACAGCGTTAAACAACAACTGATGACCTCCTTCAACCGGTCCACAATAGAAAGTGTCCTCTCATATTGTATCACAGTGTGGTACGTTGGCTTGACAGTCACGGATATAAAGTCTTTACAGAGGGTGGTGAATACAGCATATGATATCATGGGCTGCCCCCTGAGCCCCATAGATGACATTGCAAGGGATTGTTGCCTTAGGAGAGCGAGAAAAATTATCAGGAACGATTAACAACCCGGCCAGCACCTCTTTAATCTTCTACCTTTGGACAGGAGATATAGAAGTATAATCAGTTGTATGGTGAAGGGAACCCTGACCATTAGGTCCAGTCGTGGCCGACTCTGGGGTTGCGGCTCTCATCTCGCTTTAATGGCCGAGGGAGCCGGCGTACAGCTTCTGGGTCATGTGGCCAGCATGACTAAGCCGCTTCTGGCGAACCAGAGCAGCACACGGAAACGCCGTTTACTTCCCGCCGGAGCAGTACCTATTTATCTACTTGCACTTTGACGTGCTTTCGAACTGCTAGGTTGGCAGGAGCAGAGACTGAGCAACGGGAGCTCACCCCTTCATTGCGGGGATTCGAACCGCCGACCTTCTGATTGGTAAGTCCTAGGCTCCGTGGTTTAACCCACAGCGTCCCATAATCAGTCGTACCAACAGGCTAAAAAACAATTTCTGTCCATGGGCCGTTAGGCTGCTGAACGGAAAATAATATAGTGCAACTGATTTTTGGGGTTGGTGTGTTGTGCGACAAGCACACAGAGAGCAATGAAATTGAGTGTTTGTGGAGGGGGGGGGAGGCTCAGTTAATTTCCTTGTACACAGGTTGTACATTGATAATAAAGGTATTATTATCATCTTCAAAGCAGTTCCCGGTTTTGGCTGAAGACAGGGCGTGCTAATGAGTTCCCCCTGTCACTCCTTCCTCCTTCCCTCTTCCTTCCAAGCTACCATATATGTACAAAAAGTCACACATGGAACATTTAACAAGCTTTGTGCCCTCGCCCCTACAATGGAGGCAGTGCTGGCCCCCCTAGGGCCCACAACCGCCCCCCCACCAAGACTTTCCCTCCTCCTCTTTCTGCAGGAATGGGACCGCCTGCACAGAGGAGCAAAACACTTCATAAAAGTCACAAGAACACAACAAGGCGGGTGTGTGTGTGTTCTTTTTCTAAAGAAGAAAATGCAAGGGGGGGAGAGGGATAACTCTTCTCGCTTCCCAAACGCAGAGGTGAAACGAAACACATTTCTTTGCTCGCTCGCTCGCTCTCCGGCGCTGAAAACAGCCGTGAAAGGGAACGGGGGTGCACTAAACCCAGCTGGAGCTAGTCAGAGGAAGGGAGAAAGGATGCTTCACATATTTTCCTTTATCCCGTGGAAGATTCCACTGCTCTGGACTGGGTCCAGTTCTGAAGCAGCAGAATGCAGGTTCAAGCCCAGGGCCTCTAGCTCCAGATGCCCGCAACCACAGGCACATCACGGGATAGTTACAAATAAGGGCGTACGTATGCTGGCCCTGGGACGCAGGTGGCGCTGTGGGTTAAACCACAGAACCTAGAACTTGCCAATCAGAAGGTCGGCGGTTTGAATCCCCGCGACGGGGTGAGCTTCCGTTGCTCGGTCCCTGCTCCTGCCAACCTAGCAGTTCGAAAGCACGTCAAAGTGCAAGTAGATAAATAGGTACCGCTCCGGTGGGAAGGTAAAGGGCGTTTCCGTGCCCTGCTCTGGTTCGCCAGAAGCGGCTTAGTCATGCTGGCCACATGAGCCGGAAGCTGTACGCCGGCTCCCTCAGCCAATAAAGCGAGATGAGCACCACAACTCCAGAGTCAGTCACGACTGGACCTAATGGTCAGGGTCCCTTTACCTTTTATGCTGGGCCCGGGGGTTAACCCGAGCAACACGGTCCAGGTCTGGTCCCGAATCCAAGAATTCGGGGAGGAGTCAGTCCGACAGGGCCAAGGCAGGAAACCAGGCAGGTTCTAGCCAACAGTAATGTTGCTCCCACAACCTGGGGTGGCGTTCGACAGCCTTTTATCATTTTCGGGGTAACGGCCGGTCCTGATCCCCCGGCGACTCACCTCCCTGTTTTGCCCGAAGGTGAGCACTCCTCCTGCAAGTACTCAGGTCTCTCTTTCTCTAAGACCTCAGTCTCTGCAGCTCGGGAGACGTCGGTGGGTTACTAGACCCAGGGGCCACCTCAGCCTCCCCTGACCCAACCGGTAGTGGAGCAGCTGTAAGCGATGGCCCAGCTGAAGGCAACGAGGTCATCCCCGCATCTGGAGCCAGGGCAGGATCAGGCCCCTGACTCGGCCCAGCTGGTGTTTGTCGCAGGGGCACCTGTGCAGACTGGGGCTCTTCAGAATCATTTTTTTGGGGGGGGTGTCAAAATTCCATGGTTGGGAACGCATTAGAAATTTCCCCATAGGAATCAATGGAAACTGTCAACTTGTTATGTGAACACTCGCCTGACAAACGATTCCTGAGAACACCTTGTGTTCAGGTAGAAGAAGAATAAGAGTTTGGATTTGATATCTCGCTTTATCACTACCCGAAGGAGTCTCAAAGTGGCTAACATTCTCCTTTCCCTTCCTCCCCCACAACAAACACTCTGTGAGGTGAGTGGGGCTGAGAGACTTCAGAGAAGTGTGACTAGCCCAAGGTCACCCAGCAGCTGCAGGTGGAGGAGCGGAGACGCGAACCCGGTTCACCAGATTACGAGTCCACCGCTCTTAACCACTATACCACACTGTCTGGAATCCCGGAGAGCTGCTGCTGCAAACCCATGCAGCCAATACTGGACTAAATGGGCCAATGGTCTGATTCCATATAATCAGCCCATATAAGGAACTCTCTGGGTTCCTAAGGGCTGTAGCAGCGCTTATTTTAGGATATCTCCCCATTCAGAGAAGTGCTTATAACAATATACTGACAACCATTACTTCTTCAAGGCACTGCTCTTTGAATAATAAATCCTTCTGCCTCTGTTTGTTTTAGTTGGTTGTATTAAGTGGCTTAAGAAACCAAACAAGCCCTAAAGCTGTATTATTATTATTATTTTTAAAAAACCCAATGTGGGTACCATTGAATGTTAGTCATAGAGATGACCTATTGAAATCAATGGAGTTAAAGTTAAAAGGTAAAGGGACCCCTGACCGTTAGATCCAGTCATGGCCAACTCTGGGGTTGCGGCGCTCATCTCGCTTTACTGGCCGAGGGAGCCGGTGTACAGCTTCCGGGTCATGTGGCCAGCAGGACTAAGCCACTTCTGGCGAACCAGAGCAGCGCACGGAAACGCCGTTTACCTTCCCACCGGAGAGGTACCAATTTATCTACTTGCACTTTGACGTGCTTTCGAACTGCTAGGTTGGCAGGAGCAGGGACCGAGCAACGGGAGCTCACCCCGTCAAGGGGATTTGAACCGCCGACCTTCCGATTGGCAAGTCCTAGGCTCTGTGGTTTAACTCACAGCGCCACCCGCATCCCTAGCCCATTAAATTCAGTATAACTTAGTTTGCTGTCTCCCTGTGAATTGTTATCTTATTTAAGTATGACACTTGGGGGTTATCTTTGGACGGGAGGTAGGTGACGATTTTGAAGGATCGCTGGTACCAAATTTATCCCAAATCACTTCTTGCTAGACTGGAAAGTAGGCCTTATTTGACCCAACAGCGCTTGCTTCTGAGTAACCTTGCCCTGCTATGAATCTGTGTTTACCTGTGTTTCAGATCCTACACATAAATGGGGCTGGGATGGTGGAGATTTATCACAGAACCGTAGAAGTGAAAGGGATCTCCTTAGACTAAGGGGGGAATCTGACAATTTCTGTTTCTCTCAGTTTCTCAACCCCCCCCCCAATTAAATTCAGTTCTCTACATTTCTGCAGCAATGTGCAATATCATAAAGTCGTTAAAATACATCGTTTCAGTGCAAAATTCTCCCAAGCTACACATTATTTACAAAGCCATCCCCCCCCAATGCAATGCACCATTGGTCCTCTTTCAGCAATATATTCATTTTTATGTACACATCCCCTTATTACGTGCCTTTTTTTGTACGGCTCCTGACTGTAGAGCTTTATTACAAAATTCAGGGAAGGGCGAGAATTCAGAAAGACGGCTGCATTTCAAAGGCTGGACTGGATAAATCCCAAACTGGAATTAAGATTGCCAGAAGAAATATCAACAACCTCAGACATGCGGATGACACAACTTTGATGGCAGAAAGTGAGGAGGAATTAAAGAACCTCTTAATGAGGGTGAAAGAGGAGAGCGCAAAATATGGTCTGAAGCTCAACATCAAAAAAACGAGGATCATGGCCACTGGTCCCATCACCTCCTGGCAAATAGAAGGGGAAGGAATGGAGGCAGTGAGAGATTTTACTTTCTTGGGCTCCATGATCACTGCAGATGGTGACAGGAGTCGCGAAATTAAGAGACGCCTGCTTCTTGGGAGAAAAGCAATGACAAACCTAGACAGCAGCTTAAAAAGCAGAGACATCACTTTGCCGACAAAGGTCCGTATAGTTAAAGCTATGGTTTCCCCAGTAGTGATGTATGGAAGTGAGAGCTGGACCATAAAGAAGGCTGATCGCCGAAGAATGGATGCTTTTGAATTCTGGTGCTGGAGGAGACTCTGGAGAGTCCCATGGACTGCAAGAAGACCAAACCTCTCCATTCTGAAGGAAATGAGCCCTGAGTGCTCACTGGAAGGACAGATCCTGAAGCCGAGGCTCCAAGACTTTGGCCACCTCAGGAGAAGAGAAGACTCCCTGGAAAAGACCCTGATGTTGGGAAAGATGGAGGGCGCAAGGAGAAGGGGACGACAGAGGACGAGATGGTGGGACAGTGTTCTCAAAGCTACAAACATGAGTTTGACCAAACTGCGGGAGGCAGTGGAAGACAGGAGTGCCTGGCGTGCTCTGGTCCAGGGGGTCACGAAGAGGCGGACACGACTAAACGACTAAAGAACAACAACAAATTGTTTCAGAAATTGTGTATGAGGTGGGTTTGCATTAAAATATCAGCCAAACCAAATTCCTCCCCCCCCCCCCACCGACAAGTAGGCGCCCAGCCTGGTTTTAAAAGTCTCTGAGGAAGCTGAGCACAGTCTGGATAGCTCAGTAGGTTAGAGTGTGGTGCTGAAGACCCCAAGGTTGCAAGTTCGATCCCCACATGCGACAGCTGCATATTTTCCTACGTTGCAGGGGGTTGGGCTAGATGACCCCCCCCCCAGTCCCTTCCAACCCTGTGATTCTATGATTGTAATGACAGTCCGTCCACACGGTCAAACATCTCATGTCATCAGTAAATTCTTCCTTATAGCTTCCTAATAGCGTGATTGATTTCCCCCTCTAAAAACTAGGTGCGTCCAATAGAGCGAAAAATATGGTATATTTATTTTAATGAATTGACTTTTGCACAGCTTGGCAAAGCTTTTACAGAGTTACGACTAAATACAATAAGCTCTGCTTCTAGAGATGGGAGACACAGAGGCATACCAAAAAACAAACGTGTTTGCGTTAGAGGATGTTCTGAAGTAGAGGACCTTACGCCTTATATCTTGCACTGTCTCTTATATAATGATGCAAGAAAAAGATTTATAGTACCTATAATGACAAGGTCCCTGGCCAGAACCCCTCGGACATGATTTTATATCTCCTTGCAGACACAGATAAGTATGTGACCTGGCGTGTAGCACTTTTTGCAACTGCAGCTAGGAAAATTAGAGCAAATTATATAGCCAAGGTAGCCATTAACTGTAAAGGAGATGAATTTATTTGATCCTGTCTATCTACCTCAGGCTATGCTCTATCTTTGTCACCAAACCCTGAGTATAAATTGCACACTGTATTAATTGATATTGCTTTTAACATTAGCAGCCATGTGATGATTTTAGTTTACGAATTTTATTGTTTAATGTCTTGATTTGTACATTGGGGTACTTTTATAGCTCTGTTTAGAGTACGTAATGTTTTGATAATATAAATGTTTTAAGTCTTTCAGTATATTTTCTTTTAATTGTCAAATAATTCTGTGTACATTGCGGCAGCCTTTGGCTATGTGCAATAAAACTGACTGACTGACTGACTGACTGACTGGTTGGGAGGAAGAAATAAAATATTCCCAAAACAAAATGCAAAAGCAAATTGCGGAGTGTGAGTGCCCCTCCAAAATCCTCTTCCAACTTGAATAGGGAGAGAGAGAGAGAGAGAGAGAATTGTGAAGTCTTTATGAACACTGGGAGGGCAGTAAAATGGAAGTGTGAGGGAGAACCAAAAGGAAACAGGTTATTTCAGGAACGGAGAAAGCTGACCTCTTTCCATTCACCGCCAGCCTCCTGAGTTCCACCTTACTTCAACAGAGCAGGAAATGGGTCTAATCCAGGGATGTGTTTAGGTGCTGCGATTCTTCAGGAGCGCCATAAAAATCACAGAAGGCAGCTTTGACCCCAGAATTCAACTTCCTGAGAATCTCAGCTTGCTTTACTTAGAGAGAGATAGAGAAAGGTTCTGGGAATTATTCAGTCCATGTGCGCGAAAGCTATTCAGAGGATGTGCATATAACGCTTGCCTCTCGCAGTTAACAAGGGAGAAGAAGGCATCGCACAGCCCGTCTGCCTCAGCGGCGACCGGTACCGCCTTGTCGCTAGACTGGGATTTCCAGAAGCAGGAGAGAGGTTCAGTAGCCGTTTCCAGAGCAAAAATCGGCCGCAGTTTTCCAGCAACCAGGGAGGGGGAAGATGGGCTCTCCCACCTGCCTCAACTTGGAAAACCAGAATTATGCAAAATAAGAAGTGCTGTGCACATTTTCTGAATTTGCATTAAGGGGGAGGGGTGCTTATTTTGGAACAGATTTAGGATATGAATCCTCGCGCCAGAGAGAGCACATACCATATTTTCCGCTCTATAAGACGCACCAGACCACAAGACGCACCTAGTTTTTGGAGGAGGAAAACAAGAACGAAAATATTCTGAATCTCAGAAGCCAGAACAGCAAGAGGGATCGCTGCGCAGTGAAACTGATTACCGGTACTTTCCCCCATTTAAATCGCGCTTCCTTTGCATTTCAGCGGAGGGGGTAGAAATAATTATGCCCTTGGTTCCATGGAATTCACAGCTTAGGGTAACATGTGCAAACAATCGCCGAGGTTGCGTTAAATAGCAGGCAGGGGATGCCACAGAGGAATGTGGCATTTGGCGGAACCGAATCGCAGCAGAACAGAAACAGCTGTGAGGAAGATGTTTCAAGCAGAAATCCTTTCATGAATGCACAGGATCCCCGACAGACAAACAACCAGATGCTGCTTAAATGTTGTTTAGTCATTTAGTCATGTCCGACTCTTCGTGACCCCCTGGACCAGAGCACGCCAGGCCCTCCTGTCTTCCACTGCCTCCCGCAGTTTGGTCAGACTCATGTTTGTAGCTTCGAGAACCCTGTCCCACCATTTCGTCCTCCGTCGTCCCCTTCTCCTTGTGCCCTCCATCTTTCCCAACATCAGGGTCTTTTCCAGGGAGTCTTCTCTTCTCATGAGGTGGCCAAAGTACTGGAGCCCCAGCTTCACGATCTGACCTTCCAGTGAGCTGCTTAAATACCTCCCACAAATGGTAGCCACAGCAGGAACGAGTATTCATTGAACAGGTAGCTCAGGAATCCCTTTTCGACAAGGCAAAGGTAGACAACTTCTCGATTCTCCAGACATTGCCCCACAAGTCCATGAAACAGAAATGGGTCAGTGTGCCCCAAACACTCAGTAATAATAATAATTTATTACTTATACCCCGCCCATCTGGCCGGGTCTCCCCAGTCACTCTGGGCGGCTTCCAACAGGATATTAAAAACACGTCAAACATTAGAAACTTCCCTAAACAGGTCCGCCTTCAGATGACTTCTGAAAGTCGGATAGTTGTTTATTTCCTTGACATCTGATGGGAGGGCGCCACCACCGAGAAGGCCCTCTGCCTGGTTCCCTGTAACCTCACTTTTCACAGGGAGGGAACCGCCAGAAGGCCCTTGGAGTTGGACCTCAGTGTCTAGGCTGGACAATGGGGGTGGAGACGCTCCTTCAGGTATACTGGTTGGTTAAGGGCTTTCAAGGTCAGCACCAACACTTTGAATTGTGCTCGGAAATGTCCTGGGAGCCAATGGAGGTCTTTCAGGACCGGTGTTCTATGTATGCCCTCAGCCAGCCACTAGATCCTTTGTTGTTGTTGTTTAGTTGTTTCCAACTCTTCGTGACCCCCTGGACCAGAGAATGCCAGGCCCTCCTGTCTTCCACTGCCTCCCGCACTTTGGTCAAACTTATGCTGGTAGCTTCAAGAACACTGTCCCACCATCTCGTCCTCTGTCGTCCCCTTCTCCTTGTGCCCTCCATCCTTCCCAACATCAGGGTCTTTTCCAGGGAGTCTTCTCTTCTCATGAGGTGGCCAAAGTCTTGGAGCCTCAGCTTCAGGATCTGTCCTTCCAGTGAGCACTCAGGGCTGATTTCCTTCAGAATGGAGAGGTTGGATCTTCTTGCAGTCCATGGGACTCTCCAGAGTCTCCTCCAGCACCAGAATTCAAAAGCATCCATTCTTCGGCCATCAGCCTTCTTTATGGTCCAGCTCTCACTTCCCTACATCACTACTGGGAAAACCATAGCTTTTACTATACGGACCTTTGTTACTTGCAGCCAAGCTAGAGGGAGATGCTTCCTTCCAACTTCCTCCTGCTCCTCAAGTCCCAAGGCTGCTCCTGTAGAACTCAGGAGGGAAGAGGAGCGAGACCAAACTAGAATGGCTTGGCCCTGCCTTGTCCTTGGCTCTGGGTCCAGTCGCAAGGAGCACCAGCCACCACTCAGCGCATGGTTCAGGAACAACCATCTCAGTCAAGGAAAGCGTGCGCGCTTGGGGGGAAATGCGGCCACAGCCTGCAGAACCGGGAGGGGAGGAGCGGGGCCTTGGAATAAACACGCTTCCCTAAACAAAGTTTTCTCGTGAAGCGGCTTGGCAGCGGTCCTCCGCTTCTCCAGAAGGCACTTGAGATTGCAATACAGTAAAAATTTATATGACTTAAGACACTCCACGGCGCCTGGCAGTTTCTCGAAAGAGCAAGCAGCCAGAGGTATTTGAGGAAGCCTAAACAAGAGAGTGATCTATATAGAGAGAGAGATGGAACCTTGAAGCTGAGTTCAGGATCACAGAATCACAGAGCCTAGCGCTTGCCGATCAGAAGGTCGGCGGTTCGAATCCCGGCGACGGGGTGAGCTCCTGTTGCTCGGTCCCTGCTCCTGCCCACCTAGCAGTTCGAAAGCACACCAGCGCAAGTAGATAAATAGGTACCGCTCCGGCGGGAAGGTAAACAGCGTTTCCGTGCGCTGCTCTGGTTCGCCAGAAGCGGCTTAGCCCTGTTGGCCACATGACCTGGAAGCTGTACTCCCTTGGCCTGTAAAGCGAGATGAGCGCCGCAACCCCAGAGTCATCCACAACTGGACCTAACGGTCAATGGTCCCTTTACCTTTAGGAATGCAGGTGGCGCTGTGGTTTAAACCACTGAGCCTAGGGCTTGCCAATCAGGAGGTCAGCAGTTCAAATCCCCGTGACGGGGTGAGCTCCCGTTGCTCAGTCCCAGTTCCTGCCAACTTAGCAGTTTGCTCGTCTGACTAGAACATCAATAATAATAATAATAACTACAAGAAGAAGAAGAAGAAGAAGAAGAAGAAGAAGAAGAAGAAGAAGACGACAACAACAACAACAACACTTTCATTATTTATGCCCCGCCCATCTGACTGGTTTCCCCAGCCACTCTGGGCAGCTTCCAACATAAGTAAAAACATAATAAAACATAGAACATTAAGAAATCCAGATGTCTTCTAAAGGTTGCATTGTCACTTATCTCCTTGGCTTGCGGGGGGCAATCACATAACTCCATGCCCTCCAACGTTTTTCCGATGAAAATAGGGACGCCCTAAGGAAAAGCGGGACGTTCCGGGATCAGATCAGAAACCGGGGCGGCTTCTGTAAATCCGGGACTGTCCCTGGAAAACAGAGAGGCTTGGAGGGTCTGCTCTCTGTCTGGGGGGCTGTCCAGCCCAAGCCTAGTTTAGAGACAAAAGTCTGCAGACACCCATACATAAGGACACGTGACTTTCCCCCCAAGGAATCCTGGGAACTGTAGTTTGCTCTGGGTGCTGGGAAATGTAGCTCTGTAGTGGGTAAATGTCAGGATCCAATCATATGTATTTAAATGTATAGTCTGAACCAGGGCTGGGTTTAGGTTTGATGAGGCCCTAAGCTACTGAAGGTAATAGAGCCCTTTCTAAGTCCAGCTGTCCTTTGTCATTAATAATAATAATAATAATAATTTATACCCTGCCCATCTGACTGGGTTTCCCCAGCTGCTCTGTGTGGCTCAAGCAACAACAAATTGTTGCTATTTTTTTGTGTTCAATATATGCTATATGGTCATTTATGGACCTCATAGGTATCTCAAGCCATTTGCCCATATTGCCATGCAACCAGTCCATGCAGAATGCAGGCGCCCTATGTCTAGAAAGGAGCAAACCAGAGATATTTTAGGGAGCAGGCTAGCAGGCGGGGCCCATGACTTACATCCCAGGAGCCTACACAACAAAAAAAACACTGTTCCTGTATGTTGGCTTTATTTTACAGTGGTACCTCGGGTTACATATGCTTCAGGTTACATACGCTTCAGGTTACAGACTCCGCTAACCCAGAAATAGTGCTTCAGGTTAAGAACTTTGCTTCAGGATGAGGACAGAAATCAGGCTCCAGCGGTGCGGCAGCAGCGAGAGGCCCCATTAGCTAAAGTGGTGCTTCAGGTTAAGAACAGTTTCAGGTTAAGAACGGACCTCCGGAGCGAAATAAGTACTTAACCCAAGGTACCACTGTATTTGTTTTTTATCTTATATTTTGGAAATGTACATCCCTTTAAATTTTTTGGGGGGGCCCCCAAGAGAGTGGGGCCCTAAGCTATAGCTTGTTTAGCTTATACGTAAATCCGGCACTGGTCTGAACACTGCCAAAGAATGCCAATAAGGCAGATCTGAAAATACTTCCACGCTTCCCATCCACAGTGAGCACATCAACAACAGAGTGTGATATTGATGATGATGATGTCTTTTATTCCTTGTCTTTTTCCCAGACAAAGACTCAAGGCAGTTTACGGATGCAGAACACAAGTCGCCTTGTCAGTCGTCCCCATTCCCAGGAGATGAAACACATCTGTATATAAACCTTTGCAATTACCGTATTTTTCGCTCTATAAGACGCACCAGACCACAAGACACACCTAGTTTTTGGAGGAGGAAAACAAGAAAAAAAGTATTCTGAATCTCAGAAACCAAAACAGCAAGGGGGATCGCTGCGCAGTGAAAGCAGCAATCCCTCTTGCTGTTCTGGCTTCTGGGATAGCTGCGCAGCCTGCATTTGCTCCATAAGACGCACACACATTTCCCCTTACTTTTTAGGAGGGAAAAAGTGAGTCTTCTAGAGCAAAAAATACGGTATTTCTAAATGTGCCCCTAGGCATACCGATTACAATGTGCAAGCTTCATGCTCTTGTCGCCAGCAAGTGAGGAAATCACCCTGTATCCCAAAGCTAGATTTCGCTAAATAAATAAATTCCGAGTTTGCTATAGTCGGCTATGCAGTTTTGCTCCCGTAAGTAGAAGTTGGGCAGTTCTGGAAACGAGTTCATAGTTGATGCGAGCGGCTGATCTGATACTCATTTATGTATTCGTGAAAACGGAGGAATATGCCCTGCCCTCATTTCCCTCCCCTGCACTAACTCTACAGTGAGAAAGCAGAGTTTTCTGCTTTACGCACTGTTAAAACATGTGCGCCGAGCCGTTATTTCGCATGCAAAATTCTTCCCTGGGCATTTTAACTTTGCACATCCCTGTCAACACTGGGAGATGTGCTTTCATTAATTAGTGAATGAAGCAGTTGAAACAGTTGGTATATCAGTGTTCTTAGTATTCCCCTAACCTCTTTTAAAAAACCAAATATTTAAATCTAGGGATAAACTCTTAGTCCCAATTAGTTGAGTATTTGGCACTGCCCTACCCCTCTAACAAGAGATATGAAAACTATTCTCTATCCAGCATCTGAGAGCCACCCAAATTTGTAAAGTTCGTTCACCGTAGGCTACATGAAGCCGCCCAGAAATAAATTCCCGACTCCGGTCCTGTGTTCGAATTTCCACTTTGCCCAAACGCATGGCCCTGAGGAGGAAGAAAATAGTGGACCGTGCTGCTTTCAAGGTTGCAAGTGGAGGGGAATTTCTCAAATGCTTCCTGCCATGTAAAATGGAAAAGAAAAGAAAAAGGCTCCTTGCTTGGCCGCAAGGAGAAAAACCTTGCCCTCTGTGCTAGATTTCTGCTTGCGGGGCATTTTGCTTGGCTTTCATTTTAATATGGGGGAATGCTCAAATCTGTGGCTGGAGATGGAGATGGAGCCCAAGGGTAGGGAAACTGTTTTGGATGCCAGGATTCAATCCTTGTCATCTCTAGGAGGGACTGAAAATGACCCCCCTGTGTGAAACACTGGAGAGTCAATAAACCAATGTATAATTTTCTATGTCCCCTGCCACTCCATGCAGCCTGAAGTGGTATAAATCCATTCTACTTCCTCAGGATCCGACCACCTCATTCTGCTGCAGGGACAGATCTGATTTGAGATGGCACTGGGGGGAAAGAAGGAAATGTACACATCTTTCGTCACCCTCCCATATTTAAGACACTTCTCCTCTTGATCTGGTTGTTAAAATGATCTCAGCAAGTTGTCCTCAAACTCTGCATGTCCTCAAACTTCCACCTCCTGGAAAGCAGGATTTTACCCTTCCTTCACAGCCCGGAAAACAATGGGAAGAGCCCCCGTCCTCTTACCTTCGCAGTCCAGTCTCTCCGAAAATCATCCGTCAAAAAGCGTCCCCGGAAAAGCAGAGATCTCCAAAAGAATCAAAACCCACAAGGCCAGTCATCCTTGCAAAAACAAACAACAGCCCACAAAAACACAAGGGGGTGGGGACACAAATCACCTCAAAGGGCCCATCTCATCCAGGAAAGTCCAAAAAGTAATTCAGCGGCAACTCCAGAAAACCTCCACACCCGACTTTGGGTTAATCCTCCTTCCGACCACCAACCGCCCTGCAAAACCTCATTCCACTTTCAGCATTCTGCCAAACCAGGGCAGCTCTGCTACCAAAACCCATCTTCTCACTCCCTGGGGATCCAAACTTTGAAGGACATCGGAAACGGTCTGGGGACGACACCCAGATGCAGATTCCAGAAGTATTTGTGGCTCTCGGCGGCGGAGAACGCTCCCTCTGCTGACCTGGGCCTCCCTCCCTCGCCTCGCCCCGAGGGAGAAGAGGTCCTTTGGGGGGAGGTCAAGCAGGTGGACTTCTGCCGGCCACCTCTGCCCCTGGGCCAGGTGTGATCCTCGCCAGCGGAGCCTCCCCCTTTGGGCACCTGGCGAATCGGTCTCCTCCAGCTGGCTAATTCCCTGCCACTTCTTGTTGCCTCCCCCTGCGAGGAAGGTGGCGGTCTTCAGGCCTCCAAAGGTCACTCAGATGCCCTTTCCGTGGCGCTTCTCCCGGCCGCAGCTGGAGTCTCTTTGCGCTGGTGCGTCTGGTGTGCATAAACGCCGACTTTCCCTCCTCTTCCTATCCAGCTGCCAGCCTCAACTCGGCAATCCTTTGGAGACGGAACAGCAGGATTGTTTGGAGCAGTGGGGGGAGAGAACGCAAGCAAGAACACCACACACACACAAAAAAACAACCCCCAAGGCTTCTGGTTCTGTCACTTTTCAAGAAGTTATTTCCTTCCTCAGCAGCTATTTGCCTTCTCTGCTCTGCATTTTTCACGTTCACCTTGGAGCTTCTCTGCTTTAGCGAAAGGGTTTGCAAGGGTTTGGTGGATCTGTTCCTGCCTTCCAACTCTTTTTCTGGGGGGGTTGAAAGGAGGGGGGGCGGAGAAGGTGCAGTCCACAGAGCCGAATGCATGAGGGGAGGGGTTTGGGCAAGCCCCACCCTTCACCACCAAGGCTGAGGGTGTCAAATTTCCCCCCAGTGCCCAAAAGATTAAGCGTGTCTTTCCTGAGACGATCAGTGCTGCTTCTCCACAACCATGGGAAGAGAAAAGGATGAGAGGGCTGGAAAATCTAGATGTCAGGGGGGGGTTGGGGGTGGGGAGAGACGAGAGGAGTGATTTTATTTTAAGTACCAGGTGAGGACATTTTATTTGAAATAGCTCAGCGAGGATGTCATCCGGGCGTTTGCCGTTTAAGAGGCACTTTTTGTAGACATCATCGATTCCCATGCTGTCTTCCTCGCGGAGGCAAAAATGTGGAAGGCAGCTCTCCGCCTCCTAGGAGCTTACAAAGTAAAATAAACAAATGAGGCTGGGGGGGGGGGAACCAGGGAATGGATGAACACAGACGAGGGCAGTCCAAATTTGGAGTGGTGATTTTCAGAAAGGAAAGTCTGCAAATGGAAGAGTGATTTGAAGGAAGGCAGAAAGGACAAAAGTGTTGTACAGGACCTGCTTGTCCTGCTCCACTTTTCTTTCATAGACTCATAGAATTGTAGAAAGGGACCCCAAGGGTCATCCAGACCCCCCCCCCCCGTGATGCAGGAATCTTTTGCCCAGTGTGGGGCTGGAACCCACAGCTCTGAGATTAAGAGTCTTGCGGCTCTGCCTGCTGAGCTGTCCCAGGAAGCCACAAGTGATTTGACCCCAGCATTGCATGGAGAGTTCCCCAGGTGGCAATAATGACACATTATGCAATTATTAAGGTTAATGTGCTAAAAAAAAGGCCACAACTTTATTGGTTACAGGTGATGAGCGGTATTGGCTTAGGCATTGGTCCTAACCGACTATATCCGAATCCAGCCCGTCCGCTTGAAGTCCAGGAAGGGTTAACCACCAGTAGGGGGAGTCCTGCTGATGCGCATCAACTAGGAGCTCCCCCGGGGTCACCGATAGGGGGCGTGCCTTGGGCCCTCACCTCCCTAGGCTTCGGACAGGGCCACGCCCCCTGGAATCCTTTAACGGACTACCCTTCAATATTTGGGGACAGGTGATGGCACTACCTCCCCTCTTCCATCTACAGAAATATACCAATGCCTAACCTCCAATACCCAGAAAGTTGTGGCGATTTGCTACAAGGTAGGCGAAAACCAAACGACTGGTGCCAATTTGCCAAGTGGGAAAATTCCTACCAGGCCCCTCGACGGCGACCAACCGAGGTCCATAGCAAGGTCAAAGAAGGAAAACCTTATAGGGTGGGAAAACAGGAACAGCAGGCGGGCAGCAAAGAGGGAGATCTCCGGCCGTGGCCTGTCTATATAGGGCAGGCCACACACCCCGAATCTGGCGATTGGCAGGCTAGGGGGTGACGCAGCCGGGAATCCCCCCAATCGTGAGCGGCTGGCTTCCACCCACCGCGGGTGTGGAGGGGCCGTGAAGCCCGCAACCCACCTCCCTCCTGAAGGTGGAAGTGGCTTTCTCACGCAGCCAGTATTTGGAGATGCGACATTATGTCGTAAAAACAAAAACAAAAAAATGCACTGTTCCTTGGGCATGTGCAGAGTGCCTTTCCTTCACGCCTGAGCAATTCTCGCGAAGGAAATGGTGGAGAGAAAAACAGCCATCCTTTGACATTCACACTTCTCTGAATTTTGCAATCCAGTTCTATGAGAAAACTGTGGAGAAATGCAGGAGCCCAAGGTTAAAGGGAACCTAACAATTATAGCAGGGGAAGACTTCTTGTTTTGAAATGTAAATTAGAAAATTTAATTAAAAAAATTATACACACAGAGAGAGGGGGGGGGTACCTTGGTTCTCAAGCTTAATCCATTCCGCAAGTCCGCTCCAAAACAAAAACCAAGGCGCGCTTTCCCATAGAAAGTAATGCAAAATGGATTAATCGGTTCCAGACTTTTAAAAACAACCCCTAAAACAGCAATTTACCATGAATTTTATTAGGAATTTTAAAAAAATCTTACCTGCACTGATGATAGTCATTATTTGGATGGGGGAAGAAGAAGAGGAAGAAGAAGAAGAAGAAGAAGAAGAAGAAGAAGAAGAAGAAGAAGAAGAGGAGGAGGAGGAGGAGGAGGAGGAGGAGGAGGAAGAAGAGGAGGAGGAAGAAGATGAGGAGGAGGAAGAAGAAGGAGGAGGAGGAAGAAGAAGAAGAAGAGGAGGAAGAAGATGAGGAGGAGGAAGAAGAGAAGAAGAAGAAGAGGAGGAGGAGGAGGAGGAGGAGGAGGAGGAGGAGGAGAAGAAGAAGAAGAAGAGGAGGAGGAGGAGGAGGAGGAGGAGGAGGAGGAGAAGGAGGAGGAGGAAAAATAGAAGAAGAAGAAGAAGAAGAAGAAGAAGAAGAAGAAGAAGAAGAAGAAGAAGAAGAAGAAGAAGAAGAAGAAGAAAAAACAGTTGCCTGCCAGGCTCTGACCACTGTGCTTTTCAAAGCTTTGAATTTGAGGACTTAATTTGGGGGTTTTCTATATATCTATATCCTGGAATGTGGGTGACGCTGTGGGTTAAAGCACAGAAGGTCGGCGGTTCGAATCCCCATGACGGAGTGAGCTCCCGTTGCTCAGTCCCTGCTCCTGCCCACCTAGCAGTTCGAAAGCACCTCAAAGTGCAAGTAGATAAATAGGTACCGCTCCGGCGGGAAGGTAAACAGTGTTTCCGTGCGCTGCTCTGGTTTGCCAGAAGCGGCTTAGTCATGCTGGCCACATGACCCGGAAGCTGTACGCCAGCTCCCTCGGCCAATAAAGCGAGATGAGCGCCGCAACCCCAGAGTCGGCCACGAATGTACCTAATGGTCAGGGGTCCCTTTACCTTTACTTTTATATATCTATATATAGGAATATATATATATGGCGGTCCACCAATCTCTTTGTGATGGATTCCCTGCCTCTGAAAACAGCTAGATTGGAAGGCAAGTACAATGGAGGAGGTCCATATCTGCAGGTAATGGTAAAAAGGTAAAGGACCCCTGGACGGTTAAGTCCAGCCAAAGGTGACTATGGGGTTACGGTGCTCATCTCGCTTTCGGGCTGAGGGAGCCAGCGTTTATCCACAGACAGCTTTCTGGGTCATGTGGCCAGCAGAACTAAATGACTTCTGATGCAATGGGACACTGTGACGGAAACCAGAGCGCACGGAAATACTGTTTACCTTCCCACTGCAGCAGTACCTATTTATCTCCTTGCACTGGTGTGCTTTCGAACTGCTAGGTTGGCAGGAGCTGGGACGGAGCAACGGGAGCTCACTCTGTCGTGGGGATTCGAACCGCTGACCTTCCGATCGGCAAGCCCAAGAGGTTCAGAGGTTTAGACCACAGCGAGACCCGCATCCGTATCTGCAGCAGCACCATGTCTCCCTGGAGCACTGGACCAGCCATGTCCCAAGAGCTCCCATCCACTGAATGTTTTGGCATTCTGGGTTCCTCTGCTTTAGTCTGAATGCTCCCAAGTTGTGTCTTTCTTGTGCTGCTGAAAGGTTGGATTGTAGTCACATAACCCATTCGGCACACCCACATCAGACAGTTAAAGCCGATGTGAAACACGTGGCTTTGCTCCAAAGGCTGTAGGAACTGTTTACCAAGGATGCTGGAATGGTAGCTCTGTGAAGAAGAATAAAACTACAGTTCCCAGAATCCTTTAGAGGCGAGCCATGTGCATTCAATGTGCTTTACATCTATTGAGTGGGTGCGGCTTGTGCTGGATGTTAACATCATTTTTTTATGTCTGGCTGTTATTAGGGGTTTTATGGTTGTAATTGTGTTTTATGACATTTTAGCTGGAGAGCTTTTTAACCTTAACGGAGGCCCGTTTCACATAAATTTAGACAAGAAGCCACGACTACAAAACGAAATGGCAGGGAACCCAGAGGATAGCGGTCTCACATGCCAAAAAGTCGCAAGGCTGACTGTGGAAGAGGGACCTACCAGTTTTGGTTTTTCTCCGTTTCTCTTTTTCCAAACTTCTTTTTCGTTTTTTTAATCCTGGGCTTTGAAGAAGCTTGAACTCAGGGCGAAAAGGAGGAACGTGCTAAGAGGAAGGCACGCTTGGCAAACCCGCACCAGGAGTTGATCCTGCCCGGATCAACTCCTGCCCGGAAACCAATGTCCCCACTGTGGAAGGACTTGTGGATCCAGAATTGGCCTCCACAGTCACTTACGGACTCACTGTTAAGACCACGTTCATGGAAGACAATCTTATTCGACTACAAATGATCACCCAAGAGGTATGCAACAACAGCAGCAAGAATACTTATCGCAAAGTATTGGAAGACACAAGATCTACCCACCCGGGAAGAATGGCAGATGAAGTTGATGGACTACATGGAACTGGCGGAAATGTCTGGCAGAATCCGAGACCAGGGAGAAGAGTCGGTGGAGGAAGATTGGAAGAAATTTAAAGACTATCTACAGAAACATTGTAAAATTAAGGAATGTTAGAAGGATGCTGGAATGAAATTATGTGGTTTTAGTAGTAATGTTATAAAGGAATATGTAAAAATGGATTGTTAACAGGTGAGAATGTAAAGTTATAATATATTAAGATAAATCATTAAGATAAAAACAAAGATGGAAAGGATTTGCTGAAT
Source organism: Podarcis gaigeae (assembly GCF_964106915.1). NCBI lineage: Eukaryota > Metazoa > Chordata > Lepidosauria > Squamata > Lacertidae > Podarcis > Podarcis gaigeae. Next base: position 6,347,928 of record NC_139696.1, on the reverse strand, counting down.
TAACTAACTGAACTAGAATACAAAAGAGGGAGGTGTGAGGAGGTCAAGGAAACAAGTAAATGAAAGATAAGATATGGAAAAATTGATTTGTTTTTAATTGTTTCTATTTTTCTGTATTTTGTATTTTTTGTTTTTTTTTTGTAATTTTGTTGAAACTTCAATAAATATTATTTTAAAAAAATACAAAAATACAAATGATCACCGAAGAGGAAGAAAGAGATAACAAACAAGGACTGCGGCAGATATCAGGATTGCTTTGGCATGATTCAACCCAAAAAAGCATTTGGGATACTATGAAAGAAAGGAAAATGCATGGCATGCAAAACATATATATACCCTCCAACATAAAGATCAAAATAGAGATATTTCTCACTCCCCCACAACTGACCCTCATCAGGCCCCCATTTTTTGGTGTCCTCTCCTGCAGAGCATTTCCTATCAGAAGAAGGGCAAGCATACCTTCCAACATTTCTCTGACAAAAATAGGGACATCCTATTCAAACGCCGTTTACCTTCCCGCTGGAGTGGTACCTATTTATCTACTTGTGCTGGTGTGCTCTTGAACTGCTAGGTTGGCGGGAGCTGGGACAGAGCAGCAGGAGATCACCGTGTTGTGCGGATTCGAACCGCCGACCTTCCGATCGGCAAGCCCAAGAGGCTCAGTGGCTAAATTTATGCCTCCCTTCCTACTGTGGAAGGACTCCACTTCATAAATCCAGTACTTTGCTCAAAGCAACAGAGCTCTGGTGCATTTTGGTATGCAGGCAGTCTTCCCTTCTGCAACCGGAAGGTGGAGGGGTGATGGGAATAGAACGACGGCAGATTCCGAACCAGCAAGCTGTGTCTGTTTATCTCCCCGCTGCCCTCACATCCTGTCGGCCTCCTCTCAGAGGAGGGTTCTTGGATCATCCCGGCTTTTCCGCGGCTTCCACCTAAGGCCCCTTTAATACCTCAGGATCACCTTGGGGACGCCCAGCCCGAGCCCTGAGTCATCAGCAGTAAAACAAATTCCGGCTTGCAAACCAGATGTCAGGGAAAGAGGAGAGGCCATTCATCAGCCATCAGCCCCCAAGGCAAAGGTGGGGACCCGGGTGCGTGGGGCGGGGGTTGCGAGGTGCAGAGAGGTCAGGGTGTGACTCACATGCCGACAGCTGATGGAGTCATGCCCATTACGGCCTCATCAAACCTAAATCTGACCCTGAGCTACTGAAGGTAACGGGGCCCTTTATATGTCCAGCTGTCAACAACAAATTGTCGCTGTTTTTTGTGTTTAATATACGCTATGTGGTAATTTAGGGACGTGGGTGGCGCTGTGGATTAAAACACAGAGCCTAGGGCTTGCCGATCAGAAGGTCTGCAGTTCAAATCCCCGCAATGACGGGGTGAGCTCCCGTTGCTCGGTCCCAGCTCCTGCCAACCTAGCAGTTTGAAAGCACGTCAAAGTGCAAGTAGATAAATAGGTACCACTCTGGTGGGAAGGTAAACGGTGTTTCCGTGCGCTGCTGTGTTTCGCCAGAAGCGGCTTAGTCCTGCTGGCCACATGACCCGGAAGCTGTACACCGGCTCCCTCAGCCAATAAAGCGAGATGAGCGCCGCAACTGGACCTAATGGTCAGGGGTCCCTTTACCTTTACCTTTTATGTGTTAACTTATGGACCGAATAGCTACAATCATACCATGCTGCAGGTTGAGCGTTTTTGGGTTGCACCAAACCCGGAAGTACCAGAACGGGTTACTTCCAGGTTTCGGCACTGGGGCATGCGCAGAAGCGCAAAATGACGTCACACTCATGCGCAGAAGTGCCAAATCGATGCGGCGCTTCAAACTGTGAATGCTGTGGGTTGCAAATGTGCCTCCCGCATGGATCATGTTCACAACCCGAGGTATGACTGTATCTGTGGGATGCGGGTGGCACTGTGGTCAAAACCACTGAGCCTAGGGCTTGCCAATCAGAAGGTCGGCGGTTCGAATCCCTGAGATGGGGTGAGCTCCCGTTGCTCGGTCCCTGCTCCTGCCAACCTAGCAGTTTGAAAGCACGTCAAAGTGCAAGTAGATAAATAGGTACCGCTCTGGCGGGAAGGTAAACGGCGTTTCCGTGTGCTGCTCTGGTTTCGCCAGAAGCGGCTTAGTCATGCTGGCCACATGACCTGGAAAAACTGTCTGCGGAAGTGGACAAACGCCGGCTCCCTTGGCCTATAAAGCGAGATGAGCGCTGCAAACCCAGAGTCATTCGCGACTGGACTTAATTGTCAGGCGTCCCTTTACCTTTAATAGGTATCCATGGTATGAATATTTCCCACCTAGTCATTTTGACACTTTGGGCACCCTATTTGCGAAATTTAGCAATTCCAAAATACAGATGTGCTTTCACGCTCGCAAGATTGAAAAGACTGTCTTCAGCTGGACTTGAGGGTCGATTTCAGAAAATTCCACTGGAAAAACGGTTATGTCCCTGTGGAGATGGCAGTATTGAGTCCGTAGCTCGTATGTTTCTGGCTTGAACGCTTTATAAAGATTTGAGGAGTGATGTTATTACCCATGCTGGGTCGCTCAAGCTTGCTACTTTGCAGAACAAGATGATCAGCTGACAGCAAAAACTGCAAGGTTTTTAGTGGAGGCAATTAGTATAAGATCTATTATTTGATTACTGATGTAAACCCCCAGAACGTATTTCCTATAGTTAAGTTTTTAACTATCTTCAGTGCATTTTATTTCATTTTATTTTATTGCTATGGCTATGGCTAGTGGGATCACTGCAAATGGTGGCAGCAGTCACGAAATTAAAAGACGCCTGCTCCTTGGGAGAAAGGCGATGGCAAACCTAGACAGCATCTTAAAAAGTAGAGACATCACATGGCCAACAAAGGTCCGTATAGTTAAAGCCATGGTTTTCCCAGTAGTGATGTATGGAAGTGAGAGCTGGAGCATAAAGAAGGCTGATGGCCGAAGAATGGATGCTTTTGAATTCTGGTGCTGGAGGAGACTCTTGAGAGTCCCATGGACTGCAAGAAGATCAAATCTCTCCATTCTGAAGGAAATCAGCCCTGAGTGCTCACTGGAAGGACAGATCCTGAAGCTGAGGCTCCAATACTTTGATCACCTCAGGAGAAGAGAAGACTCCCTGGAAAAGACCCTGGTGTTGGGAAAGATGGAGGGCACAAGGAGAAGGGGAAGACAGAGGACCAGATGGTGGGACAGTGTTCTCGAAGCTACCAGCATGAGTTTGACCAAACTGTGGGAGGCAGTGGAAGACAGGAGTGCCTGGCATGCTCTGGTCCAGGGGGTCACAAAGAGCCGGACACGACTAAATGACTAAACAACAGTGGGTTATGCAAATAAAGATTCTATCTCCTATCCATCTGTTCTGAACATGGGGCAAAGAAGCAAATATCAGCGATTTCCACTCCCCTTTCTATTTTCGCCAGGTTGTTCTGCCATCTCTCCATCGAGCTAAATTCTGCTCAGGAGAAACCCACTGAAATTAACAAACCTACCATAGCCTTGTCTATCCATTAATTCAGTGGGTCTGTGCTGAGTTGAGCTGGCATTAGATACAATTCCCAGTTCTTGGTCAGTTATGTGGGCCAAACACGACATTCGCTCATCTACTCGTTCCAAAACGAGTTCAGCCAGATGGTTAAAATTAAAATTTAATGTGACATTTGTTTTCTGTAAGCAACTATTTCAACCAAACTGTTCCCTTTTCAGAGAAAATGGTGGCAGGGGAGGCGGGGGCTGGGGGCGGAATAAAAATAGAAGGCAGGCCTTGCCTCAGGGTGACATTTTCCTGCATGAACAACCGCCAACTCTGTTTGGAACTTGCGAAAATTGGATATTTCCATAGGAGACAACATTAAGAAAGGGGTCAGTATCATATGGAATTGACGAATGACTGGCAGTATCCAAGACCAGGGAGAAGAGATGGTGGAAGAAGACTGGAAAAAGTTTAAAGTTTATTTTTAGAAATAGAAATATTGTAAAATTATTGAGTGTTAGAAAAATGTTGGAATGAAATCTTATGGCTTTAGTAGAAATGTTATAAGGAGTTAAGTATAAATAAGCATTATAGTATTAATGGAAAATAAGTTAAGATATTTATATGACAGAAAATAGAGAAAGATGGAAAGGAATTGCTGAAACAATTAATAGAAGTGGAATACAAAAAGGGAGGTGAGAGGAGGTCGATGAAACAAGGGTATGAAAGACAGAGTACTGAAATGGTATGATGTATGTTTTTAAATTGTTTCTGTTTTGTTTTGTTTAGGACAATGTGTCAACGTTGTGTTTTGTATTGTTTATATATTGTATTGTACTGTTTTTCCCCTTTCTTGTTTTTTTTTCTTTTTGTCTTTTTTCTTCTTTTTCTTTTTTGTAAGTTTTAAAAGTAATAAATATTTTTTTAAAAAAGGGGGTCAGTATCTTTCTGACAATATCATTATGCCATTATAAAAATCTATAGTATAACTGCACTAGGGATATCGTGCTCAACCAGAAATCATAGAATTGTAAAGTTGGATGTCTCCTGAGATATCGTCACAAAAATTGCCATGAGGGTCTCTGAGGCTGAAGAGGTGGACAATATCCCTGCTTGGATACTGAGCACCGTTTAGACTCAAGATAGCAGACTAAAATGTAACTTTGCCTGGTTTTTTGGGGCATCGGTTGAAACGCCTGTTGAGATACCATCACCAAACTTGGTGCACAACTTCCTGAGGTGGCGGCAGCCATTTTACCGACCTTTGGGTGCCAGCTGCCATTTTGAATCAAGACGCTGAACTGAACCACGGCTGTGGTGTAACTCTGCCCATTTTTTTGGCCTCGGTTCGGCTGCCTCTCAAGATGCCGTCGCCAAAACCCGCACTGGGCTCCCAAGACGGGGATGACAAGTCAACGTTTGGACTTGGGGGGACATTTGGAATCAAAGTGGGAGACCGAAGCATGACTTTGGCATGATTCTGGCCGGTTGGGTACGACGAACCCAAGCTGTGCCGATGAGGGCACTTCTGGAGATAACCACCGCCCAGTTTGAGGTGACTTCACCCAGTCCAAACTGGGTACAAACTGTGCTGTCATGGTCCAGTTCACAGGCGATCAAAGTCCCAGCAGGGGACGTCAGGACCGGGGGCAAGATGGTGGGGTGGGAGCAGGAATGGGGGTCCAGAAGCCAGGAGTCAGAAAGCCAAAAGTCCGAGGGTCAGAGAGTCAGGAGTCAAGAAGCCAAGGGTCTGAGGGTCATGAAGCAAGGAGTCACGAAGTCAGGGGTCCGAGGATCAAGAAGCAAGGAGTCACGAAGTCAGGGGTCCGAGGATCAAGAAGCAAGGAGTCACAGAGTCAGGGGTTTGAGGATCAAGAAGCAAGGAGTCACAAAGTCAGGGGTCCGAGGATCAAGAAGCAAGGAGTCACAAAGTCAGGGGTCCGAGGATCAAGAAGCGAGGAGTCACAGAGTCAGGGGTCCGAGGATCAAGAAGCAAGGAGTCACAAAGTCAGGGGTCCGAGGATCAAGAAGCGAGGAGTCACAGAGTCAGGGGTCCGAGGATCAAGAAGCGAGGAGTCATGAAGTCAGGGGTCCGAGGATCAAGAAGCAAGGAGTCACAAAGTCAGGGGTCCGAGGATCAAGAAGCGAGGAGTCACAAAGTCAGGGGTCCGAGGATCAAGAAGCGAGGAGTCACAAAGTCAGGGGTCCGAGGATCAAGAAGCGAGGAGTCACAGAGTCAGGGGTCCGAGGAGCAAGGAAGCGAGGAGTCATGAAGTCAGGGGTCCGAGGATCAAGAAGCAAGGAGTCACGAAGTTAGGGGTCCGAGGATCAAGAAGCAAGGAGTCACAAAGTCAGGGGTTTGAGGATCAAGAAGCAAGGAGTCACAAAGTCAGGGGTCCGAGGATCAAGAAGCAAGGAGTCACAAAGTCAGGGGTCCGAGGATCAAGAAGCAAGGAGTCACAGAGTCAGGGGTTTGAGGATCAAGAAGCAAGGAGTCACAAAGTCAGGGGTTTGAGGATCAAGAAGCAAGGAGTCACAAAGTCAGGGGTCCGAGGATCAAGAAGCGAGGAGTCACAAAGTCAGGGGTCCGAGGATCAAGAAGCAAGGAGTCACAAAGTCAGGGGTCCGAGGATCAAGAAGCAAGGAGTCACAAAGTCAGGGGTCCGAGGATCAAGAAGCAAGGAGTCACAGAGTCAGGGGTTTGAGGATCAAGAAGCAAGGAGTCACAAAGTCAGGGGTTTGAGGATCAAGAAGCAAGGAGTCACAAAGTCAGGGGTCCGAGGATCAAGAAGCGAGGAGTCACAAAGTCAGGGGTCCGAGGATCAAGAAGCGAGGAGTCACAGAGTCAGGGGTCCGAGGAGCAAGGAAGCGAGGAGTCATGAAGTCAGGGGTCCGAGGATCAAGAAGCAAGGAGTCACAGAGTCAGGGGTTTGAGGATCAAGAAGCAAGGAGTCACAAAGTCAGGGGTTTGAGGATCAAGAAGCAAGGAGTCACAAAGTCAGGGGTCCGAGGATCAAGAAGCGAGGAGTCACAAAGTCAGGGGTCCGAGGATCAAGAAGCGAGGAGTCACAAAGTCAGGGGTCCGAGGATCAAGAAGCGAGGAGTCACAGAGTCAGGGGTCCGAGGAGCAAGGAAGCGAGGAGTCATGAAGTCAGGGGTCCGAGGATCAAGAAGCAAGGAGTCACGAAGTTAGGGGTCCGAGGATCAAGAAGCAAGGAGTCACAAAGTCAGGGGTCCGAGGAGCAAGGAAGCAAGGAGTCAAACGCAGCAAGGCAGGGAACGTGTTGCTGTGGCAAAGAGCCGAAGGGAAATGCTGACCAGGTGCTGTGAGTTACCAGTCGGCCTCACCTGTGCAGCCACACCTTGCCTCTTGAGAACAAACTTAGGAAGACCCCAGTTCTGCAGAGTCCTATTGGTCACAGGGCCTGGCTCCTGAACGCACTTCTGACACTATTTAAGTGTTACACTTCCATATTGAGTGCTATACTGAGGTCTGTCTGTTTTTGCTACTTATTTTGTGTTTTGTTTTGGAAGCTTTTTTGGTTCATTTGTTTTTGTGACTGTGTGGAACCCAGTTCAGCTACTGATCGATTCGATTGTGTGACTGCGGAAGTGGATAAAAGCTGCAAAGCCACTTTAGACAGCGCAGGTAAGAAAAAAAATTACATTTTCATTTTTTAACAATACTGTTTTATTGATTTTACAGTGCCGTACAGTGTTCATTGCTTTCATTTTATGGTTCAAAGGTCTCGTTAGGTAGTAAAAATCATGTTAAATTGCTGTTTTAGGGGTTGATTTTAAAATTCTGGAACAGATTAATCCATTTTGCATTGCTTTCTATGGGAAAGCACACCTCGGTTTTGGAACGCTTTGGTTTTGGAACGGACTTCCGGAACGGATTAATTTTGAGAACCAAGGTACCACTGCATTGAAACCTACAGGGGCAACAAGTATTGCTCCTGAAAGCGTTAAGTCCTCCCTGGAGTCTGGCCACTATTTGCCCCCCAAAATAGCCCATACCATGTGACCTCCCTGTAAATCTAAGAGTTGTACGAAGAAGTGAAATCTCAATGCTTTTTTGCGACTCTGGTTTGAAACACCGGCGCTGTGTATATTTTTCATAGGATTTAAATTCCTTGACATCAGCCTTTATATAGCTGACCTGGATTTGGGATTATTATGATTAATATGGCATGTTTCCCCGTGGTACAGTTTTGACCATTTAAAGCGTCTTCTGGCTTTGGAAAGGTGTGGGGTCACGAGAAGGTTTGTCCTGGCTGGGCTCCCCATTTTGCTTTCTCCTGGGGCAGGGCAGGGGCAAGAGCAAGGGGCAGGATTTCACACAAGGGCTGTGCACTGATGGCTCCAGCAAAGTCTATTTCATCACAAAGGGAAGGCACACAGTTCTACATAGGCTCCCCAGTTGGGTCTGACAAATTTTTAGACTTAAGATTGTAAGACCAGCTTGCTGAATCAGGCCAGTGGCTCACGAAGTCGGGTGTGGCCCATTCCATTTTTCCGCCTGAGGTTAAATGGGAAAGTACCATCATGCCATTGAAAATAGGGACATCCTATTCCATATTTTCCAACATTTCCCTGGTGAAAATAGGGATGTCTTATTCTATCCCCTCCAACATTTCTCCAGTGAAAATTTGTTGTTGTTTCGTCGTTTAGTCATCTCCGACTCTTTGTGACCCCCTGGAGCAGAGCACGCCAGGCACTCCTGTCTTCCACTGCCTCCCGCAGTTTGGTCAAACTCATGCTGGTAGCTTCGAGAACACTGTCCAACCATCTTGTCCTCCGTTGTCCCCTTCTCCTTGCGCCCTCCATCTTTCCCAACATCAGGGTCTTTTCCAGGGAGTCTTCTCTTCTCATGAGGTGATCAAAGTCTTGGAGCCTTAGCTTCAGGATCTGTCCTTCCAGTGAGCATTCAGGGCTGATTTCCTTCAGAATGGAGAGGTTTGATCTTCTTGCAGTCCATGGGACTCTCAAGGGTCTCCTCCAGCACCATAATACAAAAGCATCCATTCCTTAAGAAATCAGCCTTCTTTATAGTCCAGCTCTCACTTCAATACATCACTACTGGGAAAAACAGAGCTTTAACTATACAGACCTTTGTTGGCAAGGTGATGTCTCTGCTTTTTAAGATGCAGTCTAGGTTTGTCATTGCTTTCCTCCCAAGAAGCAGCCCATCAAGGTTGTGTCATCAATGAAAATAGAGACATTCTATTCCATCCCCTCCAACATTTCTCCCATGAAAATAGGGGCATATTATTCCATCCCTTCCACCATTTCTCCCATGAGAAATATGTGGTGGTACCTGAGAAGCGGTGGCGATGGGTTCTAGCGAGATCTTGTGGAACTCTCATACAATCTCACAAAGCGCCTGAGATCTCGCGAGGTCTCAACAACAGCTTGCCAGAAGTCAACACTGCCATTTCTCCACCAACAGCAAAGGCGGTAGTTTAGGCAGGGCGCCAACTCTTGAGGCTCTGCTGCCTGGGGCAGCTGCCACAGCCCAGTGGCCATTCAGTTGCCCCAATGGGAAGTCCCTAAGTTGGAGATCAAGAGAAGTCATAGTACCACTCGGTTCTCCTTTGGTCAGACCACACCTGGAATATTGTGTCCAGTTCTGAGCACCACAATTTAGGAAGGATGTTGACAAGCTGGAAGGTGTTCAGAGGAGGGTGACTGAGATGATCAAGGGTCTGGAAACGAAGCCTGATGAGGAATGGTTGAAGGATCTGGGGATGTTCAGCCTGGAAAGAGACTTGGATTCCTTCAGTAGGAGAATAGCCTATTCTCACTTTTAAGAATAGACAGAACACTTCTCTCCACATCTGTGTCTTTCTTTTTAAAAATGCATCAATGCTAATTGGGCAGCACCAAAGTATATTGAAAGGGATGCGGTTGGTGCTGTGGTCTAAACCACTGAGCCTCCTGGGCTTGCCGATCAGAAGGTCGGCAGTTCGTATCCCCGTGACGGGGTGAGCTCCCGTTGCTCGGTCCCTGCTCCTGCCAACCTAGCAGTTCAAAAGCACATCAAAGTGCAAGTAGATAAATCCCCTTCATGGATCACTGCCTTGCCGTGGCGAAGGGGCTTGAAGAACTCAGAGAAGCTATGAACTATGCCGAGCAGGGCACCCAAGATGAACAGGTCATAGTGGAGAGTTTTGACCAAACGTGATCCACCTGGAGGAGGAACCGGCAAGCCACTCCAGTATCCCTGCCAAGAAAACTCCATGGACAAAGACAACAGGCATATAAAAGATATGACGCTGGAAGATGAGCCCCTCAGGTCGGAAGGCGTCCAACATGCTACTGGGGAAGAGCGGAGGGCAAGTACAAGTAGATCCAGAGCTGATGAAGCGGCTGGGCCAAAGCCGAAAGGACGCTCAGTTGCGGATATGCCTGGAAGCGAAAGGAAAGTCCAATGCTGCAAAGAAAAATATTGCATCGGAACCTGGAATGTAAGAACCATGAACCTGGGTAAGTTGGAGGTGGTCAAAAATGAGATGGCAAGAATAAATATTGACATCCTGGGCATCAGTGAACTAAAATGGACGGGAATGGGTGAATTCAGTTCGGATGACCATCATATCTACTACTGTGGGCAAGAAACCCGTAAAAGAAATGGAGTGGCCCTCATAGTCAACAAAAGAGTGGCGAAAGCTGTACTGGGATGCAATCTCAAAAATGATAGAATGATCTCGATACGAATCCAAGGCAGACCTTTTAACATCACAGTAATCCAAGTTTATGCACCAACTACTTGTGCTGAAGAAACTGAAATTGACCAATTCTATGAAGACTTACAAGACCTTATAGAAGTGACACCAAAGAAGGATGTTCTTCTCATTATAGGGGATTGGAATGCTAAAGTAGGGAGTCAAGAGATAAAAGGAACAACTGGCAAGTTTGGCCTTGGAGATCAAAACGAAGCAGGGCAAAGGCTAATAGAGTTCTGTCAAGAGAACAAGCTGGTCATCACAAACACGCTTTTCCAACAACACAAGAGACGACTCTACACATGGACATCACCAGATGGGCAGCATCGAAATCAGATTGATTATATTCTCTGCAGCCAAAGATGGAGAAGCTCTATACAGTCAGCAAAAACAAGACCTGGAGCTGACTGTGGCTCAGATCATCAGCTTCTTATAGCAAAATTCAAGCTTAAACTGAAGAAAGTAGGAAAAACCACTGGGCCGGTAAGATACAATCTAAGTCAAATCCCTTATGAATACACAGTGGAAGTGAGGAACAGGTTTAAGGATTTAGATTTGGTGGACAGAATGCCTGAAGAACTATGGATGGAGGCTCGTAACATTATACAGGAGGCAGCAACTAAAACCATCCCAATGAAAAGGAAATGCAAGAAAGCAAAGTGGCTGTCCAATGAGGCCTTACAAATAGCGGGGGAGAGAAGGCAAGCAAAATGCGAGGGAGATGGTGAAAGATACAGGAAATTGAATGCAGATTTCCAAAGAATAGCAAGGAGAGACAAGAAGACCTTCTTAAACGAGCAATGCAAAGAAATAGAGGAAAGCAATAGAATGGGAAGAACCAGAGATCTGTTCAAGAAAATTGGAGATATGAAAGGAACATTTCATACAAAGATTTCCATAATAAAGGACAAAAGTGGAAAGGACCTAACAGAAGCAGAAGACATCAAGAAGAGGTGGCAAGAATACACAGAGGAATTATACCAGAAAGAAATGGATGTCTCGTATACCCCAGGTAGTGTGGTTGCTGACCTTGAGCCAGACATCCTGGAAAGTGAAGTCAAATGGGCCTTAGAAAGCACTGCAAATAACAAGGCCAGTGGAAGTGATGGTATTCCAGCTGAACTATTTAAAATTTTAAAAGATGATGCTGTTAAGGTGCTACACTCAATATGCCAGCAAGTTTGGAAAACTCAGCAGTGGCCAGAAGATTGGAGAAGATCAGTCTACATCCCAATCCCAAAGAAGGGCAGTGCCAAAGAATGCTCCAACTACCGCACAATTGCACTCATTTCACACGCTAGCAAAGTTATGCTTAAAATTCTACAAGGAAGGCTCAAGCAGTATGTGGACCGAGAACTCCCAGAAGTGCAAGCTGGATTTAGAAGAGGCAGAGGAACCAGAGACCAAATTGCAAACATGCGCTGGATTATGGAGAAAGCTAGAGAGTTCCAGAAAGACATCTACTTCTGCTTCATTGACTATGCAAAAGCCTTTGACTGTGTCGACCACGGCAAACTATGACAAGTTCTTAAAGAAATGGGAGTGCCAGATCACCTCATCTGTCTCCTGAGAAATCTCTATGTGGGACAAGAAGCTACAGTTAGAACTGGATATGGAACAACTGATTGGTTCAAAATTGGGAAAGGAGTACGACAAGGCTGTATTTTGTCTCCCTGCTTATTTAACTTATATGCAGAATTCATCATGCGAAAGGCTGGGCTGGATGAATCCCTAGCCGGAATTAAGATTGCCGGAAGAAATATCAACAACCTCAGATATGCAGATGACACAACCTTGATGGCAGAAAGTGAGGAAGAATTAAAGAACCTTTTAATGAGGGTGAAAGAGGAGAGCGCAAAATATGGTCTGAAGCTCAACATCAAAAAAACGAAGATCATGGCCACTGGTCCCATCACCTCCTGGCAAATAGAAGGGGAAGAAATGGAGGTAGTGAGAGATTTTACTTTCTTGGGCTCAATGATCACTGCAGATGGTGAAAGCAGCCACGAAATTAAAAGACGCCTGCTTCTTGGGAGAAGGGCAATGACAGGCCTAGACAGCATATTGAGAAGTAGAGACATCACCTTGCCAACAAAGGTTCGTATAGTTAAAGCTATGGTTTTCCCAGTAGTGATGTATGGAAGTGAGAGCTGGACCATAAAGAAGGCTGATCGCCGAAGAATTGATGCTTTTGAATTATGGTGCTGGAGGAGACTCTTGAGAGTCCCATGGACTGCAAGAAGATCCAACCTCTCCATTCTGAAGGAAATCAGCCCTGAGTGCTCACTGGAAGGACAGATCGTGAAGCTGAGGCTCCAGTACTTTGGCCACCTCATGAGAAGAGAAGACTCCCTGGAGAAGACCCTGATGTTGGGAAAGATGGAGGGCACAAGGAGAAGGGGACGGCAGAGGACGAGATGGTTGGATAGTGTTTTCGAGGTTACCAGCATGAGTTTGACCAAACTGCGGGAGGCAGTGGAGGACAGAGGTGCCTGGCGTTCTCTGGTCCATGGGGTCACGAAGAGTCGGACACGACTAAACGACTAAACAACAACAACAACCGGCGGGAAGGTAAACGGCGTTTCCGTGCGCTGCTCTGGTTCGCCAGAAGCAGCTTAGTCCTGCTGGCCACATGACCCGGAAGCTGTACGCCGGCTCCCTCGGCCAGTAAAGTGAGCTGAGCGCCGCAACCCCAGAGTCATCCACGACTGAACTTAACTTTCAGGGGTCCTATACCTTTACCTTTTTAAAGTATATTGAAATATATATACAGTGGTACCTCTGGTTAAGAACTAAATTCGTTCTGGAGGTCCATTCTTAACCTGAAACTGTTCTTAACCTGAGGTACCACTTTAGCTAATGGGGCCTACCGCACGATTTCTGTTCTCTTCCTGAAGCAAAGTTCTTAACCCGAGGTACTATTTCTGGGTTAGCAAAGTTTGTAACCTGAAGCGTCTGTAACCCGAGGTACCGATGTATATTGAAATATATATAATGTAATTCATGAGCAACAGGAAGCAAACACTGTTTTACTTAACATCGCTGTATAAAGATACTTACCAGGCAGATCCAAAAACTGAACTTTACTCCATGCCTCACTTCACCCCTCACCACATTCAAAAACTGACCCTCCCACTGGCCTTGAGTCTGCGATTCTCCTTGCCTTCATCTCTCCCTGTGGAGTTAGAAAAGTACAGTGGAACCTCGGGTTAAGTACTTAATTCATTCCGGAGGTCCGTACTTAACCTGAAACTGTTCTTAACCTGAAGCACCACTTTAGCTAATGGGGCTTCTCGCTGCTGCCGCGCCGCCAGAGCCCGATTTCTGTTCTCATCCTGAAGCAAAGTTCTTAACCTGAAGCACTATTTCTAGGTTAGCGGAGTGTGTAACCTGAAGCGGATGTAACCCCAGGTACCGCTGTACTGCAATTCCCAGCCACCTCTTTTGCACTGACTTGTCTCTTCATTTCCAAAGGGGCGAGAAGCAAACGTCAACACCCTTCCCTTTGCCCTGCCAGCCCCGCCAATGCAGATGTTGAGAGTTAAGCCCTTCCAGCTGTCCCCAGAAAATAAGGTTTCCAGATGGGGAGGGGGAGGAGCTCGTGGTACCCACTGGAGAGACGTTACGGGTGCCTTTTCTGCGAAAGGAAACCGAAATAGGACCTTTAAAGAGAAAAGTGGGTGGGGAAATGTAAGCAACAAGCCATTTCACATTATGCTGCTTGATCCATCTGGACCTTGGAATCCATCGCAGCATCTCCTAAGCTACCTTGCAGGGTTATTGAGAGGATGAAATGGGGAAGCAGAGAACCTTGAGGCCCTTTGAAGATAAAGTTGGCACATAATAATAATAATAATAATAATAATTTATTCCCCACCGATCTGGCTGAGTTTCCCCAGCCGCTCTGGGCGGCTTCCAATCAAGTGTTAATACAGCATTAAATATTAAAAACTTCCCTAAACAGGGCTGCCTTCAGATGTCTTTTAAAGAGAAGATAGCTGCTTATTTCCTTCACATCTGAAGGGAGGGCATTCCACAGGGCGGGCGCCACTACCGAGAAGGCCCTCTGTCTGGTTCCCTGTAACCTCACTTCTCGCAAGGAGGGAACCGCCAGAAGGCCCTCGGCGCTGGATCTCAAGGCGTTTGTTTGTTCTAATGTGAAAACCAATAAAAAATTGGGGGGGCAATAAATGTATGCAGGTCTGGTTTTTTGTCTGGTTGGCTGCTTGGCTGGACAAGGTAAAGCAACTCACAAGTTTAATAAATAAATAGCAAACAAAAAGAAAGTTTCACTTCTACATGCCTTTGACTTTTTAGATTCTTTGAACACCATAATTGTTGGGGGGGGGGGAATTAAACCATTCACTGGATGTATATGATGTTTTCTTAGACACCGTAAGTACATTTTAGAGTTGAGCACAGCAGCTTGCAGCAATCAGAATTGAGGAACTTTGAACTGAACTGCAAACCGAATCGGAACCAAACTGGTTTGTTTTGTAAAGGGATGAACGTGAACTGGAATTAGCAGTGGCGTAGCGTGGGTTGTCAGCACCCGGGGCAAGGCAAGTAATTTGCGCCCCCTAACCCGTGGATTTGCGCCCCCTAACCCTACCCCCCAGATGTTGCGCCCAGTGCGGCTGGCCCCCCCTGCACCCCCCCCCACTACGCCACTGGGAATTAGTTCTGTTAAGGAAAAAATCTAGGTGTGAGGCTGCTCAGTCACTTAGCTCGTCGGGCAGAGCCCGCGGGTCCCTGCAGAATAAAGGAAGGATTCCAGCCAACCGGAGCAAATAGCTGTAGACCAAAGTTTATTGCGCATTGGGTTCAAAGAGCAAATTTGAACCCCGAGGATGGGGTGACAAAGACTTTTCAAACTTTCCCACCACATCCCAGAATACAGTTCGTACAGCGTCATTGCTACATCACTGACATGTCACGAAAGGGGAGGGGT
This sequence comes from Podarcis gaigeae, assembly GCF_964106915.1. Lineage (NCBI taxonomy): Eukaryota > Metazoa > Chordata > Lepidosauria > Squamata > Lacertidae > Podarcis > Podarcis gaigeae. Next base: position 6,332,775 of record NC_139696.1, on the reverse strand, counting down.
TACCCTTGGCAAACATGTCCAGACAAGTCCCTGGTACAAGATTAGCATAAGCAGACATGGCGGGGCAAGACTCAGGTATAAGATGAGCATAGACAAATATGTCTTAAGTACCCACCACCCAAAAGTACGATAGAAGTTCCTTTGCATCTCTGGAGCCTGAGGCAAGTCAGGGGATGAGATTTGGCTTCCCCTGGCCAACAATGAGCCCAGAAATTGTCACCTCTGGGAACTTCCTGGAGTCCTTTTTCAAGGGGAAAATAGCTTTGGAATGGAGGAAACTGGGAAAGGAGATGATTTTATATTATTTTTAAAGCTAGGTAACTTCCCTGAACTGTCAAGTTGAAAGGATACATTCAGGCATAATATTTGTAATATTTAACTTTAAAGATGTGCCCCCCTCCGGTAATTTCCGCAACAGTTCCTTTGGAGAAAGGTTGAACTAGAATAGGCAAACTGGGCCCTCCAGATGTTTTGGGACTACAACTCCCATCATCCCTAGCTAACAGGGCCAGCGGTCAGGGATTATGGGAGTTGTAGTCTCAAAATGTTACGGTAAAAACTGGGTGCGAGGCTGCTCTGCCACCCAGCTCATCGGACTAAGTCCGCAGGTCCCTGTGGAGGAAAATGAGCTCAGCCGGAGACAGGAGCAAGCTGCAGAAGATCCGAGTTTAGTGTGCAACAGGTTCAAGGCGAGATTGAACAGCGAGAAAGGGGTGACATAAACTTTCGAAACTTCCCTCCATGCCCCAGAATAGAGTGCAAAGCACATCCCAGTTACATCATGAATACATTAAGAAGAGGTTGGGTTACACAGGATGAACATATGGAGGAGGGAGGGGGGCATATGCAGAGCTGGAGATATGCGCAGATAAGCACATCCTGAGTACCGGTGATGAGAAGACAATGGTCCATGTACTGGCATTGCCTGGAGGAAAAGCTTGGCAGAGTGATTTGACAGGATTAGGGTCTTGACACCTTGCTTGAGGGATTATGGAGGACAGGGGAGGTGTCATGGAGCCCTAGAGAAATTGAGCAAATTGACATGTTGATTTTCTATGAATTTTATAGATTTTAGTCCCTTTTGACATGGACAATTGGGAATAAATGGATATATTGTAGCGAAGAAGAAGGTGAAGAAGACATGCCCCCCCTTTCCGTATCACAAAACATCTGGAGGGCCGAGTTTGCCTATGCCCGAACTACAACCAGTTCTTGTGAAAAGAGCTTTCCAAACTCTTTTCCCCCCTCTGCTCTGCTTCTATGTTTTCTCTTCTGCAGCAAGTCTGGTTCAGATTAAGATGTTTGCTTTAGCAGCTACTGACTCTGACCAGGATGGTCGGCATTTTACAGTTTGTTGTTGCTCTTTTGATGCTCCAAGTCATTTTATTTCTTTTCTCCACGAAGTCGCCCTGAACCTCAAACAAGGTATCATTGCTTAGAGAAGTGGTGGGGTTCCTGCCCCTTCTCTCTCGCCCTCTGGACTTTGCTAGGCCAGGCAAGGGAGGGAGAGGGTGGAATTCTGCCCATCGCATTCCCCTCCTGTCTCCAGTCTTAAATTCGCTTCTCCGTCTTTCCAGATCCCATCTGGTCTCATCCAATATAAATGTAAAGCTCTCTTTTACCACTTTAAGAGTCGCAAAGGGACCCCTGACCATTAGGTCCAGTCGCAGACGACTCTGGGGTTTCAGCACTCATCTCGCTCTATAGGCCGAGGGAGCCGGCGTACAGCTTCCGGGTCATGTGGCCAGCAGGACTAAGCCGCTTCTGGCGAAGCAGAGCAGCGCACGGAAATGCCGTTCACCTTCCCGCTGGAGTGGTACCTATTTATCTACTTGCACTTTGACGTGCTTTCGAACTGCTAGGTTGGCAGGAGCTGGGACCGAGCAACGGGAGTTCACCCCGTCATTGCGGGGATTCGAACTGCTGACCTTCTGATTGGCAAGTCCTAGGCTCTGTGGTTTAACCCGCAGCACCACCCACATCCCTTATCTGAAGAACATAGGAATGTCCTATTTAATACTAACAACAACAGCAATAACAATACAGTGGTACCTTGGTTCTCAAACGCCTTGGTGCTCAAACAACTTGGAACCCAAACACTGCAAACCCGGAAGTAAGTGTTCCGGTTTGCAAACTTTTTTCGGAGGCTGAACATGCTCCGTTTTGAGTGTTACGCTTCCAATTTGCGTGCCAAACTTCCATTTTAAGTGTTAGACTGAGGTCTGTCTGTTTTTGCTATTTATTTTGCGTTTTTGTTTTTGCGGCTCTTTTTGTGTGTGTGTGACTGTGTGGAACCCAATTCAGCTACTGATGGATTGATTGTGTGGCTGCAGTACATTGTTTATTGTTTTCCTTTTATGGATCAATGGTCTCGTTAGATAGTAAAATTCATGTTAAATTGCTGTTTTAGGGGTTGTTTTTAGAAGTCTGGAAGGGATTAATCCATTTTGCATTACGTTCTATAGGAAAGTGCGCCTGGGTTTTGGAACGCTTTTGTTTTGGAAGGGACTTCCGGAACGGATTAAGTTTGAGAACCAAGGTACAACTGTAAGAATTTTATACTCTGCTCATCTGATTGGGCTGCCCCAGCCACTCTGGGCAGCTTCCAACATACATCAAAACATAATAAAACACTGAACGTTTAAAAACTTCCCTATACAGGGCTGCCTTCAGATGTCTTCTAAAGGTTGTATAGTTCCTTATCTCCTGGGCTCGGGGGTTGCACAACTCCATACCCTCCAAGATTTTTCTGATGCAAATTGCCGATCAGAAGGTCAGCGGTTCGAATCCCCACAACGGGGTGAGCTCCCGTTGCTCGGTCCCTGCTCCTGCCCACCTAGCAGTTCAAAAGCACGTCAAAATGCAAGTAGATAAATAGGTACCACTCTGGCGGGAAGGTAAACGACGTTTCCGTGCGCTGCTCTCGTTCGCCAGAAGCGGCTTAGTCATGCTGGCCACATGACCCAGAAGCTGTACGCCGGCTCCCTCAGCCAGTAAAGCGAGATGAGCGCCGCAACCCCAGAGTTGGCCACAACTGGACCTAATGGTCAGGGGTCCCTTTACCTTTACCTTTAAGGAAAAGTGAGACGTTCCAAGATAAAAAGGGATGGCTTCTGTAAATTTGGGACTGTCCCTGGAAAATCAGGACACTTGGAGGGTCAGCAGCAGGGTGCTGGAGGAGATGGGTGACTTGAGGGCTGGCTAGACAGAAAAGTCTAGAAGACCACATTTGGCCCCCAGACCTGAGAGTCCCCAATCTCTCCTGAAAAGATTTTGACACCACCATTTCATAAGGTCACAAGAACATTTCTTTCTCGCGGCAATTTATCAGTGTGGAGTCAGCAGCATGGACAGAGATATCTGTTCATCAGGTACAAACCGTGTCCCTCATCCCCAAGTTCCCAGCTGGTTTGGTCAGTGCTCCCCGCACTCTTCGTTCCAGGACTTTAAAGCCACTGGTTCGAGTCCTACCCTCTGGCGGCAATTTTTCAGTGCGGACTCATCAGCAGCGGCAGGAAGCTGCAAGCGAAATAAAGGAGCTGAAATATGGAGCCAGCTGTGTTCATCCTCCGAGTCTGGAGCTGATATTAATTAGCTGTTTTAATTTTAATGTTTTTACGCTGCTGCCTTCTGTGTTTGATTTTTGGGATATTATCGGTATTTATTGTTTTGAATTTTAGACTGGGTGTTTCATATGTTCGGGTTTTATCTGATGCAGGCCACCTCCAGCTGACATTTTTTGTGCTTAGAAGATCAGTAACTTGCCTTCTAGGACAATGTCCAATTTAGAAAGGAAAGCAGGGTGCAGATTATTATTAAAGTTCTTATCTCGGTTGAATCAGGATTCAGGCAGGGCTGAGATGCAGAGGCAAAAAACTAATTCTGTTTAACAAATTTCACTCGGTAAGTTCAAAAACCTCTGGGAAAACTCAGAAGCAGTTCCCATGAAGCCTTGACACAGTCGTTCATGTGTTGCATGCTTAATGAATAGACTTCGTGTGGGGCTTCCGTCACCGTTGATCCAGAACTGGCAGAATGCTGCAGCACAATTGCTGACAGAAGTGAGGCCTTGTTAGAATGCAATGCCTGTGCTCAGAGATCTTCACTGCTTGCTGATTTGCTGCTGGAGCAGATTCGTGGTTTTGCTAGTAGTATATAAAGCCCTTAACAACTTGGGACCGGTTTACTTACGAGATCATAGAATCATAGAATTGTAGAGGGACCCCAAGGTTCGTCTAGTCCAACCGCTGCAATGCAGGGATCTCAGCTAAAGCATCCATGACAGATGGCCGTCAACCTCTGCTTAAAAACCTCCAGAGAAGGAGAGTCCTTCACACACACCCCGGGGGAGATCGTTCCACTGTCAAACGGCTCTCACCATCAGAAAGTTCTTCCTGATGTTGAGTCGGAATCTTCTTTCTTGAAGCCATGAGTTCGAATCCTACCCTCCAGAGCAGGATAAAACAAGCTTGCTCCATCTTCCATATGGCAGCTCTTCGGATATTTGAAGAAGGCTATCATGTCTCCTCTTTTACAGGCTAAACATACCCAGCTCCTTCAACCGTTCCTCATCAGGCTTGGCTTCCAGACCCTTGATAATCTTGATCTTAATCCTCTGCACACCTTCCAGCTTGTCAACATCCTTCTTAAATTGTGGTGCCCAGAATTGGACACAGTATTCCAGATGTGATCTAACGCAGGCAGAACAGAACGGGACTATGACTTCCCTTGATCCAAACACTGGAATGTTGTTGTTGTTTAGTCGTTCAGTCGTGTCCGCCTCTTCATGACCCCCTGGACCAGAGCACGCCAGGCACTCCTGTCTTCCACTGCCTCCCACAGTTTGGTCAGACTCATGCTGGTCGTTTCGAGAACACTGTCCCACCATCTCGTCCTCTGTCGTCCCCTTCTCCTTGTGCCTTCCATCTTTCCCAACATCAGGGTCTTTTCCAGGGAGTCTTCTCTTCTCATGAGGTGGCCAAAGTATTGGAGCCTCAGCTTCAGGATCTGTCCTTCCAGTGAGCACTCAGGGCTGATTTCCTTCCGAATGGAGAGGTTTGATCTTCTTGCAGTCCATGGGACTCTCAAGAGTCTCCTCCAGCACCAAAATTCAAAAGCATCCATTCTTCGGCGACCAGCCTTCTTTATGGTCCAGCTCTCACTTCCATACAGCACTACTGGGAAAACCATAGCTTTAACTATACGGACCTTTGTTGGCAAGGTGATGTCTCTGCTTTTTAAGATGCTGTCTAGGTTTGTCATCGCTTTTCTCCCAAGAAGCAGGCGTCTTTTAATTTTGTGACTGCTGTCACCATCTGCAGTGATCATGGAGCCCAAGAAAGTAAAACCTTTCACTGTCTCCATTTCTTCCCCTTCTATTTGCCAGGAGGGGATGGGACCAGTGGCCATGATCTTCGTGGAATAGCATTAGCCTTTTTTTGCTGCTGCATCAACACTCTTGACTCATCTTGTGGTCCACCAAGACCCCTAGATCCTTTGCACATCTACTACTAGCAAGCCAGCTGCCCCCCATCTAAGTAGAGGCTTGGCGGGCGTCTGTCAGGGTTGCTCTCTTGTCGTTTTCCACAGGGTGGACTAGATAAACCCTTAGGTGCCTCGCCGCTCAAGATTCCTGCGACTCCGCGGCGTTTTGCTGAGGGAACAAGGCCTCGGCTGGAAGGCAAGCCTTTTCCTTTCCTCCTTTTGCAAAGAGAGCCGTCATGGCTTTGGACACATGTGCCCAACATGTGGCTATCCCAATAAAAACAGTTGCCCTTAGCAACAGAAACTTGAAAGCTTTTTGCTATTTCCTCTGAGTTATTGGTACGAAGAAAGCGGGGAGGGAGGGCGAATCCAGTCTGGGAAGCGATGGCTTAGTATGGGGGGTGGTGGGTTGTGCCGGACAATAAATTTTCAGGGGAGGGGAGTGCATGCGTGAGAGAGCAAGGGGATGGGGTCCGCTGCCATGGGAGTGATCTGTACGGCTGGAGGCAGATGACGGGTTTATATTCCTAGCGCTGAAAGGACTATGATAGAGACATCATGGGCTGTGTACACACCATATTGCCTCTGGCAAACAGATTTCGCAAGTCTTTGTTGCGGCTCCTCCAGAGTTGAGGGACGGGCAAAGGAAATGGGTGCATGCTCATTATTTTTATTTTATTTTATTTTATTTTATTTTATTTTATTTTATTTTATTATTTATTATTGTTTTCCTTTCTAAAACTTATTTTTCAAGTTTCAGAAAATGCATATAATGTTGTTGTTGTTGTTGTTTAGTCGTTTAGTCGTGTCCGCCTCTTCGTGACCCCCATGGACCAGAGCACGCCAGGCCCTCCTGTCTTCCACTGCCTCCCGCAGTTTGGTCAAACTCATGTTGGTAGCTTCGAGAACACTGTCCCACCATCTCGTCCTCTGTCGTCCCCTTCTCCTTGCGCCCTCCATCTTCCCCAACATCAGGGTCTTTTCCAGGGAGTCTTCTCTTCTCATGAGGTGGCCAAAGTCTTGGAGCCTCAGCTTCAGGATCCGTCCTTCCAGTGAGCACTCAGGGCTGATTTCCTTCAGAATGGAGAGGTTTGATCTTCTTGCAGTCCACGGGACTCTCAAGAGTCTCCTCCAGCACCAGAATTCAAAATGCATATAATAAACCTCCAACAAATATCCCACACATATGAATGATACCATTTTTTCGTTTTTCTGATCTGAAATTTGGTTCTCCACATTTGCAACTCATACCCCCCCCCCAAGTCCTCACGGAAATTCCCCAAGATTTTAGTGAAGATTCGTGCTGCCGTACATATTTTCGCATGCAATCTCCCCAAACGGCAGGCTGTTTTCATGAGAATGCATATGTATTTTGTGAACACTTAAAATATGTGTTTCTTTTTAACAATATATATATTTATATAAACTTTTGCATGAAATTTCCAAGAAAACATACAACATATTTTCTCATCTTATTCAGTGTTTTAGACTTCCATCAACCACATATGAAGATTTTTCAATCTTTATCACTTAATCTGCATTTCATTAATTTCACTATTACGTTTAACAGTCCTTCAGTAATAATTCTCTTCATACTTTTCTCTGCAATATTTCACAAAATCCTCCTTACAAAACTTCTTGCAATCCTACTAGCGTAATCTATTGATTACAATTGCTTTTCAAATAGTTCACATATTTACTCCAGTCCTCTGAGAATCTTTGATCCTGCAGGTTTCGAATCCTTCCTGTCACCTTGTCTAATTCTGCTTAGTCCATTAATTTTGTCTGCCATTCCTCTTTCGTCCGCAGTTCTTCTTGTTTCTATTTCTGTACCGATAGTACTCTTGCTGCCGTTATTGCATATAAAAACAGTTTATTATCCTGTCTATTAATATCCTCCCCTACAATGCCAAGTAGAAATGCTTCTGGGTTTTTTTAATAAAGGTATATTTCAACATCTTTTTCATCCCATTATATATCATTTCCCAGAAGCTTTTCACATTCTTACATTCCCACCACGTGTGATAAAATATCCTTCTTTTCTTTAAAAAGATAAAAATAAAAATATGTGTTTTTATTCACACTGCTTAACAGTCTCTTAAGGGTTCGGTCGGTAGAGCATGAAACTCTGAATCTTAGGGTTGTGGATTCGAGTCCCATGTTAGATAAAAGCTTCCTGCATTGCAAGGGTCGGACTAGATGACGCTCGGGTCCCCTCTACAATTCCATTATCCTGCGAATGGCAGAAATGCAAAATTCAGAGAATTCTGAATTTCAAAGGACTGACTGATTAGAACCAAGTATTACATGTGTGCTGGTCCCGTGGGTTTCCGTGAGGCAAGGTCCGAGTCCAGTCCGAGGTCAAAGGTGCAACGTGGAGGCAGTCCGTAGTAGCGGAAGCTGGGCGCAGGGCAGGGAATCGGGTGAAGTCAGGGACAGGCTTGCAAGCAGGCAGCCAGGGCGGGTCAGGAGCTCAGGCAGGAAAACAGGACAGGGTTCAGACAGGAACTAGCAAGCAACAATGTTGCTCCCGCAACCGGGGACTGGGGCTGGCTGGCTTTTGTCTGCCCCGAGGCATAGGGCGGCCCCGATCCTCAGGTGACTCGCCTCTCCTGGCCTGGAAGCGAGCACTCCTCCTGCGGGAACTTAGTTCCCTCCGCCTCTCTGCCCTGCAGCTCAGGCTGATTTCCTTCTGAATGGAGAGGTTTGATCTTCTTGCAGTCTCAAGAGTCTCCTCCAGCACCAGAATTCAAAAGCATCCATTCTTCGGCGATCAGCCTTCTTTATGGTCCAGCTCTCACTTCCATACATCACTACTGGGAAAACCAGAGCTTTTACTATACGGGCCTTTGTTGGTACGGTGATGTCTCTACTTTTTAAGATGCTGTCCTCCAGATTGCCAGGGAGGAAATCGCCTGGCCAGAGAGGGATCCCACTTCTGACACCACGTTGCCCCAGGACTAGCAGCTGAATACTGGAGAAACACATTCCGACAATAAATAGCCAATGTCGTCTAACCTCCCTGCAAACAAATCAGGATGGATGCTCAGTGGAGCAGTTGCCTGGGAGTGCTCTGGGCATTCCCAGCATCCAAGACTGTTGTTTTGCCAATGGAGATATGATCCTCAACTTACCACACCTGCTCAGAATTAGTTTTGTTTTAGAAGCAGAATTAAATTATCAGGCTTCAAAACAGCTGCCTGGGCCCTGATGGTCTGGATGCTGTTGTTGTTGTTGTTGTTGTTGTCACACCAGTGTATAAAACCTACGTGCCTCTCCTCCTTTACTGGCTTGGAGCCGTAATAATTTCCATCTGCAGCACGCTGTAACCCGATGAGCCGGGGGACCTCGCAAAGCGCGCTTTCGCTCAGATCTCGCGTCCCCCGCGCTCGCAAATCTATTTTAAATATTTAGGCTGTCTTGTTAAATGGAACATGATCACAAATTAACTGGAGTCTTGGCAATGCAAGACGGGACACTCTTTCCCTCTTTCTTTCTTTCTCTCTCTCTCTTTCTCTCTCTCTCTCTCTTTCTCTTTCTCTCTCTCCCTCTCTCTCTCTCTCTTTCTCCATCTCTCTCTCTCTCCCTCTCTCTCTCCCCCCCCTCTCTCTCTCTTTCTCTCTCTCCCTCTCTCTCTCTCTCTCTCTCTCTCTCTCTCTCTCTCTCTTTCTCCATCTCTCTCTCTCTCCCTCTCTCTCTCCCTCTCTCTCTTTCTCTTGGCAATGCAAGACGGGACACTCTCTCCCTCTTTCTCTCTCTCTCTTTCTCTCTCTCTCTTTCTCTCTCCCCCCCCTCTCTCTCTCTCTCTCTCTCTTTCTCCCTCTCTCTCTCCCTCTCTCTCTCTCTTTCTCCCTCTCTCTTTCTCTCCCTCTCTCTCTCTCTCTCTCCCTCTCTCTCTCTCTCTCTTTCTTTCTCTCTCTCTCTCTCTCTCTCTCTCTCTCTCTCTCTCTCGGTCTCCCTGCTCTCTCCCTAAAGGGAGAGAGGATCCTCTATGCTCAACTCTTTCAGTGAGATGTGGCACAGAAAACATTGTGCATCCTTGGAGACCTAAGTCCATTTTTGCTGACCAGGTGAAGGAAGATTTGGGCCGGCTGGTATTTATACCCACAACTTTCAGCAGTAGCTGGCGGCAGCCCCCCACTCCTATGCCTTCCTGTTCCTGAGGAGAGCTTGGGGAGACCGGAGTTAATATTGTCCCCCTGCTTCAGCCAAGCATCGGAAACGCAGATTCCAAACTCAAGCACCTGCAGAAGCTACCCGATGATGTGCAGTGCGACCGCAAGTCGGGAGTTAACAATGGATTTCTGTCCGCACCCGCCCTTATAGTGCCGCTGGTCGCAGCCAGGAAATCGCAGCCGTGTCGGCACGTGTTGCCACAGTTCCTACACCAACTCCCAGATGTTTTCGGTGCAGATGTTGAAAGTCAGAGGGGCCACGAGTGCTAACTCCAAACTGAGCTGCAGGAGAACATGCCGCGCTGAGGAGAAACCCGTAAGCTGGCCCCGTGCCGCTTTCGTTCTGTGTCCATGAGGCACATAACGGTCCGGCCGTGATGCCCTGGGAATCGGATTCAGAGGCTGAACCTGAGGAATCCCAGCCTGCACAGGAGTCCCCGCCTCCAGGGCTGACTGAGCCAGGGCAGGGGCTTGAACCTGAAGGGTCCTCACCTGTGCTGGATCCTCAGGAGCAGACACCAGCTGAATCTGCTCTGGCTCCTGAGGTGATGGAGGACCCATTGCCTGCAGGTACTCCACTCTCAGCCCCGTCAGGGGAAGAGGAGGTTGCCTCTGGGTCCGGGAACCCTCCAGCCTCTCCTGAGCTGCAGAGGCTCAGGGCAGAGAGGCGGAGGGAACTAAGTTCACGCAGGAGGAGGGCTCGCCTCCAGGCCAGGAGGACCGGGGCTGCCCAGGTTGCTGGAGCAACATCGTTGGTTACCTGTTCCTGCCGGCACCCTGTCCTGCTTTCTGCCAGAGTTCCTGACCACGCCCGACTCCCTGCCTTGGACCCCGCTTCAGCCTCAGACCGGACACGGACCACGCTGCACGGTAACACCCACCCCCCCCCGAGACCAGCACACTGGCCCTGCTATGCAACGTGGTCAACAGAGGGTTGACCCTGTTGCTCCACGACAAATCCATTGCTTCGGCTCCTCTGCATCTGTCCTGCATTCCGCGCCTCCCGCATTTGAATTCAGCCACAAGAATTTCGAAAATCCATTTCCAAAATTGAAGCGTGCTCGGTTTGGCACAGGGCTCCTTGCCTTTGAATCCTCTGTGTTTTCGGCATTGCTGAGCTGCAGCGCTCCCCCAAGCAAAAAATAAAATAAAATAAAGGCCTCATCCACACTTAACCTTTTGCCCTGTATTTTCTAGGCATAGGTCAGTGCTTTAAAGCCCCATGTCTGAGTGCTTTCCCTTCCCCCGCTGCCTTTTCCCCCTAGGAAAACCTGCTCTCTAATGCGGAATTGGAACAAACAGCAATTTGGTTTTCCGGTGTTTTACCATTTGCTCCGAAGCAGCTTTAAAGTGCATACCCTCCGACATTTCTCTGATTAAAATAGGGCGTGGAGGCAGGGCAGGATCAAGGGAGCTCCCTTGGGCTGCAGTGGCAGAAAATGTTGAAAGCAGTTATTTCTATAACTATTAGAATCGTAGAGTTGACAGCAAGAAGATCAAACCGATCCATTCTGAAGGAAATCAGCCCTGAGTGTACACTGGAAGGACAGATCGTGAAGCTGAGGCTCCAAGACTTTGGCCACCTCATGAGAAGAGAAGACTCCCTGGAAAAGACCCTGATGTTGGCAAAGATGGAGGGCGCAAGGAGAAGGGGACGACAGAGGAGGAGATGGTTGGACAGTGTTCTCGAAGCTACCAGCATGAGTTTGACCAAACTGCGGGAGGCAGTGGAAGACAGGAGTGCCTGGCGTGCTCTGGTCCAGGGGGTCACGACGAGTCGGACACAACTAAACGACTAAACAACAACAAAGGAAAAGCAAGACATCCCGGGAATCAAATCAGAAACCAGGATGACATCTGTAAATCCAGGACTGTCCCTGGAAAATAAGGACACTTGGAGGGTCTGAAAGCGCAGGCCTGCATCTAGGAACACAGCACAAAGGAAGTGTGAAGGAGCCCTACGATTGCAGTTCTCGTGATTCTGAACAGATTTCAACAGGAGCATGTGTCCTTGCCACTGAACTGAAGCCTTTCCCACTCCCTTTGGTTCGCCCGAACGTTTAGGAATCTTTGGTTTTCTTTCTCACGGCCCGTCAGCCAAGCCTTTGCCTGGCTCGGCGGCGCAGCCCAACTCCTATCTTGTGAGAGAGAGCTTGGAAGATTGAAAGCCGCACAGCCCTTATCAGTCTGATCTGCTGGTGGCAATGGCCACGACCTTCCCTTCCTGCCGCTCTGGTCGTGACTGATCCCCAAATCAGACTGCCTCCTTGTCTAATTCTGTCTCCTTCGCATCTTCCAGGACCAACTGCGAGCCTGAGAAGCGCACGGCTGACCTTGACGTATTTCTGATCTCCTCGCAGAGCCTGGAAGAAACCGGAGGCCCCTTTTCCCACACGTTGTCAGGGCGGATTTTCGCAAGCGCAAGTGACAGGCCTCGAGTGGAACATGCGCTCCGCCCTCCATGCGCACACCCCTGCCCATTTGGGGCATCTCTCTGCCAGCATCCTCGAGACTTCGGCGTGGGCCAAGGAGGAGATGCCCAAACATCACGTTTTTCTGCCCCCTGAAGGATGTCGCTCAGATGCAGACGGGAGAGGGAGAATCGTGCGGGATATGGAAAATACCACACTGAGGCCAACTTTCCCATTTACTGGCTTGTTAACAGCATGGGCCAGAATCGAGCTGAGTCCCCTTCTGCTTCCCATCTGCCCCAATAAGGTAAAGGTAGAGGACCCCTGGGAGGGACGCGGGTGGCGCTGTGGGTTAAACCACAGAGCCTAGGACTTGCTGATCAGAAGGTCGCCGGTTCGAATCCCCGCAATGACGGGGTGAGCTCCCATTGCTCGGTCCCTGCTCCTGCCAACCTAGCCGTTCGAAAGCACGTCAAAGTGCAAGTAGATAAATAGGTACCGCTCCGGCGGGAAGGTAAACGGCATTTCCGTGCACTGCTCTGGTTCGCCAGAAGCGGCTTAGTCCTGCTGGCCACATGACCCGGAAGCTGTACGCCGGCTCCCTCGGCCAGTAAAGCGAGATGAGGGCCGCAACCCCAGAGTCGGCCACAACTGGACCTAATGGTCAGGGGTCCCTTTACCTTTTAAAAGACCCCTGGATGGTTAAGTCCAGCCAAAGGCGACTATGGGGTTGCAGCGCTCATCTCGCTTTCGGGCCGAGGTAGCCGGCATTTATCCACAGACAGCTTTCTGGGTCATGTGGCCAGCAGGGCTAAACCACTTCTGGTGCAACAGGACACCATGACAGAAACCAAAACACACGGAAACGCCGTTTACCTTCCTGCTGCAGCGGTACCTATTTATCTACTTGCGCTGGCGTGCTTTCGAACTGCTAGGTTGCCAGGAGCTGGGACAGAGCAACAGGAACTCACTCCGTCGCGGGGATTCGAACCACCAACCTTCTGACCTTCTGAACGCCGGCTCCCTCAGTCTGAAAGTGAGATGAACGTTGCAACTCCATAGTCACCTTTGACTGGACGTAACCGTCCAGGGGTCCTTTACCTTTACCTTTTTACCTAAGGCCGCACACAAGTAAAGTTGTGTGTGTGTGTGTGTGTGTGTAAACAGGTGGAAGGGGGGGGTCAGAAAAGCTCAGGGCATTTTATCACGCCCAAAACGGGGAGGGAACAAATGTCCACAAGCATTGAAAAGGGGAGAAATGAAGCAATTGAGTCTTCTGAAATGTCCAGCAGCCCACGGGCTCCACATCACAACGCAAACAGATGAATCAAAGCAAAGGCATTAAGAAAATCCCAGGATGTCATGATTAATCCCTGACCATTCCGGGACAATCAGACTTACAAACAGCGAGGAGTAATAAAAATTCTTGGAGGCGAGTCACATGAAACAGAGATTCTGCAGCTCTCTCAACCAACGCCGAGAAGTTAGGAGCCATAGGCACTGACTCCTAGGGACTGTCATGGATGCTTGAGCTGAGATTCCTTCATTGCAGGGGGCTGGACTAGATGAATCTAGGGGTCCCAGCCCCCCAATTCTACGATTCTAAGGCTTTTTCGTTCCGGCTTCTGGGAACTGACTGCTTCCAATTAAAGGCCTGGTGACATGTTCTTTTCATTGCAATTCTCTACATGGCTTTAATAGATTTTATGCGTGTGTATCTGTATATAGATGCAGAGCTGTTTTTCTGGAAAAAGAGGAGCCAGAAATCACCATGAATGTGTCCCTCGTTGTCTTAGAATGGCAACGGTGTCCACCTGAGAGGCGCTGGAACTGATCTGTAGCGACCTCTGGCTGAAAAAAGCCCTGTATATATGGATTATTATTATATTTCATTTTTATACCACTTAACATTTTTAAGAAACATCTCAGAGCGCTTTACAGCATATTAAAACATCAATAAAACAATGTGGGACGCAGGTGGCGCTGTGGGTTAAACCACAGAGCCTAGGACTTGCCGATCAGAAGGTCGGCGGTTCGAATCCCCGCGACGGGGTGAGCTCCCGTTCCTCGGTCCCTGCTCCTGCCAACCTAGCAGTTCAAAAGCACATCAAAGTGCAAGTAGATAAATAGGTACCGCTCCGGAGGGAAGGTAAACGGCGTTTCCGTGCGCTGCTCTGGTTCGCCAGAAGCGGCTTAGTCCTGCTGGCCACGTGACCCGGAAGCTGTATGCCGGCTCCCTCGGCCAGTAAAGCGAGATGAGCGCCGCAACCCTAGAGTCGGCCACGACTGGACCTAAAGGTCAGGGGTCCCTTTACCCTTTACCTTAAAACAATTCAGAATCAAACATTTCTGTAGTATAGGGTATACAGTCAAAACAACATAATTGACAGAAAACTAAAATATTGTCTTAAAGATTTCAAAATAAAACTTTGCAAGGGTCAACTACAGAATACAAAGTTTAAAAAAACCTTAAACATTTCAAAAAACAACAACACCGTTGCTAAGTGAAGTCAGATATAAACTGCACATTTAAAACAGCATAATTAACAAGAGAATAAAATGTTATCATAAGAGTGACACGGCTGTTTGGCAGGCATAAAATAATGGGGCAAAAGAATCCAATAATTAGGATTTGTTGTCAGGGTTAACGATGTCCCCCAGTAGGGCTGGGCCCATAAGCATGTATGTATGTGAATATAGTTTTAATTCTAGCAATGTTTAATTGTTTTTAACGATGCTTTCCTCCGCCCCCATGTTTTTTTGTTTTTACCTGTAAGCCACCATGACTTCCTGCCAGGGGGAAAGACAGGACATAAATTAATAATAATAATAATAATAATAATAATAATAATAATAATAAAAACAGCACTCACAGTCTGAATACTGGGGATATGGGAGAATGATCTATGAAGATAGCAGTGTCAAGAAATGCCACCCCCGGAAGCGAAAGCAGCTGAGCAGAGAGGTCACAGAAGCTGTGCCAACCTCCAAGCCACGGTGGCAGGATTTCGTGCCCCGAGCTATTCCAACTTCTCTGCCTTCTGCGCCAGGAAAGATAATTGTGCCATAAGAAAAACTGCTCCCTTTCCCTTATGGGGTATTCTGGAGGCCGTAGAGAGTCCTTCAGTGGGTTCCCTATCGGTAGGAGGAAAGAACAGAGGCCAAGCAGAGAATATTGAGAAGCAAAGCGGCTATTTATTAAGCCTAATTTTTATTAACTGTTGCAACAGGGTCCCCACACACAGGAGGGAGGAGAACCCTGAACAATGGTGCGCGAGCCCTTAAAATAGACTTTTGAAATTGCCCACCCTGTAGCCCAAGTAAAGGTAACCATCCAGGGGTCTTTTAAAAGGTAAAGGGACCCCTGACCATTAGGTCCAGTTGTGGCCGACTCTGGGGTTGTGGCGCTCATCTCGCTTTACTGGCCGAGGGAGCCGGCGTAAAGCTTCCGGGTCATGTGGCCAGCAGGACTAAGCCGCTTCTGGCGAACCAGAGCAGCGGACGGAAATACTGTTTACCTTCCCGCTGGAGTGGTACCTATTTATCTACTTGCACTTTGACGTGCTTTTGAACTGCTAGGTGGGCAGGAGCAGGGACCGAGCAACGGCAGCTCACCCCGTCGCGGGGATTCGAACCGCAAACCTTCTGATCAGCAAGCCATAGGCTCTGTGGTTTAACCCAAGATCACCCCCCAAAAGCATCATACATGCATCACAGAAGGGGGCAGTCTATAGCAGAAATCCTGCCTGCCAGGATACCTGATAACGGTCACTGATTGCATTGCCTGGGCAGCCTGGCCATTCTTTTGTGATGGTAAATACTTTTAGTTCCAGAGTCCAGGTCACAGGCTCACCCTAACCATTCACAAATACGCCCTTAGGACAGGATTTGCAAAAGCAAAAAAGACAATGGGAAAGCTTTCCCCATGCGCCTCCCTTACTGCAGAGGAAAATATGAGGTCAATGGCTTCAGGATTGCTCTCCTAAACTATTTCAGACACATGGTTCATATACTTAGATATGTGTGCATTTGTGAATATTTATTCTATATTTGAGACCTTAAAATTGCCATAACAATTGAGTAATGTGTCTTTGTTGTTGTTTAGTCATGTCCAACTCTTCGTGACCCCCTGGACCAGAGCACGCCAGGCCCTCCTGTCTTCCACTGCCTCCCGCAGTTTGGTCAAACTCATGCTGGTAGCTTCCAGAACACTGTCCCACCATCTCGTCCTCTGTCGTCCCCTTCTTCTTCTGCCCTCCATCTTTCCCAACATCAGGGTCTTTTCCAGGGAGTCTTCTCTTCTCCTGAGGTGGCCAAAGTCTTGGAGCCTCAGCTTCAGGATCTGTCCTTCCAGTGAGCACTCAGGGCTGATTTCCTTCAGAATGGAGAGGTTTGATCTTCTTGCAGTCCATGGGACTCTCAAGAGTCTCCTCCAGCACCAGAATTCAAAAGCATCCATTCTTCGGCGATCAGCCTTCTTGATGGTCCAGCTCTCACTTCCATGGTCCAGCTCTCACGTGTCTTAAGAAGTCGTAACCCACCACCAGGGATGTTGACTGAGGGCCTTTCGTGTGCTACCGTTGCCACGGCGCCCATTCAGCCTATCCAGCGTGAAGCTAAAAGAAGGTAACATGTTAACTGAGAGTCTGTATTCCCCATGGATAATTGTAGGAAAAGGTGAGCAATTAAATATTGGGAGGCAGAGACGGGCAAGAGCAGGACGATGTCTGGAGGGGGCAAAAGAACACATAACCCATCACAAATAGGATTAAATTTGACAGGGAAGAAATTAAGCACCCCTTAATCGCCAAGCAATTAAAAAAAAACGTTTCCTGGAAACTTTTTGGCTCGCGATGAATGCTCCTAGGTGTCTCTCTGAAAAGCGTTCCAAGCAAGCCAGCTAAGACTGCTCAGAGCCGACGGCAGGTCCTGAGTGTCACAACAAGTCCAGGCATTTTCCTACAAAGGGGACGTAAGAACCAGGATGATTTTATGCAACGCTGTCGTAACGTTGGTTGGGAACATCCAGGAGGATGTGACCTTGAAACGCCAAAACAGCCATGAAGGATCAGGCCAGTGGTCCATTGAGTTCAGCATCCTGTCCTCCAGGTGTTAGGTACACGAGTGGCACTGTGGTCTAAACAACTGAGCCTCTTGGGCTTGCCGATTGGAAGGTCGCGGTTCGAATCCCCATGACGGGGGGGAGCTCCTGTTGCTCTGTCCCAGCTCCTGCCAACTTAGCAGTTCGAAAGCACACCAGTGCAAGCAGATAAATAGGTACCCCTGTGGCAGGAAGGTAAACAGCGTTTCAGTGCACTCTGGTTTCCATCACGGTGTCCCGTTGCACCAGAAATGATTTAGTCAGTGGCGTCCAAACTTTTTTCAAAGATGGCCAGATCAGATGAAGTGAAGGGCCGTGAGGGCCGACCAAAGGGCCGACCAAAGAAGAGTTGTTAACCTTTTTTTAGGGTTGAAGTTGTTGAGCTTTTTTTATGATTTTACCCCAAAGTTATAGAGCCTATTTTTAGGATTAAAGTTGCTGGGCTTTCTTTAGGATTGAAGTTGTTGAGATTTTATTTTTTTTAGGATTTTACCTGGGGAACTAAACTGCCACAGGAGCTGGATTAAACCAACCAGCGGGCCGGATTAGGCCCCCCGAAATGGACTTTGGACATGCCTCGATTTAGTCCTGCTGGCCACATGACCTGGAAAGCTTTCTGCGGACAAACGCCGGGTCCAGTGGCATAGCGTGGGTTGTCAGCATCCGGGGCAAGGCAAGTAATTTGTGCCCCCTAACCCATGGATTTGCGCCCCCTAACCCTAACCCCCAGATGTTGCGCCCGGTGTGGCTGCCCCCCCTGCACCCCCCACGCTACGCCACTGGCCGGGTCCCTTGCCCTGAAAGCGAGACGAGTGCTGCAACTCCATAGTCGCCATTGACTGGACTTAACCGGGGTCTTTTACCTTCTTACCTTTACCTCCAGATGTCAACCTGTAGGAAACCCAGAAGCAGAGCATAAAAGCCCTGTCCTTTCTTGTGGTTTCCAGCAACTCATATTCAGAAGCATCACTGTGGAAGCAGAGCAGAGCTGCTGTGGTTAGTACCCCAGACCCTCCAAGCTTCTCTATTTTCCAGGGACAGTCCTGGATTTACAGAAGCCATCCCGGTTTCTGATTTGATCCTGGAATGTCCCGCTTTTCTTTAAAATGTCCTTTGCTGTTGTTTAGTCGTTTAGTCGTGTCCGCCTCTTCGTGACTCCCTGGACCAGAGCACGCCAGGCCCTCCTGTCTTCCACTGCCTCCCGCAGTTTGGTCTAACTCATGCTGGTCGCTTCGAGAACATTGTCCATCCATCTCGTCCTCTGTCGTCCCCTTCTCCTTGTGTCCTCCATCTTTCCCAACATCAGGGTCTTTTCTCTTCTTGTGAGGTGGCCAAAGTCTTGGAGCCTCAGCTTCAGGATCTGTCCTTCCAGTGAGCACTCAGGGCTGATTTCCTTCTGAATCTTTTTGATCTTCTTGCAGTCCATGGGACTCTCAAGAGTCTCCTCCAGCACCAGAATTCAAAAGCATCCATTCTTCGGCGATCAGCCTTCTTTATGGTCCAGCTCTCACTTCCATACGTCACTGGGAAAACCAGAGCTTTAACAATATGGACCTTGGGATGTCCATATATTCATCGGAGAAATGTTGGAGGGTACGGAGTTATGTGACGCCTCCCCCACCGAATGTTACTTGCCCAAAAATGGAAAGAAGAAGAAGTCCCAGCGAAAGAAGAATAGATTAAAAGAAACTCATGGAATACGCAGAAATGGCGAAAAACTCACCGGAAAGATAAGAAATCAAGATAGCAAACTTTTAAAATAAAAGTACGGAAAGGGTTTATGGAATATTTGCAAACAAACTGTAAACAGATAAGAACATTGGCAGGGTTATTGTAACAACCTGCAGTTTTATAAGAGCATTTATTTAAAGCAGATGAATATACGAGCAAATTAAGTTAATTTGGCTAGGCAGAAAATGTTAAAAATTTCTGCAACTGCAGAAAGGGGGGGGGGGAGAAGTGGAGTTTTGAAATGTTAAAACTATTGAAATGTATAAAGTTGAAAATCATAAAGCAAAGATTTATGTAAACCCTTCCCCCTCCCCAAGTCAAGGAGATAAAGAACTATACAACCTTCATAAGACAGCTCTGTATAGGGAAGTTTTTAAATGTTTAATGTTTTATTATTTTGGTAGCCACCCAGACTGGCTGGGGTAGAAATAATACAATTAACATTGCCGTTGTTGTGGAATAGGACGTCCCTGTTTTCATCGGAGAAATGTCAGAGGGTATTGTCCTGGAAACCAGCCGGCCTGCCCCAATCTGAGACTCAGGCTGACAGATCTCCAGAGACGGCAAAACACACACAAGCGCTCCAGAAAACCCCCACGTGTCATTCAACCCGCCGCAAACCTTGATTGTTTATTTGCACAGCGGTAATAAGATATAATTACGCAAAGAAACGCTTGCTTTGGCTCACACGCTCTCTCTCACGTGCAGAGCTGCGGCCAAAAGCAACTCGAAGGGTCTCGGATAACAGTCCCTTGTATTTATTTTCGGAGAGACGCGCACAAACGGAGGAATGGAGTCGAAGCGTTTGGGCTGGAGGAGTTGCTCTCCAATAAAGGGAGGAGGGGCTGGGAGGGCAGGTGCCTAGAGGCGGGGTGGTGCAATGGTTAGAGCATGCAAAGTGCTGCACCAACAAGCACAAAACAACCCCTCTGCAGCGCCACAAATCCAACCCAATGGTGTAACGTTGGAAAATGTCAATCACTTCTTTTACCTGGGCAGTTACTTTCCACAAGGGCCGACACTGATGCCGAAATCCAGTATTGCCTGAGCTCTGCGAGTGCAAAGGGACGCGGGTGGCGCTGTGGGTTAAACCACAGAGCCTAGGACTTGCCAATCAGAAGGTCGGCGGTTTGAATCCCCGCAATGACGGGGTGAGCTCCCGTTGCTCGGTCCCTGCTCCTGCCAACCTAGCAGGTCGAAAGCACCTCAAAGTGCAAGTAGATAAAGAGGTACCGTTGTGGCGGGAAGGTAAACAGCGTTTCCGTGCGCTGCTCTGGTCCGCCAGAAGCGGCTTAGTCCTGCTGGCCACATGACCCGGAAGCTGAACGCCCACTCCCTCGGCCAATAAAGCGAGATGAGCGCCGCAACCCCAGAGTCGGCCACGACTGGACCTAACGGTCAGGGGTCCCTTTACCTGTACTGTTTATTCAGTACTGTTCATTAGGGTCTGAATAGAGGCAATAGGTTCTTGCCCTGCTTTGGGGCACTGCAAAGATGGTTGTGTTGTCACTTGTCATAAAAGAACCTTTGATTTGCTTACCAAATCAACACCAAGGAGTTTAGAAGAAGAAGAAGAAGAAGAAGAAGAAGAAGAAGAAGAAGAAGAAGAAGGAGAAGAAGGAGAAGAAGGAGAAGAAGAAGAAGAGTTTGGATTTGATATCTTGCTTTATCACTACCCAAAGGAGTCCCAAAGCGGCTAACATTCTCCTTTCCCTTCCTCCCCCACAACAAACACTCTGTGAGGTGAGTGGGGCTGAGAGACTTCAGAGAAGTGTGACTGGCCCAAGGTCACCCAGCAGCTGCAGGTGGAGGAGCCGGGAAGCGAACCCGGTTCACCAGATTACGAGTCCACCACTCTTAACCACTACACCCCACTGGCTCAGAAGAAGGCAGCAAATCGAAGGGTGTGACATGCTGCATAAGAAGAGAAGGTGAAAAGGCTTCTTATCCTTGAGCCAAAGGACCCACGTCGATCAAGAGGACCCCAGAACCAGGATTGCCACCGGATGTGGGGCACATCTCTGCCAAGAAGAAGTAGAAGAGTTTGGATTTGATATCCCGCTTTATCACTACCCGAAGGAGTCTCAAAGCGGCTAACGTTCTCCTTTTCCTTCCTGTCCCACAACAAACACTCTGTGAGGTGAGTGGGGCTGAAAGACTTCAGAGAAGTGTGACTGGCCCAAGGTCACCCAGCAGCTGCGTGTGGAGGAGTGGGGAAGCGAACCCGGTTCCCCAGATTACGAGTCCACTGCTCTTAACCACTTCACCACGCTGGCTCTGACCAGCCTCAGTAGCCCTTTTCCTACGCTGAGCCCTTCCTCCGCCAAGCACATGTCTAATTTCTCCTGGTTTTGAAACAGCAAGAGAACAGCTCCAAACAGTTGTTTTCCCCACTAGCAACACGATGGCATTTTCTTGGGGAGGCCCTGCTGGAACATTCCGGAAGGGCCGTTGTTTTTCCGCTTCGCAACAGCTGCTCTCAAGCAGCCAGTTGTTGCGAAAACAGAGAACCTTCCGCCTGACCTCCTTTTCTGCTTTTCGCAGAACAACAGAGAGATCCCAGTTCGTCGCCTCCACTTTAGTGCAATGCCCAACAACGCAACCAATGGGCATCGATGGCTCTTGATGGCTGGTGGCTGCTAGCTAGCAACCAAAGAAATGCACCTTCGCTCGGAATGAGCAGCGGAGAGGAGAAATCAACCAAAATCGAGGGAGAAAGTTAGATGGCGAGCTTCCCTGCTCTGACTGTTTAGCAATTTAGACATTGGAGGCTTGAGATGGGACCCGTACGCTGCAGAGGCCAGAGGGTTGGCTTTCAATGTGGGTTCTCAAAATAAGCCCCGGTCTATCTGTGTGCTTACGCTCCGGCAACTGTTTAGATTACATAGATGAAAGCCAGCTGCGAGCGAGCACGAAGCAGCTATAATGGGGTGTTTATTTTTTGGTAATTGGATGAATCTGCGGCTGAAGAGGAAAAGAGCCAGGAGGGGAGGACAGGGGTGGAAAGGGGAGAAAAAAGTCCCCAGCAACTGAACGACAGGTCTTCTCTTTCAAGCTACCATCCGGCATCTCTGCAACAGGGATCTTCCATACAAAACTGATCTCATGGTAAGGCAGCAGAGATTCTCAGTCTGGAATGACAATGGAGATCCTTTAAAAACATGAGAAAAAGCCTGTCGGATCAGGTCCACTTAGTCCAGCATCCTCTTGTTGCCTGTGGGGAAACGGCAAGCAGGATTCAACTGTTATAAGAAAAAACGGCTCCATTTACCCTTATGGGGTATTCCGGAGCCTGTACAGGGTCCTTAAGTTGGTTCCTTATCCGCAGGAGGAAATAACAGAGGCCAACCAGAGAACATTGAGAAGCAAAGCGGCTAGTAAGCCTGATCTTTATGGATCTGTTGCAACAGGGTGCCCACTCCCAAAACGCAGGAGGGAGGAGGAACTCCGAACAATGGTGCGAAAGCCCTTATATAGACTTTTGAAATTGCCCACCCTGTAGCCCAAGACCACCCCCCCCAAAAAAAAACATCATACATACATCACAGAAGGAGGCAGTCTACAGCAGAGGAGGCGGTCTACAGCAGAAATCCTGCCTGCCAGGATACCTGATAATGGTCACCGATTGCATTGCCTGGGCAGCCTGGCCATTCTTCTGTGATGGTCAATACTTTAGTTCCTGAGTCCAGGCTCACCCTGTTCATACACAAATATGCACCTAAGACAGGTAAGCAAAAGACAATGGAGAGACTTTCCCACTTCATTCCTGAATGGGGTAACTGTGCCCCTGAAGGACCAGGTGCGCAGCCTGGGAGTCATTTTGGACTCACAGCTGTCCATGGAGGCGCAGATTAACTCTGTGTCCAGGGCAGCTGTCTACCAGCTCCACCTGGTACGCAGGCTAAGACCCTACCTCCCCGCGGACTGTCTCGCCAGAGTGGTGCATGCTCTAGTTATCTCACGCTTGGACTACTGCAACGCGCTCTACGTGGGGCTACCTTTGAAGGTGACCCGGAAACTGCAATTAATCCAGAATGTGGCAGCGAGACTGGTGACTGGGAGTGGCCGCCGGGACCACATAACACCGGTTCTGAGAGATCTGCATTGGCTCCCAGTACGTTTCCGAGCACGATTCAAAGTGTTGGTGCTGACCTTTAAAGCCCTAAACGGCCTCGGTCCTGTATACCTGAAGGAGCGTCTCCACCCCCATCGTTCAGCCCGGACTCTGAGATCCAGCGCCGAGGGTCTTCTGGCGGTTCCCTCATTGCGAGAAGTGAGGCTACAGGGAACCAGGCAGAGGGCCTTCTCGGTAGCGGCGCCCGCCCTGTGGAACGCCCTCCCATCAGATGTCAAAGAGATAAAGAATTACCTGACGTTCAGAAGACATCTTAAGGCAGCCCTGTTCAGGGAAGTTTTTAATATGTAATGCTGTACGGTTTTTAACACTGATTGGGAGCCGCCCAGAGTGGCTGGGGAAAACTCAGCCAGATGGGCGGGGTATAAATAATAAATTATTATTATTATTATTATTATTATTATTATTATTATTATTATTATTATTATTCCTCCTTGCAGAGAAATATTTGAGGTCATTGATAAGAGTCAAAATGGCTTCAGGATTACTCTCCCAAGCTATTTCAGACACATGGTTCATATACTTAGATATGTGTGCATTTATGAATATCTGTTCTATATTTGAGACCTTAAAATTCCCATAGCAATTGAGTAATGTGTATAAAGAAGGCGTAACCCACCACCAGGGATGTTGATTGAGGGCCTTTCAGGTGCTACCGTTGCCACGGCGCCCATTCAGCCTATCCAGAGTGAAGCCAAAAGAAGTCTGGCCAGTCTTCTGTGATGGTTAATCTTTTAGTTCCTGAGTCCAGGTCACAGGCTCACCCTAGTAAAGGTAAAGGGATCCCTATCTGCGTTACTCAGGTTACCCCTAGGGCCAGCTTAAAAGGTAAAGGGACCCCTGACCATTAGGTCCAGTTGTGGCCGACTCTGGGGTTGCGGCGCTCATCTCGCTTTATTGGCCTAGGGAGCCGGCGTACAGCTTCCAGGTCATGTGGCCAGTAGGACTAAGCCGCTTCTGGTGAACCAGAGCAGCGCACGGAAATGCCGTTTACCTTTCCGCTGGAGTGGTACCTATTTATCTACTTGCACTTTGACATGCTTTTGAACTGCTAGGTTGGCAGGAGCAGAGACCGAGCAACAGGAGCTCACCCCGTCATTGCGGGGATTCAAACCGCCGACCTTCTGATCGGCAAGTCCTGGGCTCTGTGGTTTAACCCACAGTGCCACCCACATCCCTTATCTGAAGAACATAGGAATGTCCTATTTAATACTAACAACAACAGCAATAACAATACAGTGGTACCTTGGTTCTCAAACGCTACTCAGCTTCAAAAAAAAAAAAGTGTCCCTGGATTCATCGAAGAAAATCTGGTAACCATAGGCTACACAGCTTTGAGCCACCAGAGATCTTGATACCCTCCAAGTGTCCCTATTTCCCAGGGACGTCTCTGATTTAGACAAGCAGTGCCGGTTTCTGATTTGTTTTTTTTATATATATAATAATATTTATTAAGTTTTTGTTCACACAATAAAAAACATACATAATGACATAGTATTTTCCGATATCCACATTTCATTCTCATCTTTGGACTTCCTCACATCTCTTGTTCCTGCATCCTAAAACTCATAAATTTTACTAGCAAATTATTAACTTGTTTCAATTCATATAATATATTTTTCCAATATTAAATCTCAGATTTTAGAATTTAAATCACTCTTTTGAAGACTCAGTTATAACAATTTATCCAAAATTTGTCTTTTCTTTCAATTACAATTAGATTTGTATTCCTTGTAGCTAATTTGTTGGAGCCATTCTATTGCTAATCTTACATCTTTCTTAACATTCATACAATTTACAATATTTTTGTATATAGTCCTTAAATTTCTTCCATTCCTCCTCCATCAGTTCTTCTCCCAGATCTCGGATTCTGCTAGTCATCTCCGCCAGTTCCATATAGTCCATCAGTTGCATCTGCCATTCTTCCAGTGTGGGCAAATCTTGAGTTTTCCAGCTTTTGGCGATGAGTATCCTTGCTGCTGTTGTAGCATACATAAAAAAGGTTTGATCCTTCTTTTGCACACTCTGGCCGACAATGCCTAAAAGAAAGGCCTCTGGTTTCTTAGGGAAGGTATACTTAAATACCTTTTTCAGCTCATTATATATCATTTCCCAGAAAGCCTTCACTCTAGGGCAAGTCCACCAGAGGTGAAAGAATGTTCCTTCAGCTTCTTTACACTTCCAACATTTATTGTCAGACACATGATATATCTTTGCAAGCTTGACTGGAGATATGTACCACCTATATATCATTTTCATAACGTGCCGGTTTCTGATTTGATCCCAGAAGGCCCCGCTTTTCCTTAGAACGTCCCTATTTTCATCAGAGAAATGTTGGAAGGGATGGAATTATCCGACCCCCGAGACATCTCAAGGCAATCCTGCGTAGGGAAGCTGCTTAATGTTTTGTTACGTTGTACTGTGGAGAGTGTATTAACTTATGGTCTGTGTGTGTGGTTTGGGAGCTGCACGGTCAGGGAAAAAACAATGCTGTCCAGGATTGTAAAGACTGCGGAGAGAATAATTGGGTGCACTCTTCCCACCTTGGATCAAATCTACGCTTCCAGGTGCCGTAAGAAAGCTGCAGAGATAGCGCAGGATAATGCGCACCCCAGAAATGATCTCTTTCAGCTTCTGCCTTCTGGAAGAAGGTCCAGGGTTATAAAGGCCAGGACTAGCCCTCTGAGAAACAGTTTCTACGCAAATGCAATTCTGGTTCTAAATGCAGCATAAGGAGTCTCTATAGTATATTGTATTTTAAGATGGGGTTTCAGAGTTTTGGGGGCTTTTTGAATGCATTATGTAGGTTTTTAAAATTTCATTGTTCTGTATGGGACAATGACAATAAAGATATCATATTGTCTTGTATATATGTTGGAAGTTGCCCAGAGCGGCTGGGGAAACCCAGTCAGATGGGCATAAATAGTAAAATAATCCTTATGGAATGGGGCATCCCTATTTTCATCGGAGAAATGTTGGAGGGTACAATCTCCTGGTGTTATTTACGGGCCTTGCAGGGTTGGTTGAAGCAGCAGGAGGAATGACGTGGCAGTGGGGTGGGGGTGTTACACTCCCAGTTGCGAATCTTGACATCTGCCGTCCAGATGGGCGAGGGACCAGCTGAGCCGAGAGGCATTTTGCAGAAAGCAAAGGCCACTCAGCCTTCTGGGTTAAGGCAGTGATGCCCTGGCCATCTGTTCAGCTCAGTGCATGCCAGTGGCATTGGGCAGTAGCACAGAGGTGGGGGTTGGGGGGTGGGCTGTCTCAACCGGCAGGCCAGTTTTGGCCCAACAGGGCTATTGGCAAAACTTATTTGGTGTTTCGCAACTTTCTGACTAGTTGCAAGACCTTAGCCAGACCTAGCAGAGTAGACGCAGAATCCACGGAAGCAATTGGCGACTTGGCTGCAGACAGGATAGACGAAGCAGGAACCAGGAACTTGTAGTTAGGTGTTTATATTATATACAGTGGACTATCCCTGATCTCCTGCCCCGTTACCGCTTTGTTTTGAGTGATTGGGGGAATCACGGGCGGGCAGCCGTTGTCCAGGAGGGGCATAAGGCACGCAGTTTCTCTGCCAGGCAATTCCGTTTTCAATGGAATCCCCAATGGGATTAGTACTGAACAGTGTGGCCCCATAGTGCCAGGCAGCTTCTGGTTCGCCTTACTATTCAGGGAGGGCTATTGCTCAATAGCAGAGAATCAGTCTTGCCTGAAGAATATCTCTGGTTCAAGTCGAGGCATCTCCAGGTAGGGCTGGGAAAAGTCTCCCTGTCTGAAGCCTCAGAAAGAGTCACTGACAGTAAAAGTAGACAGTACTGAACCAGACTGGTCGGACTTAGAAGTATAGGGTTGTTGTTGTTTAGTCATTTAGTCATGTCCGCCTCTTCATGACCCCATGGACCAGAGCACGCCAGGCACTCCTGTCTTCCACTGCCCCCCTCAGTTTGGTCAAACTCATGCTGGTAGCTTCGAGAACACTGTCCCACCATCTCGTCCTCTGTCGTCCCCTTCTCCTTGCGCCCTCCATCTTTCCCAGCATCAGGGTCTTTCCCAGGGAGTCTTCTCTTCTCATGAGGTGGCCAAAGTATTGGAGCCTCAGCTTCAGGATCTGTCCTTCCAGTGAGCACTCAGGGCTGATTTCCTTAAGAATGGATGCGTTTGATCTTCTTGCAGTCCATGGGACTCTCAAGAGTCTCCTCCAGCACCAGAATTCAAAAGCATCAGTTCTTCAGCGATCAGCCTTCTTGATGGTCCAGCTCTCACTTCCATACATCACTACTGGGAAAACCATAGCTTGAACTATACGGACCTTTGTTGGCAAGGTGATGTCTCTGCTTTTTAAGATGCTGTCTAGGTTTGTCATTGCTTTCCTCCCAAGAAGCAGGCGTCTTTTAATTTCATGACTGCTGTCACCATCTGCAGTGATCATGGAGCCCAAGTAAGTAAAATCTCTCACTGCCTCCAATTCTTCCCCTTCTATTTGCCAGGAGGTGATGGGACCATTGGCCATAATCTTCGTTTTTTTGATGTTGAGCTTCAGACCATATTTTGTGCTCACCTATTTCACCCTCATTAAAAGGTTCTTTAATTCCTCCTCACTTTCTGCCCTCAAGGTTGTGTCATCTGCATATCTGAGGTTGTTGATATTTCTTCTGGCAATCTTACTTCCGGCTAGGGATTCAAACTTGCCCCAAACTTGGGCCTTGACTTCCAGGATTTCCAACCAGAAGAGCACAGCTGCCCATGTTCCCAAATGTTCCTATTATGTTATGGTTTCCTATTAGGAGCTGGCAAGTCCAGCCACTTTCCCCTGGGAGCAGACTCTGGTGTCCAGGCCTCCCACGGCGCCCTAA
Source organism: Podarcis gaigeae (assembly GCF_964106915.1). Taxonomy (NCBI): domain Eukaryota; kingdom Metazoa; phylum Chordata; class Lepidosauria; order Squamata; family Lacertidae; genus Podarcis; species Podarcis gaigeae. Next base: position 6,304,882 of record NC_139696.1, on the reverse strand, counting down.
ACAACTGCTGTCCCTTGGCAGACCTGCTGGCCCCTTCATCATCTCGCTCTGGTTAATGGATTTCCCCGTTTCAAGGCTCAGAACTAAGGTTTCGCTTTCCAGATTAGAAGCCCACAAAGCAAAGTTCTCCACCCACGTGGGTTTCAGCTACGGGTCAGCGCTGGTTGAAGACAGCTGGGAAAGGCCAACGTTATCGTGTCCTGGGTCTCAGTGACGGGACAAGACAGAAAGCAGACAGGGCACTTGAGAACCAAAGAAACTTCATTCATCAATGCTTATCTCCATCAGCACGTAGAGGGGGGAATGGGGAAGAAGTCATGTGACCCTTAATGGGATGGCGGTCAAAGATTTCCATTAGAAGCTCCTCTGAGATCTTCAGTCCCAACGGCTGCTGCAATGAGCTTTTCTCCTTGACTGACCTCCAAGGCTTATCTTGACAAGGTGATGACTGAAGTCTGGCTGGAGATCGAGGGAGGCTTCCCCAGTACATCGAAACCACACCGTGTGTGGCCTCCCCAGCACCAGCACCCATGTTCAACACAAGGCCTGATTAGATAACGTCAACATCGGAGCAAAGCCATGCTTTCTTTGACCAGCGTGGAGGCAGGGCAGGATCAAGGGAGGTCCCTTGGGCTGCAGTGGCAGAAAATGTTGAAAGCAGTTATTTCTATAACTATTAGAATCGTAGAGTTGACAGCAAGAAGATCAAACCGATCCATTCTGAAGGAAATCAGCCCTGAGTGTACACTGGAAGGACAGATCGTGAAGCTGAGGCTCCAAGACTTTGGCCACCTCATGAGAAGAGAAGACTCCCTGGAAAAGACCCTGATGCTGGGTAAATGGAGGGCACAAGGAGAAGGGGACGACAGAGGACGAGGTGGTGGGACAGTGTTCTTGAAGCTACCAGCATGAGTCTGACCAAACTGCGGGAGGCAGTGGAAGACAGGAGTGCCTGGCGTGCTCTGGTCCAGGGGGTCACAAAGAGTCGGACACGACTAAACGACTCAACAACAACAACACCACAAAGAACTCATAACCCACCTACTTTCAGCAGCCAGAAGCATCATAGCCAGACACTGGAGAGACCTGTCAAGAGTAAGCATGGACCAATGGTACCAAATAGTATGGGAATCAGCCCTACTAGAAAAATTAACAATAATCTGAAACTGACACGGGGACAAATAGAAGAAGACACCTTCCTTGGAGGTTTTTAAGCAGAGGTTGGATGGCCATCTGTTTTGTATGCTTTAGCTGAGATTCCTGCATTGGCAGAGGACTGGATTAGATTCCCGTTGGGTCCCTTCCAATTAAGATTGTATGATTCTTTTTAATGTTTAAGGAACAACTCTGCCCCCCCAAACACTTGGTAGATGTGTGTGGTGTCGTCGGCCCATCACCAAGGACATTTGTAAGCACCCTCCATTAAAATTGTTGTTGTTGTTGTTTAGTCGTTTAGTCGTGTCTGACTCTTTGTGACCCCATGGCACTCCAGGCACTCCTGTCTTCCACTGCCCCCCTCAGTTTGGTCAAACTCATGTTATTAGCTTCGAGAACACTGTCCAACCATCTCGTCCTCTGTCGTCCCCTTCTCCTTGTGCCCTCCGTCTTTCCCAGCATCAGGGTCTTTTCCAGGGAGTCTTCTCTTCTCCTGAGGTGGCCAAAGTCTTGGAGCCTCAGCTTCAGGATCTGTCCTTCCAGTGAGCACTCAGGGCTGGTTTCCTTCAGAATGGAGAGGTTTGATCTTCTTGCAGTCCATGGGACTCTCAAGGGTCTCCTCCAGCACCAGAATTCAAAAGCATCCATTCTTCGGCGATCAGCCTTCTTTATGGTCCAGCTCTCACTTCCATACATCACTACTGGGAAAACCATAGCTTTTACTATACGGACCTTTGTTGGCAAGGTGATGTCTCTGCTTTTTAAGATGCTGTCTAGGTTTGCCATAACCTTTCTCCCAAGGAGCAGGCGTCTTTAAATTTCGTGACTGCTGTCACCATCTCCAGTGATCATGGAGCCCAAGTAAGTAAAATCTCTCACTGCCTCCATTTCCTCCCCTTCTATTTGCCAGGAGGTGATGGGACCAGTGGCTATTTTTAGATCTGCTCTGGCTGCCATTTTGTTGTTCCGAGGGGAGAAAGAAAGAGAGAAAAGAATATGACATCAGAAGTGTGTGAGTCAATGGTACGAATGAGCAAATGTTTCCGCTGTGGCCCGATTCTAAGGCAATAACCATCACAATTCAAACTCCATATTTCAAAAGGACCAATTTAATAATTCAGGGTGTTGATGGCAGGGCAGCGGCCGGAAACTCTCTTACTTCACTTTTTTGCAACATCTGTCTGGAAGGAGTGCCAAACAGACAATATATGTGGGTTGTATCCATCTAGCTCAGCCTCAGAACTGAGCCCTGCCCATGGATTCTGTTAAGTTGTGGGTGAACATATCAGACGACACAGCGATTCTTCAAACAGCTCTTGTTTATTCACAGGCCAGAACAGAACTGAACTGAAGGGTTCAGTCAGCCTGCTTATATAGAGCTCCAGTACAACGTAACTGTAACAACTTTCTAAAACTATCCAATCACTGGACGTCACTTTCGATCCCTTATCTGCAAAACTATCTACAGTATCCCCCTGCTGGCCCAGGGTGAGAACTTCAGTACATAACGGATTCCACAGGGTGAATTTGGGCAACTGGATCTAGCCAGCGATAGTCCCAGATTTACAGAAGCTGTCCTGGTTTCTGATTTGATCTTGAAATGTCCTGCTTTCCCTTAGGACATCCCGATTTTCATCACATAAATGTTGGAGGGCATAGAGAGGTGCCGGAACTGAGTTCTGGTGACTTCCAGCTGAAAAAAAGCCCTTGAATTATGCAACCCCCCAAGCCAAGGAGATAAGTAACTATAAGTAACCTGTAAAAGACACCTGAAGGCAGCCAGGTACAGAGAAGTATTTTTAATGCTTTATGTTTCATTATGTTTTTATCTATGTTGGAAGCTGCCCAGAGTGGCTGGGTCAACCCAGTCAGATGGGTGGGGTATAATATTAATATCAATATATCAATATATCAATATATCAATACTGATATATTGATATATTAATTTATTAATATATTAATAGAATAGGTGTCCCTATTTTCATTGGAGAAACGTCGGATGGTATGAAACAGGTGGAGACACATGCTCAGTAAATGGGGACTCAGCTATACAGCAGCCAGAAAAATATTTTAAATGTGATGTGCAATATACAAATTTGGCACTAGATGGCGGCAGTGAGCTATGCAAAATTTGATGTATTTTTCAAACCTTTTTTTTTAAAAAAAAAAAAACATTTCCACAGTGTTTTTTTTTCAATAGGCATGTAGGGGTCATCCGGGAGCTACCGAAGAGCAACAAAGCTTGGATCCGAACCTTGACCCGCGATGCGGCTGGGCAGCGTTCGAAATTTCTTTGCCACATTCTGGCACAGGCTGGGCTTTCGCACATCTATCTCTGCTTTCAGAGCAGCAAGGCCTATTTTGGAAAGTTAACCCCCCCCACACACACACACACACACCGAGAGAAATAACGAAAGCACACGTGAGCGAGTTGCTGACATTTACAAGGTGATGAAGCGATAAGGCTGGGAGCTGGAGCAGGCGGGTGACGGGTGAGAGGCAGCTAGGCCACATGCTTGTTCTATTCAGCTTCCACTTCAGCAAAGCCGAGCGCTTATCTCCCAACGCCGGCCAGAGAGGAGAGGCCAGCTGTGGAGGGTTTGACTCACGAATGAGGAGAGGAATGGGCCAGCGTCAGTTTCTTGGACAAAAGTGCTTTCCGTCACGCCTCTGTTGGTAACTGTTATAGGAATTCTAAGGCCTTCTTATATATATTGTTGTCGTTTAGTCATGTCCGGCTCTTTGGGACCCCCTGGACCAGAGCATGCCAGGCATCCCTGTCTTCCACTGCCTCCCGCAGTTTGGTCAAACTCATGCTGGTAGCTTCGAGAACACTGTCCCACCATCTCGTCCTCTGTTGTCCCCTTCTCCTTGTGCCCTCCATCTTTCCCAGCATCAGGGTCTTTCCCAGAGAGTCTTCTCTTCTCATGAGGAGGCCAAAGTCTTGGAGCCTCAGCTTCAGGATCTGTCCTTCCAGTGAGCACTCAGGGCTGATTTCCTTAAGAATGGATACGTTTGATCTTCTTGCAGTCCATGGGACTCTCAAGAGTCTCCTCCAGCACCAGAATTCAAAAGCATCCATTCTTCGGCGATCAGCCTTCTTTATGGTCCAGCTCTCACTTTCATACATCACTACTGGGAAAACCATAGCTTTTACTATACCTTTGTTGGCAAGGTGATGTCTCTTCTTTCATATATATATATATATATATATATATATAATTAAATGTTCCTAAATGTACAAGGCAAACACATACATAAGTATATAAAACCACTTGTCTGAAATAGTACAGGAGAGCAATCCTGAAACCATTTTGACTCTCCCAAATGGACCTCAAATGTTTCTCTGCAAGGAGGAAGGAAATAGGAAAAGCTTTCCAATTGTCTTTGGACTGTAGGGGCTTACACCTCCCTTTGCAAATACAGCCTGGCAAGTATCTGTTAAGCTGAGCAAAGTTATCAATATGGGTAAGAGACTCAGAAACTAACACAATGTATTTTGCATGCTATTTTCACAAATGCGCAGATTTTTTTATGCATGCAAAATTTATTTGCATTATTTTCTGCATTTGTCCACTCATTGTTTGGCTGGATAACTGCGCTGCAAGAGAAGGGCATGTTTCTGTGTTTCAGTATGTGCACTGTTTCAGAAAGCGCAGGTTAAAGGGGGACCCCTGACCATTAAGTCTAGTCGTGGCCGACTCAGGGGTTGCAGCGCTCATCTCGCTTTACTGGCCGAGGGAGCCGGCGTGCAGCTTCCGGGTCATGTGGCCAGCATGACTAAGCTGCTTCTGGCAAACCAGAGCAGCGCACGGAAACACCGTTTACCTTCCCGCCGGAGTGGTACCTATTTATCTACTTGCACTTTGACGTGCTTTCAAACTGCTAGGTTGGCAGGAGCAGGGACTGAGCAATGGGAGCTCACCCCGTCGCATCAATTCGAACCACCAACCTTCTGATCGGCAAGCCCTAGGCTCTGTGGTTTAACCCACAGCGCCACCCGTGTCGTTTCAATGCAGATTTAACCAATTCCCCGCCACCACTATCCCTGACTCTTTCCCCCCCCAGGGGATAAAGACAAAGACGCAAAAAGAGGGGTATAAATAATAAAACTGTTGTTGCTGCTGCTGTTAAAAGGTGAATTTAGGGGATGGAGTGATCTCACCTATTTTGAACCTGATTGAGAAATGCTGCCCTCTAGAGGTGTATTCCAGTAGCATCCCTAATCTTTAAAAAAGTCTTGTCCCACTTTAAACAGCCACAGCTGGGCTGGATGCTTTAGCTGAGATCTCTGCATTGCAGGGGGTTGGACTAGATGAACCTTGGGGTCCCTCTACAATTCTATGATTCTATTATCACGTAAGTAAACTGGTCCCAAATTGTTAAGGGCTTTATATACTACTAGCAAAACCACAAACCTGGTCCAGCAGCAATTCAGCTAGCAGTGCAGATCTCTGAGCACGGGCATTGCATTCTAACAAGGCCTCACTTCTGCGAGCAATTGTGCTGCAGCATTCTGCCAGTTCTGGATCAACGGCGATGGAAGCCCCACATGAAGTCTATCCATTAAGCAAGCAACACATGAACTACTGTGTCAAGGCTTTATGGGAACTGCTTCTGAGTTTTTCCAGAGGTTTTTGAACTTACCGAGTGAAATTTGTTAAACAGAATTAGTTTTTTGCCTCTGCATCTCAGCCCTGCCTGAATCCTTTTCAACCGAGATAAGAACTTTAATAATAATCTGCACCCTGCTTTCCTTTCTAAATTGGACATTGTCCTAGAAGGCAAGTTACTGATCTTCTAAGCACAAAAAATGTCAGCTGGAGGTGGCCTGCACCAGATAAAACCCGAACATATGGAACATCCAGTCTAAAATCCAAAACAATAAATTCCGATAATATCCCAAAAATCAAACACAGAAGGCAGCAGCGTAAAAACATTAAAATTAAAACAGCTAATTAATATCAGCTTCAGACTCGGAGGATGAACACAGCTGGCTCCCTATTTCAGCTCCTTTATTTCGATTGCAGCTTCCTGCCGCTGCTGCTGAGTCCGCACTAAAAAATTGCCGCCAGAGGGTAGGACTCGAACCAGTGGCTTTAAAGTCCTGGAACGAAAAGTGCGGGGAGCACTGACCAAACCAGCTGGGAACTTGGTGAGGAAGGGCGTGGTTTGTACCTGATGAGCCAGAAGAGAGGGGAGATCAATGCATGTTGTTGTTGTTTAGTCGTGTCCGACTCTTCATGACTCCATGGACCAGAGCACGCCAGGCACTCCTGTCTTCCACTGCCTCCCGCAGTTTGGTCAGACTCATGTTTGTAGCTTCGAGAACACTGTCCAGCCATCTCGTCCTCTGTCGTCCCCTTCTCCTTGTGCCCTCCATCTTTCCCAACATCAGGGTCTTTTCCAGAGAGTCTTCTCTTCTCATGAGGTGGCCAAAGTCTGGGAGCCTCAGCTTCACGATCTGTCCTTCCAGTGAGCACTCAGGGCTGATTTCCTTCAGAATGGAGAGGTTTGATCTTCTTGCAGTCCATGGGACTCTCAAGGGTCTCCTCCAACACCAGAATTCAATGATCAATGCGTAGCTGTCAACTTTTCCCTTTTCATGCAAGGAATCCTATTCAGAATAAGGGAATTTCCTTTTAAAAAAAGGGAAACGTTGGCAGCTATGGATCAATGGAGGCCACGATGGGTCAGGCGGGGAGGCCGAGGATAGAGTAAGCAAGCGAGCAGAAGCAGGCTTTTAAGACTGTAAACATTTTGAGGAATGGATGAGCCCTAAGTGTGGGAAAAGAAGCGAAGGCCATTTCAGCGGCAGAGGTGGAAAGGACCACGGAAGAGGAGATTATGTAGGCTGTTCCAAACAGGGGAAAGCCCTTAAGTGCATTCTAGGAAAGCAGGAATTGCAAAGCCAGGCCTGGCTAGGGAAGAAGGATGGATCTGGCAAAGAGTTGACACGACAAGGGAGTAACAAGTCCCAGAGGACCAGCTGGGATGTTGTGCAGCAAAAACCCCTGGCCCCTGGAAAGGCAGAGTTGATGGACTGTTGCACAAGCAATGTGGACAGGAGCCTCTTTCTTCAGAGGCACGAAGGGGAGGTCCAAAAGGCATGTTTCTGTTCAGAGTGTCAGCCAGCCATGTCCTCCCTCCAGAGTACTCCATTCCGTCTGTCCCCTGGTTTCCCATTCCCTGTTATGTACCGAAGTTCTCACCCTGGGCCAGCAGGAGGGTACTGTAATTATGCAAAAAAGGGATCGAAAGTGACGTTCAGTGATTGGACAGTTTTAGAAAATTGTTACAGTTACGTTGTACTGGAGCTCTATATAAGCAGGCTGGCTGAACCCTTCAGTTCAGTTCTGTTCTGGCCTTTGAATAAACAAGAGCTGTTTGAAGAATCGCTGTGTCTGATATGTTCACCCACAACATAACATTCCCCCCTACTCTCCTACTACCTTGGTTCTCAAACGCCTTGGTACTCAAGCAACTTGGAACCCAAACTGTTGAATAGTGGAAAAGATGGACGAAGGACACAGCTCTGTTGGATTGTCTTTATTGCAGCGGTTAGAACTGCTCCTGGAATCAGACTGATTGCAACCTAGCTGGCTGCTTTATATAATACTAAGTACCGTGAAACAGTAACAACTCACAACTAGCTAACCAATCAGGAGCGACAGTTGTCAATCCTTCATTTACATACTGGTGGCCCTGAGTGAGAACTGCTACTAATCTTAATACATAACACAAACACTGCAAACCCGGAAGTAAGTGTTCTGGTTTGCAAACATTTTTCAGAAGCCGAACATGCTGCATTTTGAGTGTTACGCTGAGGTTTGTCTGTTTTCGCTATTTATTTTGCGTTTTTGTTTCTGCGGCTCCTTTTCGTTTCCTTTTTGTGACTGCGTGGAACCCACTTCAGCTACTGGTTGATTGATTGTGTTACTGCAGTAGAGTGATACCTCTGGTTACGTACTTAATTTGTTCTGGAGGTCTGTTCTTAACCTGAAACTGTTCTTAACCTGAGGCACCACTTTAGCTAATGGGGCCTCCTGCTGCCGCCGCACCGCGATTTCCGTTCTCATTCTGAAGCAAAGTTCTTAACCTGAGGTACTATTTCTGGGTTAGCAAAGTCTGTAACCTGAAGCGTATGTAACCTGAAGCATCTGTAACCCAAGGTACCACAGTACATTGTTTATTGCTTTCATTTAATGGATCAATGGTCTCGTTTATATAGTAACATTCATGTTCAATTGCTGTTCCTGGGGGTTGTTTTTAAAAGTCTGGAACGGATTGATCCGTTTTGCATTGCTTTCTATGGGAAAGCGTGCCTTGGTTTTGGAACGCTTTGGTTTTGGAACGAACTTCCGGAATGCATTAAGCTTGAGAACCAAGGTACCACTGTATTGGACTACTGAACATGCAGATTTCTCATTGGGTAGCTGTCTGTGGGCAGAGGCTCTTTTAGGCTTCCTTTTCAAAATAATTTTTGTACTTCTGCAAACCCTGGGTTTTGCACGCACCCCGGCATCTGATTCCCCCTGCCCTTTCGGCTCCATCCAAGCCCCACGGCATTTTCGGGCTTGGATGCAGGAGGAGGAAGCAGGGAGCTGGGGTGTGCAAATGCTTGGTAGAAGATGGGTGTGCTGGGCCCAGGGGTAACCCAAGAACTACGGTCCAGGTCCAATCCAGAATCTGTAGGTTCAGCTAGGAGTCAGTCCAACAGGGTCAAGGCAGGTCATAAGGCAGGAAACCAGGCAAGAACAGGTACAGGATCTCAGGTACAGGATCTGGAATACAGCAATGTTGCTCCCGCAACCTGGGGCGGGGTCCAACAGCCTTTTAGCTTTGTGGGGGTAATGGCCGGTCCTGATCCCCCGGCGACTCACCTCCCTGTCTTGCCCGAAGGCAAGCACTCCTCTTGCAAGTACTCAGGTCTCTCCTCTCTCAGACCTTAGTCTCTGCAGCTTGGGAGACGTCGTAGGTCACTAGACCCAGGGGCCGCCTCAGCCTCCCCTGACCCAACCGGTAGTGGAGCAGCTGTAAGTGATGGCCCAGCTGGAGGCAACGAGGTCATCCCTGCATCTGGAGCCAGGGCAGGCTCAGGCCCCTGACTCGGCCCAGCTGGTGCTTGTTGCAGGGGAACCTGTGCAGACTGGGACTCTTCAGGATCAGGCCCCAGGCTTGGTTCAGATGATGCCTGAGGCAAAGAATCCGGTGCAGACTGAGACTCCTCTGGTTCCAAGTCCGAACCCGAGTCCCAGGCCATCACACTGGGTTGGACGACGAGGCAATTCACTGGGAAATGCCTCGTAACTTTCTGATGACCCCCAAAGATTCATACAATCATATTGGGTTCATTGAGCTGGAAGGGGACTTATATGTTGTCTAGCCTAGACCCTGCTTATCACAGGAAAATGACAACCTCCTTCTTCCTCTTCTTCCTCTTCTTCTTCTTTGGCGATCCCTCGTACCCGAGTAAGATTGTCTCCCATAAACACGGTTTTAACAATGAGTCCGTAAGTGACTGTGGAGGCCAATTCTGGATCCACACGTCCTTCCGTAGTGGGGACATAGGTTTCCAGGTGGGAGTTGATCATGATGAGGGTTTGCCAAACATGCCTTCCTCTTAGCGCATTTCTTATAAACGCCACCTCCAACTCCTCGAAAGATTCCATCAACGGCGTCTCCGAAAAATTCTACACATCACCTGGGAAGACAGGTGAACTCATGCCAGCGTACTGGAAGATGCAAAGATGTTGAAGGAATGATTCTTCAACATCAGCTTCGTTGGACTGGTCATGTTGTGCGGATGCCTGACTATCTTCTTCAAAAGCAACTACTCTATTCCGAACTTAAAAATGGGAAGCGTAATGCTGGTGGTCAACAAAAGAGGTTCAAAGACTCTCGCAAGGCAAATCTTAAAAAATGTAGTGTAAACACTGACAACCGGGAAACACTGGCCTGCGATCGCTCCAATTGGCAACCACAGTATCCATAAGGATATAAGGAAGACTTGCAGAATCAGGCCAAAGACCCATCTAGTCTAACGTCCTGTTCTTGATCTAAGGTGGCAGCTGAAACGGCTTGTTCACTGCACTTTTTTGTTTTGTTTCCTAAGTTAAACACAGTTATTGCTTCGATAGCCTTGGCCTTAAGGTGGTTTGCGCGTGTGATTTTCTGACAGGCAAAGGCAAAAGAGAGCCATTTGTTAAAACTAATTGGGCAAACCGAGCCTAATAGTTGCATAAACTACACAGGGCTCTTGTTCAAGGGCAAAGCCGAAAGGGGATTAAGAGGCCATCGCTAACAAGGCTTTCCTGCTCCTTGAAATTATAACCCTCCAGCAATGTGCTGAAGGCTGGGGGTCCAAGCCCCAATTTGCTTGAAAAGCTCTGGGCCCCTGAACATACACAAGCAAAGGGAGTAACTGATATTCTTAACATATATCCCATACTTGAAGCCACATCCAGATAATAATCCCCCTTCCTTGCCCGTATGGAGATCTCTCAACGACACAAATTGCAAAAACCTTTTAGCACGAGAGAGATTTGCTGTCCAAGCTGGTTCTCTAAACGTTCCCATCCTTCAGGAGTGAGGAAAGTTTTCAGTCCAGAGGATATTTCCAACGGAACAACATTCCCGGGGGGCTGTTTGCCCAGTTGTGGGTGGGACGGACCAGGGGGGAAAGGTGGGGAGGAAGAGAGTCAAAAGTGCGAGGAGCAACGGGTGTGGTTCTTGCCTTTGTGCAAACCCCTACATTCCAGTTGTTGCACAAGTCAGGTGCTTCGATATCCCACACATCCCTCGATCCATGGGTGTGTTGTTGTTGTTGTTTGGTCGTTTAGTCGTGTCCGACTGTTCGTGACCCCCTGGACCAGAGCACGCCAAGCACTCCTGTCTTCCACTGCCCCCTATAGCTTGGTCAAACTCATGTTAGTAGCTTCAAGAACACTGTCCCACCATCTCATCCTCCGTCGTCCCCTTCTCCTTGTGCCCTCCATCTTTCCCAACATCAGGGTCTTTTCCAGGGAGTCTTCTCTTCTCCTGAGGTGGTCAAAGTATTGGAGCCTCAGCTTCAGGATCTGTCCTTCCAGTGAGCACTCAGGGCTGATTTCCTTCAGAATGGAGAGGTTTGATCTTCTTGCAGTCCATGGGACTCTCAAGAGTCTCCTCCAGCACCAGAATTCAAAAGCATCAATTCTTCGGCGATCAGCCTTCTTGATGGTCCAGCTCTCACTTCCATACAACACTACTAGGAGAACCATAGCTTTTACTATACGGACCTTTGTTGGCAAGGTGATGTCTCTGCTTTTTAAGATGCTGTCCAGGATTTTTGTTCTTTTTTATTGTTGTTGTTGTTAATGCATAGGACCTATTTTCATCAGGGAAATGTTGAAGGGGATGGAATAGGACGTTCCTATTTTCATGGGAGAAATGTTGGAGGGCATGGAAGAGGACGTGCCTTTTTTCATCAGGGAAATGTTGGAGGGTTGTTTGCAGATGTATAGCTGAGTTCTTCAGGAACCCCTGGAACAAAATTGATTATTTTTGTTTGTTTGTTTTTAAGAGTGCAATTTTATTCCAAATGCAGAAATCTGAATTTCCTTGAGGCAGGATTTGCAGGGACCGAGGACATTTGCATAGATTGCAGCTGGTAATTTGGACATGGGAGACATCCCACAGACTTATGTAAGGATCCGGTTAGTTAGACGATGAACCAGAAGGCTGCAAAAATCCCATCCATCTCTTTCCCCAAACTAAGCATAGGAACAGAAAAGGCATGTGCTACCCTCTTCAGGTAGTGACACCAAACTGCATGCAAGCGATTTTTTTAAGGACATAATTTTCATTTATATTCAACTCTTTTTTTTTTCTCCACAGAGCTTTGCACAAGTTTTAAGTCGAGCCTTTAGCCTATCCCATTACGGCTTTGACCTTTTGTACCTTTTAAAATCATGGCCACTGGACCTATCACCTCCTGGCAAATAGAAGGGGGAGAAATGGAGGCAGTGACAGATTTTACTTTCTTGGGCTCCATGATCACTGCAGATGGTGACAGCAGCCACGAAATTAAAAGACGCTGCTTCTTGGGAGAAAAGCAATGACAAACCTGGACAGCATCTTAAAAAGCAGAGACATCACCTTGCCAACAAAGGTCCGTATAGTTAAAGCTCTGGTTTTCCCAGTAGTGATGTATGGAAGTGAGAGCTGGACCATAAAGAAGGCTGATCGCCGAAGAATTGATGCTTTTGGATTGTGGTGCTGGAGGAAACTCTTGAGAGTCCCATGGACTGCAAGAAGATCCAACCTCTCCATTCTGAAGGAAATCAGCCCTGAGTGCTCACTGGAAGGACAGATCCTGAAGCTGAGGCTCCAAGACTTTGACCACCTCAGGAGAAGAGAAGACTCCCTGGAAAAGACCCTGATGTTGGGAAAGATGGAGGGCACAAGGAGAAGGGGACGACAGAGGACGAGATGGTGGGACAGTGTTCTCAAAGCTACCAGCATGAGTCTGACCAAACTGCGGGAGGCAGTGGAAGACAGGAGGGCCTGGCGTGCTCTGGTCCAGGGGGTCACAAAGAGGCGGACACGACTATATGACTAAACAACAACAACAACCTTTTAAAATTGCTGCTGCAACATTTTGCTAGTGGTAGTCTTATTGAGGTTTTTTTAATAAATGAGTGAGTGAGTGAGTGAGTGAATGAATAAATAAAATAAAATAAAATAAAATAAAATAAAATAAAATAAAATAAAATAAAATAAAATAAAATAAAATAAAATAAATAAAATAAAAAAGTTTTATTGAATTTTGTTTTTATTATCTTTTTCCATAAATCACATCGAGGTTTGCTGCTTCCCAAACACAAAATCAATGCCATTTTTATTCTTTCTCCCGTCTATAATAATAAAATAAAATAATAATAATAGTAATAATATATTTATACCCCGCCCAATTCCAATTAAGCCCCGCCCTCCGAGGCACCGCCCTCCCGCTTTCCCCCAATCCCAACCCGCCTTTCCCCCTAAGCCCCGCCTCTCCCTCCTTCCCAACATTCTCTCCCTCGCAAGGTAAAAACAGCGGCGGGAGCTTAGACGGAAACCTCCGGCAGGGGGCGCTAGAATCCTTCGCCCTTCCTCCTTCCTCCCTGGTCGGCGTCGCTCTAGGAACCTCGGCCTCCGCGCTCCAGGGAGAGGAAGCGGAAGCGGCCGGGGAGCTTCCGGTTCGGGACCGGAAGCGGTGGAAGCCACGCTGCCGGGTGGTCGCGCTCCGTGTCTGAATTGCTCGGCAGGCGGAGGGTGTGGGCCTGGGGGGGTCTGTGGGGGTGCGGCCCTCGCCCCCGCCCCAATGGAGGCTGCTGGGGTGGCCCCTATCAGAGCCCAGTGAGTATTAGGGTGCCCCCTCCGCACCCCAAACCTTCCCTAGACCCCCCTCCCTCCTTCCCTGCCCAGCTTCTGCACCCCAAAGAACATAGGAAGCCGCCCTATGCTGAACCCATTGGTCGCTCTGTAGCTCCTGCACTGACAGGCAACGTCCTCCCTGGGGGTGGGGGGCGTGTGACCTTGGAATGTTAATTATAATTATAATTTATTTTCCATACCACACCCATTTGGCTGGGTTTCCCCAGCCACTCTGGGCAGCTCCCATTAGAATATTACCATGGGCCTGCTCAGTCCTAGGCTGATGCCCAAACAATAATAATAATAATAATTTATTATTTATACCCTGCCCATCTGGGCAGCTCCCACTAGAGTATTAGCATGGGCCTGCTCAGTCCTAGGCCGATGCCCAAATAATAATAATAATAATAATTTATTATTTATACCCTGCCCATCTGGGCAGCTCCCACTAGAGTATTAGCATGGGCCTGCTCAGTCCTAGGCCGATGCCCAAATAATAATAATAATAATAATTTATTTTTTATACCTTGCCCATCTGGCTGGGTTTCCCCAGCTACTCTGGGCATCTCCCATTAGAATATTACCATGGGCATGCCCAGTCCTAGGCTGATGCCCAAATAATAATAATAATAATTTATTTATACCCTGCCCATCTGGCTGGGTTTCCCCAGCCACTCTGGGCAGCTCCCATTAGAATACAGTGGTACCTCGGGTTAAGAACTTAATTCGTTCTGGAGGTACTATTTCTGGGTTGGTGGAGACTGTAACCCGAAGCATCTGTACCACTGTATTACCTTGGGCCCGCCCAGTCCTAGGCTGATGCCCTAATAATAATAATAATTTATTATTTATACCGCACCCATCTGGCTGGGTTTCCCCAGACACTGTAGGCGGCTCCAAACAGAATATTAAAAACACAATAAAACGTCAAACAATAAAAACTTCCCTAAACAGGACTGCCTTCAGATGTTTTCTAAAAGTCAGATAGTTGTGTATCTCCTTGACATAGGAGGGCATTCCACAGGGTGGGTGCCACTACCGAGAAGGCCCTCAGAGCTGGACTTAAGTCTCCGTCCTGGACGATGGGGTGCAGACACTCCTTCAGGGATACTGGGCCCAAGGGCACTTAGGGCTTTCAAGGTCAGCACCAATTGGGGGGTTTGAACCCGAGGCCTTCTGCACGCCACTCTGGGCGGTTCCCATTAGAATATTACCATGGGCCTGCCCAGTCCTAGGCTGATGCCCAAATAATAATAATAATAATTTATTATTTATACCCTGCCCATCTGGCTGGGTTTCCCCAGCCACTCTTGGTGCCTCCCAGCAGAATATTATACACACGATAAATACATCAAACATTAAAAACTTCCCTAAACAGGGCTGCCTTCAGATATCTTTTAAAAGTCAGATGGGAGGACGTTGCACAGGGCAGGGGCCACCACTGAAAAGGCCCTTTGCCTGGTTCCCTGTAACCTCACTTCTCGCAGGGAGGGAACCGCCAGAAGGCCCTCGGAGCTGGACCTCAGGGGTGCAGGGCTGGACAATGGGGGTGCAGACGCTCCTTCAGGTATACTAGGCCAAGGCCGTTTAGGGTTTTCAAAGTCCACCAACTGGGGGGTTTGAACCCAAGGCCTTCTGCATGCAAAGCAGGGAGCCCTCCTTTCCACTGACTGTAACCCCCCCCCAAAAAAAAAGAAAACCAACCACCTTCATTTTCCCCTTCAACACCACCACCCCCAATTTCAGGCTGCTGACCCTGGCTGGATCTGCTTCCCCTGTCAACCCCCACCCTGGTAGGAAGCCGTTAAAAGCAACAACGCAGAGCAGCAGATCGGCACTGGGTTTTTGGTTTTTTATTGGTATATAACTGGTTGAAAGCCTCTGAATGGTGGTGGTGGTTTGTTTTTTCAAACAAAGTTTCTCATCAGATAAAAATAGCAATTGGCCGGTTTTAAAAAGCGGGAAGGTGAGGAGGGTTAAACTCTCAGTCACATTGCAAAACAGACCATGCACATCCCCCAACAGAGCTCTTTGCCTAGAAAAAGCTGCCTCATGCCCAGTTGGAGCACATTTCTGTCGGAGGGAGTGTGCCATGGTCTAATGCAAAGCAGGGAGGGTCTTCCCCAGTTTAGAACCTTTCCAAGGAAGATGAGCCTGGAGTTCCCCCACATGCAAAGCACATTCACTGTTAAAAAGCTGTAGTTTCTGATAATCTGCCTACCAAGTGGTGCAGCAATAAAACCGCTAGCACATTTGCAGAACTAAGCCAGGTTTCAAATTGGATGGGGGGGGGGACTGCATTTTGGGAATTCTTGGATTACAACTCTTCATTTCTATAACAATGGTTGCAAAGCAAATTGTATCTTGGTAGCTTTGCAACATGTGCAGCAGGGCTTCCCTTATAGGAGAATCCCATTTCCTATGAATGCCTCTGTTTGAATGTTTCCTAAACCCATAACCTTCATTCATGATACAAATCTCTGATGGGTCATTTTCTCTTTTAAAAAGACAAACACATATGCATGGAGCTTCTTGGAGCGTGTGTGGGGGGTTTTCATTTTTATTTCAGAGCCCACATGGTGGTGTAGTGACTAGAGTATTAAACTAGGTCCAGTCGTGGCCAACTCTGGGGTTGCGGTGCTCGTCTCGCTTTATTGGCCGAGGGAGCCGGCGTACAGCTTCCGAGTCATGTGGCCAGCATGACTAAGCTGCTTCTGCTGAACCAGAACAGCGCACAGAAATGCTGTTTACCTTCCCACCGGAGTGGTACCTATTTATCTACTTGCACTTTGAGGTGCTTTCAAACTGCTAGGTTGGCAGGAGCAGGGACCGAGCAACGGGAGCTCAACCCGCCGCAGGAATTCAAACCGCCGACCTTCTGATTGGCAAGTCCTAGGCTCTGTGGTTTAACCCACAGCGCCACCCGCATCCCTAGGACGTGGGAGACCTGGGTTCAAATCCCCTCTCAGCCATGAAGCTCAGTGCGTGACCTTGGAGTCAGTCACAATATCTCAGCCTTCACAGGATTGGGGAAAGATAAAATGGGGAGTAGGCAATCCTGAGACCACTGGAGATAAGATGGAAATAATAAATAAACTATTAAAAAGTTCTTGGGAGTTGGGGTGCAGATTCTTCTGATGAGAAATATTTTTGTCACCATGTGGTAAAACAGAACCCTTATACAGTGGTACCTTGGTTCTTGAACTTAATCCGTTCTGGGAGTCCGTTTGACTCCCAAAACTGTTCAAAAACCAAGGCATGGCTTCCGATTGGCTGCAGGAACTTCCTGCACTCAGTTGGAAGCTGCGTCGGATGTTTGGCTTCCGAAAAACGTTCACAAACCGGAACACTTAGTTCCAAGTTTGCAGCGTTCAGGAGCCAATTTTTTCAACAACTAAGCCGTTCTGGAACCAAGGTACCACTGTATTTAAGTTCTGAGTTAAAAACCGGCAAATCACAAAAATGTAGCCCTCTAGTGACTTAACCCCCCTCACTGTCTCTATGAAGCATCACTCGTAGGTGATGTGGTGTGGACACGGAGCTTCACAACTTTTCTCCCTTATAGGTACCTCTCTACAAAAGAAAAGTTCCACACGTACCTTGATCGGGAAGGGGAGGTGACGAATGAGAAAGATGGCGATGTGCTGGCTGCAGAGGACAGTGCAGAGAGTAATACCGGTGGAGACCTGAATGAGCCTCCTGCCAAACTGCAGAAGCTGGGAAAAGATGAAAGCAATGCAGAAGAGAAGAGCCCGCCGGAAAACAGAACTGCGAAGGATCCTCAGGGCCAAAAGAGGGCCCGGGGACAGAATAAGGGCCGCCCTTGCATGAAGCCGACTCACTACGAGAAGAACCGCCTCTGCCCTTCAGTCGTCCAGGTAAACTATGTGTGAGGATGATTAGGACTTGATGAACAGATTGACAAAATTTGAGAGCTCCTAGCCCTGTTAATGGCTTGGGGATGCTGGTGGCACTGTGGTCTAAACCTTGCCAGTCGGAAGGTCGGCAGTTCCAATCCCCTCGACGGGGTGAGCTCCCGTTGCTTGGTCCCAGCTCCTGCCAACCTAGCAATTCGAAAGCTCGCCAGTGCAAGTAGATAAATAGGTACCACTCCAGCAGGAAGGTAAACTACGTTTCCGTGCGCTCTGGTTTCCGTCACGGAAAGCCAGAGATCAGGCATAGATAAGAAAGTAAGAGTGATGAAGAAAAATTGAAAAGGTGAAAATAAAATTCTTACTGGGAATATATGTATATAACAACATCGATGATGGTTTGTATTTCATAAAAATTGTATGTTCTTGATAAGATTTTTGTTTCAACTCTCTATTCTTTCTTTTCTTTATCTTTTTCCTTTCCTTTTCTATTTCTTTGGTGTAGATCTTTTCATTATAACAGAACATTGTATTTTCATTATGTGTAATTTTTAATGTGTAAATAAAGATACATATATATTTTTTAAGGTTTTTGCCACAGGTCACTTGTTGGACGTGAGGGGGTTAAGGTGGAACTAAAGAGGAGTTTAGGGACATGGGTGGCGCTGTGGGTTAAACCACAGAGCCTAGGACTTGCCGATCAGAAGGTCGGTGGTTCGAATCCCCGCGACGGGGTGAGCTCCCGTTGTTCGGTCCCTGCTCCTGCCAACCTAGCAGCTTGAAAGCACGTCAAAGTGCAAGTAGATAAATAGGTATCGCTCTGGCGGGAAGGTAAACGGTGTTTCCGTGCGCTGCTCTGGTTCGCCAGAAGCGGCTTAGTCATGCTGGTCACATGACCTGGAAGCTGTACGCCGGCTCCCTCGGCCAATAAAGCGAGATGAGCGCCGCAACCCCAGAGTCGGTCACGACTGGACCTAATGGTCAGGGGTCCCTTTACCTTTACTATAGAGGAGGTTGCTGAATTGTAGAGTGTAAGACGACCAGGGCATGACCTGCAACTTCATACTGTCTATATTTAAAAACCTATGCTACCCTCCTTTAAAGCAGCCTCATTCTCTTGTTGAAGGAACGGGCCGAAAAGTGCTTCTTCGGCTCACGCTGCCGTTTCCTACACAGCGTCAAAGAATACATGGCCACCAAGCCGCCAGACCTGGGAGACAGCTGCATACTCTTCAAGACGTTCGGCAGGTGCATGTATGGAGTCACCTGCCGGTTTGCTGCAGCCCACCTGGGCGAGGACTATGAGAACATCATCAATGAAGGCCTTCTGAAGCAGCGGGAGGGGAAGCCGCCAGCCGTGAAGAACAGCCTGGGCAAAGACCTCCAGCAGCAGCTGCGCAAAAAGAAGTTCCCTTTCGACAAGTCCAACCAGTACCTCTGCCGCTTAGCTAAGCCCAACCACGCGAAGGGGGCTGGGAGCCAAGCAGCGGTCCCACACCCCGCCGTGGGGAGAGAGGCCACGGACTCTTCCACCTCCCCAGGAAGCGTGGATCTCAGAGCTGCAGGAGAAGAGGCGGCAAAGGTTGCTCCTTCGTCGCCAAAAGAAGGTCCTACGCTGGAGGAACCGGAGAGTCCAAGTCAGCCGCCGGCCGCAATGGGATCCGCACTCAAAACGTCTGGGGTTGTGACAGATGAAGATCTTGTGAAACTCAGGCCGTGCGAGAAGAGAAAGGTAAGGGCTGTTTGTGTTATCATATACAGTCATAACTCAGGTTACAGACGCTTCAGGTTAGACACACCGAAACCCAGAAGTACCGGAACGGGTTACCTCCAAGTTTCGGCTGTCGCGCATGCGCAGAAGCACTAAATCGTGCTTTGCGCAAAAGTGCCAAATCGCAACCCACGCGTGCGCAGATGCAACGCTGTGGGTTGCGAACGTGCCTCCCGCATGGATCACGTTTATAACCCAAGCGTCCACTGTATATTTTTTTTAGTTATTCAGAGCGATGCAGAGGTTTCACCCTCAAACCTCAGGGATGAATTAGACTCCACACACAGGACTTGAAGATGAATCTTTACAGTGGTACCTAGGGTTACATACGCTTCAGGTTACATATGCTTCAGGTTACATACTCCGCTAACCCAGAAATACTGCTTCAGGTTAAGAACTTTGCTTCAGGATAAGAACAGAAATTTTGCTCCGGTGGCGCGGCGGCAGCGGGAGGCCCCATTAGCTAAAGTGGTGCTTCAGGTTAAGAACAGTTTCAGGTTAAGAACGGACCTCCGAAATGAATTAAGTACTTAACCCGAAGTACCACTGTTCTTGTCAGGATGGCAACAATTGAGCAGTTTGCATTATTCATATATATTAAGTCCAGTGCAATGCATTTCTCGCCCTTGCGCCCAAGAGAAGGTTTAGTCCTTTTGCTTTCAAAACTCATTCGTGTTGTCGTTTAGTCGTGTCCGACTCTTCGTGACCCCCTGGACCAGAGCATGTCAGGCACTCCTGTCTTCCACTGCCTTCCACAGTTTGGTCAAACTCATGCTGGTAGCTTCGAGAACCCTGTCCCACCATCTCGTCCTCTGTCGTCCCCTTCTCCTTGTGCCCTCCATCTTTCCCAACATCAGGGTCTTTTCCAGGGAGTCTTCTCATGAGGTGGCCAAAGTATCATTCATAGCAGTGAATGAATTATTAGCCCACAGCTAATAACCTCACCCTTCCTGACCCATGACTTGTATATTCATGATTTTGTCTTACAGCTAGATCTCCGCGAGAAGCTTTATTTAGCACCTTTAACAACGGTAGGTAGATTGTTTGTTTGTTTGTTTGTTTGTTTGTTTGTTTGTTTTATAGACCTTCCTTCATCACAAGATCTCAGGGTGGTTCACAATCTAAAAAAACAAGGTAAAAGCACACACAAATAGTTAAAACAAAAACAACGAAATAATAGCCCCCTCTCCCACAAAAACATTTAAAAGGCTGTGGAATGTTAATCACCCAAAGGCCTGGTTGAAGAGTAACTTCTTCCGGGGGAAAAGCCTTTCTGGGGAAAGCATTCCACAAGCAGGGAGCCACTGCAGAAAAGGCCCCATTCTCGTGTTGCCCCACTCTGGACCTCATGTGGAGGAGGCACATGAAGAAAGGCCTCTGATGGTTATTCCTATGGGCAGGGGTGATACTTGAAGTATTACAGTCCTGAGCCATTCAAGGCTTTATAGGTCAAACCAGCACTTTGAATTAGGCCCAGAAACTGACTGGCAGCCAGTACATTCGCGCCAGGATCTCTGCAATAGACTTAAACCATCTTGTCCCAGTGAGCAACTTGGCTGCCAAATTCTGCACCGGCTGAAGTTTCCGAACTGTCTTCAGAGGCAGCCCTATGTAAAGGTAAAGGTACCCCTGCCCGTACGGGCCAGTCTTGCCAGACTCTAGGGTTGTGCACTCATCTCACTCTATAGGCCGGGAGCCAGCGCTGTCCGCAGACACTTCCGGGTCACGTGGCCAGTGTGACATCGCTGCTCTGGCGAGCCAGCGCAGCACACGGAACGCCGTTTACCTTCCCGCTGGTAAGCGGTCCCTATTTATCTACTTGCACCCAGGGGTGCTTTCGAACTGCTAGGTTGGCAGGCGCTGGGACCGAACGACGGGAGTGCACCCCGCCGCGGGGATTCGAACCGCCGACCATGCGATCGGCAAGTACTAGGCGCTGAGGTTTAACCCACAGCGCCATCTGCATCCCTAGCCCTATGTACAACGTGTTGTATTAATCTAAGCTGGAGGCTACCAGAGCATAGATGACAGTAGTTAGGCCATCCCTGTCCAGATAGGGGCGTAGCTGGGCCACCAGTCGAATCTGATGGAAGGCACTGAGGCCACCTGCGCCTTGAGTGACAGCAAGGGATCCAGGAGGACCCCCCAAGCTATGAACCTGCTCCTTCAGAGGAAGTGTAACCCCATCAAGCGCAGGTAACCTCCCATCCATCTGGCCTAGGGAACTGCCCGCTAACTGTGCCTCAGGCTGTGTCCTGTGCTTCAGTTTGTGTGTCATCAGCATACAGAGGTACCGTATTTTTCGTTCTATATGACGCACATTTTCCCCTCCAAAAATTAAGGGGAAATGTGTGTGCGTCCTATAGAGCGAATGCAGGCTGTGCCGCTAAGCCCAAAGCCAGAACAGGAAGACGGAGCACTGCGGAGGGCTCTGTCTCGCTGCTCTAGCTTGGGGACGGCTGCGTGCACAGCCTCTCCAGGGCAGCGGGGCGCTGCGCTCCAAAGGCTTCAGGGATCTTTGAGGCTGGCGGTGGGGGAAAGCAGCGCTTCCCCCCACCACCAGCCCCACAAGCTCTGGTGAATGTACCTTGAACGCACCTTGTTTTAGAGGGGGAGAACAAGAAAAAAAAAATCCCTGTTCTCCCCCTCCTATGGTCTGGTGCGTCCTATGGTCCGGTGCGTCCAATGGAGCGAAAAATACGGTACCTCAGGTTACAGACTCCGCTAACCCAGAAATAGTACCTCAGGTTAAGAACTTTGCTTCAGGATGAGAACAGAAATCGGGCTCCAGCGGCGCGGTGGCAGCAGGAGGCCCCATTAGCTAAAGTGGTGCTTCAGGTTAAGAACAGTTTCAGGTTAAGAACGGACCTCCGGAATGAATTCTTAACCTGAGGTACCACGGTATATCTGACCACGTACTCCCAACTGGTATTCCAACTCCCCTTTCCTTACCCGAGAATAGCTGCCCCCGTTATTCATACGTAGCTGAATTTTTGTCACCTTTGCAAATTCTTACAGCGAAACCTGTGTGCCCCCTGGCTGCTGTGACAATTAAAGCATGCTGGTTGTGCGGGGAGAGAGAGAGAGTTCTGCTTAAGGCTTACAAAAACAAGATACAGTGGTACCTTGGGTTCTCGAACAGCCTATTTCACAAGCAACTTAGAACCTGAACGTCGCAAACCCGGAAGTGAGCGTTCCGGTTCTCGAATTTTTTTTGAAGTCGAACATGTCCTGATTTTCCGTTTTTAGTGTTGTGCTTCCGATTTTAGAGAATTGGCGCTGATTGGGCCGGCGAGGAAAAGCGTCCCAGCACCTCTCTGAAGCCCTGCCGCTTTGATGTGTGTGTGTGTGTGAGAGAGAGAGAGATCTTGAAAGACTGTGCTGATTGGGGTGGTGGGAAGAAGTGTTTTAGGGGTAGTTTTTCAATAGCCTGGAACGGATTGATCCGTTCTGCATTACTTCCTATGGGAAAACACGCCTTGGTTTTGGAACGGACTTCCGGAACGGATTAAGTTCGAGAACCAAGGTACCACTGTATCGGAACATTTGGCTGCGGTCTGGTTAGGAACAGGTGAAAAGCTGGAATTGTGAATTGGTTGAAATGGATGGAAAGAGGCCTGGCACTTAGCTGCAGCGCCAGCAGCTATTCCCATTCAGTCTTCAAACGCCTCACGTTGTGAGATCGGGCCATGTCTTTGTTTAGACGTGGTGTCTTGCTTGTGCTGGCTCGAGACCTGCCGCGAGGCAACCGTAACACTCCATTCTCCTGGTTTCTTCCGGGGATTACAGTGCGGTAACCTTGCTTTCCGAAGAATATGCAAGCGGTTTGGGGCGGACGTCACCTGCGGCGAGATGGCTGTTTGCACGAACCTGCTCCAGGGGCAGTCGTCCGAGTGGGCATTGCTGAAGAGACACAACACAGAGGATCTCTTTGGCGTTCAGGTAGATGGAAGGCAGACTCGCAATACGGCCACACTGGGGGGCGGGGGAGAGAGAACAGGAGCAAGCCGCTTCTGAGGCTAATAGAGATGGCCTTTGCTGGACTTCTCCTGGCTGCCGTCTTCTAGCCAGTGTGGTGTAGCGGTTAAGAGCGGTAGCCTCGTAATCTGGGGAACCGGGTTCGCGTCTCCGCTCCTCCACCTGCAGCTGCTGGGTGACCTTGGGCCAGTCACGCTTCTCTGAAGTCTCTCAGCCCCACTCACCTCACAGAGTGTTTGTTGTGGGGGAGGAAGGGAAAGGAGAATGTTAGCCGCTTTGAGACTCCTTAAAGGGAGTGAAAGGCGGGATATCAAATCCAAACTCTTCTACCTGGCTGCCATGATGCTCAGAAAGTGGTCCCAGTTCCCCATGGCTGGTGGCAGAGGCCGGACTGTGCTCCCTTTCACCTCTGCCTTCCCACAGCCCCTGGATGTTGGAGAAGAGAGTTCTTCCTGTTGGGAGGAGAGGGAGAGAGAAAGCTCTCTGCAGCTCCTGAAGGAGCGTCTCCACCCCCATCGTTCTGTCCGGACACCGAGGTCCAGCTCCGAGGGCCTCCTGGCAGTTCCCTCACTGCAAGAAGCAAGTTGCAGGGAACCCGGCCGAGGGCCTTCTCAGTGGTGGCACCCTCCCTGTGGAACGCCCTCCCATCAGATGTCAAAGAAATAAACAACTATCAGACTTTTAGAAGACATCTGAAGGCAGCTTTTAATATCTGATGAATTACTGTATTTTAGTATTCTGCTGGAAGCTGCCCAGGGTGGCTGGGGAAACCCAGCCAGATGGGCGGGGTATAAATATATTATTATTATTATTATTATTATTATTATTATTATTATTCCTCTGGCTGATAGATGCTCCCGCATGGGAAGCTAATAGGTCTCGATAACCCTCCCCTCCAGGAATTCCCTTTTAAGGCCATCTTTAACCAAAAGCCATTGCCAGCTTCATCGGTAGTTAGCAGAAGTAAAGGTGGAAGATGATATACTTTTGTTGAGGGTTGTTTTGTTTTTAATACAGTGGTGCCCCGCAAGACGAACGCCTCACAAGACGGAAAACCCGCTATACGAAAGGGTTTTCCGTTTTGGAGGCGCATCGCAAAACGAATTTCCCTATGGGGTTGCTTCGCAAGACGAACAAATCTTGCGAGTCCCCGCAGGGTTTTTTCGCTTCCCCCCCCCCTTTTCCTAAGCCGCTAAGCCGCTTAACAGCTGATCCGCTGATAAGCCGCTTAACAGCTGATCGCTAGAAGCCGCTAGACCGCTGTAGCGCTAATCCGCTAAGCTGTCAATGGGCTTGCTTCGCAAGACAAAAAAACCGCTAGACAAAGAGAACCGCGGAACGGATTCTTTTCGTCTTGCAAGGCACCACTGTACTGTCTCCTTGTTCTGGGTATTATAAACCCTCATTTGGAGTTGCCTTGTTCTCCTAAACGATGGTTGACACTGGCCATAGTTGGTTGCATTTAGACATAGCAGGCTGGGGCCGAGGCAGGAGCTCCCAAACTCCTTGCAGCACTGGAGGGAGGAGTGGTGGAGATCAGCCATGATGTTCATGCGATTTGCACTAGACCGTAGTCTTAAGTCTGCCATGCCTGTCTTTTCACTGTATTCTATTGATACGCTTTCTTTTGATTTATGTAATTCATGCTGAGTGGGGTGCAAACCTCAAAAAGGCGGGTTGGGGAATTCTTGCAGATAAATAGTATGGCACACATGCAATGCCTATAAGCTGCTCTCATGAGTTGGGGCACCCCTTTGACCCTCTTTCACCCTACGCCTCTGCAGCTGGAAGGAGCGTTCCCGGACACCATGACCAAGTGTGCAGAGCTGCTCAACCGGACCATCGAAGTGGATTTTGTGGACATCAATGTGGGCTGCCCTATCGACCTCATCTATAACAAGGTAGCCCATTGAGCCCTTTCAAGCACTAAAAAGGTAAAGGACCCCTGACAGTTCAGTCCATCCGCGGACGACTCGGGTTGCAGCGCTCATCTCGCTTTACTGGCCGAGGGAGCTGAGGTTTGTCCACAGACAGTTTTTCCAGGTCATGTGGCCAGCAGGACTAAGCCGCTTCTGGCGAAACCAGAGCAGTGCACGGAAACGCCATTTACCGTCATTCCGGAGCGGTACCTATTTATCTACTTGCACTTTGACGTGCTTTCGAACTGCTAGGTTGGCAGGAGCTGGGACTGAGCGACGGGAGCTCACCCCGTCATTGCGGGGATTCGAACCGCCGACCTTCCGATCGGCAAGTCCTAGGCTCTGTGGTTTAGACCACAGCACCACCCGCGTCCCTAAGGGAAAATTAGGGGGAGGGACTAATCCGAGGGGACTCAGGGGAATTCATTTCAAGCGTGGCACCCTCAGAAACAAATCAGAAGGGAAAAGCTTGGAGTCACATGTTTGGGAATCAACCTACATGTTTCTAGTTTTCTTCTCCTTGACGTGCTAAGCTTCCAGGTCATGCTGGCCACATGACCTGGAAAAACTGTCTGCGGACAAACGCCGGCTCCCTCGGCCTGTAAAGCGAGATGAGCGCCGCAACCCCAGAGTCGTTTGCGACTGGACTTAACTGTCAGGAGTCCTTTATCTTTACCTTTAAGTCTCCTTTCACAATTCAACATAGCCTGTTACTTAGCTTGGAAGCGATGGGGAGCCTAAAGGAACTAATCCAAGTCTTACAAAATTGCAGCCCACCTTTTTTTCAAGCAAAAGTTCTGCCAAGTTGACACCTCTCCCTCCTTTAAGCTGATGGGCCTGTGGGAAAACCTATGGGAAGCCCAGAACATTGAGGACTGAAATCAGTTCAGAGATTATGACCTTCACCCTCCTGCCCCCCAGTTTTGATCTTTCAAAACGCTCTTCACTCTCCTTTCCTCTCCTTTCTCTTCCCAGGGGGGAGGATGTGGCTTAATGAACCGTCCCAACAAGTTTGAGCAGATTGTCCGAGGCATGAACTACGTAAGTTGAGGTTGGGTGTGGTTTTTTCCTTGGCTGGCTCCTAGCAGTCCTTGATTTCATTCGTGCTTCTGTTCCCCCGCGTTGCTCCATCTTGCAACCTCGGTCATCCTCTTCGTATCAGCTTTGCACAGCGTCACATAATCTGCAAGCTTTGACCCGTTTATTGGCTCCTGCTTTGTGGCGAATGTGTCCAGGGCCCAGGGCAGACCAGCAAGATGGGTGGGGTATAATAATCATAATTGTAATCATCCCAAGGTTATTATTACAAGGCCCTTGTGGTGGGGCGTGGGGTTCTTCGATACAATACGATAATACGATACGATACGATACGATAATCTTTATTGTCATTGTCCCATACAGAACAACGACATTGGAAAAATCTACATGAGACATTCAAAAGCCAGCAAGCCTGCTATCCCAGCCTGGTTAGCCCCCTAAAAACTCTGATACCCCATAATACAATATACTCCCATAGAGACTACCTTACACTGCGTTTAAAACCAAAATCGCATTTAAACAGAAACTGTTTCTCAGGCGGCTAGTCCTAGTCTTTATAACCCTGTACCTTCTTCCAGAAGGCAGAAGCTGAAAGAGATCATTTCCGGGGTGCGCACTGTCCTGCGCTATCTCTGAAGCTTTCTTATGGCACCTGGAAGCATAGATTTGATCCAAGGTGGGAAGAGTGCACCCAATTATTCTCTCCGCAGTCTTTACAACCCTGGACAACATTGTTTTTTCCCTGACTGTGCAGCTCCCAAACCACTCTCAGATGTGGGGGGCTGGCTTTTGAGTTTCCCACCAGGTACAGAAGTCGCTGGTCTCAAAAAGGGATTACTCTACTCTGTGGCCCCCTCTTTGCATTCTCGGAGCAGCCGTTGGTGAAAGCTTTCGGCAAAGGAATCTCCAGAGTCCAGCTTTGTCGCGCTCAGGTTCAGCTCCCGAGGCACACTTTGCTTGGCTCATTGTTCCTCTTTTCCTCGGCAGGTGCTAGATGTACCCTTGACCGTGAAGATCCGGACTGGGGTGCAAGAGAAAACCAACCTGGCTCACAAGCTAATTCCCAGCATCCGGGAGTGGGGTGCCTCTATGGTCACGGTACAGTAGCCTTCCTTAAGCCACATTCAGATGAGCAGTAACTTCATTTAAAACAAAAACGCACACACCTTACTACATCAGACTAAAGTTACACCATCTAGCCCAGGGGTTGTCAACCTGGTCCCTACCGCCCATTTGTGGGCATTTCAGGATTCTAGAGTAGAGTGTTCTATGGCACAAGCTGAATCTTCCTTCCATCGAGCCCTGGTAAGGAAATTTTATCATCAAGAAAGATGCATTAGTGGGTGGTAGGTATAAAAAGGTTGACTACCCCTGATCTACGGGACACGGGTGGCGCTGTGGGTTAAACCACAGAGCCTAGGGCTTGCTGATCAGAAGGTCGGCAGTTCAAATCCCCATGACGGGGTGAGCTCCCGTTGCTCGGTCCCTGCTCCTGCCAACCTAGCAGTTTGAAAGCACGTCAAAGTGCAAGTAGATAAATAGGTACCGCTCCGGCAGGAAGGTAAACGGTGTTTCCGTGCGCTGCTCTGGTTCGCCAGAAGTGGCTTAGTCATGCTGGCCACATGACACGGAAGCTGCCTGTGGACAAACACCAGCTCCCTCGGCCAGTAAAGTGAGATGAGCGCCACAACCCCAGAGTAGTCTACAACTGGTCCTAATGGTCAGGGGTCACTTTACCTTTACTTTACCCCTGATCTATGCCAATATTCTGTTGTTTCCAGCAACAGATTTTAATTTTTACTTATCATCATATTATTGTATTATTGATTACCGTATTTTTCGCCCTATAGGATGCACTTTTTCCCCTCCAAAAATGAAGGGGAAGTGTGTGTGCGTCCTATGGGGCGAATGCAGGCTTTCGCTGCTCCAGGCTTCAGGAAGCTATCCGCAAGCCGTGGGAGCCCGGTGCGAAGTTGCGCAGCTCTCCCACAGCTTGCAGAGAGCTGCCTGCAGGCTTCGGGCTTTGTGCAGCTCTCCGCAAGCCGCGCAAGCGAAGTCGCACAGCTCTCCCACGGCTTACTGAGAGCTGCCTGCATCCTGAAGCCTGGGGCAAATATCCGCAAGTCTGGGGAGACCGGCGCGGAGATATCTCACACACGCCTTACAATGCTGTCTTTGAGAAGCCCCTGCATGAGACACAAAGGCGTCAGTCTTCCCCTGCTCTTGCCCTTTGGCAACCAATATCCTAAAGTAGGCTGTCTCTGCATGTGGAGGCTCTATGGTGCAAAGCTTGTGGGGGTTGGTAAACCACATCTCTGTTCTTACCTAAGCATATCAAAAAGCGGTGTGTATTGTCATTTGAATCCGTGACGGAGGCGTCAACTGTCCCTTTTCTGACCCTGTTAGCTTCATGGCCGGTCGAGAGAGCAGCGGTACACAAAGGCAGCAAACTGGGAGTACATAGCAGAGTGCGCAAAAATTGCCAGTCCGATGCCTCTTTTCGGTAGGTAGTTCTGTTCTTTCCGCGTGCTGGTTTTGCTTCCTTTGCAACATATTTGGGGCTTGGAGGTAATGCTTTGCTGCAGTTTTTGGACTCGGATTGCTTTGGCTGGGTTTGCCTCCCTCTCCATCAAGCCACCATTTCCTCCTGCTTCTGAATGAATTAATTTTATTATTACAGTCACAGACCAGTTACAGTATTACTTACAATATCAGGGAAATCATAAAACACAACAGGAATACATTGAATTGCAATTGGGTATAACAGAGACAATTCAGATATAGCGGCAGTTAAAAATATATATTAAATCTTGATCATTAAAATATAACCTAAAATTGTCATTTAAAATCTTAGTTACTTTGGTAGTCATTTTGTTCCCTGAGTTTTATGGCAGTCGCACAGAATTCTGCTTCGGCGATCTTTGGAAAACCCACTTTTTCTCTTGCCATACAGTTAACCTTCCCATATTTGCGCTACCGCCCTTCCCCACCTTTCCACGGCGCAAGAGCTCAATGAAGTAAGTTCAGGACAGGCGAAAGACCCCTAACTTGTGAGATGAATTAAGATGGTGATAAATGTCTAGGGGGGAGGAAGAGAGGTCTGCCAGCTACAACCACTAAAACAGAACCTCTGTATTCAGATGCACTCTACCCCAGTTCCAGTATCTTGATGATTGGGGGGGGGGGGCTCAGAGGTGAGTTGCTGTCTTCAGTCGCTTCCTGGAGACACCTGGCTGGCTACTGGTCAGAAACAAGATGCTGGTCCATATAGACCTTCCTTAGTCCGGCCGATCAGGACTCTTCTTTGTAGATCAGTGGTCAGCAGCCGAAATGTCCTGTGGGCTGCCACAAAGAACGTCACGGGGGTCAGGGAGCACTTCATTTCTCTCCTCCTCTCTGAAATCTCTAGATTGGACTCTTGGAGGTGAGTGAAGACTACAGGAGACGTGTGGCTCGTTGTTGCCTGGTCATTCTGAACAGTTTCCCCCTTTCCTTGAAGACATCAATAAATGCTTTGGATTTGAGAAGCTCTTTTTAGTGCCATCAGGGATGCGGGTGGTGCTGTGGGTTAAACCACAGTGCCTAGGACTTGCCGATCAGAAGGTTGCGGTTCGAATCCCCGCGACGACGGGGTGAGCTCCTGTTGCTCGGTCCCTGCTCCTGCCAACCTAGCAGTTCGAAAGCACGTCAAAGTGCAAGTAGATAAATAGGCACTGCTCCGGCGGGAAGGTAAACGGTGTTTCTGTGCGCTGCTCTGGTTCGCCAGAAGCGGCTTAGTCCTGCTGGCCACAAGACCCGGAAGCTGTACGCCGGCTCCCTCGGCCAGTAAAGCGAGATGAGCACCGCAACCCCAGAGTCGGCCACGACTGGACCTAATGGTCAGGGGTCCCTTTACCTTTTAGTTCCATCAAGTAGGGGCAGGCCTGGACCAGAAGCTGCCTGCTGGTTCTGCCTTCGCTAGTTCTGTTTCTTTGATAGTAAACTTCCTGGGCAGCGCTCTGCATGCTGCTGCCGCAAATTAAACAGGGAGGAGGAGGTGTCTAGGATATTAGTGGTTTTTCGTGCAACCTCAACCTCATTTACAGACAGGGCTGTTTCAAATCCATTTACAGTCGTACCTTGGTTTTCAAACGCCTTGGGAGTCAAATGCTTTGGCTCCCAAAGATTGAAAACCGGAAAGGATTGTTGCGGTTTTTAAAAGTTCTTTGGAACTCAAATGTCCAGCTCGACTTCCACGGCTTCCAGTTGGCTGCAGGAGCTTCCTGCAACCAACTAGAAGCTGCGCCTTGGTTCCCGAATGTTTTGGAAGTCGAACGGACTTCCAGAACGGATTCAGTTCGACTTCCAAAAGAACACTGTATTTGCAAAAGGCATCGCTGTGGCCAGGGGCAGTTGATAGAGCCATAAATAAGTGCTTGGAACTATTAAGAGAAACAAATAACAACAACAACAACAACAACAACAATAATAATAATAATAATAATAATAATAATAATTATACAGTGGTGCCTCGCAAGATGAAATTAATCCGTTCCGTGGGGCTCTTCGTATAGCGGTTTTTTCATCTTGCGAAGCAAGCCCATTGACAGCTTAGCGGACTAGTGCTATTAGCGGTTTAGCGGCTTTTAGCGGATCAGCTGATAAGCGGCTTAGGAAAGGGGGGGGGGAGGGAAAAAACCCTGCAGGAACTCGCAAGACATTTTCGTCTTGAGAAGCAAGCCCATAGGGAAATTCGTTTTGCGAAGCGCCTCCAAAACGGAAAACCCTTTCGTCTAGCGGGTTTTCCATCTTGCGAGGCGTTCGTCTTGTGGGGCACCACTGTATACCCCTGTCCATCTGGCTGGGTTTCCTCAGCTGCTCTGGGCAGCTCCCAACAGAATATTAAAAATCCGATAAAACATCAAACATTAAAAACTTCCCTAAACAGGGCTGCCTTCAGATGTCTTCTAAAAGTCAGATAGTTGTTTATTTCCTTGACATCAGATGGGAGGGTGTTCCACAGGGCAGGCGCCGCCACCGAGAAGGCCCGCTGCCTGGCAAACTGCAACTGAAGCATTGGGGATTGCTTTGGTGACCCCTGAATTATTGTTCTTTCCTTTTGGCGCAGGGAACGGAGATATCTTGTCTTTCGAAGATGCCAATCAAGCCATGCAGAGTGGAGTTTCGGGAATTATGATTGCTCGGCAAGTGTTTTGGGTGGTCTGGAGGAGAAAGTACCCTTCGTTACCCTCATGGGGTTTTTTTCCAAGCAGAAGGTCCACGTTCAGTCTCCGGCTTCTCCAGCTATGGCTGGGAAAAACTCTAAAACCTAAAACCCTGGAAAGCCAGTCAATGGCTGTGTTCAGACACAATTCTAAGCCTTGGATCAGCCCCAAGCAGTTTAGTCTATGTGTGATCTCTCTGCTCGTGCACACAGCTCAAGTTCTCCTGCTTTGCA
The DNA here is from genome assembly GCF_964106915.1 of Podarcis gaigeae. Taxonomy (NCBI): domain Eukaryota; kingdom Metazoa; phylum Chordata; class Lepidosauria; order Squamata; family Lacertidae; genus Podarcis; species Podarcis gaigeae. The sequence continues at coordinate 6,273,313 of NC_139696.1, read as the reverse complement.
GGGAAACAAGTTGCAGAGCAGTTGGCTTACATTTGTGTAGCTTGCTTACTCCAAGCTGCAGCACGCATTAGCTTGCATCTCATGTAAGGGCCTTTGTGGCTTGGAGGTTGTGTTAAAGATCAGCCAGTGAAGATACTACAGTCATACCTTGGTTTTCGAACAGCTTAGTTCCCAGATGTTTTGGCTCCTGAGTGCCGCGAACCCAGAAGTGACGGTTCCGGTTTGCAAACTACTGTATTTTTTGCTCTATAAGACTCACTTTTCCCCTCCTAAAAAGTAAGGGGAAATGTGTGTGCGTCTTATGGAGCGAATGCAGGCTGCGCAGCTATCCCAGAAGCCAGAACAGCAAGAGGGATTGCTGCTTTCACTGTGTAGCGATCCTTCTTGCTGTTCTGGCTCCTGAGAGTCAGAATGTTTTTTTTCTTGTTTTCCTCCTCCAAAAACTAGGTGCGTCTTGTGGAAGTTGAACGTCCGGGGCTTCCTTGGCTTCCGATTGGCTGCAGGAGCTTCCTGCAGCCAATCGGAAGCCGGGCTTGGGTTTCTGAACGTTTTGGAAGTTGAACGGACTTCCAGAACAGATTCTGTTCGACTTCCAAGGTATGACTGTAGTAACTTAGATGGTCTGGCACAGAGTTCACTGGGCAGTTCGGGTCACTCAGTTCCAAGGCTAGAAACATACCAGTGTATGAAGGCAAGTTCACAACTTCATTTCCCAGCCCCAAAGGACTACGGTTAAGATTGCCATTACAAAATCATTTCCAGCTGTAATAGCAGAAGCAGGTGTGGCCGTCACAGAAGACAGAGGCGGCAAGGATCCTCATTTTGAAATAATATGAGGAGCTAAACAGAAAGAAAAGAGAATAATCCTGGGCCTTGCTGAACGTAATACTATACAGTAATGGTCGGGGGGGTGAGGAGGGGGAGAGACTTGCTTAAGATCCATGTGGTCGATCATACAGTAGCCTAAGACCAAATTATATCCACATCTTCCTAAAGGACATGGGTCAGGTATCGGCCACAGCTGCTGTTACTACCCCTGCACACAATTGCTGCTTCTGGCTCCATCTTTTGCTATGGCTTAGTGGTCATATATCTGTTTGCAAGGAGAAGGTTTCAGTTCGGTCCCCGGCATCTGGGAAAATGCTCTGAGAGGATCACCAACTGTCAAATTGTCCTCCCCCGTTCCCTTAGATTTTGCTGGTGGTGGGGCTGTTTGAACATGGAATCGCCTGGGGGTATTGAATCATAATGATGGGATACTTTCGAATCCCAGTAGTTGCCCTAATGGGTTCTTGCTATGCAATCTAGATGGCAAAAATATTCGATCACGTGCGTGTGTTTCTCCTCGCGCACTTACGTTCTGCCAGGGCGGCAGGCATACCGCTCGGGGACTTGGCTCTAGAACCTGAGCATTTCCCCGTGTGTGTACGCGTAGATTCTGTTCATGGTTTTCTCACGGCGGCCGTTCTTCCGGGTTACAGGGGGGCACTGATCAAGCCCTGGATTTTCACTGAAATCAAAGAGCAGCGACACTGGGACATCTCGTCGGGAGAGAGGCTCGACATCCTCAAGGACTTCACCAACTACGGCTTGGAGCATTGGGGATCAGACACGCAGGGAGTGGAGAAAACCAGGAAGTTTCTACTGGAGTGGCTTTCCTTTCTCTGCAGGTAGAAGCTCCTCCTCAGCCCTTGCTAAGTCATTGCATTTTGCCTTTCCATCCAGGTATTAATAACAGCTGGCCTTGGGTTCTTGTAAGGAGCTTATGTTAGTTCAGGTGCAAAACTTTTTTTTGTAAGCAGGCAAGACTGGATCCTGCAACAAACATCTTAACGCACCACTAAGTTTCTGCTATGTGTGACACGCTGCAGGGACATCCTACTCATCAGCTGCTTCTCAGGCTTTGGAGATTTTGAGAAACAAGTCCACGTATTTTAAAAGCCTAGCTTGACACCGGGGAAAGCTAGAAGCTTGCTGCTAATGACGACCAGATACAGTGGGTGTTTTTTAAAGCACTATATATATATGCCTGCTTATATAGGGATGCGGGTGGCGCTGTGGGTTAAACCACAGAGCCTAGGACTTGCCAATCAGAAGGTCGGCGGTTCAAATCCCTGTGACGGGGTGAGCTCCCATTGCTCAGTCCCTGCTCCTGCCAACCTAGCAGTTTGAAAGCACGTCAAAGTGCAAGTAGATAAATAGGTACCGCTCCGGCGGGAAGGTAAACGGCGTTTCCGTGCACTGCTCTGGTTCGCCAGAAGCTGCTTAGTCCTGCTGGCCACATGACCCGGAAGCTGTACGCCGGCTCCCTCGGCCAGTAAAGCGAGATGAGCGCTGCAACCCCAGAGTCGGTCACGACTGGACTTAATGGTCAGGGGTCCCTTTACCTTTACTATATGCCTGCTAAGTGTGAGTTCATAATAGCACTGTAATTAAAATTGGGGCAGCATCAAGAGAGATAGCTGCCACTTCTTCCTTTATTCCTCAGTGGTGTTTTCTCCTCCCACTTAACTCAAAAAGGCAGGGCTTCGCAACAGCCTTGTATGACTCTGCCCTGTATCTCCCATGCTTATAGCTGCAGCTAGATTTTGAATAAGCCTAACTTCTGGGGTGAGTGAGAGGAGCAACCAAGATGAGGCTGTTCTCCTACTGTCATGGAAAATGAGTTTTCCTTTCTTCCTTCTTTGGCGCTTTGGCAGGCTGGAATGCGGGTGGGGCTCTGGTCTAAACCACTGAGCCCCTTGGGCTTGCCGATCAGAAGGTCGGCAGTTCGAATCCGCACAACGAGGTGAGCTGTTGCTCTGTCCCAGCTCCTGCCAACCTAGCAGTTCGAAAGCACACCAGTGCAAGTAGATAAATAGGTACCGCTGTGGCAGGAAGGTAAACGGCATTTCCGTGCACTCTGGTTTCCGTCCCGGTGTCCCATTGCGCCAGAAACAGTTGAGTGCTGCTGGCCACATGACCCAGAAAGCTGTGGACAAACGCGGTCTCCTTCGGCCTGAAAGCGAGATGAGCACCGCAACCCCATAGTCGCCTTTGACTGGACTTCATCATCCAGGGGTCCTTTACTTTTTTACTTTGGCAGGTACATTCCAGCCGGCTTACTGGAGCGCCTGCCTCAGAGGATTAACGAAAGACCCCCTTACTTCATGGGCCGGGACTATTTGGAGACCTTAATGGCAAGCCAGAACGTGGGCGACTGGATTAAGATCAGGTAAAAAAGGTTTGAACATTTGCCAAGCAGTTGACAGTTTTCTGTGCATGTTAAGCACACAACTGCATGTGTGCAGTGAGGAGGAAGAGAGGGGGAGAGATGATTTCAGCTGCTACGAAGGCTGATGTAGAACCAGGCCAGAAATGTGGGTTTTGGCCCTTGAAGGGAGTGACTACCGTATTTTTCGCTCTATAGGACGCACTTTTTCCCCTTCAAAAATGAAGGGGAAATGTGTGTGCGTCCTATGGAGCGAAGACGCCATAGCCCCGCGACCCTATCCTGGCTGGAGAGGTAACATGCGGCTATGGCAGAAGCCTCTCCGCTGCGCCTTTCCGCTGCTCCCTGACCTGCTCTTTGGGGCTGGTGGTGGGCTTCCCCCCGCCAGCCCCAAAGAGCAGGTCGAAAGGAACCTGAAGCCTGGAGAGCGAGAGGGGTCGTTGCGCACCGACCCCTGAACGCACCTTAAACGGCACCTTGTTTTAGAGCGGGAACACAAGAGGTGAAAAATTCTCCCACTCTCTGCACAGCGCTTCCTGCTGCTTCGCTGAAGAGGCGCTGGGCAGAGAGCGGAAGATTTTTTTTCCCTTGTTCTCCCCCTTCTAAAACAAGGTGCGTCCTATTGTCCGGTGCGTCCTATGGTGCGAAAAATACGGTAGTTAAAGCTAGAACTGGACCCTATTGCATCTGATGCAACACAGGCCATGGGGCTTCCTATCTCCCAAATCCGTAAGACGGCCAGCGGGAAGGGAACAACTTTTGTGTCCTAAACCAGGACAAAACTCTTCTAGCCCAGCTATGTGGGAAGAGAAGCTCAGATCACTCGGCTGCGAATCTCGCTCAGATGACCTTGGGCTAGTCCTGATCTCCCAGCCTAACTTAACTCACGAGCTTGTTGTGAGGCGCAAATCTCACTCTGAGCTCTTCCGAGGAACAAGGAGAAGTACGAAAAGGGCAATGCAAATTCTCTCCCAACATCCCAGCTGAATTGCCTTCCTCTCTGTCATTCTTTCCATAGTTCCTGATAGAAATTGGGGGAATGGCATGCAGCAGTCTAAAAAGTGCACCTCTGAGATTTCTTTCACGCCATTTGTGCGCCCTATGGGGTTTTCATCTCATAATAAGAGTTCAGTAGCCTGTCGCTACTGTGAGTTAAACCACAGAGCATAGACTTGCCGATCAGAAGGTTGGCGGTTCGAATCCCTGCGACGGAGTGAGCTCCCATTGCTCGGTCCCTGCTCCTGCCAACCTAGCAGTTCGAAAGCATGTCAAAGTGCAGGTAGATAAATAGGTACCGCGCTAGCGGGAAGGTAAACGGCGTTTCCGTGCGCTGCTCTGGTTCGCCAGAAGCGGCTTAGTCCTGCTGGCCACATGACCCAGAAGCTGTACGCCGACTCCCTCGGCCAGTAAAGCGAGATGAGCGCCGCAACCCCAGAGTCGGTCACGACTGGACCTAATGGTTAGGGGTCCCTTTACCTTTATAGCCTTTCATGCACAAAGTATCATCGCAGGTGTGTGTGCTGTTGGAAGAATCTAAAGATGTGAGCAGTTTTCTCAATTTCTCCTCCTTGCAGTGAGATGCTTCTGGGTCCTGTTCCTGCCAACTTTACTTTCCTTCCAAAGCACAAGGCAAATTCTTACAAGTAGGAGGACCGTCGTCGCTGGGGGAAGCGCTGTCTCCAATGCACATCTTGCGTATCTCTTGGTTTTGAATAATAATTAAAAAAAGTTCTATTTTTGATTTGGCTGCTGTGTGTAGTCTGCCTCAAAGATGATTCCCCCTGACAACCTCTCCTGGACATTTCAAGACGGCACACATCCAGTATACATGCATTTCCTTGTCTGATCCAGAGCGAAGGGGAGCTGTTAGCTGTTAAATAACACATACGGAGTCCAGAGGGGAAAGCCTTAACAATGGTTTCAACTGGGGAAAGGGACAAAGAGGTTTTGCCCTGCCTTATGCTTTGCAGGAAGACATTCAGCGAAACATACAGGAGGAAAACTCCCACAGAATCACACAGCCAATTAGAGCAGGTTCAACCTCAGTATCATGCCACTCTCAACACCCCCCACTCCCTTAGGTGGAGAATGATTAACCCCTTAAGTTATAAAACTCTTGGGGGCCAGTCGCTGCCTGTGTCAGCTGAACCTACCTCACAGGGTGATGGTTGCGGATAAAATGGGAAGGAAAAATATGCCCATCTTGAGCAGCTCAGAGGAAAAGGTGGGTAGCAGAAATAATATTATTGCAGCATAGTATTATTTAGACCTTCCAAGTGTCCTTATTTTCCAGGGACAGTCCTGGATTTACAGAAGCCGTCCCGGTTTCTGATTTAATCCCGGGATGTCTTGCTTTTTCTTAGAACACCTCTATTTTCACGACAGAAATGTTGGAGGGGATGGAGTTATCTGACCCCCGAGCCAAGGAGATAAGTCACTATAAACAGTGGTGCCCAAACTTTTTCCAAAGAGAACCAGATTTGATGAAGTGAAGATGCGTGGGGGCCGACCAAAGTTGTTGAACTTTATTTACGATTTTATCCCATAGTTCTTGAGTCTTTTTAGGCTTGAAGTTGTTGAGCTTTTTATAGGATTTGACCACAAGAAATAAACTGCCACAGGGGCTGAATAAACCCGGATTATGCCCCCAAAACGAACTTTGGACATGCTTGCTATAAAACCTTTGGAAGACACCTGAAGGCAGCCCTGGTAGGGAAGTTTTAAAATGCTTAATGTTTCATTATCGCTTTTAAAGTCAAACCTCGGCTCCCGAACGCTTCCGTTACCTTATGTTTCAACTCCCAGACACCGAACACCCGGAGGTGTTCCAGTTTGCGAACGTTTTTTGGAAGCCGAACGTCCGACGCGGCTTCCGATTGAGCGCAGGAAGCTCCTGCAGCCAATCAGAAGTCGTGCTTCGGTTGCCAAACATTTTGGAAGCCGAAAGGGCTTCCGGAATGGATTAAGTTAGACAACCAAGGTTTGATTGTATATATGTTGGAAGCTGCTCAGAGTGGCTGGCATAAATAATAAAATTGAAATGTCGGCTGGTATGTATCATTGCAGGCAGATGCTGTCTCTGTACGCTTGCTTTCAAAAAAAAACCTCACTCCTGCTTAGACAACTCTAGAAAGTTGAGGTGGTTTTAATCTGTTTTATAGCCTTTGGACTTTTCTTATTAAAGTATGGCTGTGGTTATTATTATTTGGTCTTTTCATATACCTCTTTGAAGGTTTGTTTTCAATACTCAATCGATATATATATACAGTGGTACCTCGGGTTAAGTACTTAATTCGTTCCGGAGGTCCGTTCTTAACCTGAAACTGCTCTTAACCTGAAGCACCACTTTAGCTAATGGGGCCTCCTGCTGCTGCCGCGCTGCCGGAGCATGATTTCTGTTCTTATCCTGAAGCAAAGTTCTTAACCTAAAGCACTATTTCTGGGTTAGTGGAGTCTGTAACCTGAAGCGTATGTAACCTGAGGTACCACTGTATTCTGAACTTACACAGTTCAGAACAGTCTTCACTGTGTGTGTGTGTGTGTGTGTGTGTGTGTATACAAACACACACACATACATATATAGATATATATGAAATTAATAATAATAATACAGTGGTACCTCAGGTTAAGTACTTAGTTGGAGGTCCATCCTTAACCTGAAACTGTTCTTAACCTGAGGTACCACTTTAGCTAATGGGGCCTCCTGCTGCCGCTGCGCCGCCAGAGCACGATTTCAGTTCTTATCCTAAAGCAAAGTTCTTAACCTGAAGCACTATTTCTGGGTTAGCGGAGTCTCTAACCTGAAGCGTATGTAACCTGAGGTACACACACACATATAATAATAATAACATAGTAAATTTATATATTATAATAATAAATTAATGACTATAATAAATTATTATTAATAAAAAGAATATGGGGGAAGGGGTTAGAAATAGGTTAAAATTTATTGATATTGATTTGCTGAACTAACAATTTGAATTGGAATACAAAAAAGGGAGGTACGAGGAGGTCTGGGAAATAAGTTAATGAAAAATAAGAAATGTTAACTTTATGTGTTTTTCATTATTTTTATTTTTGTATTTTTGTTATTTTTTCTTTTTGATTTTTATTGTATTACTATTGAAAACTTTAATAAATATTCTTTAAATAAATAAATTTTTTATAGTAAATATATAAAATAATAAATAGATATTAAATATATTAAATAATAAATATATAAATAATAATAATAAATGAATGAAAATAAAATAACACAAATTAATGAAGATAAAGGATAAGGAACTCCAACCCCCCCCCCCGCTCCCCCATTCCTCGCGGCCCTCTAGCGCCACCTCCATGAGGACTAGCGCCCCGCCTCGCCTTTCGCCTCCCTTCTGCGCGTCCGTTACAGGGCAACGGCTCCCGCTCTTCCTCCGCGCGGTCTCCTTGGCGACGCGGCACCCGCCTTCCTTCCCCTCGCCTCCCCATTGGTCCCCTCCTCCTCCCCCCCTCCTCCCGCCATCGGCATCTCTCCATTGGCCCAGGCCATCCCGCGCCCTTATTGGCCGAGGCGGCTGCCCGTTGCCGGAGCAGCGGTGGGGAGGGAGGGGTTTCCGGTTCCGGCTTGGCGGCGGCGGCGGCGGTTGTAGCGCAGGAGGGAAAGGAAAAGGAGACTGTGGTGGTGGCTGGCGGGCGGGGGGGGAGGGCAGGGCGAGAGCGCTGAGGCGGGAGAGGCGCAGCAGGCCCCGAACCATGAGGCGGCGGCGGCGGCCTGAGGCGGAGGCGGAGCAGCAGCAGAAACAGCAGCCCTGAGGGGAAGCCAGGCTAGGCCCAAAAGCCCAGCAGGACGGGAAGAGAAAGAGGCGGGCGGGCAGGCCGGGCCCAGCCATGGACAATCAGGTGAGGCGAGGGGGGGAGGGGCCGCTCTCGCCCCGCCCTCCCGCTCCACAAGAAGGGGGCGTGGCTTGGCTGCATTGGCTGCCCTTGCAGGCCCCGCCCCCCTGCCTGGCGGAAAGGGGGCGGGGTTTGGCGGCCCTGGGGGCGTGGCGCGGCTTGGCGGTGCCGCAGAGCCCTGGCTCCTCCCCATGGTGGGCGGGGCCTTTTTCACCTGCTGGCCTTTTTCACCCTCGTGGCTACGCCCCTCCCATCACACACATACACACACACACACACGGAAGGGGGCGTGGCTCTGCCTCGTGGGTGGGCTGCCAGCTGCCAAAGGGGCGTGGCTTGTCACCCTTGCGTTTGTGGGACCGCCAGGGTCATCTAGTCTGACCCCCCGCCCTCGCGATGCAGGGATGACTATTATTATTTCCGTACCTTTCCGAGCACAATTAGTATGGACTATCTCACCAGAACGGTGCATGCTCTGGTTATCTCCCGCTTGGACTACTGCCATGCGCTCTACGTGGGGCTACCTTGGAAGGTGACCCGGAAACTACAACTAATCCAGAATGCGGTAGCTAGACTGGGGACTGGGAGCGGCTGCCGGGACCATATAACACCAGTCCTGAAAGGCCTGCATTGGCTCCCAGTACGTTTCCAGGCACAATTCAAAGTGTTGGTGCTGACCTTTCAAGCCATAAACAGCATCGGCCCAGTATACCTGAAGGAGCGTTTCCACCCCCATCGTTCTGCCCAGACGCTGACGTCCAGCTCCGAGGGCCTTCTGGCAGTTCCCTCCCTGCGAGAAATGAGGTTACAGGGAACCAGGCAGAGGGCCTTCTCGGTGGTGGCCCCCGCCCTGTGGAACGCTATCCCATCAGATGTCAAAGAGAAAAATAACTACCAGACTTTTAGAAGACATCTGAAGGCAGCCCTGTTTAGGGAAGCTTTTAATGTTTAATAGGTTATTGTATCTTAGTGTTTTGTTGGAAGCCGCCCAGAGTGGATGGGGAAACCCAGCCAGATATTATTATTTGTCCAACAGTATAGCTCCTTCCTCCAGTGACTGAAATGGGGAGGGAACAGGCGCCTCTCCTCTAGAGTATGGAAAGAGGAGCTGCCACGATCCAGGAAGGGGGTGTGGCTTTGCTCCATCCGAAGCCCCCCCCCCCAAAAAAAGAGTAAGGACTGGAATGCTTGGGGGAGATGAGTAGCTCCTCCTCCTTCCCAGCCCATATCTGAGGGAGTGGAGTTTGGTTCTGCTGCCCAAAGACACAGTTATGTTTTTTGGACCTCCATTGTTCTGTTCTTTGCTCCCCCCTCCATTCTATTAGCTGGGAAAAGAGGTGTTTCCACTCTTGGAAGTGGGTGTGTCTCCCTGAGAAGGGGAGGAGCTTGCGACTCAAAATTAGGGTAAGTGAGAGAGACTTGGGGGAGTTTTGAGTTCTTGGAGCCCGACCCTTTCTCAGTGGGGGTGGAGGATGCTTGGAGAAGGAGGGCAGACAGCTGCCCCCTCCCCTTTCATGTACTGACGCTTCGGGTTGCGCACCGAACCCGGAAGTACCAGAATGGGTTACTTCCGGCTTTCAGCGCTTGCGTATGCGCCGAAGCGCTAAATTGCGCTTTGCGCATGCACAGAAATACCGAATTGCAACCCGCACGTGCATAGACGTGGCGCTGGAGGTTACGAATGTGCTTCCTGCACGCATCACATTCACAACCCGAGCATCCACTGTACGTGTAAGTATATCTCTGTGTGTATATACACTAGCATGTATATCTGCACGTACACCTCAAAAATAAGATGAGGAAAGAGAGCTTTGCTTGCACGTATTGTCTTGTTGCAGTCTATGCAGCAGCTTTGTACAGTAGACCAAGTAGTATTGTTTTCATACTTCTCATAGTTGCCCAAGGCTGTTCTAACCCTACCTCTTTTTGAGTTCATGGCAGAAGGCAGTGTTCAAACAAGGAGCTTCACAGCTTTTACTCATAGCATTCCCACAAGGTCTGCGTGCCCATGTTGCGCAGATAGGCCTTTGCTGGTAATGTGCACCCACCTCCTGTCTATATAGCTGATTATATACTGGATCACCATTACTGTGTATCAGTATATACCTGGCTATAAGAACAGCTTTGTGTATTTGAAATGCAGTTATTTAGATAGCAACTACTGTATGTGTCATATATGTATATATTCAGCAAGAATGGGCACGTGTGTCTGTATACACACTTTATATTTTATATATAGTTTTTTGAATATCTTTAAATTTTCAAATCAACAAACACAGGCTACATGGGCAGCTCGTTCCGCACACATGCTGAAATATGCATTATATTGAACACACATTATATAAACACACAAGCACATACAGCTGTCTACATGTGAATACTTCTGTGTTCATGTAACCCTGTATCTAATTTATCTAAAACGTTTTGTAGCATGTAGCAAGGGGTACGTGATGTTTATATAAATGTATATTTGATACAGTTTGCATATTGGATGTAAGATAAGGAGGCATTGGCTATCAATGAACTGGTTCCTACATGGCTGTTCCACCACTTGATATCTTAACTGCGAAGTAGTCATTACAGTTCTAACACCAGAGGCCCATTTTTCATATCTCCTCGAAGGCTGTGTGTGTCAGCACTTCCCAGACATAGAGGTCTGATTCATTCTTGATTTCTGAATGACTACGCTTGAGCACTGGTAGCTGAAAGGTGAACAAACTCCACTGCAAAGCCCTGTGTTTTGAGGAGATGCGAGGAATTCTCCTTGCAATGTTTTATCTGCAATAGCCCTTCCACACATGCAAGTTACTTGTGGATATTGCAGTTACCAAACAATAGCCATGTCTGTGTCACCTAGAGCAGTTCTCAAACTCTGGTCAGCAGCCCACAGATTTCATTCATGTGGTCTGTGGCATTTCTGCAATAAATCATATTGATTTTAGCTGCAGTTTTATTACTTATATTGTATTCTATTGCATTACAGTTTGTATTTTGTAGAATTCAGCTCGTAATACCACAAAAGAAAAAGAAATAAAAGAAACAACTAGAAATACAATTAAAAATCGTGCAGCACATTGTAATTGCTACAATAGGAAAGAAAACCATTAAGTGATTCGCCAAGACCCCCAGCAGTTTTCAAGTGGTCCATGGCGAGTAAAGGTTTGGGAACCACTGCCGTAAAGGCAACCAGGACATCTCCCTGTTTGCACTCTTCAAATAATGTTCATATTTATGTACATTTATGTGACCTCTCTGAAACACACACTGATGTTCTGGATGCATCGCTGCACATATACAAGGATCCACTGGTAAATACATTTTTTGTTCTGGCACAAGCATGAAAGGAGAGTGTCTCTGCCTTTCCTCTGATCCTGGAGAAACATGAGGACTCTCTGTGATGCCAGGCCAACTTCAGAAGCATGAAAGAGGGAAGTAATGCAAGGACTGTCCCTGGTGTTGTGTTGAACATGGAAGATGCTTGGGAGAGCCGCGAGAGAGCTTTCTGCTGAATATATGAAGCTTAGCTGCCTTGGGGGTTAGTTCCCATTCCTATCCTCGGCTGTGGAGGAAGGGAAGGGGGTCAGACACACACTTGGGCTCGCCCTTGAGCTCATATCATGTCAGAAGACTCTTAACCCCTTTAAGGGGAGCATCTTGACAAGAGCAGGTTACCAAGGGGAGCCCAGATTTCTTGACACCTGCACAAATATTGGCCCTTTCATTCTCAGGGACTGGATTTCAACAATACAATTAAAGGGAAGACCAACCTTCTTACATATTTTGGGGATTTCCTTACTAGGAAGTGACCCAGGTTCACTTCCCTGCTCTGCCACAGATCCTTGCTGGGTGCTTGTGTTTCGGTTGAAGGTGCTCAGCATGACTGATACGGAAGCAGGACAACACTCGAGCACAATAGGATGTTGAGTGAGAGGTCTGCACTACGAAGCCAGTAGCAGGAGAGAGAAAGTCTTCTGAAAGTAAAATAAATATGTCAGTGCCTCATGTTTTGCCATCATGTGTGTCCACCTTAATGCCCCCAAGGTATCTATGCACAGCAAGATGCGCATGTTTCAGGTGGATGTCCATAGCTGTCAACCTTCCCTTCTTTTGCGGGAAATTCCCTTATTCCAGCGCTGCTATCCCGGATTGTTAGATATTGTGTAGACTGTCCCCGGGACAGGTGAGGCTGCTGATTCCTTATTTTCGAGGCTGCCGATCCCTTATTTTCAAATCTGAAAGTTGACAGCTATGTGCATGTCTAGCTTGTGCCCCTGTCCAATGCTGCTCTTTTGACTACTTGCAGTGGGAGCTCAAGGGACCCTTTCTTTTTGGGGGGGAGAGGAGATGCTGGCTAGTTCCAAACATGCACCTTTGGATATGCACCTTATCCATATCTGCATTCAATCCTAGAATTAGTGTGTGCCTTTCAGACCATCAAAGGCCTGGAAACGATGCCTTATGAGGAACGGCTAAGGGAGCTGGGCATGCTTAGCCTGGAGAAGAGGAGGTGAAGGGGTGATATGATAGCCATGTTCAAATCTATAAAAGGATGTCACATAGAGGAGGGAGAAAGGTTGTTTTCTGCTGCTCCAGAGAAGCGGACACAGAGCAATGAATCAAAACTACAAGAAAGAAGATTCCACCTAAACCTTAGGAAGAACTTCCTGACAGTAAGAGCTGTTGGACAGTGGAATTTGCTGCCAAGGAGTGTGGTGGAGTCTCCTTCTTTGGAGGTCTTTAAGCAGAGGCTTGACAGCCATATGTCAGGAGTGCTCTGATGGTGTTTCCTGCTTGGCAGGGGGTTGGACTCGATGGCCCTTGGGGTCTCTTCCAACTCTATGATTCTATGATTCTAGTTCAGGCGTAGGACAACCTTGGTCCTCAGGATGTTGCTAAACTATAACACCTGTCAGCCCCAGCAGCCTTAACCAATAGCCAGGGATGATGGAACTGGCTGTTCAAGCAACATACTGAGGGTCAAAGGTTTCGCAGACGTGACCAAGTCCGGCCTCTTGCATCCCCCAAAGATGCAGCTTCCACTGGAAGACCTCCATTAAGGCCAGTGGTCCTCTTGTCAAACTCTTTCCATCAAGAAACTCCTACTGTTCAACAGAACTCTGTTCTCCTGTAACTTCCATCCGTTTGATCTAGTCCTGTGCTCTGAGGCAGCATTCAACATTTCACCATGAGACATACCGTATCAGGGGTACTGTATTTCTTCTTGTCACTGCTGCGCCGACTTTGACATTCCTAGATGTTGCCTGTCTCCTTCCTCATTCCCTAATTCCCTTTGCCTCCCTAGTGCACAGTCCAGGTGAAGTTGGAGCTGGGGCACCGCGCCCAGCTACGGAAGAAGCCCACCACCGAGGGGTTCACCCATGACTGGATGGTGTTTGTGCGAGGCCCAGAACAATTCGAGATCCAGCACTTTGTGGAGAGGGTGGTCTTCCGGTTGCATCAGAGCTTCCCTAAACCGAAACGTGGTGAGTTCATGTGTGTGTGCCGTATTTTTCGCTCTATAAGCGCACCAGACCACAAGACGGAGGAGGAAAACAAGAAAAAGAATATTCTGAATCTCATAAGCCAGAACAGCAAGAGGGATCGCTAAGCAGTGAAAGCAGCAATCCCTCTTGCTGTTCTGGCTTCTGGGATAGCTGCGCAGCCTGCATTCGCTCCATAACACACACACACATTTCCCCTTACTTTTTAGGAGGGAAAAAGTGAGTCTTATAGAGCAAAAAATACGGTAGCTTTCTCTGTAGGTGTGTTCTGGCATACTTCAAAGCACACAAGCGCTCTCATTGGGGACAGAGTACACATGCAAGCCCTGCCCTCCTCACCCCATTATCCCCCTTCTAACACCAAGAATGGGACGCGGGTGGCGCTGTGGGTAAAACCTCAGTGCCTAGGATTTGCCGATCACATGGTCGGAGGTTCGAATCCCCGCGGCAGGGTGCGCTCCCGTCGTTCGGTCCCAGCGCCTGCCAACCTAGCAGTTCGAAAGCACCTCCAGGTGCAAGTAGATAAATAGGGACCGCTTACCAGCGGGAAGGTAAACAGCGTTCCGTGTGCTGCGCTGGCTCACCAGATGCAGCTTGTCACGCTGGCCACGTGCCCCGGAAGTGTCTTTGGACAGCGCTGGCTCCCGGCCTATAGAGTGAGATGAGCGCACAACCCTAGAGTCTGGCAAGACTGCCCGAACGGGCAGTGGTACCTTTACCTTTTAACACCAAGATATGCTCATTCCCAGACCATCCCCATATTGTATGGGATCTGCCAGAGGCTTCTCCTTGTGTTTGCTTGAACACAACCAAAATGCCTCTTGTGGCTGGGGAATCCTCAGCCACAGAACAGTGAAGGGTACGCTGCTCTTCATCAGATGAACAGGAGTAGAAACCCTCTGTAGACCTTCCCCAGTCAGCACAGGGGTTGTTGTCGGCTGTTCATGGGAGGGCTTTGGGTTGTGTGGCTTGCTTGAGAATCCCTGCACCACCCATCCGCATATGCAGGGTCGGATCCAGCGCTGGTCCTACTGAAAGGATGTACATGGCCTATTTGGGTCCATTCATTTCAGTGACTGTGCTCCGAGTAGGATTTAGCTAGATTTAGCAGCCCACAGAATTCATCTCTGGGTTATTTCTGGGGCATAGGAATTCATTTATTTTTTCAAAATATAGTCTGGCCCCCCACAAGGTCTGAGGGACAGTGGGCCGGCCCCCTCCTGAAAAAGTTTGCTGGCCCCTAGTCTAACACTAGGACACTATGCTTGATGCATTATCATCATCTCCATATTGGACTGCAAGAGACCCCTGTCTGAAACCCTGGAGAGCCGCTGCCGGCCCGTGTAGACAGTACTGAACTAGGTGGACCTGAGGTCCAACAAGATTCCGAGGTCCAAGGCAGCTTCCTATGTTCCTGTAATAGGTTATTGTTTCCAATTGTGTATCACTGGAGTGTTTCACAAACATGATCTTGTAATCCTTACAACAGACCTGTAACTGCTATCTGTATTGCTATCCCCATTCTCTAGGTAGGTGTGGAGATGCTCAGATTGGCAAAGAAAGAGAAGCTTGCCTGAGGCTACATAGCGTAGAAGCTAGCCAACCTGTATGTTTCTTCTGCGATCCAACAGCTCTGAAGTTTTAATACTTAATTTCTGCTTTTCTTCTCAGTTTGCAAAGAACCTCCTTATAAAGTGGAGGAGTCTGGCTATGCTGGCTTCATTATGCCCATTGAAGTCCACTTCAAAAACAAGGTATCATTTCAATCTCTCCTCCTTGCCGCCCCCGGGCTCCCTTCTTGCGTTCCCTTAAAACATACGGCAAACTCAGCTGGCTGGCCAGCCCCTACAGCAATGTAGCTGAACCTCATTGGCCCAACCCAAGTCTTTATCCAGGTCCAGTTATCATTTAACCTGCTCGTTTTGAAGCAATGAGACGGTCTGTGCATTTCATGCACATTTTCATGTGTTGATCTATCATGGGATCTCCAGATAAGCAAAGGACCTCCCTGATCTGCCTCTTTTCTCCTTCTCTTTCACATCTCTGCATCTCTTTGTGGGGAGGTCTCCAGTGCGCTGCTCGCGGGCACGACAGCAACTTCAGACACCTCCCAAGACCCCCTCCCAAATTCTTTTTTAAAAGAATTAATTAGTTTTTGTTGATGGGAGTGTTCAGTTTTTTCTCTTTGTTTCATTTCTTAAACAAATGTATCAAACACTTTGCATCATAGAGCCACTGAAGCAATGTGCCATGTAACATAAGTGTTGGTATTTTGACTTTGTTGGGGCTGGTTCTGAGCACTGCCAGTTTTTCTTCTGCTAAATAGATATTCTGCAGTGCCCGCAACAGATTATTAGAATTCCAAATGTCTCTCGGGCCCAAAAAAGTTGGGATCCCTGCCTTGGTATTCAGATTTTAAAACAGGCACCCCCAAACTCAGCCCTCCGGATGTTTTGGGGCTACAACTCCCATCATTCCTAGCTAACAGGACCAGTGGTCAGGGATGATGGGAATTGTAGTCCCAAAACATCTGGAGGGCTGAGTTTGGGGGTGCCTGTTTTAAAAGCAGGTAGAACAGTGGATAGATTGTGTTGGCCCCAAACCAGCACCCTAGAATATGTAACCGTCCTCTGACTTCGGTTGGTACCTGATTTTTGCACCGTTATGCATGATGAGATAAAAGTCCAGGCCCGATTGCTGTGACGGCTGCCCCTAATGCCCATCTGGGAAACCTTTCGGCTCAGAGTACTACAGTCCAGCTGCTAACTGGAACCTGCAGAATGGAGCTGTGTTCTTGCCAGTCCTCCAGGATCCTCTTCTGTGCCTGGAAGGTGCACTTCGGAGTGCACATTTTGACCTACGCAGCCAAAAGCTTTTGGGCCCGGGATAGGCTGTTCCCATACAAGCCTGTGTTTGAAGTTTCACCTGGGTTGCCCTCTATGTCTACTGTGTTTTGTTCTGCGTTTGTTGCCTATCTTCCTAGTGTGTTTCAGGATTGTTCTAAGCCATCGCAGGGACCAGGGCGAAAAGAGAGCCATGTCTGAATGTCGGTATAGCAATAAGTAACCAAACAAACCCCTGTGTTGCAAAGAGAACGTCAGCAATGTTTAGGCAACATGATGACAATGTACATGTGCAACAGACAATCTTTATAGAATTCCTTTAAACCATAACAGGTACAAAATAATCTTTAGTCTCAAAGTCTCTGAAAATCTTTAAACACTGAGCAGCGACTACATTATTACATGAGCACTGTTCCACAGCATTTGATATTTTCATTTACATACATTCATTCGAAATAAGATGGGTTTATGAAGCAATTCTATATCCTCCCACCCTGCTGACGAAGAATTCTACGAAGCAGTAGTCGATATCCGAAATCACTGTTCAGTGTTGGACATCATATTTGCTGAATACACAAAGCTTCACAGCTTGTCTTTCATCGTACAAAGTCTGGTACCTCGCTTTGTTTAAAGATTTCAGAGACAAAGATCATTTTGGACTTGTTACGGTTTGAAGGAATTCTGTAAAGATTGTCTGTTGCGTAAGTACATGGTCGTCGTGTTGCCTAGACATTGCTGAATGTCGGTACAGTGGTACCTCGGGTTACATACGCTTCAGGTTACAGACTCCCCTAACCCATAAATAGTGTTTCAGGTTAAGAACTTTGCTTCAGGATGAGAACAGAAATCGTGCTCTGGCGACGCGGCAAGCAGCAGAAGACAACATTAGCTAAAGTGGTGCTTCAGGTTAAGAACAGTTTCAGGTTAAGTACAGACCTCTGGAACGAATTAAGTACTTAACCCGAGGTACCACTGTATAGGCAACCCTGATCTAGAAGTGCCAAAAGTCCATTGTAACAATGGAAGATCCATTAGACTCAACAAAAGAGGTACTTGAAGAATTTGACCAATTTGGAAAAGTATCGGGCTTCAAACTTAATAAAAGGAAAACAAAAATGATAGTTAAGAATATGCACAAGGACAAAGTTGAAGAACTACAAAGAGAAACGGAATTAGAGGTGACTAAGAGGGTGAAATATCTAGGAGTATGGGTAACGCCAAAAAATATAGATTTATTTAAAAATAATTATGAAATAGTATGGAAAGGAATTAAGAAAGATATAGAAATGTGGGGCAGGCTCAGATTGTCATTTTGGGGTAGAATAGCCACAATTAAAATGTCCGTACTTCCAAGAATATTATTTCTCTTCCAAAATATCCCAGTGATCAAAGGTACAAGGATATTTAAAGTCTGGCATAGGGAGATCTCAAAATTCATCTGGCAGGGGAAGAAGCCCAGAATAAAATTTAAATTGTTGACGGATGTGAAGGAAAGGGGAGGCTTCGCCCTGCCGGATCTGAAATTATATTACGAGGCATCATGCCTATGCTGGGTGAAGACATGGATCAATCTGGAGGACAGAGAAGTGTTGGACTTAGAGGGCCACGACAATCGATTTGGGTGGCACGCCTACTTGTGGCATGGGCGGAGGAGAACGCATAAGGAATTTGGAAATCACATATTTAGGGGCCCACTGATTGAGGTATGGGAAAGGTATAAAGACGTGCTAGAACCAAAAACACCCCACTGGCTGTCACCATTAGAGATTATGTCCGTTAAAAAGACCAATATGAGGGCCAATTGGGCTACATATGAACAACTGGTCATGAAAGAGGAAGGAAAGTGGAAAATGAGGCCGTACGAGCAGGTCAAGAACCAAGTTTATGATTGGCTACACTACTTCCAGATAAATGACATGTTTAGGAAAGATATCAAAGATAAAGGATATGCTGATAAAAACTCTAGATTCCAAATTGAGATCCTGGAAAATAATATAAAAACTTTGTCTAAAATGTACAATCAGTTACTGGATTGGAATCTAATTGATGAGGAAGTCAAGTCGGTAATGACATACTGGGCCAAAGACTTTGGCCGCAACATCTACTTCGAAGAATGGGAAAAACTATGGAAACAACATCTTAAGTTTACGGCTTGTGTGACACTTAAGGAGAATCTAATGAAAATGTTCTACCGTTGGTATATGACTCCCGTTAAATTAGCCAGAATGTACGGATCCTGTAATAAATGCTGGAAGTGCAAGGGAAGAGAGGGGACCTTCTACCATATGTGGTGGGAATGCCAAAAGGTTAAAGGGTTCTGGGAGAGTGTGTATAATGAAATGAAGAAAATTTTAAGCTATACTTTTGTTAAAAAACCCGAGGCATTCCTGCTGGGATTGGTAGGAAGGGAGATAAAAAGGAAAGATTACAAGCTGTTTCAGTACGCAACAACGGCAGCAAGGGTCCTGTTAGCTAAAAATTGGAAATTAGAGGGTTTGCCGACAATTGAGGATTGGAGATCAAAATTACTAGATTATGTGGAGATGGATAAGATGACAGGGAAAATCAGATATATAAAAGACCAGAGGTTTGTAAAAGATTGGGAAAGTCTTACGAAATATCTGGAAAACTTAAGCGATGGACAGATAACACTAGTGGGTTTTAAGGGAGCTCTGTAAGAAGCAAAGGGTAATGTCTAAAGAAAAACAGATGAACTAGAACGATTAACGGCACTACAAAATAAGAAATGCGGAATTATTTGCCTTTATTAATACGGATGATTTGTGGAAAGGTTGAAGGAAGCCACTTTTAAAATATGTGTGATATTAAGTGGAATATTATAGTCTGTCTTGTATTTTGATTTATGTAAACTAATAAAAATTACACATGAAAAAAAAAATAGAAGTGCCAAAAGTCTGACTCAATATAAGGCATCTCCTTGTGTTGGTATACATAGTTGTTAAAACCGCTTCATGAGGCTTTTCCTTCTTTGCGTTCAGGAGGAACCGAAGAAAGTTTGCTTCACCTACGATCTTTTCTTGAACCTGGAGGGGAATCCGCCCGTCAACCACCTGCGCTGTGAGAAGCTGACCTTCAACAACCCCACCAAGGAATTTCGCCGAAAACTAATCAGGGCTGGTGGGGTGAGTAGCCAAGACAAGATTCACCCTGGTCTTTGCATGCTCAGTGTAATGACTATCTGCTGTTCTTTGGATCGCTCTAGCCAAAAGCTCATAGCAGAATGGGTTTTGTGAAGTGCTGTTACGCTTTTTATTTCTAGGCTGGGAAACAGAGTGAGGGTGATAGAGGTTTGTTGTGTGGTGCAGAGAAAATGACTGGATAATATGATAAAATGACTGGAAAATATGAAGAACAGAGGTTCTGACGAACGGATTATTAAAAACGTGTGAGGTAAACGGTGGAAGTCCTTTTTTAAAAAAAACACCAATTTATTTAAGGTAGATAAGGACCAGTGGCGTAGCGTGGGGGGTGCAGGGGGGGCCGGCCGCACTGGGCGCAACATCTGGGGGTAGGGTTAGGGGCGCAAATCCATGGGTTAGGGGGCGCAAATCCACGGGTTAGGGGGCGCAAATTGCTTGCCTTGCCCCGGGTGCTGACAACCCACGCTACGCCACTGATAAGGACAAGATGAAATTATACAATTGAATATAAATATAGATGGGAAACGGCTATGTATTGTGAGTACTTATCTACTTTTAAAATTTTTCACTTATGATCTTTTTCTTTTACTTCTTTATTCTTTCTTTGTTCTTTTTTCTGATATCTTATCTTTCATTTCACTGCTTTATTGTGAATAGCATTTTATAGAGGTATAAATAACTGTAAATATGATAAGAGACAAAATATTCTCTAATTCTTTTTCCTTGGTTAGATGTATTTTCTTTTTCTTTTGTATTTTCTTTTGTTGTGAATATGTATGTTTTCTAATTTGTACTTAATAAAAATATTATTTTTTAAAAAAGAAAATGACTGGATAGGGGATTTCTGGAATTTGCTGGCACAAAGGTGTGGAACAGCATTAATATCCAAGTTGTCTCTCCCTAGGTGGTGGTCATGCCAGAAGGTGCCGAAACAGTGTCCAGGCCCAGTCCTGACTACCCCATGTTACCCACAATACCGCTCTCTGCCTTCTCTGATCCGAAAAAGACCAAACCGCCCCATGGGTCAAAGGTGAGTCGCTTGGGAAGAGTGTGGGAACGTCCTTCCAAAATGATGAGGTCTAGAATCTTTCGTCGTTCCCATTCTGCAGAGACGCTAAAGCCCTCCGAAGAGGCATAGAATTATGTGCACACTACATATACCGTATTTTTTGCTCTATGAGACTCACTTTTTCCTTCCTAAAAAGTAAGGGGAAATGTGTGTGCGTCTTATGGAGCGAATGCAGGCTGCGCAGCTATCCCAGAAGCCAGAACAGCAAGAGGGATTGCTGCTTTTCGCTGCACAGCGATCCCTCTTTCTGTTCTGGCTTCTGAGATTCAGAATATTGTTTTCCTCCTCCAAAAACTAGGTGCGTCTTATGGTCTGGTGCGTCTTATAGAGCGAAAAATGCGGTATCCTTTTGGCCTCCACGTTGTATTATGGTTGAGTTGAACTAATGGCTGGTAATCACAGAGAATTGGGTCTCAGGTAAACTATGCAAACCTCCACTAGTCAAGGCCATTCAAGAGTGGGCCAGGCTGCTTTAGGAGGTGGTGGGCTCTCTCACTAGAGGTGTTGAAGTAGAAGAAGAAGAAGATTTGATATCCCGCCTTTCACTCCCTTTAAGGAGTCTCAAAGCGGCTAACATTCTCCTTTCCCTTCCTCCCCCACAACAAACACTAGTTAGCTAGTTTCTGTCTGTTTACCATTTTGCTTTCTTCTGAATTTGAAAGAACACGGCCACAGCGAGATACGACTTACCGTATTTTTCGCTGTATAAGACACACTTTTCCCCTCCTAAAAAGTAAGGGGAAATGTCCGTGCGTCTTATGGAGCGAATTGCAGGCTGCGCAGCTATCGCTGAAGCCAGAACAGCAAGAGGGAGAGCTGCGCAGCGAAAGCAGCAATCCCTCTTGCTGTTCTGACTTCTGGGACAGCCGCGCGAAGCCTCTTCAGGGCAACGGGAGGAACGCTTCGCTTCACTGGAGAGGCACTGCACAGATTCAAAATATTTTTTTTCTAGTTTTCCTCCTCTAAAACTAGGTGCGTCTTATGGTCGGGTGCGTCTTATAGAGCGAAAAATACGGTAACTGATTATCTGAATGCTTCCTGCATGGTGACTTTCCCTTTGGAGGAAGATTCCGTTTTCTCCGCAGAACCCAATCCTTTCTTACAGGACGGGATAATTAAACTTTGCTGGTCTTTACATTTCTCCACCGGTGCTTAGGAGGCCAACAAAGATGGCAGCAAAGCTTCCAAGCCACACAAGGTCACCCGGGAGCATCGCGAGAGGCCCAGGAAAGACTCGGAGAGCAAAAACTCCTCCAGAGACCTTGAAAGGGAGCCGGGTAAACCTGTGAAGGACTCCTCCAGGAAACCCGCTGAGAACAAGGTGCCCAAGGAGGAGAAGACCCTCCCGAAAGCTGCTTTCAAGGAGCCCAAGCTGGCTCTGAAGGAGCCCAAGCTGGAGAACACGTCGCCAAAGGGCGGTCCTCCACCGCCAGACATGAAGACTTCAAGCAAAAGGCCCTCTACGGTGGAGTCTCCAAAACCCAGTGCTAAGAAGCCGAAGAAGAGCAGCTCCAAAGGAGCCAAGACCGTCCCGGCAACGTCCCCTCGGACGTCGTCTTACGCCGAGAAGAAGCCAGCCAAGGAGAAGCCGAGCGCCAAAGTGGAGAAGATGAAAACGGAGACTGAAACCAAGGCGATCAAAAAACCCATGGAGGTGGCGGTGGCAGAGGACTCCAATTCCGAGGATGAAGCTTCTCTGAAGTCAGAGGTGAGGGGCCTTCAAGGCCAGGCAGGGCTGCACTGTATGGCGTCTGCTGAGTGTAGGCAATTACTGTATTTTTGGCTCTATAAGACTCACCTTTCCCCTCCTAAAAAGTAAGGGGAAATGTGTGTGCGTCTTATGGAGTGAATGCAGGCTGCGCAGCTATCCCAGAAGCCAGAACAGCAAGAGGGATTGCTGCTTTCACTGCGCAGCGATCCCTCTTGCTGTTCTGGCTTCTGAGATTCAGAATATTTGTTTTCTTGTTTTCCTCCTCCAAAAACCAGGTGCGTCTTGTGGTCTTATAGAGCAAAAAATATGGTAAATACAATCCATGCTGAAGACAGACCTGTTTGGACCTGGAGCTCTTGTTGAGTTTCAGTTCTACATCTGCCTTCTCTGCTGCCCTCTAGTCCTGCTGACATTTCTTCTTAGGGTTCGTAAAGGTTTTTCAGAATGCTGGGAAACCCTGGAGGTGAGGTACAATGATGGTTTCCCTCACTACCATCCTAAAATACTTAAGAAATGGCCAGTTCCCCCCCCCCCCCCTAAGATTCCAACCTGAGAAGGGCTCCTGGGGAGCTGAATGGTTTTTCGAAACTTTTTCTTTAATAATAATAATAATAAATTAATTTTATTTATATCCCGCCCTCCCCAGCCGAAGCCGGGCTCAGGGTGGCTAACAACAATAAAATAGTACAACATTCTAAAATCATTCCATTATAAAATTAATTCAAATCAAATTGACGGCAACCATTAGGCTAAAGTTCTGTGAAGATTGCCAAAGGAGGGAGTCAGGCTGTTCCCTGACCAAAGCCACTCTTTTCTTCAACATGCTCATGACATGCATGGCTCCTCCCAACCCCTTTCATAATTTTAATATTTTTATTATTCCTATGCCGACCGTCTGACCGGCTTGCCCCAGCCGCTCAACAAATATTAAAAATGCAATGAAACTTAAAAACCTAATTGCAACCACCACATTGGCTGTCCCAAGGAAGCCCAAGCACAGACTAGACCAGGGTCGGCAAGGTTTACCTCGCCTGGGCCGGTTCACTCCAGCAGAGAGGAGAGCCCTCCGTGGGCCACGATTTCTGGCATCTGCGTCTGTGCAGACGCGATTTCCAGCACCGCAGAAGCGAGCTCCTGTGCTGATTTAGCGCAGCGGGCGGGGAATCGCCGAGTGGGCAGCTCAGTTGGGGGGGGCGACTCGTGGGCTGGTTAAACGACCCCCATGGGCCGCTTGTGGCCCATGGGCCTTAGGTTTGGGTTTGATATCCCGCTTTATCACTACCCGAAGGAGTCTCAAAGCAGCTAACATTCTCCTTTCCCTTCCTCACCCACAACAAACACTCTGTGAGGTGAGTGGGGCTGAGAGACTTCAAAGAAGTGTGACTAGCCCAAAGTCATCCAGCAGCTGCATGTGGAGGAGCGGAGAGGCGAACCCGGTTCCCCAGATCACGAGTCCACCGCTCTTAACCACTACACCACACTGGCTCTCCAGTGTGACCCCTGGGCTAGATCCTGGGCTAGACCCTGGTCACTTTAGCTTGTAATCTGCCCTGGGGGGCCCCATGGTCCATAGTGCCACCCCATACTCCCTCATTCTTACAACATGTTCCAGAACTGAGTCATGGAAGAAGGTCTGGGGTTCCACCCTGGGAAACCTTGGCTCCAGTCAAGCCGCCCACACACCACCCTCGGGCTCAGGGTGGATTTGATTTAAATTACAGTGGTACCTCTGGTTACGTACTTAATTCGTTCCAGAGGTCCGTTGTTAACCTGAAACTGTTCTTAACCTGAAGCACCACTTTAGCTAATGGGGCCTCCTGCTGCTGCCACACCGCCGCCACGCAATTTCTGTTCTCATCCTGAAGCAAAGTTCTTAACCCGAGGTAATATTTCTGGGTTAGCGGAGTCTGTAACCTGAAGCATCTGTAACCTGAGGTACCACTGTAATCGATTTAAATCACTAGTCAGTACATCTTCCTTTTACAGAAAGACTCATTCTTGCTGGTTTAATCTTACTATTTACAACCAGACAAAGGTTTCATTTTTGGAATAATAAAATTTCAGAGTAGCTTTTACAGTTATATAAAAAAATTACTGATTTGGTTATACTATTAGAAATACTATATTATTATTGTGAGGTTTTATAAGTTAACTGTTTATATTTGGACAACTTTCCTGCTGTACTTTATTGGAAGGAGAAAAACAATCTTTTCCTTAGTAACAATTTAAACTATCTATTTAACTAAGAACTGTAACATTATAGCATTTGTATCCATGTTTGTTAACTGATGTGGTTAAACCATTAAAAAAAAAAAAGACTGAGTTTTAGCACACATGAAAAACTTGAAACAAATCCTTATTTCCTGATGAATAGCCTTTGGACTATAATTTAACTTAAATGGAAAACTATCTTTAGAAATATTTTTTTTCTCTAAAAGCATTTTATTTAAAAAATCCAGTTTAAATAATAAAAAAATCTGATTCAAATTTTTAAAAATACTTTTTTTTATTTTTCATTGATTTTTCTCCACCCTACTCTGGCTCACAGCGGGTGGCGCTATGGGTAAAACCTCAGCGCCTAGGACTTGCCGATCGCATGGTCGGCGGTTCGAATCCCCGCAGCGGGGTGCGCTCCCATCATTCGGTCCCAGCGCCTGCCAACCTAGCAGTTCCAAAGCACCTCCGGGTGCAAGTAGATAAATAGGGACCGCTTACCAGCGGGAAGGTAAACGGTGTTCCATGTGCTGCGCTGGCTCGCCAGATGCAGCTTGTCACGCTGGCCACGTGCCCCGGAAGTGTCTTTGGACAGCGCTGGCTCCCGGCCTATAGAGTGAGATGAGCACACAACCCTAGAGTCTGGCAAGACTGGCCCGAACGGGCAGGGGTACCTTTACCTTTACTCTGACTCTTACACCTTAAGTCACCCATAAACAAAAAAGGAAAGAGAGATAGGAATGCTTCCAAAGTAAGGAAATGAATAAAGAAAAAAGAGTGAGAGGAGGACAACCTTACAGGGTTGGGGGGGGGGGAGAGAAAAAACTTAGTAGCAATGAAAGGTAAAGGGACCCCTGACCATTAGGTCCAGTTGTAACCGACTCTGGCGTTGCGGTGCTCATCTTGCTTTACTGGCCGAGGGAGCCGGTGTACAGCTTCCAGGTCATGGGACAGCAGGACTAAGCCGCTTCTGGCGAACCAGAGCAGCGCGCGGAAACGCCGTTTACCTTCCCGCCAGAGCAGTACCTATTTATCTACTTGCACTTTGACGTGCTTTCGAACTGCTAGGTTGGCAGGAGCAGGGACCGAGCAACCGGAGCTCACCCCGTCACGGGGATTCGAACCGCCGACCTTCTGATCGGCAAGTCCCAGGCTCTGTGGTTTAACCCACAGCGCCTATTACAGCTGTGTCCCCCCCAAAAAACAACAACAAGAGGATCCAACTTATCCCTGTCTTTCTTAAGTCCTGAGAAGAAGCTTGACCAGACTTCCAAGTCTGTGATGTAATCCTCTTGGTTACTAAAGGACAAAACTGAAGAACCTTCCATGGGAAATACAAGAAATTGGGCTGGGCTGCCATCTCTCTCTCTGCCATTCCGCTGTACGGACCAAAGGGTTGGAACTAATTCTCTCTCTTCCTTCTTCCTTTCTCTCTGCCGACTGAAGTCTGTCCCGTCCAGCCCTTCCAACTCCAGCTCCAGCTCCGACTCCAGCTCCGACTCTGATTTCGAGCCATCTCAGAACCACAGCCAAGGTGCGTTGCTGTTTGGAAATCTCACGTGAGTCTTGGTGTCAATTAAGCCTATGATGCCTCCCCTCCCCAAGTGTGAGGTTTTTGTTTGTCATGCTGGCCCAAAAATAGCCACCGGTTCATAAAACCCGGCACTCAACATTGTGCTTCCTGAATGTTGAAAACACTTAGATAAAGGCACAGAAAAGCTTGACAAGGGCTGATGTCAGTCAAGTGATTGAGCTGGAAAACTGGAAGCATCCAGTTTAGGCCCCCTTAGGTGGTCCAGTGGACCATAAAGAAGGCTGATTGCCGAAGAATGGATGCTTTTGAATTCTGGTGCTGGAGGAGACTCTTGAGAGTCCCGTGGACTGCAAGAAGATCAAACCTCTCCATTCTGAAGGAAATCAGCCCTGAGTGCTCACTGGAAGGACAGATCCTGAAGCTGAGGCTCCAAGACTTTGGCCACCTCAGGAGAAGAGAAGACTCCCTGGAAAAGACC
Source organism: Podarcis gaigeae (assembly GCF_964106915.1). Classification (NCBI taxonomy): domain Eukaryota; kingdom Metazoa; phylum Chordata; class Lepidosauria; order Squamata; family Lacertidae; genus Podarcis; species Podarcis gaigeae. The sequence continues at coordinate 6,246,716 of NC_139696.1, read as the reverse complement.
CTGATGTTGGGAAAGATGGAGGGCACAAGGAGAAGGGGACGACGGAGGACGAGATGGTGGGACAGTGTTTTCGAAGCTACAAACATGAGTCTGACCGAACTGCGGGAGGCAGTGGAAGACAGGAGGGCCTGGTGTGCTCTGGTCCAGGGGGTCACGAAGAGTCGGACACGACTAAACGACTGAACAACAACAGGTGGTCCAGGGCAAGTCATTCTCTTTCAGCCTCAGTTGGTGCTGAACTTAGCACAACCCTGCAAAGTAGTTCAGCACCAACTGAGGCTGAGAGACAGTCACTTGCCCTGGGCCACCTAAGGGGGACTAAACTGGGCCCTTCCAGTTTTCCAGCTCAGTCTCTTGACTGACGACAGCCCTTGTCAAGGTTTTCCTGTGTCTTTAGTTAAGTAGCTTCCTTTTTTAAAATACCGCCGCTGTAGAAAGTCGTGCCACTTGGCTAGACATATACCCGACAGCTTCACCAGTTCCCCGAAAACCCCAGACAGCTGCTGTCTGCCAGCAGAGACCAACCTCCTCCAACCCTGCGGGCTCCCGGTGTTTCAGTCAGCATGGCCGGTCATCGAAGAGTTGCAAAAATAATTGCTCGCCTGAGGGAATCTTTAGAAAAGTTGCTGCTTTTCCCACCTCCCTTCGCAAAAAAGGCCATGTTGGGCTAGCAAAACACTGCTAGGGCAGGAACTGATTTGCAAGGTTAGCCATGGTGTGCTTGACTCGCTTTGCCTATATCCTTTCCACCTGGCACAATTTCGCCACAATTAGGTGCAGTAATACGGCTGGGGGGGGGGGGAGAGAATATTCTGCTTTGGCCAGATGTTGCAGGTGTTGAGCTTCTCAAATTGTTCATCTCTGGTTACTTGGGAAGCAGATAGTTGCGTGTTCACCCCACCCCTGGTGGGAACCATAACAGGGGTGCTCTTCTGGGGGTTATCAACAAACGGAAGCAAATGTGGGTGTACGTCAGGAGCAGCAGTGGTGATAAGTGATATGTTTCTAGCCTTTGAGGCTGTAAAGGTGATAGTCCTGACTGATAAAAACAAATCGTTAGTATTAATTCTGCGATTTTTTGGTACTAAACAATAATACTTAAAACAAAAAAATTCCTTCCAGTAGCACCTTAAAGACCAACTAAGTCAGTTCTTGGTATGAGCTTTCGTGTGCATGCACACTTCTTCAGATACACTGAAACAGAAGTTTCCAGACCCTTCTATATAGTGAGAAGTTGGGGAGGGGTATTACTCAGAAGGGTGGTGGGAATGGGTGATTGGCAGGTAGCTGTGATGAGCCTGTTGACGACTCTTAACGACTGCAATAGGTCTTACAGGAAGAAGCAAGGGGTGAAATACTTAGTATTTGTCAAGTGCTTCTCTAAAGTGTTTTGCATTATCTTGCTGTAATCCCTACAACAAACTTGCGAGGTAGGTCAGTGTGATCCCCGGATGGTTTGACGGGTCTGAGAGAAAACGTCTTGCCTGAGTCTGCCTTTGCCACAGGTCTGTGGCAGATGCAAGATTTGAAATGAGGACTTCCCGAATCACAGCGCCATCTCTCCACTGCTATGTCAAATCACCTCTCTGACATACGTGCTTGCCTCTTCTTCTCTCTCCCACCCCCCTTAAAAATGAATTCAGGACACAAGCTGATGGATGGGTTAACTGGCGTGCAGGTGGGGGCACCCAAGGGAGAAGGCAGAGCCATGTGATCACCAGTCTTGGAGCGGACAGCTTCAAATAGTCAAATGTTTGCAACCTTCTCTCTTCCTGGAATCCTGAAGACAGTCTTCCAAGCTTCTACTGCTTGGGTGGGAGACCTTTGGCTCTCCATATGCCTCTAAACTGGGACGCGGGTGGTGCTGTGGGTTAAACCACAGACCCTAGGACTTGCTGATCAGAAGGTCGGCGGTTCGAATCCCCGCGAAGGGGTGCGCTCCCGTTGCTCAGTCCCTGCTCCTGCCCACCTAGCAGTTCGAAAGCACATCCAAGTGCAAGTAGATAAATAGGTACCGCTCCAGCAGGAAGGTAAACGGCGTTTCCGTGCACTGCTCTGGTTCTCCAGAAGTGGCTTAGTCCTGCTGGCCATATGACCTGTACGCCGGCTCCCTCGGCCAATAAAGCGAGATGAGCGCCACAACCCCAGAGTCGGCCACGACTGGACCTAATGGTCAGGGGTCCTTTACCTTTATGTCTCTAAACTACACCTCCCACCAGTCATCTCTGGCCATTGGCCATTCTTGCTAGGACTTGTGGGGGTTGTAGTTGAGTGTCTGGAGAGCTAAAGATTCCCCACTCTTGCTGTACTTTGCTCCTTGTATCACACTTAACTACCACCACCATTGTAGGTGCAACAAACAGAGCAACTGTCCGCACGTAAAAGAGCCTCCACAGATGTAAACAAGGTTTATTTATGACAGGCTTCCCAATGGTGTTTAAAATTCTGTGGACAAGTATTTTGGAGGCAGGGAACTTGTTGTTACAATGGAACCTCGGTTTTCGAGCATCTCGGAAGCCAGACATTTCGGTTTCCGAACCCCAAAAACTTGGAAATAATCGCGCCTCGGAAGTCAAATGGCTTGCAAGGCGCGTTTCTCAATTTTCTCCAATGAAATTGCCTACCGTCCATTGTATCTCAATCGTTGAATGTTTCAGAAGCTGAATAATCTTCTGGAACGGATTACGTTCAACAACTGAGGTTCCACTGTAGAAGGTTTCTAAACCCGTTTCTTTTTGTTCTGAAATGTCTGGTGGTAACACAGTGATTTTGCTGTCAAACCGGAGAGATGGGAGGGGACTTGGTAGAGTCGCAAAATGTCTGCTTGCTTGTGGGGCAGACCCAACCCACCAGTGGCCCTCTATGCTGTATGAATGCCCCTTTTCCTCCGAATTGTGTCCCGTGGCTCAACAGCCACCCTGTTTACTGTTCTAGACAGGTAGAACAACGAGCTAAACAGGCCTTGTGGTGGGCCACTCTCCCTGTCTTGCGATCAGGCTGTGTTTGGCTTGGGGAGCTCTCAAACTGTGCCACCCCTGTGTACAGGAACTGAAAAAAGCCCAAACGGACAGTGCCTGGTAAGCAGCCCAGCACAACTCCGCTTAGCGTTGAACCTGTGTTTCCCTGTCCTGTGTCCATTTTTAAACTGGCTTTCCTGGTTTCTGAACCCCAGGGCCTCTACGCTCCATGGTCGAGGACTTGCAGTCAGAAGAGTCTGACGATGATGACAGTTCTTCCGGGGAAGAGCCGGCGGTCAAGGCAGCTCCCATCAGCAGGGATGCGAGGTGAGAGCAGCCCGGGTTTATTTATGTGCTGTTTTTGCCTGTGTTTAAGGCAATCAGGGACGCGGGTGGCGCTGTGGGTTAAACCACAGAATCTAGGGCTTGCTGATCGTAAGGTCGGCGGTTCGAATCCCCGCGGCGGGGTGAGCTCCCGTCGTTCGGTCCCTGCTCCTGCCCACCTAGCAGTTCGAAAGCACATCAAAGTGCAAGTAGATAAATAAGAACCGCTTTCTAGCGGGAAGGTAAACGGCGTTTCCGTGTGCGGCGCTGGTGCTGGCTCGCCAGATGCAGCTTCGTCACGCTTGCCACGTGACCCGGAAGTGGCTTCGGACAGCGCCGGCTCCCGGCCCTTTGAGCGAGATGAGCTCGCAACCCTAGAGTCGGTCACGACTGGTCCTGTCGGGCAGGGGTACCTTTACCTTTAAGGCGATCATGGTCCCCCAAAGCAGCTCACAGTCCGGCTTACAGAAACACAGAATGAAAGGCGGGGGGGACAGGTAGAGAAGGGACTTCAGTCCTCAAGGCCAGAACTGTTGGGGCCACCTGACCTTCCAGTGGTTTTGTTTGAACAGCAGTTGTTAGCTCTTGTACATTTGGCTGATGAATGGGGTCAGGGTGGCCTTTCCCCCTCCCTTCTGCAGCCTCAGAGTAGCTGACTGTTGGCACACACTACTCTCTCTGGCAAGGAGGGAGTCAGGGGAGTCTCTTTCCCTGCAGCCTTCTTTTCTGGCTGGTGGTTGGGGCTAGGGTGGTCTCCCAGGCAAGAGGGGGAGCAGCCCCTGGCAGCTTGGTTCGCGAAGCCAGAGTTCACTGCCCTTCTTTTCTGCCTTTCCAGCACAACAGTCGCATGCAATTGGCTGTCTTTTGTGTAGCTGTTGCCTAAAGCAAACAAAAGACGTGGGGGTCAAGCTTTCGTGACTTATTTGACCTGAACAGATTGTTCAGGGTTCTCATAAGAGCAGGTCTTGGGGCACGTCGAGTTTTAGCCAGTTACTCAGAAATGAACGAATATGATGAAATTGGGCCCATTAATATCTGGGAGTGCTCTGAGTAGAACCGGCAGTGGATGCAACCCTTTGCTGCCGGTGGAGGAGATGGAGGAGAAGCAGCAGACGAGGCAGCCTTTTGCCGTCAGCTCATCAAGCTCAGGATTGCGTGCACCCGGCATTAGCCAACGTGGTGCCCCCCAGACGACGTCAGCCCCTTCCAGCTCCCATCAGCCACAGCCAGCACGGCCCAGTGGTCAGAGGTGATGGCAACTTTTGTCCAGTAGCTTCCGGAGGCTGCCGCAATGACTAACCTCAGCTCTGCACTGGCTGGTTGCTGCATTCTGGGCATTCATCCTGAAGCTGCTTGCTTACAAAGCATTGGCTGCAGCCACTGAGCTACTGGAGACAGAGAGCGGTCTGTCCAGAATGTGGGATCAGAGCCTCCTGATTAACTTTGCAGCCTTCCAGGACAAGTTTAGGAAACTTGTAACCCTCCAGGTGTTACTGAACTACAACTCCCACCAGCCCCAGCTACGGATGAGGAATGAAAATTACAGCTCAGCAACATCTGGAGGGGCAAAGGTTCCCCCGTACCTGTCCTGGAAGGCTACCCCCATCGTCCAGCCCAGACACTGAGGTCCAGCTCCAAGGGTCTTCTGGTGGTTCCCTCACGGTGAGAAGTGAGGTTACAGGGAACCAGACACAGGGTCTTCTCGGTGCTGGCGCCCGCCCTGCGGAACAGCCTCCCATTAGATGTCAAGGAAATTAAGAACTACTTTTTGACTTTTAGAAGACATCTGAAGGTAGCCCTGTTTCGGGAAGTTTTTGGTGTTGGTTGTGTTATTGTGTTTTTAATATTTTTTTGGGAGCTGACAACCCAGTCAGATGGGCATTGTTGTATTACTATTTATTATTATTATTATTATTATTATTATTATTATTATTATTATTATTTTATTACCTCTTCAGGCTCAGCCACAGCGATAGCGACAGTGACAACAGTGAGGATTCCTGCCTTCCAAGTCGGGAGCCTCCGCCCAACCAGAAATTACCCCCTTCTAACAATAAGGTAATTGTGCAGCAAAGGCAGTTTGGCTTCCTACTCACCCAGCTGTCTGGAATTTGGCCCAGGTATACTAAAGGAGCGCAAGGCTGGGGTGCTGGGGCGGGGAACACAGTTGTAGGAGCAGCTGTTTTTCTTTCGTAAGCAGCGGAGAAAGTTGAGAAGAGGAAAAAGAAGGAGAAAGGAGCAAAGGGAGAAAGGTTGCAGATAGCAAGGGAAGATTGGAAGAAGTTCATTTATCGGAGGAAGCAAGGAAGGAGTTGGAGCTCTTTGGTCCTGTCCTCTCGAGGGGACTAAGAACACCTGTGAAAGCAGGCATAGGCAAACCCGGTCCTTCAGGTGTTTTGGGACTACAATTCCCATCACCCCTGACCACTGGTCCTGTTAGCTAGGGATGATGGGATCTGTAGTCCCAAAACATCTGGAGGGCCCAGTTTGCCTATGCCTGTGTGAGGGTGTTGAAACAAGGCAGGAACAGAAATCAGGGTGCGTTGCTAGCTTGTTTCAACAAATCATTTAACTAACTGCAGTTCGGGTTCGGGCATAAGCTGCTGTTAGTTTTAAGGCAGGCAGAGGATGTTCCCCATTTCTTCCTTGCAGAGACCCACAAGCCAAAGGCTTGGTCACATAGGTCAGTGCTATGTTTTGGTGGCAGGATTTGTAAATAGGAGCGCAAGACACCCAAACAATTGATGACCTCCCCTTTCGGCAGAAACAGAGTCCAGAACCCTGTAGGAGAAACCACTGTCCCCATTTTGCCACCTTCTCCAAATTTGAGTCCTTCAAGTATTACAGGACTGCAACTCCCATCACCCCTGCCCAGCGACCATTCTGGATGCAGCTCTTAGGACTGAACATCCATGGAGAACACTGGGTTCAAGAAGGCTGCTGGTTAGCATCAGAGCATCCGTTGAGATCATATCTGAGTAGAGATTTGAATGAGGCCCTTTCCTTGTTTCCTACTCCTTGCCTCTACTCCCACACTGAATCGATCTTGTTTGGGGAGCTCTGGCTGGTGGTGGGAAAATTCCTCATGGGGGGCAGAGTTGACTCGTTCCTTTGTTACGAGAAGGGGAGAGAACCTGTTTTCTATATTGTGCCCGGTTTCCAGTTTCAAGGAGCGCAGTCTTTGCAGCTTATTGTGGCTCTGCTGCAACGGTTGCCTTTTGTCCCCTCTGAACTGGCTTGTGAGCGCGTTCCCCCTCTTTAACTGCTTTCAGGTAACTGGGAGAAAGAGTCCAGAGTCCTGCAGCAAGCCAGAAAAGATTCTGAAGAAAGGGACCTATGACAAGGTACCTCCGTGGAGAGGGGCATTTAAATTGAAGGAGGGAAGGGAGGGAAGGAGAAGCCATCTGTTGGCAGAGGGAGCCCTTTGCCACTCAGGACAAACCAAGCCAGCCCTAACAAGGCTCAAGTCACCCCTTTTGAAATGTGCAAAGCTGTCTCCTGCAGAGCCAGGCCAATAGTTCATAACCAACATTGTCTCCTCTGGCAGGCAGCAGCTCCCTGGCTGCCTTTCCTAGCCCTGCTAGATTTGAGAGCTCCCAATTCTTTCTCCTCCCACACCCAAGCTTCTCCCTGGGCAGCAGGAAGGGGATATACTGATTCTATTTTACTTGATTTGGGAGGGGCACCATTTATTCCCTTTCTGTCATCAGGCGTGGCCAACTCCCAAGAGACTGTGATCAGAGAGTTTAAAACTGGCAGTGATCTACCCCATTTTGTGGGGGGGTTTCAGGTCAAAGTTGGGTGTCAGTGATCTACCACCAGTAGATCACAATCTAGATCAACCTGTTGGACGTGCCTGATCTAGATGGTGGGTGCGGGAGATCAGGTTCCTTCCTCTCCAAAAGGAGAGGATCTGGTCTTTTTATAAGGAAACGTCATACAGAGTAGGTGCGCTGCTGCTGCTTTTGTTGTTGCTGCTGCTGGAGCGAAGCTTCAAATAGCTCTCTTGCTCAGCTCTAGCAGCAACACAGGCTCTGCTACCAGAGACACTTGAATACAGTTGCGCCCCTCCAGACATTTGTTGTTGTTTAGTCGTTTAGTCGTGTCCGACTCTTCGTGACCCCCTGGACCAGAGCACGCCAGGCACTTCTGTCTTCCACTGCCTCCCGCAGTTCGGTCATACTCATGTTTGTAGCTTCGAGAACACTGTCCCACCATCTCATCCTCTGTCGCCCCCTTCTCCTTGCACCCTCCATCTTTCCCAGCATCAGAGTCTTTTCCAGGGAGTTCTCTTCTCATGAGGGGGCCTCCAGACATAGCTGAACAACTCCCATCAGCCCTGGGCATTGGCCATGTTTGCTGGGACCAGTGGGAGCTGTAGTTCTGCAGCATCTGGAGACCCAAAGGTCCCCCCATACCTGCTTTAATGGATGCCAGAGATTGTACCTGCAGTGCTTTCATGCATACAAGCCTTGCCTTCCCCTTTTCTTTTAGGATGGTTTTTGCATTGCCGTTTCCCCTCCAACCCCCAACCCTTTGTACAACTCCACAATGTGCTCATGTGCAATATAGGAGCTCTAATTCACTGGGCATCACTCCTAACCCACCCACCCACTGTGTCCATTTTTTGCAAAGGAGGACAAAAACCTTCCCCACTGCCCACCTGAACTGGCAGCATCATATTTGCCCTTCAGGCTGTTGGGGTCTGTGCGCATTAATCAGCTTTTTGTTGGCGAGAGGTCTGAAAACCTCAAGATTCAGAGTTCTCCTTGCTAATGTTCCTTCTTCCCTCTCCCAAGGCCTACACTGATGAGTTGGTGGAACTTCATCGGAGGCTGATGGCTTTACGGGAACGAAATGTGCTTCAGCAGGTAAGGTTAGGTGGCTTTTTGGTGTCGGGTGCAAGTTGAAGCCAGAGGGGAATGTTAAACGTTCTCTTTTGCCACAGTGCAATGAATGGTGCTGCTGTTGTTGTTTTCAGATTATCTTGTTCAGGCACCTTTTGCATATTTCCAGCTGTAACCTGTAGTAGTAGTAGTAGTTGTTGTTGTTGTTGGTTTTGTGGCCTTGCAAATTCAACAGAAGTTGTCCTGGGAGTACACACGGGTCTCAAAAGTTGGATAGGCTAGCAGTTTGAAAGCTAAATACTGAAGTGCATCCCGCCCCCCTAATAACTACATGGAGGCAAAGGACGGGGAGATTTCTGATGAAGTGATTCTGTGATTTTAACCCCCCCCCCTTGAAGTCCTGGGAAGACTTTTTGCGAGTCTTCTTGTTCCTGCCCCCAGGCAGATGTGGGGTCTGCCTTTGCCTTGCCACGGCTGTCTTCACACCTTTCAAATCAGCAATCCCGCTTGAACTACAGTGGTACCTCGGGTTACATACGCTTCAGGTTACATACGCTTCAGGTTACGGATTCCGCTAACCCAGAAATCAGGTTAAGAACTTTGCTTCAGGATGTGAACAGAAATCGTGCTCTGGCAGCGCGGCGGCAGCAGGAGGCCCCATTAGCTAAAGTGGTGCTTCAGGTTAAGAACAGTTTCAGGTTAAGTATGGACCTCCAGAACGAATGAAGTACTTAACCCGAGGTACCACTGTAATATTAGCCTTGCCCACAAGTAATGTCTAATGGGGATAAACGCATCTCTAGCCAGGAAAGTGTTCTGCCAGCAGGACTTAGATAAGAATCTCCAGGCCTGTATCAGGTACCAGTCTTTGAAGTCTCCCAGTTTGCTATTGCCTTGTTGTTCCGCTGTGATACAGCCAAGGTAGTTTGTGTCCTATTCCGCAAAGCAGCCTTTCATGGAGACAAGAAGGTCAGAGCAAGGAAGTGGGGGGGGGGGGTGCGCAAAGTGTGAACGATTGGTCCCTGTCTGAATTTCCACGGTGGGACAGGCAATGAGAGAGAGAGAGAGTAAGGGCAGAGAACAAACTCTCTTGTGTTGCGTTGGCACAGAATATTGGTGTCTCACAGACCTAACATATAGAATAAGAGAACAAGAAGAACATACGTTTAAAGAAGATTGGAAAATGTTTATTGGATGCATGGAGGGAAATTGTGCACATTTGAAAACGCTGGCAGCATTAAGATAAATTCAACTGCGTAAATAAGTTTTGGTGGGTGTAATAATGGAATACTGAATGGTTTAGTTTATGTAAAATGTGCGGGGATTTCTGTTATGCAAAATGAACCGTGGGGAGAGAAGAAGGGAAGTCATTGATATTTTAAGGTGGTTTAAATGACTATTCTAAAATTTAATAAGGGGGGAAAAAGAATATTTGTGTCTAACTCCGATCCTTTCCCTCCCCGGCCCAGATTGTAAATCTCATTGAGGAAACCGGACATTTCAATGTCACCAACACAACCTTCGACTTTGACTTGTTCTCCTTGGACGAAACGACTGTCCGCAAGCTGCAGAGCTACCTGGAGGCCGTGGCTACGTGACCCTTGGCTCCGGAAGCTGGACGCTTTTTTTTGAAACCAGAATCCCCGTCTCTTCGGTACCAGGAAATGGACTCGTGGACCTTGGCCGCCGCCTTATCCTCTCGATTCACCTGAAGCACTGCCTTAGGGATCAGCCACGCTCTAGGAACACGCTGTTGCTGCTGCTGCCGCCGCCGCCGCTTCTGCTGCTGCTGCTGCCGCCACCAGCCACGCTCCTCCTCTTGGGCTTCAGCCGAGCGCTCGCCCTTAGCGGGCCTGTCCTCCTTCGCTTCAGAAGCTTTGCTTGGAACTGGTAGAGTAAAAGCTGCGCTGGTCCTAGCCGCGACACCGCGCTCTCCTTGGTTGTTTGGTTGTTGCTGTTTTTTAATTCCGGCTTTTTAAATTTTAGAACGAGATTCTCTTCTGTGTGTGTGTTTTTAAGAAAAAGAATGCACGTTTGAGGCATCCTCTTTTTAAGTTCGGGATAAAACTCAGCTGCCGCTTCTGCGCGGGACCTACGGACGTGAAAAACAACCCGGCCTGCAGGCGTCGCGAGGCTTGCCCCCCCCCCACCCCCCCTTTGCCTCTTCCCGCTGCCTCTCACCCCAGGTCACATGGAGAGACGTTCCGATCAGATCAGGGCAGGCGTTGGTGCAGCCAAATCACACGACTTGCCCGGAGGACAGCCACCCTTGTTGGGGCCAGTGGAGTATTGCGGGGCGGGTTCTGTGTCCCAGGTGCAGCGGCACCCCGGCCTGAGCTTGCTCCTCTGCGTGTGGGACGATTTCCGAAACGTACTTGCGCCCACTGACGGCGCCTGCCATCTCGCACTTGAGGCTTTCGATGTGGTGCTGGATCCGGTTCCGCAAACAAGAGCCTTGTTCCTTTCCCCCCGTTTGATCTGCTTTAACTGTAAGGACTATGTTACTGTACGCTGTCCTGTCCTGTCATTCATATATATGTATATATGAATGACGTATACATATATATATATGTCATTTATATATATATATAAGTGTAAGAAGGGCCTAATTGGGTCTTAAGGTCTCAAAAGGGGTTGTGTAGGGGTTTTGCGTGGGGGGGTGGGCATTGATATTTCGTTTCTGTTTCCGTTTCGTTTTTTTAAAAGTTGCAGTGGCAGATGGGGGCGGGGGGTAAAGTACAGCTTGACCTGTTTCTTCAACATACCTGTGGGCAGTTTTTTTTTTTTTTTTTTTGCATATGGAAACCAAGCAAATATCCTGAAGATCTCTCTCTTTTTTCTCCCTCCGTTGTCCAAAAGGGACCGATCTGTGTTGCTCTTTCTTTTCCTTCTTTGCCATCAGTGTTCAAATAACCTTTTGCCAAAACGCGTTTACCGCCATGGCCTGTTTTGCGGAGAAGCATTCCCCACCCACCCACACACCCCCACCCCCCGTTTTCTGCGAAAGCAGTTGGCCCAGGGGTGGGGGAGAGACGAACTAACTCAGAGGAGCTTGTCTTTCTCCTCCTCTTCCTTTTAAAACAACTGCACGGTTTCGAAAACAAACTTTGGCAGGTGCTGGACAACACTAATTGAAATATTTGTCAGTATTCCTTGCTTGGCTTAAGTTTTGGTGCAGGGGGTTTATCCGGTAGGGGGAAGACCCTGAAGTATGCAGAAATTCCCCACCCCCATACGCAAAAACACACGGTTTTAGCGTTTTAGAGGCGCAGCTTACCTTCCAAACCAGAGTCTTAAATCTTTTGCCAAATGTTACAGGACTACTGATGGTGGTGGTGATGCTGTTTGTGTTGCGGCAGGTGGGATTGGGGGGGTGGCCAGAAGATTTCGCTTTGAGCTCTCTTAGGAGTCCTAAAGTGAGTGCTCGGGGGGGGGGGGGGGGGCTTTGCGTTTTGTGTGTTGAGTCACGCTAGCTGTGTTGGGGGGGGTGGAGGTGGTGTTTTTTAAACCTGCCAGTCTTAGTCTCTTCTGGGTTCCTTCCCCACTTCCCCACCCCATGCAAAACTTACAACTCTTATGTGGCAATAAGCTGATCTGCGTTAGGTCATGTTGACCCCGAATCCTATTTTGAGCTTTCCTTTTTTTAACTTCTTGTCCGTGTGACTTGTTTGTCTTTATAAAATGCCAATTTCCAGAGCTGCTGTGTTGCAATGACTCAGCTGCGTCTCGTATCTGGCCAGTCGTTCTGAGCCTCAGAATTTGGGGAATTCCAGAGAAGACTCTGCTGTGCCAACAGAGAATAGTAGGAGAGCTTTCTGTGTTTGTGGAGGTGCTTCCGCTTTGATGGGGGCGCTGCTAGTGGAGGAAGGGGGCTTCTTTCTCAAAGTTCCCCAAGCGTTTCTGGGTGCCTAATGAATTAGGCTGAAAGGGGTTCCCAGTGTGGCAAAAATTTACTTGTACACCACTCTTTACCCAGGTGAGGGACCTACTCCTAAATAAAACACAGAACCAATTCTTAAAACACCTGGCAGGATGATCGAAGAGACTAAATAACTTTAAATGTAACCCTTACCTAGAGATGATTTGAGGTTAATGAATGGGGGACGTAATTGAGGAAGCAAATTGACCTTGAGCAGCATCTGCTGGGGGAAATGGAATTGGGATTAAAAGAATTGAAGAGAGAATGATTTGGGATGGGATTTAACTGAATTAATTTATCTGGGGCGTGCCTCTAGCTGGCTCGCCTCTAAATTTGTGTGTATACATATGTCTGAGCGTGTGTATGTATACGTATAGATATACACCCACACACATTTGTGCCCCCGGGTTTGTTACAAGGACCTTGCAGCACCCCTGGAGCTCAGCACCGCTGCCTTGCTGTGCTTGGGGTTAGCAGGCAACACGGATGCCGTGCAGCCTCAGGATGAGGCCCACTTCCAGCCATGGGTACTGCGAGGCTTCCTCCTTTCCAAAGCAAGAACAGGCATTTCTTGTCAAACCCCCCCCCCCCCCAGCTCTCTCCGGCTCCCCAAACACTCCGCTTTTGCCAGTATCCATTCATTCCAGATGTTGTTGTGTCTTCGCGTTTGGAAGTTGCCTTGAGAACAAACGGCACCCGAGGGGGGGCGGCGGAGAAGCCTTTCCCCTCCGTGCTTCCTCCTCGATGTTGCCCCCCGCCAGGCAGCTGCGTTCTTGGGCGAGCGAGAAGAGGTGGGGGCTCTCTTTGGTCAGGGCAGCCTCGCCCGAAACTTAAGTATTAATCGCTCGGGGGGGGGGCGCGGAATGAACATTTGTAAGAAGTTGGGGAGGGTGTTTTCTTCCACTATTAAGAAATGTATTTTATAGGTTTTGTTTTTTAAAGAACGAACCCCACTTCCTCGCACCCCATTGGTGCCCCTCGTAGCTGTTTTGGTCACCAAAGGACTTCCTTGTGATCTGATTTCCCCCCCTTCCTTTTCTCCCCCACCCGAACCTCTGAACCTCCTCCTTTTTATTTCCAAAAGCCTTTGAGGCTTTACAGCTGGGACTGGAGCCCAAATGCCAGTTGAGCAGACTTGGGGTTTTATGATACTGGTGTTCCATGCTGCTCCTCCTCCTCCTCCTCCTCCTCCTTCATTCCGTTGTAGATTCTTTCTCTTAGAATGGCTGCTGTGTTTGTGGGTCCATTGTGGTGTTCTTGTGTGTGCGCGTGTCTTGAGTGAGAGCGTCCATGGGTAGCTGTAACATAGATGAGGAGCCTGGATGGTTTTACCTATCTCTGGCGTCTGAAAAATCGCCCCAAAGGGAAGCGTGGTGAGGAATTGGGGTGGGGGTCTTTCCAAATGGGTGTCTTCTTTAGGATCTTTCTCTCTTTCCTCCCCTTCCTCTTTCGTTCCTTGAAACTGACAGCGCTTTACCTGTTACCTGTCTTTCGGTTTTTGTATTAAAGGGCCTATTTCGGGGAATGGTTAAAATGGATGGTGTTTTTGGTTGGGCAAACCCAATCTATCTCTCTCTTTCTCTCCACCTAAATCTTCTTATCCTGCTTGTCCTCTTCATTTTGGCCCAATGGTGTTAAGTAGATGTGAGATGTTAGGAGTTTTAAAGCTGTGGGATGGGCGGGGAGGGGGAAGGAAGTGTTTTCAGTAGATGTGGAAATTTTAGAGACTTGAAAGCTATTTCCCCCCTGTTTGTTTTGTTTTTAAGAGAAATTTGGGGGAAAGCAAAATATATGCAATGCTGCCACTTTAAAAAGAGTCTGGAGTGGATTCTATACATCTTGGAGCACAAAATCCTACAGCTATAAGCATGGGCTCTTTCCGTTTTCCATTCAAATAATTATTATAGATACGTTTCAGTGTTAACAGCTGCACAGTACCTGATTCAGGCATCTAAACGGCTGCTTGTATGATTCCCTGCGGCAGTGTTACAATCTGGAGGTTCTTAAGCCATCTGTGCGCTGCTAAGATTTAACGGGTAGGTCTGGGCTCTCTTAAAAGCAGAAATGCAACACTGTAGAGTGGCAACTTAAAGGCTTGCTTCAAGGGTCCACAAACCACTCTGAGGTTTTTACAATCAAGCAGTGTACACAATTTTATGAAATAAATGAATACACATGGCAGCGCTGAGCACATGTATAATATTCTGACAAGTGTGGCACGAAAGAAAGGAGGCAGCCCCTACAGTCATGTGGAGCTTTGGAGGCGCTCAGATAATAGGAAATACCGTATTTTTCGCTCTATAGGACACACCGGACCATAGGAGGGGGAAAACAGGGGGGGGAATTCTCCCCCTCTCTGCTCAGTGCCCCTTCAGCGAAGCGGTAGGAGGAACGGAGCCCCTTCCATTTCTCCTCCCGCTTCGCTGAAGGGGTGCTGCGCAGAGAGGGAAAACTGTGCAGCGCCTCCCCAGCGAAGCAAAGCCTGGAGAGCAAGAGGGAAGCGCTCCGGGGGCTTCAGGCGGCTATCCGCAAGCCTTCGGAGCGCAGCGGGAACTCCTGCTGCGCTCCGAAGGCTTGTGGATAGCTGCCTGAAGCCCCCGGAATGCTCCGGGAGTTCCTGCTGCGCTCCGGGGGCTTCAGGCGGCTTCAGCGAAAGCACCGCGAAGCCTCCGGAGCGCGTTGCTATTGCTGAAGCCAAGGAGCCTGCAATTCGCTCCATAAGACGCACACACATTTCCCCTTAATTTTTGAAGGGGGAAAAGTGCGTCTTATAGAGCGAAAAATACGGTAGATGAAGTTTGGCCTTTGAGACTCTCTGCCATGTCAGATGAGATCCCGGCCTTCTGTGATTTGAGGGGGTAGCAACCTGGTCTTATGTCAGGCCCCAGTAGCTGTGCCATTTCAGCTGGCTGCCTCCCAAGGCTAACTGATGAAATTGGTGGGCCAGACTCGCAGCTTGGCTTCATCTACCAGATTGCTTTTAAGTCTGGTCTCTTTTTTGCCACTTAGCAAATAGGACTGAAAATGAAAATAGGAACAAGCGGATGGTGCAATTCAGCCAGAGTGCAAGTTCTGCTTGAGCTGAAGAACGGTAGAAATGGAAGGAATGTTTTGTTTCTAGTGGGGAAACACCCTTTTTAATGCAGCAAATGTTAATTTTAGCTACTGCTCAGAACAAATATTTCAAAAGTGTTTGGTTCCCCTCCACCACCAGACTTCCCTTTTTAAATGTGCCAGGCAGAAGGAAAGATTTGTGCTCCAAATTTGTTTGGGTTTCCCTGCAGGCCTGGTGTCCATTCCTGGTACTCAGCAGAGATTTAGAGAGCTTCCATCTGCTGTACCCATGACTTAAAGGAAGCGTTTTAGCCACAAGAACCTTGGAACCAGCTGAGAGAGAGGCGGCTGTTCCAGTTACCCATTTCAGCTGCTGTGTCCTCTTCCCCCATGAGCAGCCGTTGGGAAGAGATGAGGGTCTGAGTTCATCGCTCAAAGTGGGACCCGTCTCCCAAAAAAAGTTCTGCCCTCCATGAGTTTGCCCCCCACCCCCATGTTCTGTCCAAACAGCAAGCCAAAAGTGCTCTCCAGTCTGTTTCCACTTGGGTGATTTTTTTGGAAACACCGCTGCTACTTCGACAGGGGAGGTGCGCCCACCCATGGAAAGATATAGGAATTTAAAAGTGTTTTTAATTATGGCCAGATCTGCGCTCCCTGCACGCAATCGTAGATGCTTCTGGTCTTGGAAGCATCCTAGGAAAATCTGTCCGTCGTGTTAAAAGTTGTGTGTCCACTGCCATTTCGTGCTAGAACAGAACTGAGTATGAAAGGTGCTGTCAGTTCCGGAATTAATCTTCCTGAGAATCTCAGGACTTTCCTTTTTCCCCAAAAAAGAAGTTAAAATCGGCAAGATTCCAGTTTGTATTCTTACCAGTAGGTGGGGAAATGTCTGGTGAGGGCTAGCTAAGGTTTCCTGTGGTTACGGGAGGGGCTTTTCATATCTCTTTGCCACCCCCCATGATTAGCAATACCAGAACAATATGCAAATTAAGAAAAAATGCATATAATGTATACAGGTTGCTGTATTCAGATTCCCCCCTCCCTTTTTATTGTAAAGTACGCATATCCCTAACCATGCTCCTTGAATAGTCATAACACATATCTAATTTTAATTGGCTGGGGGTGGGGGGGGGTCATGAGTGTGTAAAGGCCTTGAGAACAAAAAAAAAAGAGGTGGGAGTTTTGCACTCTTGAAGGAAGCGACGGAGTACTTGATCCTCTCGCTGGTGTGTAATTTTTTTAAGGCTGTCTTCTGCTGGAAGCAAAGGTATTAAATACCTGGTCTATGTACAGAGGATATTAAAAGTACTTTGGGGCTGGGGCGGGGGGGGGGAGGGAAGTTCTTTGCTCTGGTGTAATAAATGAGCCTAGCCCATTATTCCGAAATGAAACCTGGAAAGGCGGGAGGGGTGGGGGGGGATGTTTGTAATAAGTTAAGGGATTGGGGGTTTTTTTGTCCTGACTTTTACGCCTTTTTTTTTTGTTTTGTTAAATTTGTGAAATTTATGGAGGAGTTTTATAGGAAAAAGAAAACATGAAATAAAGGTGAGAGAGTCACAAGCGGCGGCATTTTTTGTGATGTTTCTCTTGATGGTCTCCATTTCCACCACCACCACCTAGAGCAGGGGGCAGCAAACATTTTCAGCAGGGCCCCTCAGACCTTGTGGGAGGGCTGGACTATATTTTGAAAGGGGGGGAATGAACAAATTCCTATGCCCCACAAATAACCCAGAGATGCAAGCACACATTCTACTCCTGTAAAAACACGCTGATTCCCGGACCGTCCGCGGGCCGAATTTAGGAAATATTTATTAAAGTTTTACAAAAATATGAATACAAAAATACATGAAAAAAGAAAATTAAAAATACAACATACAAAGGACAAAAAGAAAGTAAGAAAAAATTAAAAAGCAAATCCGTTTTTCATAACATGAAACTCATTTGCTTGTTTCTTTGACCTCACACCTCCCCTTCTTGTATTCCTATTTACATAATCAAATCAGCAAATCATTAACCCTCTTTCATTTATCTTAACTCTATATCATCACATTTTATAACTCTATATTTTCATCCATTATCAGTTCATTTTTGCATATTCTTATTAACTTTGTTGCTAATGCCACTTATTTTCAATCCAACATCATTTTAACATTCATTAATTTTACATTGTTTCTGCAGATAGTCTTTAAATTCGCGGGCCGAATTTAGAAGGCGATTGGGCCGGATCTGGCCCCCGGGCCTTAGTTTGCCTACCCATGACCTAGAGGTTCAGCTGGAGCCTTTTTCCTTTGGACTCTACTTCCCCCATAAGTTCCCACCCATCTCTTCCTGTGGGTTCCAAATTTATCGGAGTACATTTTTCTTCGAAACGTTATGAAGGTGGCCACCTCTGAAAACCACCTCTCCCACCATCCTTTCTCTCTCCCACTCTCTACACAAACACACACACTGCCCCGGAAAAATGCCAGTAGGTCTGTGGCATTGTGGAGGATGCAAAACCCGAAAAGGGGTGGTGTACGGGGAACTATGCTTCCTGCCTCTACTAACAATGTCCCATAACTTGGAACGGGAGGCAGCCATCTTGGTTGTGTGAGAAATAATAATAATAATAATAATAATAATAATAATAATAATAATAGCTTTATTGTCATTGCCCCCTGTCAGGGACAACGAAATTACTTGGCTGCTCCATCCACCCAGGTAGGGCACTCCACACAAAATCAAAACAACTAAAAAAAACACTAATTAAAACAATACAGTATAATACAGCAAGGAAGATTAGATGACTTTCAAAGTCCAGGCTTCCCATTCAAGGCCGAGATCGCTCTGGAGAAGAAGCTGTTCTTAAGACGGCTCGTTCTTGTCTTCATCGTCCTGTATCTCCGTCCCGACGGCAGGAGCTCGAAGAGACAGTGACCAGGATGCGATGGATCTTTTACTATGTCCAGCGCCTTCCTCTGGCACCTTGTAGCATTAATCTGCTCTAAGGTGGAGAGTGGGGCAGCCAACAATGCTCTCTGCTGCCTTAAAAACTCTGCACAACCCCATCTTGTCCTGGGTAGTACAGCTTCCGTACCACACACATAAGCCAGAAACGGGACCTAAGCAGAGCACAGGCAGAACATACAGTAGCTAGCGCTCAAGCAATGGTTCCTCGCCCACCCTCTACGGAATGGAATACAGAGGTAGACTCCCTTGATATATGGAGGTTCCATTTCATAAATCGGATACAGCAGAGTGCTATCAAGACCACCATAGCAGAGAGAATATATACCGTATTTTTTGCTCTATAAGACTCACTTTTTCCCTCCTAAAAAGTAAGGGGAAATGTGTGTGCGTCTTATGGAGCGAATGCAGGTTGCGCAGCTATCCCAGAACCCAGAACAACAAGAGGGATTACTGCTTTCACTGTGCAGCGATCCCTCTTGCTGTTCTGGCTTCTGAGATTCAGAATTTTTTCCCCCTTGTTTTCCTTCTCCAAAAACTAGGTGCGTCTTGTGGTCTGGTGCGTCTTATAGAGCGAAAAATACGGTATATATTGTATACGTACACACAGAGAGAGAGAGAGATTGTGCCTTTTAGCATGACAAACTCCATGAACAATCGGAGATAGTTGAAAGATACAGATAATTGTGACTCAACACATCTTCCCTCTAACAGTTGTGCCCTGGTTTTGAACTGCATCTCGGCGTTTGACTCTGCCATTAAAACGTAAGCACAAAATTCATCCAAGTTCCCGCCCATGAGGCAACTGCCTCGGCGGCAGGATTCAGTGGGGCAGCACATTTTATTTTTTTTTATTGAACTTGTAGACCGCCCTGTACCTGTAGATTTCAGGGCAGTTCACACACACAAAAATCACAATATAAAAAACACAAAAAAATCAAGTTGCAGAACAGTTTTTGGGAATATTCTTCCCAAATTTCCCAGCTGTTTTTTTTTTTAATTGAGAGGTACAATTGCCTTGAAGTTTCAAAATGAAGATGGAAAATAAAATAAACCTCCAACAAGTCTTAATGGTTTATAAACTGGTAACGTTCTGGCTAAATTTAACCTTTCCTGAAAGGCTGTCCAAATATTACTCATAAATGCTAAAATCCCAAAGTCTATCTCCCACCCACCCACCTGGTTGGGGCTTGCAGTGCAGCCCCCAAACAAACATCATCAATGTCATACATTTTTTTTGTAATATTCTTTTTTAATTTTTCAAACGTTTTCACTATAATCTTCACTTTGTTTCATGAGTTGACTCCCCACCCCAACTTCCAAAGTGTTTCTGCTCAAACCTTTTCTCATTTAATACACATTTAAAGCACACTGGGCTTCCCCCCAAAGAATCTTGGCTATTTTACTTGCGGAAGATGCTGGGAATTGTAGTTCCGTGAGGGGGAAACAGTTCTCGATACTGGGACAAAAACCATGTGCTTTGAAACTGTTATATGTGCAATGTGGATGCAATTGCCCACAGCTGTGAGACCTGGGCCATTATTATTATTATTATTATTATTATTATTATTATTATTATTATTATTATTTATACCCCACCCTCTCCAGTCAAGGCCAGGCTCAGGGCGGCTGACAAGCAATAATAAAAACAAGTTGAATGAATACAACTTAAAAACAAAATTAAAATACAACATTAAAATATTGAAACATTAAAATAGTAAAATGTAGCCTCATCGCAGGAGGAGAAAGGAAAAGGAAAGGGGGAGGGAATCAAATTGGCTCCAAGCCAAAGGCCAGGCGGAACAACTCTGTCTTACAGGCCCTGCGGAAAGAAATCAGATCCTGCAGGGCCCTGGTCTCATGAGGCAGAGTGTTCCACCGGGCGGGAGCCAGTGTTGAAAAGGCCCTGGCTCTGGTTGAATCCAATCTAACTTCCTTAGGGCCCGGGACCACTAGGTGTTGCTATTTATGGACCTTGAGGCTCTCCGTGGGGCATACCAGGAGAGGCGGCCCTGTAGGTACGAGGGTCCTAGGCCGTGAAGGGCTTTAAAGGTCAAAAGCAGCAGCTTAAATCTGACCCTGTACTCCACCGGCAGCCAGTGCAGCTGGAAAAGCACTGGGTGAATATGCTCCCATGGCAGGGACCCCGTGAGGAGCCTCGCTGTAGCATTCTGCACCCGCTGGAGTTTCTGGGACAGCTTCAAGGGCAGCCCCGCATAGAGCGAATTGCAGAAGTCAAGCCTGGAGGTGACCGTCGCATGGATCACAGAAGAGTTTGGACAGGAAGACCAAAACAATCAGCCAGGCAACCTTCAATGGAGATTTCTTCATCTTCTACAATCTGCTGGCAACTCCCAGAAGCCTGCCTGGCTAAGACAATGAGCCACAAGGTGCTTTGTGTGTGTTTATATCCAACTAATCCACAAAGTAGCCTGTTAATAATGATAGCCAAAGTCTCCACTCTGCTCTTTAAAACAGCAACATTGTTAAATATTTTTAAATAACAATTGCAAGATGGTATTGGTTTTTTTTAATAATAAACTAGTTAGTAAGGGCTTTGTTTTTGAAAACAGCAAGTGATTACCGTATTTTTCGCCCTATAGGACGCACCGGCCCATAGAATGCACCTAGTTTTGGAGGGGGGAAATAAAGAGGAAAAAAATTATTTCCCCCCCAGCCCACAGAACAGGCAGCTCTCCGCAAGCCTCGGGAGACCGTCGCGACTTCCCGCCAGGCTCCCACTGCTTGCGGATATCTGCCTGAAGCCCAAACCATGTCAGGGGACAGTGGGAAGGCACGCTGCGCCTCCCCGCTGCCCCCCGAGCTTGCGGGGATGGTGCCGGGAGGAACGTGCTTCTCCCCGCCGCCAACCTCCAAACCAGGTTGGGGAACCGAAGCCCGGGGCGAGCTGTGCAGGCTTCGAGATGCAGGCTGCTATCCGCAAGCCTAGGGAGCCCGACGGGAACTCCCACCGGGCTCCCAAGGCTTGCGGATAGCTTCCTGAAGCCTGAAGAGTGAGAGGGGTCGGTGCGCACCGACCCCTCGCTCTCCAGGCTTCAGCGAAAGCCTGCATTCGCCCCATAGGACGCGCACACATTTCCCCTTCATTCTTGGAGGGGGAAAAGTGTGTCCTATGGGTCGAAAAGTACGGTAAATACAGTGCAGTAAATATTTCCGGGAGAAAACTCCCATCATATAATTACATTGCCCTTGCATTTCAGGAATCACAACAGGATACAACAGGGACTCTTACCGTGCCCATAACAACATTATTTTTCTTGGGGGAGCAGGTTTCCTATTACGATCATTTCGCTGGAAAATGACAGGTATTTCTGTGGAAAATAATAATCATAACGGGTGTCGCCTCCCACCTTGAACAATCGTTTGAATACGGATACGGATATCATATAGCAAATGAGACTATAGGCGTAGCCAGGAATTTTGTTGGCGGCGGGGGGGGGAGCAGAACCGACGTGACTGGTCAGTTAAGTATTTAAATATCATTTCTATCGTTTTACTTTATCTAGCGGGGGCAGTTCCCCCCCCCCCGGCAACGCCCATGGATGATACCATTTAGCTTGGAGGGGCAGGTGGGGAGGAACTGCGCTGCACTTGGGAAAAAATAAATAACACTTCAGCTGCTACTGCTTTCGTTTATTTTGTAGTTATTTCTGGGCGTTTTGTTAAAGGGTCTTGTAATAATAAAAAATAAGAAGAAATTTTTATTTATACCCCGCCCTCCCCAGCCAAGACTGAGCTCAGGGCGGCTAACAACCAATAATAAAAACAAGTTGATTAAAATACAATTTAAAGCCGCCTTGCTAAAGAAAGACCTCAAAAATAAACAACTCGTGGCATACAGGGAAGCTTTTAATGTTTTATGTAGTATGTATTTTAATATTTTGTTGGAAGCCGCCCAGAGTAGCTGGGGAAGCCCAGCCAGATGGGCGGGGTATGTATGTATGTATGTATAAATAAATAAATATGTATGTATGGAAGTGAGAGCTGGACCAGAAAGAAGGCTGATCGCGGAAGAATGGATGCTTTTGAATTCTGGTGCTGGAGGAGACTCTTGAGAGTCCCATGGACTGCAAGATGATCAAACCTCTCCATTCGGAAGGAAATCAGCCCTGAGTGCTCACTGGAAGGACAGATCCTGAAGCTGAGGCTCCAAGACTTTGGCCACCTCATGAGAAGAGAAGACTCCCTGGAAAAGACCCTGATGTTGGGAAAGATGGAGGGCACAAGGACAAGGGGACGACAGAGGACGAGATGGTGGGACAGTGTTCTCGAAGCTCCCAGCATGAGTTTGACCAAACTGTGGGAGGCAGTGGAAGACAGGAGGGTCTGACGTGCTCTGGTCCAGGGGGTCACGAAGAGTCGGACACGACTAAACGATTAAACAACAACAATAATACTTGGCTTGCAACAACCACTACCGCCGCATCACGCAGCCAGGAGTTCCGCGGGCCACTCGCCTTATACTTAAAACTGATCTCCCGCCTCCGGTTTTCATCTCCCTTCCTTCCCCCGCCCCCCTCGTCCAGGAGCCACAATCCAGAGACACGTGGCGGCGGGCTTCCCATTCATTCGCCGCCAGCCGCTCGCCCATTCATTCCTTCATTCATTCAGCCAACCGGGGAGGTCAATGACCGAGGGTTACTCGGCAGCGATACATAAAGAGGCGCTCGCGCGTGCGCAGAAGCAGGGCGTGGCCGCCGGCTGGTGAATGAAGCGCAGCTGAGCCTCGCGCCCGCTCCCAAGATGGCGCCGCCCGCCTCGCCCGCCCGTCCTCCAGCCAATGGCAAAGGCAGATGTGGAGGGGGCGAGGCCACGCCCCCCGTTTTACAGGCCACGCCTCCAGCCTTTAAAGGGGCCGCGCACGCCGCTTGTTCTGCGGCAGAAGCTATTCTCAACAGGCAGGTAAGAGAGGCAGGGAGATTTATATCAGTTTTCCCCCCCTTTTTTGTGGGTGGGGGAGATTTATAGAGTGGAATGTGTACTTTTTGGAGCTGGGGACAATTTGTGTGCTTCATTTGCCTCAGTGGGAGGGGGGTTAAAAATACAGACTCATTCAATTAATAATCATAAATGTTTGGGAGGAAATAAGACGCTAAAGAAGAAATAAACTAAATATTGATGTATGTAATTTTTATTTCGTAATTATATTTAGTGGTAGCATGGCTGTATTGTTTTTTGCAACATAAAACCATTCAACAAAAATGATTTATAAAATAATAATAATAATAATAAATATGAATGGTTGCAATTCAGTTTTACTGTACCTTCCTTGATACTTGAGGAAGCTACCCTGGGGTTTTATTGTAGGGAAAAGAGGGTTGTAAAACATGTCGTCGTCCCCCCCCCCCCAACTTTTGGTTAATTATAAACCGTTTTTTAAAGATTGTTGTTTTAATATTAACCCGCCCTTGGACCTTAGGTGTGAAGGTATATGAGTTAATGATATATATAGCTGCTTCTGGTAGTGGTAGTAAAAATGAAGAGCACATTGCATTTAAATTGGGTGCATGTGAGGCTTGGGTTGCCTGGGGGCTCTTCCTTTTAAACTGGTTTCTGAGTTGGGAGGGGGGCTGTATACAGTGGTTTACAGCTACTTTTTTTCAAGAGCTCCAGGGTTTTTTGGGGCGGGCGGGCTTGAAAAACCCCTCATTGAGGAAACAGGCTTGTAGGGACTGCACCTGTTCCGTAAGGGTCCCTAATAGAGAAAAGGAAAAGGGGTCCACACAGTTCTAGTGTTACTTTGGGTGGGTGGTCTTTTGGGTTGGGTGGGGGTGAGTTGAAGCTTTGTGAGAAATGGGGGGGAGGGGGGTGGCTGGTGGCAGATGTTCAGCCCTGATAGACATTTGTACCCTAAACCAGTGTTCCCCAACCTTGGACCTCCAGCTGTTTTTGGACTACAATTCCCATCATCCTTGACCACGGGTCTTGCTAGTGAGTGATGATGGGAGTTGTAGTCCAAAAACAGCTGGAGGCCCAAGGTTGGGGAACACTGCCCTAAACGCTTAAAGAAAAGGGGGGACAGCTGGAAATTGAACTGTAAGCAGCTGCAGGGAATTAAATAATGCCCTGAAATGAGTTCAGGTATGCAGGAGTTTAGCAACGTGGGCTTGCATCTCTCTACCCCGCCCCCCTGCTAAACCTCCCGGTTTTATCATCCCAATAACCTTGTGAGGTAGGCTTAGACGGATGAAGGAGATTAGTTATCCCCAAGCATTGTAGGATGGCAGAACTGTGCCTCCCCCCTCCACATCCATGTTATGGGACTCCAGTTCCCAGCAGCCAACACGATCGATCAATCGTCAAGGAACGATGGGCTTTATTGAGAACTGAATTAATTGACTCTCCCTCTTTCATACTTTTCATATACAGTCTTTGAATGTGGTTCTTTTCTGGGCTTTCTTCCCCATTGTACCTCCGTTTTATTTCTTTTTCCTGTTTATATGCATTTTTATCTGTTACACTTACCGTTTTTACTCTGTTCGTATTATCGTTTATTTTAAGGGGGGGTGAAAGCTGTTGTTGTTAAGTCACATTTGAAAGATCTACAGTTTCCCACAACCCTCATGCAGCGAGGGCAGGGCGAAAACTGAAATTCTGGGCTCCCGTTCTCCCCTGCCCCATCTACTGTCTCTTGCTATACAGTGGTACCTCGGGTTAAGTACTTAATTCGTTCCAGAGGTCCGTTCTTAACCTGAAGCACCACTTTAGCTAATGGGGCCTCCTGCTGCCACCGCGCTGCCAGTGCACGATTTCTGTTCTCATCCTGAAGCAAAGTTCTTAACCTGAAGCACTATTTCTGGGTTAGCGGAGTGTGTAACTTGAAGCGTATGTAACCCGAGGTACCACTGTCTGTGTATTTTGTATGGAAGCCTATGTGTCTATGAGAGACGAGCTAGCCAACTTATTTTGAGAAAGGCGGTCACTTTTTGCAAAGCGTTTTCCGTGCCCCTTTCCTCTGTGAGGTCATCCATTTTTTTGGGGGGGTCACATTTGGGGGCTGAGGTCTCCCTTCAGCAGAATCAGCCGGGGTGTTTTGGGGAGAGGAATAGGGGCAGCCCGGAGTCGACGTACCACATTTTGAAGCAATGCTTTCTAAAGAAGGAGCCATTTAGGTGTGACATCCGGAATTTGAAAAATTACCTTTGCTTCAGCACATTTGCTGCAGGAGGGCAGGAAATGTCATTTTTAACTCAGAGAGAAGTGTGTGGGTGTCTCTCTTCTGTGACTGCTGTCGCTGGCTTTAGTCTCCAAAGCAGAAGTCGCTGGTGTTGATGGAAAAATACAACTTGCTTTTTCCCTTCCTCTCTTGGGAACTGGCTCTCTTGCAGACAAAAATGCAGATCTAGGGAAGCCTTTTTCTCATTTCATCTGCTAGTAAAAAGGTAAAGGGACTCCTGGCCGTTAAGTCTAGTTGCAGAAGACTCTGGGGTTGCAACGCTCATCTCGCTTTACTGGCCGAGGGAGCCGGCGTACAGCTTCCGGGTCATGTGGCCAGCAAGACTAAGCCGCTTCTGGCGAACCAGAGCAGTGCACGGAAACACCGTTTACCTTCCCGCCGGAGTGGTATCTATTTATCTACTTGCGCTTTGATGTGTTTTCGAACTGCTAGGTTGGGAGGAGCTGGGACCGAGCAACGGGAGCTCACTCCGTCGCAGGGATTCGAACCGCCGACCTTCTGATCGGCAAACCCTAGGCTCTGTGATTTAGACCACAGCGCCACCCGCGTCCTGTGCTCATCTGCTAGTAGTTCCTTGTTACTCGTCGGGTAGCATAAGAAGCTTGCCAGCAGCCCACTGTAGTCCAGCATTCTGTTCACTACAGTGGTACCTCGGGTTAAGTACTTTATTTGTTCCGGAGGGCCATTCTTAACCTGAAACTGTTCTTAACCTGGAGCACCACCTTAGCCAGCAGGCCGCCAGAGCCTGATTTCTGTTCTCATTCTGAAGTTCTTAACCCGAAGTAGTATTTCTGGGTTAGCGGAGTCTGTAACCTGAAGCGTATGTAACCCGAGGTACCACTGTATGGCCAAGTAGATGCTTGTGAAAAGATTGTTTTGATCAGTGGTGCGTCTCCAACAAGGTGAACTCCAAATGCACAGCATATTCTTAAAAAGAAAAATTAATTTGAAGGTTGGTGGGTGTTGGCCAGGCTGTTGCTCACCTTTTGTGCCCAGTGCCTGTAGCTTAGTTTGCTCAGCGCAGCTGATTTCAATTAACAGCTTTGTAACACTAAAAGGGGACTTGGGTGGCGCTGTGGGTTAAACCACAGAGCCTAGGACTTGCCAATCAGAAGGCCGCTGTTCGAATCCCCGTGACGGGGTGAGCTCCCATTGTTCGGTCCCTGCTCCTGCCCACCTAGCAGTTCGAAAGCATGTCAAAGTGCAAGTAGATAAATAGGTACCGCTCCGGCGGGAAGGCAAACGGTGTTTCTGTGCGCTGCTCTGGTTCGCCAGAAGCGGCTTCGTCCTGCTGGCCACATGACCCGGAAGCTGTACGCCGGCTCCCTCGGCCAATAAAGCTAGATGAGCACTGCAACCCCAGAGTCGGCCACGACTGGACCTAATGGTCAGGGGTCCCTTTACCTTTACCTAACACTAAAAGACGAGTGGAACAAGATGCATTTCTTTATTTTTAACCCCGCTTCTTGAACTGCAACCTAAAACTGGTTTTACAAGGATAGCACTTCGTCATTGCCCCACAAAGACTTTGAACCTGCAGCAGTTTTTTCCACTTTGTGGATAGAATGAGGAACCCAACAATTTCTTGCTCATGAGCAGATTTTAGCTTGCAGCCTGTCATATTTGATGTTCCCTGGGAGAGGCGATCCTTTTTCCTAGCCTCTACTGTGTTTTGCTGCCCACCCCACTCCAAAAAAAGGGGTCTGGTTAGCTTCTATATTTTAAATTTAAGCAATAAGTACAATACGTGCATGAAATGAAGGCAACTTACGGTAAGGCTTTATTGCTCATAAACAAGATGAATTGCAGCGATGTCTGGTCAGACACTTTCTGGCTTTGGCTGTTTTTAAGATTAGGTAAATGAAACTGCCCCATTTTCCAGTATTTTGCTGGTTTACTCTATATCGGGCCAGATTTGCTCAAAAAAGCTACTTTTTGTGCATCGTAGCTCCTTCCTCTTCTGTGGGATAGCAGAGCCATCCGCTTTGCATGCAAAAAGATCTTAGTTCCAAACTTTGTTGTCTCCCGATTGGACTGAGCGAAACACCTTCTCGAAAGCAGGTGTCATTTAGTGTGGGCAACATTGGATAAGGTTGGCCAGTGGTCTGATTTGGTAAAATCCAGCTTTCTATGTGAAAGACAGACAGGTGCAAATTAATTAATTAATTAAACTGTTCCTTGTTAATCGAGTTGCGTACCTTTTGTTCAGTCAGTAGAGCATGCGAGACTCTCAATCTCTCAGGGTTCTAGCCCCCCCCCCCACCTTGGGGGAATGATCCCTGCGTTGCCGTGGGTTGGACTGGACGGCCTCGGTCTAGTAGACCTGAAGGAGCGTCTCCACCCCCATCATTCTGCCCGGACACTGAGGTCCAGCGCTAAAGGCCTTCTGGCGGTTCCCTCACTGCAAAAAGCCAGAACTGTGTCCAGTTCTGGGCACCACAGTTCAAGAAGGACACTGACAAACTGGAACGTGTCCAGAGGAGGGCAACCAAAATGGTCAAAGGCCTGGAAACGATGCCTTATGAGGAACGGCTAAGGGAGCTGGGCATGTTTAGCCTGGAGAAGAGGAGGTTAAGGGGTGATATGATAGCCATGTTCAAATAAGCGGACACGGAGCAATGGCTCCAAACTACAAGAAAGAAGATTCCACCTAAACATTAGGAAGAACTTCCTGACAGTAAGAGCTGTTCGACAGTGGAATTTGCTGCCAAGGAGTGTGGTGGAGTCTCCTTCTTTGGAGGTCTTTAAGCAGAGGCTTGATAACCATATGTCAGGAGTGCTCTGATGGTGTTTCCTGCTTGGCAGGGGGTTGGACTCGATGGCCCTTGGGGTCTCTTCCAACTCTATGATTCTAAGCTACAGGGAACCAGGCAGAGGGCCTTCTCGGTGGTGGCACCCGCCCTGTGGAACGCCCTCCCACCAGATGTCAAAGAGAAGAACAACTGCCAGACCTTTAGAAGACACCTGAAGGCAGCCCTGTTGAGGGAAGCTTTTAATGTTTGATGGATTGCTGTTCATTCATACCTCATGTTACGTTTGCTTCAGGTTGTGCATTTTCCCGCGGTGACCCGGAAGTACCAGAAAGGATTACTTCTGGGTTTCGCTGCTTGTGTATGCGCAGACAGACAAAATGACGTCATGTGCATGTGCAGAAGCGGCGAATCGTGACCTGCACAAGCACAGACACAGGTTGCATTTTTTTCAGGTTGCGAATGGGCCTCCAGAACGGATCCCATTCCCAACCAGGGGTACCACTGTATTTTAATATTTTGTTGGAAGCCGCCCAGAGTGGCTGGGGAAACCCAGCCAGGTGGGCAGGTATATATTATTATTATTATTATTATTATTATTATTATTATTATTATTATTATTTATTACCCCGGGGTCCCTTCCAGCTCCACAGTTCTGTGATTCTATGATTCCGCTTGAAGGGCTGTAAACATCATGGAAGATGGACCAAGCTGGTTTTCTGCAGCTCCAGAGGGTAGGATCCGCCAAGCCAATTGCTTCAAGTTACAAAAGGGATTCCAGCTAAACTTTGTTGTTGTTGTTCGGTCGTTTAGTCGTGTCCGCCTCTTTGTGACCCCCTGGACCAGAGCACGCCAGGCCCTCCTGTCTTCCACTGCCTCCCGCAGTTTGGTCAAACTCATGCTGGTCACTTGAGAACACTGTCCCACCATCTCGTCCTCTGTCGTCCCCTTCTCCTTGTGCCCTCCGTCTTTCCCAACATCAGGGTCTTTTCTCATGAAGTAGCCAAAGTCTTGGAGCCTCAGCTTCATGATCTGTCCTTCCAGTGAGCACTCAGGACTGATTTCCTTCCGAATGGAGAGGTTGGATCTTCTTGCAGTCCATGGGACTCTCCAACTAAACTAGGGGAGTCATATAATCATAGGCTTGTAGACTTGGAAAGGGGCCCTGAAGATCAGGAAGAACGGCTTAGGCTGTTTGACAGCAAACTTCCTCAAAAGGTGGTGAGATTTTCACTGAAGGTTTTTTGGTCGAGGTTGTATTGGCACCTGCCAGGGATTGTCGAGCTGAGATCGCTGCCTTGCAGGGGGTCTGGACTTGAAGACCCCCTTCCCACTGTACATTTCCATGAAAAAGCTTTATGGCAATTCTGCCCCAGTTCCCTGGAGTGGTAAACAAAGCAAGGCCAAAAACGTAACCAAGAAGAGGGAGAGAAATCGCCCTGGAGACCTCACTAGGATTCTCTCCAGAATTCTGGTAACAATGCATTTGCGCAGTATTTTTCCCCAAGAGAGGAGATGTTGGTCTTACTGTTAACATTCGATATCTCATCAGCCAGTGGAGTTTTATCACCTTGGAATAATGTCCCAGATCCGCATACAGACCCTCTTAAACTTGTTCTGATCCATTAAAAAACTGGGTACGTAGGTGACTGCGTCATACAGTTACAGTGGTACCTCGGGTTAAGTACTTAATTCGTTCCGGAGGTCCGTTCTTAACCTGAAACTGTTCTTAACCTGAAGCACCACTTTAGCTAATGGGGCCTTGCACGGCCGCCGCACAATTTCTGTTCTCATCCTGAAGCAAAGTTCTTAACCCGAGGTACTATTTCTGGGTTAGCGGAGTCTGTAACCTGAAGCGTATGTAACCCGAGGTACCACTGTATTCTGAACTTACACAGTAGAAGAGCTTATTCGTTGCATTTATCTCCTGCCTTTTCCTCCAAGAAGCCCCCCCCCCCAGTTAATTCCTACAATGACCGTGTGGGGAACGCGAAGAGGCTGCGACTGACTCCAAGGTTTCATGATGGAGTGGGGATTCGAACCATGATCTCCCACGTCCTAGTCTGATACTCTAACGCAGGTGTCAGCAAACTTTTTTCAGCAGGGGGCCGCTCCACTGTCCCTCAGACTTTGTGGGGGGCCAGACTATATATTTTTTGGGGGGGGGGTAATGAACCCCACAAATAACCCAGAGATGCATTTTAAATCAAAGGACACATTGTACTCATGTAAAAACACCAGGCAGGCCCCACAAATAACCCAGAGATGCATTTTAAATCAAAGGACACATTCTACTCATGTGAAAACCTGCTGATTCCATGCTGTCCGCGGGCCGGATTTAGAAAGCAATTGGGCCAGATCCGGCCCCCAGGCCTTAGTTTGCCTACCCATGCTCTAACCACTACACCACCCTGTCCTTCTGCTATGCGGCATTTCTGTAAATCGAGTAGACAAATAAGTATGGGGAAAGCAAAATGCCCCTTAGAGAAGGATGTGAGGTATTTACCCGGAAACTTGAATTTGTTTGCAGTTTCAATGTGTTGTAAACCACTTGGATATTTTTCTTCTTTAAAATATAAAGCGGTATAGAAATGAGATTAAAAATAAATTTTATTGTGGGGAGAACAGGCCCCCAAGCATTCTGTTGCGGTGACCATAACCTAAGTTTAAGGTGCCATTATCTTTCTGAGTTTCCAACACTGATTGCTTTGCCTTGAGCAAGCTGTTCGGAACAATGGGAGGTTGCAGCGGTCTTGCTCCATGATAAAATATCTGTTATTTTAACCTGTTTGACAAGGGCAGCGTGGACTCTGGTGTCCCCATAGCATTCCCCCCCCCAAACTGCAGGTGAAAACTCTCCAAAACACCCTAGCGACCGACCGCAAGTTGCGTAAGCCATCTCTGTTGACAAATTGCGGCATTGTTTGAGTATTTGCATAAGGAAGCGGAAAAGCAGAAACTGGATCAATTCTCCCACCCCCTTCCTAAAAAAATAAACCATTAGCTGGAAGATGCAAAATTTGGCACCCTCCCCCAAGTCGGGCTGGCAAGGAGCAGTGCTAGAAACTCAGAAATACAACTAATCTCCAGTCTGGGTGGTAGTCGCCACAACAGACTGTCTACTCGCCATTTCCACCCCCAATGAAACTGGTTGTTAATTTTTAAGGGTTTTTTTCCACAATGGAGCTTATGATTATGTTTACAGTGGTACCTCGGGTTAAGTACTTATTTCTTTCCGGAGGTCCGTTCTTAACCTGAAACTGTTCTTAACCTGAAGCACCACTTTAGGTAATGGGGCCTCCTGCTGCTGCCACTGCACAATTTCTTCTCTCATCCTGAAACAAAGTTCTTAACCCAAGGTACTATTTCTGGGTTAGCGGAGTCTGTAACCTGAAGCCTATGTAACCCGAGGTACCACTGTACCAAACTTTTAGAAGACATCTGAAGGCACCCCTGTTCAGGGAAGCTTTTAATATTTAATAGGTTATTGTATTTTAGTATTCTGTTGGAAGCTGCCCAGAGTGGCTGGGGAAACCCAGCCAGATGGGCAGGTATAAATAATAAATTATTATTATTACTCTGCCCCCAGGAGCATCCAATCTGGATTCCCTCCCTTGAGAGATGCATTATATTATTGGCGTGTTTTATGGCACTGTAGGCGGGACGCGGGTGGCGCTGTGGGTTAAACCACAGAGCCTAGGGCTTGCCGATCAGAAGTTCGTCGGTTCGAATCCCCGCGACGGGGTGAGCTCCCGTTGCTCGGTCCCTGCTCCTCCCAACCTAGCAGTTCGAAAGCACATCAAGGTGCAAGTAGATAAATAGGTACCGCTCTGGCGGGAAGGTAAACGGCGTTTCCGTGTGCTGCTCTTGTTCTCCAGAAGCGGCTTAGTCCTGCTGGCCACATGACCCAGAAGCTGTCTGCGGACAAACGCCGGCTCCCTCGGCCAATAAAGCGAGATGAGTGCTGCAACCCCAGAGTTGGCCACAACTGGACCTAATGGTCAGGGGTCCCTTTACCTTTACATGACACTGTAGACTTTTTGTTCATCACCTTTGTATTCCTCCGACTAGCTCAGGGTGGCAAGCATCGCCTGTCGCCTTCCTCTCCCCATTTTGCCCTCTCAGCACAGCCCTGCGAGGTATTTAAGGCTGAGAGAGAAAAACAGCTAATTATTTAAAAGAAAGGAAGAAAGGCAGCCCGGATAACATGGGCTTAATCTAAATCCATTACACAGTAGCATGCGTTTAATGTACGATTTCAGAGCTTTCATCTCTGATGTGTCACTGGGTTGCAACGAATTCCCTTGCCACCGCGATAGTCACTGAAAGGGAGACAGAACATTCTGTTGGTTATTCCAAGAAGTGGAGGATTATTGCTTCATTCATTATGTTCTGTGTTTTTATGTTGTAAACTGCCCTGTGATCTCTGAATGAAAGGGTGGCATGTGAAGTTAATAAGTAAAGGGACCCCTGACCATTAGATCCAGTCGTGACCGACTCTGGGGTTGTGGCGCTCATCTTGCTTTATTGGCCGAGGGAGCCGGCGTACAGCTTCCGGGTCATGTGGCCAGCATGTCTAAGCCGCTTCTGGCGAACCAGAGCAGCGCATGGAAATGCCGTTTACCTTCCTGCCGGAGCGGTACCTATTGATCTACTTTCGCTGGTGTACTTTTGAACTGCTCGGTTGGCAGGAGCAGGGACCGAGCAACGGGAGCTCACACCATCGCGGGGATTCGAACCGCCGACCTTCTGATCGGCAAGTCCTAGGCTCTGTGGTTTAACCCACAGCGCCACCCGCGTCCCTGTGAAGTTAATAAATAATAAAAATGGCTCATAGCCAGTGCTGGTCCTACTCCGAGTAAATCCACTGAAACTGGTTGGCAGGACTCCCTTGGTGGCGACATGGGTGGGTCTGTTCTGAGTCAGGCCTGGTGGAGGGCAACCCAGAACCTGCATCTGGAACCCTGGGACAGAGCTGTCTGTATCGACAACATCTGGCTCACGGGTCTCCTCAGCTTTTAAGGGGTTTGGGATGCTTCCAGCATTCAGGTGACTCCATACTGGCCCACCTGCTAGCTGTAGGTGACAAGAATTCCAGGTAGGCAAGCAGGCTCACAAAGCACGGTCAGTGGCGTAGCGTGGGGGGTGCAGGGCGGGCCGGCTGCACCGTGCGCAACATCTGGGGGTTAGGGAAATCCATGGGTTAGGGGGTGCAAATTACTTGCCTTGCCCCGGGTGCTGATAACCCACGCTACGCCACTGAGCACGATTGCAGTACTCGTTGTGTGGAGAAGCAAACACACATTATATTTCCACAGTTGTGACGGTGCTGAGGTTTTTATGTGTACTTATAATGTGGGACGCTCCGGCGGGAAGGTAAACGGCGTTTCCGTGCACTGCTCTGGTTCGCCAGAAGCGGCTTAGTCCTGCTGGCCACATGACCCGGAAGCTGTCCGCCGGCTCCCTCGGCCAGTAAAGCGAGATGAGCGCCGCAACCCCAGAGTCAGCCACGACTGGACCTAATAGTCAGGGGTCCCTTTACCTTTACCTTAAAATGTGGGAATGCACCTGCTTCAAGTGGTACCTCAGGTTAAGTACTTAATTCGTTCCGGAGGTCCGTTCTTAACCTGAAACTGTTCTTAACCTGAAGCAGCACTTTAGCTAATGGGGCCTCACACGGCCGCCACGCGATTTCTGTTCTCATCCTGAAGCAAAGTTCTTAACCCAAGGTACTATTTCTGGGTTAGCGGAGTCTGTAACCTGAAGCGTCTGTAACCCGAGGTACCACTGTATATGTGTTTTGGAAGGTGCTGTTTTGCATGCATGCACCAAAACCAACAACTGCAGTGCAAAGTGCAAAAATGAGTCAGATCTGCTGACTGTGGCTCAGGCGGGGAGTCACGGCTGCTGAGCATACCGCTGCTAGTAGGTGAATGCGCTGTAGTAACCCCAACTTGCCGCTGCGTCTGGAGACCCGACTTCACATGACGGGAGCTGGGATGATGCTATGCAGCCCTCCCATTGGCTGAAATGGCTTGGATGATTTCGGCAGCTGTAGGGTGGCTGGAAGTGAGGAGGCAGCAGGTGCAGCAAAGTCTGTGTTGAGCAACGCAGTTCTCTCCTCTCTCTCTCTCTCTCTCTCTCTCTCTCTCTCTCTCTCGTAGTGAGAAGGAAGGAAGGAGAGAGAAACTCTATATTCTGCAATTCATGTGGGAAAGAGCTTTGCAATTCCAGCTGGAATCTTCTCCATGGAAGATTGAGAAGCTAATAAATTGCGAATAAGCGGCCAGCTCTTTGTTTCCTCCTTTTTTTATAATATTTTAAAATTACATTTTCAACAAAAGTAATAAAAATAAACAACAAAGGATACAAAAAAACCCAATATCAAATCCATAAAATGGGATTCTCCGAATCCCGTGACTTCCCTCCCTTAAATTTTCTGTTCAGTTGCATATCGTTTCTGCTCCAAATTATTTTTAAGTTCAAATTTCCCGGGCCGTCTCTAAAATTACAAGTGCTCTTAAAATCCTGCCAATGTAATTAACCTGTTTGCTATACTTTTGCAAATACATAATGCAGTGGTACCTCGGGTTAAGAACTTAATTCGTTCTGGAGGTCCGTTCTTAACCTGAAACTGTTCTTAACCTGAAGCACCACTTTAGCTAATGGGGCCTCCCGCTGCCGCCGCTGCACAATTTCTGTTCTCATCCTGAAGCAAAGTTCTTAACCCGAGGTAGTATTTCTGGGTTAGCGGAGTCTGTAACCTGAAGCGTCTGTAACCTGAAGCATCTGTAACCTAAGGTACCACTATAAACATTTTCCATTATTATTTTTTTTAATTGTCATCTTGATTTCTGAGCTTTCTGCAGTTAGTTTCCGCCATTTCAGCGTAGTCCATTAACTGGCCAGCTCTTTTTCCGCATCATGGAAACGAGACAAAAACACAGGCCAAGTTGCAGTGTGTTGCAGCATGGAGTGATCCTCGCTCAGGGTGCCCTGTCCCAGGTTACTCCATTCCAGTTCCCTGAAATAGACCAGTGGCATTTTGTGGCCACAAAGCACTAGCGGTCCCTTTATTTGGCTGTTTTGGGAGATTTCCCCACAAGTAGTGTTTCTGTTTCTTAAGTTATTTTTTTGTACTTCCGCAAGCCTCGGGGGTTTCCCAAAGTCTGCTGATGTGAAAGGGAGCATTGCTAATCCGAACACTTTCTTTCCAAAGCTACGGTTCACTGTGACGGGGGGGGGGGGAATGCTCCTTAATTTTTAACCAGGTAATCGGACAAGTGACCAAATAAGACAAATAGGACTGTTGAAACTGCACTGCTGTGTAAACTCTGATGTTCCTTCTTGAATACAGTGGTACCTCGGGTTAAGTACTTAATTCGTTCTGGAGGGCCTTTCTTAACCTCAAACTGTTCTTAACCTGAAGCACCACTTTCGCTAATGGGGCCTCCTGCCGCGCCGCCAGAGCCCGATTTCTGTTCTTATTCTGAAGCAAAGTTCTTAACCTGAAGCACTATTTCTGGGTTAGTGGAGTCTGTAACCTGAAGCGTATGTAACCTGGGGTACCACTGTGTGTGTGTGTGTGTGTGTGTGTGTGTGTGTGTGTGTATATATATGTGTATATATATATACACACACACATATAGATATATATGAAATTAATAATAATAATACAGTGGTACCTCAGGTTAAGTACTTAGTTGGAGGTCCGTCCTTAACCTGAAACTGTTCTTAACCTGAGGTACCACTTTAGCTAATGGGGCCTCCTGCTGCTGCTGCGCTGCTGGAGCATGATTTCTGTTCTCACCCCGAAGCAAAGTTCTTAACCCGAAGCACTATTTCTGGGTTAGCGGAGTCTGTAACCTGAAGCGTATGTAATCTGAGGTACCACTGTATGTCCGATCTGTCTGTCTCTCTTTTTGCTGAGACCCGATATGCAAAGAGAGATTAATTTGTATGGATTTTTGCATCATGTTCCACACGGGAGGTTTCTCAGCCGCAGCTGAATTGCCCACGAACAGATAGAGGAGATTCTCTGGTGTTGCAACTCCCTTTGCATAAATGGAAATTGCTTCCATTGAATGCTGAGCTGGGAGATGAAATTAGCTGGGGGGCAGCCAGTTCAGCATCCATACAAGCTGGGGGGAGAATAGAGGAGGGGTTGGCCAAGGACGGCAAGGCGGGAAATGCACATGGAAGCCAGCTTCTGCCATCTCTCCCTGGTGGGGCACCATTGCAGTCGTGACCGACTCTGGGGTTGCGGCGCTCATCTCGCTTTACTGGCCGAGGGAGCCGGCGTGCAGCTTCTGGGTATGTGGCCAGCATGACTAAGCCGCTTCTGGTGAACCAGAGCAGCGCACGGAAATGCCGTTTACCTTCTCGCCAGAGTGGTACCTATTTATCTACTTGCACCGGTGTGCTTTTGAACTGCTAGGTTGGCAGGAGCAGGGACTGAGCAACAGGAGCTCACCCAGTCGCAGGGATTTGAACCGCCAACCTTCTGATCGGCAAGTCCTAGGCTCTGTGGTTTAACCCACAGCGCTACCCGCGTCCCTTGCAGTTCCGCAAGAGTCCTCCTTAATCTAAATAGACGACTTTCCTTGCAGGGAGGTGCTGCTCAAGATGGCAGCTCAAGTGGCGATGGCGAATGGCTCTCTTGGGGTCTCCATGCAGTCTCCTGTCCAACAGCCCTGCAGGGTGTCCGTCGATGATGTCTGTGTGGCCACTTCCCCCAGGTTGGTTAACCCTTTCTCTCCCTTGCGTGTCTGTGCATGCAAGTTTTGTTTTGTTTATTGAGTTTTATATTTCTTGTTGTTTAGTCGTTTAGTCGTGTCCAACTCTTCGTGACCCCCTGGACCAGAGCACGCCAGGCCCTCCTGTCTTCCACTGCCTCCCACAGTTTGGTCAAACTCATGCTGGTAGCTTCAAGAACACCATCCAACCATCTCGTCCTCTGTCGTCCCCTTCTCCTTGCGCCCTCCATCTTTCCCAACATCAGGGTCTTTTCCAGGGAGTCTTCTCTTCTCCTGAGGTGGCCAAAGTCTTGGAGCCTCAGCTTCAGGATCTGTCCTTCCAGTGAGCACTCAGGGCTGATTTCCTTCAGAATGGAGAGGTTTGATCTTCTTGCAGTCCATGGGACTAGAGACTCCTCCAGCACCATAATTCAAAAGCATCCATTCTCCAGCAACCAGCCTTCTTTATGGTCCAGCTCTCACTTTTTTTTGACAAACCATAGCTTTTACTATACGGACCATTGGCCATGAGTTTTATATACCCGGAGGTAGATATGATTCCCCTCTATAAGTTTGCATCATCTCCTCACACGCTGGTGTTTCTGCCAAATCAATCCTTTGGTGCTGGCAGCTGCCATCTTCGCTCTGTTCCGATGAAATCAAGTCTAAGCGTCTGCTCAGTAATTTTCCCCGACCGGTTGCATCAAACATTAGCCTTTCAAGGGGAGATTTGGTAAATCAATCAGGAAATACAAATATAATGCTCATATTAAAGGCTCATCTCCCCCTATATTTGTAGTTCTGCAGCCTGGTCTTGACTTCCATCATGGTGGATTTCCAAATTAAAAGTGCACATAGATTCTAGGGACCGTCCAAGGTTTTTTAACACCTCTGCAGCAGCTGATGAGATCCTGCTTCTGTCTGTTATCAACAAATTGGATAATCTTTTATCCTAAAAAAACACCACATTTTTAAAAGGGCATAGGATGTAAATTGGATCAACCAATGGTAAAAAAGGAACCATTTGCCTGGCGCCTAAAGATGTGTAATGAAGGTGTCAGGCGAACTTCCCCGGGGAGAGCATTCCACAGACGGGGAGCCACTGTAGAAAAGGCCCTGTTCTCGTGTTCCTATCCTCTAGACCTCTCAAGGAGGAGGCACATGAAGGAGGGCCTCAGAAGGTGATCTTAGGGTCCGGGTAGGTTCATACAGAAAGAGGCAGTCCTTGAGGTACTGTGATCCATTTAAGAACCAGCACTTTGAATTGGGCCCGGAAACAAATTTGTAGCCAGTGCAGTGCAGTGTAGCCAGTCGGACCAGGATCGGTGCAATATGCTGAAACCGCCTTGCCGTCCGGTGAGCAACCCGGCCGCTGAATTCTGCACCGGCTGAAGTTTCCGAACCATCTTCCGAGGCAGCCCTGCGTGTAACGCATTGCAGTAATCTAACCTTGAGGTTACCAGAGTTTGGCTGCCCTTGAAGGTGATATAGAGAGGCTTTAGCTATAAACGAACGTTCTGTGACAATTCAGCATGCTCGGTTCTCGTTGGGAGGTTTTTGAGATGTCTTCCCCCTTGGCTTACGTAGCTCAGGTTTGTGTGGTTTTTGGCACACACACCCTCCACGATCACAGTGGAACAGTCTCCCTCGGGCGGCTGTGGACTTTCCTTCCCTGGAGATTTTTAAGCGGAGGTTAGATGGACATCTGTCATGGATGCTTTAGCTGAGGAGTTCCTGCACTGCAGGGCGTTGGACTACATGACCCTCCAAGTCTGTGATTCTATAATCACATTTCTTCTAAGCAAGTGTCCTTAGCCATGGCGCAATCAGGACAAACTCCCGGTACTCGGATTATTGAAGTTGGGTTTCCAAACGAGCAATCTTAAATATTCTTCTACGTTTGCTGAGTAGGGGTTGCAGTTAGGCTCTATGCCTGAGTGCCTTTTAATTCCCGGAAACAACAATGATCCAATCGCTGGAGCGATCAGACAAGTTAATTGGGAATGGCCTAAGTATGGGTCGTTAAGGTAACAAAGGAACTGGCTCTGTGCCAGAAAACAATTGGGAGCCCCGGCTGGCAGGTGCTTTGGAAAAACAAAAGCCAGAGTTGAAGCAGAAAAAGGAGCCATGCCTGATTTTGGTGGGAATCCCAGGCTGTGGCTATGGGAGAAGCAATACCTTCTTGGGGTGCTAATACCATGAGCCCCTCTAACTTAGGCTCAGGTTGTATATATGTGTCAAGGAACCATATATACTAAAGATAAGACACTCTCCACTGTGCCTCATTCCCAAAAGGAGATACGGACCCTGGAACCATTGTTAGCTCCATCTGGTATGCAGGATGAGACCCTACCTGCCTGTGGACTGTCTCGCCAGAGTGGTGCATGCTCTAGTTATCTCCCGCTTGGACTACTGCAATGCGCTCTACGTGGGGCTACCTTTGAAGGTGACCCAGAAACTACAACTAATCCAAAATGCGGCAGCTAGACTAGTGACTGGGAGTGGCCGCTGGGACCACATAACACCGGTCCTGAAAGACCTACATTGCCTCTAGGACGTTTCCAAGCACAATTCAAAGTGTTGGTGCTGACCTTGAAAGCCCTAAATGGCC
This sequence comes from Podarcis gaigeae, assembly GCF_964106915.1. Classification (NCBI taxonomy): domain Eukaryota; kingdom Metazoa; phylum Chordata; class Lepidosauria; order Squamata; family Lacertidae; genus Podarcis; species Podarcis gaigeae. The sequence goes on along the minus strand of NC_139696.1, from coordinate 6,207,375 downwards.
CAGTATACCTGAAGGAGCGTCTCCATCCCCATCGTCCATCCCGGACACTGAGGTCCAAGGGCCTTCTGGCGGTTCCCTCCCTGCAAGAAGTGAGGTTACAGGGAACCAGGCAGAGGGCCTTCTCGGTGGTGGTGCCCTCCCATCAGAAGTCAAGGAAATAAACAACTATCTGACTTTTAGAAGACATCTGAAGGCAACCCTGCTTAGGGAAGCTTTTAATGTTTGATGTTGTATTGTATTTTTAATATTTTGTTGGGAGCCGCCCAGAGTGGCTGGGGAAGCCCAGCCAGATGGGTGGGGTATGAATTATAAATTATTATTACTATTAGAATCTCATATATATGCTAGACACCAAATGTCTCCTTAAACCAAGATTAAAGGTAAAGGGAACCCTGACCATTAGGTCCAGTCGTGGCTGACTCTGGGGTTGCGACGCTCATCTCGCTTTATTGGCTGAAGGAGCCGGCGTACAGCTTCCGGGTCATGTGGCCAGCAGTACTAAGCCGCTACTGGCGAACCAGAGCAGCGCACGGAAACTCCATTTACCTTCCTGGCAGAGCAGTACCTATTTATCTACTTGCACTGTGATGTGCTTTCGAACTGCTAGGTTGGCAGGAGCAGGGACCGAGCAACGGGAGCTCACCCCGTCGTGGGGATTCGAACCGCCAACCTTCTGATCGGCAAGTCTAGGCTCTGTGGTTTAACCCACAGCGCCACCCGTGTCCCTTCCAAACCAAGGTTACAGTTGCCAAAAAGGAATGCCTAGTTGCCATTTCTGGGCAAGACAGCTCTAAAGTCTTATTTTTTCATAGGATGGACTCAGTTAAACGTCTGGCTCATTCAGAGGACAACCTTGAGATCGGTTAAGAGCTTTGAGAACTTAAAGAAGAAAAGTCCCTTGATCCAGGGACATATTGGCCTGTTCCGACCTCTTTTTCTTAATGGGGACACGGTCCATTCATCTTTTTAGGAGGAGATAATTCTTTCAATCCCAAGAAGCCAGACTTAACCGCGTTCTTGTGCCGCTAGGGTTCAATCAACGTTTTCCAGGAAGCTTGGGTGCTCTTTGTTTCTGCGCCATCTTGGAAAAAACTGGCCAGCCTTTCTTCTCTTCAACGCACCATAAACCAGCTCAATTTCTCAATGTTCCCTTCTCTTGAGATCTGAAGGGCTGATGAAGGCAACAAAGGAATCTTGTCCTACTTGAAAACCTTCAGCAACATTTTTGTGGCTTTGAGCTATTTCTGGGACCGGGTCGATTTGTCAGATGATGGTGGAAAGGCACAGAATGAGTGGGTGGAAATAATGGTTTTACTTCAGAACACAGGAAGGCTGCTTTGTGGAACGTCAAGCCAATTGGTTCTTCTTGCTCATTTCCCCAAACTTGGTTTTTTACATGTATAATTTTTGAATTTATAATTTTCAGGTTTACACGTTTCACTAATTCTACACTCATTTTGACATTTCAAAATTGACTTCCTCCCCCCTCTTTCTGCGGTTCCTTAAATTTATTTTCAATATCTTCTGCATATCCAGATTAACTTAATTTGCTCATTTATTCATCTTCTTTAAATATACAGTGGTACCTCGGGTTAAGTACTTAATTCGTTCCGGAGGTCCATTCTTAACCTGAAACTGTTCTTAACCTGAAGCACCACTTTAGCTAATGAGGCCTCCTGCTGCTGCCGCGCTGCCGGAGCACGATTTCTGTTCTCATCCTGAAGCAAAGTTCTTCACCCGAGGTACTATTTCTGGGTTAGTGGAGTCTGTAACCTGAAGCGTATGTAACCCGAGGTACCACTGTATACTCTTACAAAACTGCAGGTTATTGCAGTGATCCTGCCAATGTTCTCATCTGTTTACGATTTATCTGTAAATATTCAAAAAATAATTTCCATTATTTTATAAAAAGTTTATATTGATTTCTTCTTCTTCCGGTAAGTTTCACCATTTCTGCATATTCCGTAAGTTTTTGTATACGTTCTTCCTGGGACTACTGCCACATTCTGGATTCGTTGTCGTTTCTGGGTCTCCTTCAAAGGTAGCCCCACGTAGAGCGAATTGCAGTAGTCCAAGCACGAGATACTGTATTTTTCGCCCCATAGGACGCACCAGCCCATAGGACGCACCACGTTTTTCGGCGGGGAAATAAAGAAAATAAAATTATCCCCCCCCCCCCCGTGCTTGCGGGGCAGGCAGCGGGGAGAAGCGCTCTTCTCCCCGCTGCCCGCCTGCAGATCAGCTTGCAGGGCCGGCGCTGTGGCTCTCCTGTCAGCCTCCAAACCACATCGGGAGATAGCGGGATGGCGGCATTCCGCCTCTCCGCTGTCCCCCAACCTTGTGGGGCCGGCGCTGTGGCTCTCCTGAAGCCTGGAGAGCGAGAGGGGTCGGTCTCAGCCTGCGTACCAGATGGAGCTGGTAGAAAGCTGCCCTGGATGCAGAATTGGCCCGTGCCTCCATGGACAGCTGTGAGTCCAGAATGACTCCCAGGCTGCGCACCTGGTCCTTCAGGGGCACAGTTACCCCATTCAGGACCAGGGAGTCCCCCACACCTGCCCGCCTCCTGTCCCCCCAAAACAGTACTTCCATCTTGTCAGGATTCAATCTCAATCTGTTAGCCGCCACCCATCCTCCAACCGCCTCCAGACACTCACACAGGACCTTCACCAACTTCACTGGTTCTGATTTAAAAGAGAGGTAGAGCTGGGTATCATCTGCATACTGATGAACACCCAGCCCCCTCCTTTGCCCTCTCGCACCCTGCTCTCTTGGAGACACCCCCAATGAATTTTTGCATTTCTTCTTATTTTCTTCCTCCCCAAAGAGCAATTCTGTGCTTTGCGCAGAAGAACCGAATCGCAACCCGTGCGTGCGCAGACGCACCGCTGCAGGTTGAGAGCATGCATCATGTTCGCAACCCAAGCATACACTATAGTTCTGTCTTGACCAGGGGTAGGCAACCTAAGGCCCAGGGGCCAGATCCGGCCCAATCGCCTTCTGAATCCGGCCGGCGGACGGTCTGGGAATCAGCATGTTTTTACAAGAGTAGAATTTTATTTAAAACGCATCTCTGGGTTATTTGTGGGGCGTAGGAATTTGTTCATTTTCCCCACCCCCCAAAATATAGTCTGGCCCCCCACAGGGTCTGAGGGATGGTGGACCGGCCCACGGCTGAAAAAGGTTGCTGACCCCTGATCTTGACAGAATTCAACCTCAATCTGTTAGCCGCCATCCATCCTCCAACCGCCTCCAGACACTCACACAGCGTGGGTCTTGAACCCTCGCCCCTGACAGCGAGTGGCTCTGTTAAGTTGTGGGTGAACATATCAGACGACACAGCGATTCTTCAAACAGCTCTTGTTTATTCACAGGCCAGGACAGAACTGAACTGAAGGGTTCAGTCAGCCTGCTTATATAGAGCTCCAGTACAACGTAACTGTAACCATTTTCTAAAACTGTCCAATCACTGAACGTCACTTTCGATCCCTTATTTGCATAACTATCTACAGTATCCCCCTGAGAACTTCAGTACATAATAGGCTCGTGCTTTACCGACGTGAGCTATGTCAGGACACGACCACCTTACGTTTGCTGGTACCCTCTCTCCGGCGATGAATGCTCCCGTTTCGCTGATCGGTCCCTGCTCTCGAATGTGTTGCCTTGCGGCTTCGGACCACGCCGCTAGGTTGGCTTTGCCGCAGGACCCACGAAGTCTGGAACCCTGGGACGCGCATGAGGCTGTAGTTGTGGCAGCGACATCACAAGTGCGGCGTTCTAGAAGGAGGGGGGTCTCCCCTTTGGCCTGCAGTGGCAGGAAGACCTCTGCCGGAGCAACACCCTGGGGGGGAGCGGGCAAGGGGGAGGGGGCAAGTTTTCCAACAGCCGGTGCCAGGACAGAACGGAGGGAGGAAATACCCCCGCGGCACTTGTTCCCTCCCCGCAGCCTGAAAGAGAAAAAATAATAATGCCACATTGACATGGGAAGAAGGCGCTGGAAGGCAGAACATCACCCAGCTTCCGGTTTGGAGAGTCGGGAGCAGCGAGGAGGCAGGGTGCGTCTGTGGCTAAGCACCGGGGTGCGCAGTCTCTCGATCTCTCCCCCCCCCCCCCGGTTTCTTTTGCTTGCACAGTTTGAGACATCATTGTCTGTGCAACATTTCTTTTGCAACGCATGCACCTCGGGTCATGCAAAAGGGGTGGCTTTGCAAAACCTGAGCTGCGTGGCGGCCAGTCGCTGTAGCTTTGCAATGTGGGCAAATGATGTTTTATTGTGTGTTTAATATCCTGTTAGGGGATGCAGGTGGCGCTGTGGGTTAAACCACTGAGCCTAGGGCTTGCTGATCAGAAGGACGGCGGTTCGAATCCCCGCGACGGGGTGAGCTCCCGTTGCTCGGTCCCTGCTCCTGCCAACCTAGCAGTTCGAAAGCACGTCAAAGTGCAAGTAGATAAATAGGTACCGGTCCGGCGGAAAGGTAAACAGCGTTTCCGTGCGCTGCTCTGGTTCACCAGAAGCGGCTTAGTCCTGGTGGCCACATGACCCGGAAGCTGTTAGCCGGCTCCTTCGGCCAATAAAGCAAGATGAGGGCCACAACCCCAGAGTTGGTCACGACAAGACCTAATGGTCAGGAGTCCCTTTACCTTTACTAATATCCTGTTGGAAGCCGCCCAGAGTGGCTGGGGAGGCCTAGCCAGATAAAATAATAATATTGTTTATTTTATTTTATTTTAATTATTTATTTAATCTACATATTTTTTTATTTAATTTACCTGGAGGAGCGTCTCCACCCGCATGATCCAGCCCAGACACTGAGATCCAGCGCCGAGGGCCTTCTGGCGGTTCCCTCACTGCAAGAAGCCAAGTTACAGGGAACCAGGCAGAGGGCCTTCTCGGTGGTGGCACCCACCCTGTGGAAAACCCTCCCACCAGATGTCAAAGAGAACAACTACTACAGGACTTTTAGAAGAGATCTGAAGGCAGCCCTGTTCAGGGAAGCTTTTAATGTTTTAACAGACTATTGTATTTTTAATATTTTGTTGGGAGTCGCCCAGAGTGGCTGGGGAAACCCAGCCAGATGGGTGGGGTATAAATAATAATAAATAATAATAAAATTTTATTTAGATCCCACGCTCCCCAGCCGAAGCCGGGCTCAGAGCAGCTAACAACACTAAAATAATACGGCATTCTAAAATCAATTCATTATAAAATCAGTTTAAATCAAATTAATGGCAACCAATAAATTATTATTTTAATGTTGAAGGCCTTTTTTGGGGGGGCGGTCCTCTTGGATGCAGCCTGGCTTTTTTTTTAAAAAAAAAAGTATTAAAGGAAGCTTATTGGTTCCTTTGACTTAAAAAACCACACACACCTTTTTGAAGATTTGCCAGGCTCGTTTGTATTGCTGCTTTGCTTCTAGAAACTAGATTGGGGAGGTTGTGGGTCCTGTTCCCTATCAGTGAATTAGATCAAATCTCTCTGCTTTGCTTTTTTTTAATTTTATTTTTTTGCAGATAGGCATCCTCCGACACAGAGGACCGTGCCTGAAATCCGTCTTCCGCTAAAGATTAAATAGAGTGCCCCGGGGTTGGGGGGATAGCGTCTGAGGGATGAAAAACAACTTAATCTGCTTTGGTTCGCATTGCTGCAGTAACCTGTCTTTTTCTCATTCCCTCCGCAGCGTTGAAAACCACCACCCAGAACCAGATTCACCGGCGGCAGAGATGTTCCGGTCCAAAGGTAGGCAAAAGTTGCTGGTGGTTTTAATTTGCACGTCGGGGAGTGTTTGAGACAGTGACGTGGCTGAAGAATTCTGAGAGAGGCACAACCAGGCCACCCCCATGACACACTCCCTTATCGAGGGCTGCGGGGCTGAGTTCCTGCTTCCAGGGCACATTCAAACATAATAATAATAATAATAATAATAATAATAATAATAATAATAATAATAATATTTTATTATTTATACCCCACCCATCCAGCTGAGTCTCCCCAGCCACTCTGGGCGGCTCCCAATCAAATGTTAAAAACAATACAGCATTAAATATTAAAAACTTCCCTCAACAGGGCTGCCTTCAGATGTCTTTTAAAGATAGGATAGCTGCTTATTTCCTTCACATCTGAAGGGAGGGTGTTCCACAAGGTGGGTGCCACCACTGAGAAGGCCCCCTGCCTGGTTCCCTGTAACCTCACTTCTCGCAGTGAGGGAACCGCCAGAAGGCCCTCGGCGCTGGATCTCAGTGTCCAGGCAAAATGATGGGGGTGGAGACGCTCCTTCAGGTATACAGGACCGAGGCCATTTAGGGCTTTCAAGGTCAGCACCAACACTTTGAATTGTGCTTGGAAACGTACTGGGAGCCAATGCAGGTCTCTCAGGTCCCGGCGGCCAATCCCAGTCCCCAGTCTGGCTGCTGCATTCTGGATTAATTGCCGTTTCAGGGTCAGAGCGCATTGCAGTAGTCCAAGCGGGAGATAACCAGAGCATGCACCACTCTGGCGAATTAGTCTGCGGGCAGGGAGGGTCTCATCCTGCGTACCAGATGGAGCTGGTAGACAGCTGCCCTGGACACAGAATTAACCTGTGCTTCCATGGACAGCTGAGAGTCCAGAATGACTCCCAGGCTGCGCACCTGGTCCTTCAGGGGCACAGTGACCCCATTCAGGACCAGGGAAGCCCCCCACATCCACCATGTTGTGCATGCTACATGCCCCTGCCCCCCAGCGTGCAGCTCCAGCCCAGCTGCCCAGTCCATCAGGGGACCGAAACACTTTCCCTGCCCCGGGCACCAGCAACCCACGCTACGTCACTGTTGTGTGAGCGAGAAAGAGCTGATCTGAAAGGGCAAATCCTCACACCGTTAGGATTCGCACTGGCTTCCTTGAGGTCCCTGAGCAACAAGATGTTGAAGGAGTCCAACACTTAAGCTGGGGTGGCTGTAGCCCCTTCAGAAGGTGCGTGGCGTCTTTTAGATTTGTCCTGTAATATTTGGGACCGTTGCATATCAGTGCTCCAGGAACATTTCCAAAATAACAAAACAGGTAATAAGCGACTCCAGAACTAGGCCTGTAAAATGAACGTTCCGTATTTGACCTCCTTTAGTAATGATTCGTTTTGAAACCTTTAAGATAACACCTAATAATAATAATAATAATAATAATAATAATAATAATAATAATTTGTACCCTGCCCATCTGGCTGGGTTTCCCCAGCCACTCTGGGCGGCTTCCAACAAAGATGAAAGATACACTAAAATGTCACATATTTAAAACTTCCCTGAACAGGGCTGCCTTCAGATGTCTCCTGAATGTCAGGTAGATGTTTATCGCTTTGACATCTGATGGGAGGGATTTCCACAGGGCGGGTGCCACCACCGAGAAGGCCCTCTGCCTGGTTCCCTGTAACTTGGCCTCTCGCAGTGAGGGAACTGCCAGAAGGCCCTCGGAGCTGGACCTCAGTGTCCGGGCAGAACGATGGGGGAGGAGACGCTCCTTCAGATATACTGGACCGAGGCCGTTTAGGGATTTAAAGGTTCCTGTTGGTTACGTCGCTTTGCGTAGTATATCTGGTATACCCGTCATGTTTTATTTCGGAATGTTTCATTTGATCTCTTCCTGTAGGATGCAAACGGCTTTGAGATTTTTTTCCCACCTTAAAAACAAAGCGGCATAGAAATGAAATTGATAATAATAATAATAATACAGTGGTACCTTGGACACGGGTGGCGCTGTGGGTTAAACCACAGAGCCAAGGACTTGCCAATCAGAAGGTCGGCAGTTCGAATCCCTGCAATGAGGTGAGCTCCCATTGCTCGGTCCCTGCTCCTGCCAACCTAGCAGTTCGAAAGCACATCAAAGTGCAAGTAGATAAATAGGTACCACTCTGGCAGGAAGGTAAACAGCGTTTCCATGCGCTGCTCTTAGTCCTGCTGGTCACATGACCCAGAAGCTGTACGCCAGCTCCCTCGGCCTGAAAGCGAGATGAGTGCCACAACCCCAGAGTCGGTCACGGCTGGACCTAATGGTCAGGGCTCCCTTTACCTTTACCTTTTTACCTTGGTTCTCAAACGCCTCGGTACTCAACAACTTGAAACCCAAACACTTCAAAGTAAGGGTTCCGGTTTGCAAACTTTTTTTGGAAGCCGAACATGCTCCGTTTTGAGTGTTACGCTCAGGTCTGTCTGTTTTTGCTATTTATTTTGCGTTTTTGTTTTTGCGGCTCTTTCTTTGTGACTGTGTGGAACCCAGTTCAGCTACTGATGGATTGGTTGTGTGGCTGCAGCACATTGTTTATTGCTTTCATTTTAGGGATCAGTGGTCTCATTAGATAGCAAAATTCACGTCAAATTGCTGCTTTGGGGGTTGTTTTTAAAAGTCTGGCACGGATTAATCTGTTTTGCATTACTTTCTATGGGAAGGCGCGCCTCGGTTTTGGAACGCTTTGGTTTTGGACCGGTCTTCCGGAACGGACTACCGTATTTTTCACTCTGCAAGACGCACCAGACCACAAGACGCACCTAATTTTTGGAGGAGGAGAACAAGAAGAAAAATATTCTGAATCTCAGAAGCCAGAACAGCAAGAGGGATCGCTGCGCAGCGAAAGCAGCAATCCCTCTTGCTGTTCTGGCTTCTGGGATAGCTGCGCAGCCTGCATTCGCTCCATAAGACGCACACACATTCCCCTCCACTTTTTAGGAGGGAAAAAGTGAGTCTTATAGAGCAAAAAATACGGTAAGTTTGAGAACCAAGTTACCACTGTATATAAAAATCCGCAAGTGAGAACAGTTGATGATCCGTTGGCCAGTATTCCTACGATGCCCGTTTTAATGCTTGAAGGACATATTTAGGCTGCCTGTTTAAGACTTTTTCATGGCCCCTGTCCCCCCCCATCTTGTTCTCTCTCCCATGGACACCCCAGCTCCGCCTTCTGTAGGACTGTGGACCTCGAAGAGGGATGGGGAAGTCCTCCTGAGGATGGATGAAAGTGGAATCGGGTCCGAGACTCCCATCACCGTCCACGAACTTCTTCTGAACTCCGTCAGTCAATTCGGCGACTATCCGGCCCTTTCTTCCAAGAAAGACGGCAGGTGGACCAAACTCACTTTCAAGGAGTACTACCAGGAGTGCCGGGGAGCCGCCAAGAGCTTTCTAAAGGTTCGAGGGTTTGTGGGGACAAAGCATCTCTTTTTTGACCCCCATCTTCTTCCCTTTACCTTCACAGGGACCCTGCGCGGTAGGCCAGGCTAAGAGATAGATACTTGGCCCCTGGCTTGCCCAACTCTTTGGGAATTCGGGACCTAGAGTTTCCCAGTCTCGGATTTGTTGGGGGAAACCCAGCCACATTATTTTACAGGTGAAACTCGAAAAATTAGAATATCGTGGGAAAGTTCATTGATTTCAGGAATTCAGCTTGAAAGGTGAAACTAATATATGAGACAGACTCGTGACATGCAAAGCGAGATATGTCAAGCCTTGATTTGTGATAATTGTGATAATCATGGCGTACAGCTGGTGGAAACCCCAAATTAACCATCTCAGAAAATTAGAATATTCAAGGAAATCAGCAAAACAAGGATTGCAAATCAAGCAAGATTGGACCTCTGAGAAGTAGAAGCACATCTCGCTTTGCATGTCACAAGTTGATCTCATATATTAATTTTACCATGCAAGTTGAATTCCTGAAATCAATGAACTTTCACTATATTCTAATTTTTCGAGTTTCACCTGTATATCTCATATATATTATATTATACTGGAGCCCCGTTCGCAACATGAACAGAATGCAACCCATGTCTGTGCACGCACAGGTCGCGATTCGCCGCTTCTGCGCATGCGCGTGACGTCATTTTGAGCGTCTGCGCATGCGCGAGCGGCGAAACCCAGAAGTAACCCTTTCCGGTACTTCCGGGTCATTGCAGGACGCAACCTGAAAAGATTTAACCTGAAGCAAATGTAACAAGAGGTATGACTATATTATATTTATATTATATTGTAATATTATATTATATTATATTATATTATATTATATTATATTATATTATATTATATTATATTATATTATATTATATTATATTATATTTATAATAAAATTGTTCTTATAGCATATTTAAGCCACCACAAACGGGCGGCCTCTTTTCGGGGCAGAAACTGTATATTCTCTTCTCTATAATTTTTATTTGATTTTACAACTCCATTCGCACTCATAATCACAAGTAATAGAAATTGCACAATATTCTTCCATATCTGAAGACTTCCCTTCTCCCTTCCGCGGGTTCTTTGAATAACTGTTTTTAAAATACTGCGTCTATCTGATTTACAATCCTCCATTGTATCCGAAATCTGTGTAACATTGCAAGAGTTACTTAAAACCTGACAAAGAGTTCAAGTGTTTACAGTGGTCTTTCAAATATAATGCAAATTTGTCCCATTCTTTATTGAAGTTTTGATCCTCCTGGTTTCTGGTTTTCCTAGTTAGTCTTGCCATCTCTGCATGGTCCAGTAATTTCATCTGCCAGTCCACCCAAGTAGATATCTTGTCGTTTTTCCAACTCTGGCCAAGAAGCATCCTTGCAGCTGTTGTAGCGTACATAAAGAGTCTTTTCAGTTCCTTCGGTATCTCTGCACCTACAATTCCTAAGAAAAAGCCTTCTGGTTTTTTAACAAAAGTTATCTCAAACATTTTTTTTTAGTTCATTGCAAGGTGGATAAAAATCAATGGTGTGTTTTTTAAAAAATGGGTTTTTAAAATTTAAATTGGATTTTTTAAAATTTAAATTGGATTTTTAAAATAAAATGCTTTGGGAGGAAAAATCTTTCTAAAGATAGTTTTCTATTTAAGTTACATTATAGTCCAAAGGTTAAACTTTTAATGTGGTTTTTTAAAAAAAACAAAACACCTTAGACTGAGTTTTAGCACACATGAAAAACTTAAAACAAATCCTTATTTCCTGATGAATAGCCTTTGGACTATTGTTGTTGTTGTTGTTTAGTCGATTTTGTCCTTCTCTCGTAGTTTGTCTGTTAGTTTAGCCAATTCTGCATAGTTCATCAGTTTTTCTGGCCATTGTTCCTTTGATGGTATTTCTTCCGTCTTCCACTATTGTGCAATCAAGATTCTTGCCGCTGTTGTAGCATAAATAATGTCCATTTTCCTTTTGGTAGCTCTTTATTTGAGATACCTAACAAAAAGGTTTCAGGATGTTAAACAAAATTCATTTTAAACATTTTTTTTCAATTCATTGTATATCATTTCCCAATATTTTTTAATGCGTTTGCATTCCCACCACTTATGATAAAATGTTCCTTCCCTTTCCTTACATCTCCAGCAACTGTTATTTTCCTTCCTAAACATCTTTGCCCAAAAAAATGGGTGCATTTTGGAAGATGCCTTCTTACCCAAGTCTCTTCTCTTTGTGTTGCAGTTGGGCCTGGAACGCTTTCACGGCGTTGGCATCCTGGGATTCAATTCTGCCGAATGGTTCATAGCGGACATCGGAGCGATTCTGGCTGGGTGAGTTTGACCGTTCTGAAAAATGAAGCATAACTCCGAACGGGAGTTAAACCACAGAGCCCAGGACTTGCCGATCGGAAGGTCGGCGGTTCGAATCCCCGCAATGATGCAATGCTCAGTCCCTGCTCCTGCCAACCTAGCAGTTCGAAAGCACGTCAGAGTGCAAGTAGATAAATAGGTACCACTCCGGCGGGAAGGTAAACGGCGTTTCCGTGCGCTGCTCTGGTTCGCCAGAAGCGGCTGAGTCCTGCTGGCCACATGACCCGGAAGCTGTACGCCGGCTCCCTCGGCCAGTAAAGCGAGATGAGCGCCGCAACCCCAGAGTCGGTCACGACTGGACCTAATGGTCAGGGGTCCCTTTGCCTTTACCTTGTCATTTGGAGGGCTGGGAAAGAGGGCCTAGGGCTGTGGTCTGTGTCCAAGTTTGCAGCCTAGTCCCTCTGTGTTCAAACCTCATCTCAGATGTCTGTTGCACCTGGATTACAGTCGCTCTCCTTTTTTCCACATACGCAGAGGTTTTGCTGTTGGCATTTACACAACCAACTCCCCGGAGGCCTGCCAGTACGTCGCAGAGAACTGTGGAGCCAATATCCTTGTGGTGGAGAATGACCGGCAACTTCAGAAAATCTTGGAGGTGATGTGGGGTCGTGGGCTGTGGGCATTCGAGTGTTCGGGTATACGCTAGCTTGCGAAATTATGCTGTATTTTTTGCTCTATAAGACTCACTTTTCCCCTCCTAAAAAGTAAGGGGAAATGTGTGTGCGTCTTATGGAGCGAGTGCAGGCTGCACAGCTATCCCAGAAGCCAGAACAGCAAGAGGGATTGCTGCTTTCACTGTGCAGCAATCCCTCTTGCTGTTCTGGCTTCTGAGATTCAGAATATTTTTCTTGTTTTCTTGCTCCAAAAACTAGGTGCGTCTTGTGGTCTGGTGCGTCTTATAGAGCGAAAAAGACAGTACTTTTAGGGCCGTAAAGGGGGCGCAAAATCCAGATTCGGTAACCCAGGTTGAAATCGGACTCCTATAACCCTGCCGTGTCGAGGGAAACTGCAATCACAACATTAAGTTGCACTTACAGTGGTACCTTGGTTCTCAAACTTAACTTGTTCCGGAAGTCCGTTCCAAAACCAAGGTGCGCTTTCCCATAGAAAGCAATGCAAAACTGATTGATCTGTTCCAGACTTTTGAAAACTACCCCTAAAATTGCAATTTAACATGAATTTTGCTAACTAACGAGACCATTGATCCATAAAATGAAAGCAATAATCAAGGTAGAGTGGTACCTCGGGTTATATACGCTTCAGGTTACATACGCTTCAGGCTACAGACTCCGCTAACCCAGAAATAGTGCTTCAGGTTAAGAACTTTGCTTCAGGATGAGAACAGAAATCGTGCTCTGGCGGTGCGGCAGCAGGAGGAGGCCCCATTAGCTAAAGTGGTGCTTCAGGTTAAGAACAGTTTCAGGTTAAGAACGGGCCTCCGGAGCGAATTAAGTACTGAACCCGAGGTACCACTGTACTGTATTATAAAATAAATAAGGCAGTATTGTAGATGATAAAAATAAAAAATTTGGATGGGGGGCTTTTACCAATTTCTGCAGACATACAATCATTAGCTGAACTGGGTTCCACACAGTCACGAAAACAAAAAAATCAGAAAAAGCCTCAAAAACAAAAGCGCAAAATAAATAGCAAAAGCAAAAGTGCCAAACGTAATCCGTTCCAGAAGTCCGTTTGACTTCCGAAATGTTCGCAAACCAAGGTGTGGCTTCTGATTGGTGCAAGCGCCCCGGAAACAGTAGCCCACAGCCGCATCGGATGTTTGGCTTCTGAAAAACGTTTGAAAACCGGAACACTTCCGGGTTTTCGGCATTGGAGAAAGGCTCTCCTCCCTGGAAGAGAGGGGAGTGGTTGTGGGCGGGAGGTCGAGCTCCGCCCCTAGGAGGGGGCGTTAGCCCCCTGCCCCCTCCTCTCACCTGGCTGGCGCCCACGCCCCTCGGCAGGCACCCAGCCAGCTGCCCCTGAGGGGGCGTTTACAGCAGCCTTTTGCTGTGGCGCCAGCTCCTCCTCGGCCTCATTCTTCTCTCCGTCGTCTCGTCGCGATTCACCCACCTTCCGCTCCCTTTGAGCTCAGGGTCTTAGTTCCTTGGCCTTGCTATGGACCTTAGGTTGGTTGTCCAGGGGGCCTGGTAGGAATTTTTCCATTTGGCATTAGGCTTTTGGGTTTTCTCGCCTACCTCGTAGCAATCGTCACAACTTTTGTGGTATTGGTGGGTGGGTTAGGCATTGGAATACAGTGGTGCCCCGCAAGACGAATGCTTCGCAAGATGGAAAACCCGCTAGATGAAAGGGTTTTCCGTTTTGGAGGTGCTTCGCAAAACGAATTTCCTACGGGCTTGCTTCGCAAGACGAAAAGGTCTTGCGAGTTCCTGCGGGGTTTTTTTCCTCCCCCCCCCCTTTTCCCCAAGCCGCTTATCAGCTGATCCGCTAAACCGCTTAACAGCTGGTCCGCTAAGCCGCTTAACAGCTGATCCGCTAAGCCCGCCAAGCCGCTAATAGCGCTAATCCGCTAAGCCGCTAATGGGCTTGCTTCGCAAGACGAAAAAACCGCAAGACGAAGAGACTTGCAGAACAGATTCTTTTCGTCTTGCGAGGCACCACTGTAATGTGTTGTGGTGTGTCGAAGGGCTAGGTGTGGCCATCGCCTATGCCTTCAATTTTTGGGTATTCCGTTAAAGGAATCTGGCGGTCGTGTACTCTGTCCGATGCCTGCTTGGCGGGAGGCCATGGCACGACCCTCGGTGACATCAGGGGTGAGCCTATAGTTGGATTAGCATCAACAGGCTCCACCTGCTGGTGAATAAACCCCCTTGTTTTAGACATCCAATGCCTAAGCCAATACCTTTTCACTGCTGTAATCAATAAAGTTGTGGCCTTTCCTTGCCCATTAACCTTATATCACGTGTCCTTGCATATTCATTTCACATTGCGGGGGTCGGGTCCTCGAACCACAACCAAGGCGTTTGAGAACCAAGGTACCACTGTAGTGTATTAAGCCATCAGAGCACAGGGATTTCCTCGTGGAAATGACTGCAAAGGTGCGGGATTCCTGCATTGAGTTAGGGGGCTGGGATGGATGACCTCTGAGGTTCCCCCTCTCAGTTCTGTGGTCTTTCTTGCTCTAGGTTAAGAGCCAGTTGCCTCTTGTGAAGGCAATCATCCAGTATGGCGAAGAGCTCAAGGAGAAAAGGCCAAATCTGTACACGGTGAGTATCTCCTCTTTTCCTTCCGTTCCACCTTCTCTAAACCTTCCCTGAGTGCTTCATTGAGTTTGAGTTGGAAGGGACCCCAATCCCCTGCGATGCAGGGATCACAAAAAAGCCAATTTTTGTCAGGTCGTGAATTTAAGCCACGCTTTAGCCTTTCACGGTTGGAATTTGGAAGAAAAAAAAGTGAGGCTTATATTCAGGCCAATACGGTATACTGCCAGGTCAAAAATTAAGAAACCAAGATCATGATATGGACTTCAAATTGGTTTGGGATGATATATCGATATATCACCCAGGCCTCATGGGATCCTGAGCCATGTACGACTTTATAGGTCAGCACCAGCACTTCGGACTAGACCCAGAAACTCGCCGGCAGCCAGTACAGTAAAGTTGGGCTGGAATTGGTGTTACATTCTCAAATCACCTTGTTTAAATCTTGTTTAAATAAATAGAATAAATAGAATTGTAGACCCTTCTTAATCAAGTTCTTCCCTTCTGTGGTTCTGTCTTTTGGTAAAGGAAAGGGGATGGGTAGTGCTGTGGTCTAAACCACCGAGCCTCTTGGGCTTGCCGATAAGCAGGTTGGCGGTTCGAATCCCCGCGACGGGGTGAGCTCCCGTTGCTCTGTCCCAGCTCCTGCCAACCTAGCAGCTCAAAAGCACACCAGCGCAAGCAGAGAAATAGGTACCACTGCGACGGGAAGCTAAACAGCGTTTCTGTGCACTCTGGTTTCCGTCATGGTGTCCCGTTGCGCCAGAAGTGGTTTGGTCCTGCTGGCCACATGGCCCGAAAAGCTCTGTGCGGACAATTGCCAGCTCCGTCGGCCTGAAAGTGAGATGAGCGCCACAAGCCCATAGTTGCCTTGAACTGGTCTTAACCGTCCAGGGGTCCTTTACCTTTACCCTTGTGTCTCTTTCGTTCATGCAGTGGAGCGAGTTCATGGCGCTTGGGGCCAGCATCTCGGATGACCAGCTTGACAAAATCATCGCGTCCCAGAAGCCCAACCAATGTTGCACCCTGATCTATACCTCAGGGACGACGGGTCAGCCCAAGGGAGTCATGTTGAGCCACGACAACGTGAGTGAGATTCGCCGCTTTGGGAAACTTTCAGGAGGGTCGCAGCCCTGGGGATGAAATCTTATCTCTCCCAAACAGGTCTCCCGTATCAGATACCGGCCACTTGAGTTGTGCAAGAAATCGCCATGGGTGAAAAAGGAGGAATGCAGTTATAATTAAGCCCATTTGGAAATTTGGGGCATGTGGGTGCCTCTGGTGGGGAAGGGCAAAATAATAATAATAATAATAATAATAATAATAATAATAATAATAATGGTTTATTTGTACCCCGCCCGTCTGGCTGCGTTTCCCCAGCCACTCTGGGTGGCTTCCAACAAAGATTTAAAATACATTAAAATGTCACACATTTAAAAGCTTCCCTAAACAGGGCTGCCTTCAGATGTCTTCTAAATGTCAGGTAGTTGTTTTTCTCTTTGACATCTGGTGGGAGGGTGTTCCACAGGGCGGGCGCCACCACCGAGAAGGCCCTCTGCCTGGTTCCCTGTAACTTGGCTTCTCACAGGGAGGGAACCGCCAGAAGGCCCTCGGAGCTGGACCTCAGTTTCCAGGATGGACGATGGGGGTGGAGATGCTCCTTCAGGGATACAGGACCAAGGCCGTTTAGGGCTTTAAAGGTCAGCACCAACTCTTTGAATTGTGCTTGGAAACGTACTGGGAGCCAATGTAGGTCTTTCAGGACTGGTGTTATGTGGTCTCGGTCCCAGTCACCAGTCTAGCTGCTGCATTCTGGATTAGTTGCTGTTTCCGGATCACCTTCAAAGGGAGCCCCACATAGAGCGCATTGCAGTAGTCCAAGTGGGAGATAAACAGCATGGACCACTCTGGCCAGACAGTCTGCGGACAGGGAGGGTCTCCTCCTGCATACCAGATGGAGCTGCCCTGGACACCGATTTGACCTGCGCCTCCATGGACAGCTGTGAGTCCAAAATGACTCCCAGGCTGCGCTCCTGGTCCTTCAGGGGGCACAGTTACCCAACACAATATTTTGTTGGAAGCTGCCCAGACTGCCTGGGGAAACCCAGCCAGATGGGCGGGGTATGAATAATAAATAATAATAATTATGTGTGTGTGTTGCGTTGTCGCTGAAGTGTCGTGCCTTTGCAGATCACCTGGACGGCCCGGGCAGGAGGCAACTACGTCGGCCTGAGCAAAGCGACAGAGCGTCAGGAGGTCGTGGTCAGCTACCTGCCTCTCAGCCATGTGGCTGCGCAGATGATTGACATCTGGCTGCCGATCACGTTTGGAGTCCACATCTGCTTTGCGCAACCGGATGCTTTGAAGGTGATGTTCGGGAAAATTTAAAAACAAAACCAGAACCCAGAACCCACAGCCCCGCAAGAACACACAGAAGCACTTGGGTGTTTTTCCCATTCCCCATGTCATTTTTATTAAATCTCCAAAAAGATTCCCCCAAAACTAATCATCATACACAATCTCTTTTTTAAAAAATCCCCACAGTTTATTCTTTTTTAAATAATTTTTTATTGCAAAACAATTTACATAAAACAACACAAACATAAACACAGTACATCAGTAACAACTACACACACGCTAACAAATCGTCTGACTTCACACACACTTTTGACTTCCAAATCACCTTATTGTGCTTTTTACACATTCTTAACCTATACATGGGCGTGGGTGGCGCTGTGGGTTAAACCACAGAGCCTAGAACTTGCCGATCGGAAGGTCGGCGGTTCGAATCCTTGCGACGGGGTGAGCTCCTGTTGCTCGTTCCCTGCTCCTGCCAACCTAGCAGTTCGAAAGCACGTCAAGTGCAAGTAGATAAATAGGTACCGCTCCGGCAGGAAGGTAAACAGCGTTTCCGTGCACTGCTCTGGTTCGCCAGAAGCGGCTTGGTCATGCTGGCCACATGACCCAGAAGCTGTACGCTGGCTCCCTCGACCAGTAAAGCGAGATGAGCACCGCAACCCCAGAGTCAGTCATAACTGGACCTAATGGTCAGGGGTCCCTTTACCTTTACCTTTTAACCTATACACACTTCCTGTTATATCTGTTACATATCACAAAAAGAATTAAATTTCTAGCAATCCTTCATATTCAAGATTCAATCTAAACCTGTCAGGAGATCTGCATTTTCACAGTATTGTTTTATATCTTCGATAAATATTATCCATTCTTTACTCACTTTCAGATTTATATTTCCTCTTGTTCCTCCAGTCATTTTTGCAAGTTCCAAGTATTCTATCATCTTGGCAGTCAAGCTTTGTGGGAATTAAGTCACAGGTTTTCCAGTTTTTTGCTATTAGGATTCTAGCCACCATAGTCACTTACATAAAGATGGTTCTAATTATTATTTTTTTGTATTTCAGTGAACATATTGCCTATTTTCCCCTCAAAATTTTTATTGATTTTCAACCTTTAAAACATCACATAAACACATAAAAACATAAAAACACTCAACAAAGAAAACACAGCAATAAACTAAACACGGGGGAACTTATATCTTCTGGTACCCAATTTCTTCACATTAATAAGTGACTTTCTCAACTCCCCTCTAACTGAATTTCATTATATCACTTTTATAACAGTTCTCCAAATTCATATTTCTAATAATATTAACTCCTTTGGTTTACTAACCTCTTCTCCTTTACTATTAATTTAATCCTTAATACTTACTAAAACCTATTCTTATTCTACCCCTAAGCCTATTTGATACTTCCAAGGATTTTATATTTATCTTATACCACAATATTTATCTTATACCATATTTATCTTATACCACAATACCACAATATTTAGCTAAATATTCTTTAAATTTATTCCAGTTCTTTCAGTGGACATGATACCTAACAGAAAGGCTTCTGGGGTTTTTTATATGGGAAGGAGAATTTGAAAACCTTTTTAAGTTTGTTGTATATTATGTCCCAGAATTCTCGTATCCTCACCCAGTCCCACACAGTTTCTTCTTGACTTCACAACCTCCCTTTTCTGATGTTTCCCATTTTATCAGCTTATTGGACACAGACCACAGCCCTAGGCCCTCTTTCCCAGCCCTCCAAATGACAAGGTAAAGGTAAAGGGACCCCTGACCATTAGGTCCAGTCGTGGCCGACTCTGGGGTTGCGGCGCTCATCTTGCTTTATTGGCCGAGGGAGCTGGCGTACAGCTTCCGGGTCATGTGGCCAGCAGGACTAAGCCACTTCTGGCGAACCAGAGCAGCGCATGGAAACACTGTTTACCTTCCCGCCGGAGCGGTACCTATTTATCTACTTGCACTTTGATGTGCTTTCAAACTGCTAGGTGGACAGGAGCAGGGACCGAGCAACAGGAGCTCACCCCATCGCGGGGATTTGAACCGCCGACCTTCTGATCAGCAAGCCCTAGGCTCTGTGGTTTAACCCACAGCGCCACCCGCGTCCCATTTACAGCACATACATTTTTACTAATCTAAACTCCAGGTCTCCGCCTGGGGAATGAACCCGGGACCCCTTTGCTCCCACCTGACCTTCGGCTCCCTCTCTTGAAATTTTATGTCCCGCCAGGGCACTTTGGTGGAGACCCTCAAGGAAGTGCGGCCCACGGCGTTCCTGGGGGTCCCTCGCGTCTGGGAGAAGATGCAGGAGAGGATGAAAGCCGCTGGACTGAAGTTCTCCGCCTTGAAGAAGCGGATCGCCGCCTGGGCAAAAGTCGTCGGGTTGGAGACCAACCTGAGACGAATCAATGGGTAGGAAGAACGTGGTGGCATTGTATTGTGTCCCAGACCCCTGGGGGTAGAAGAGCAGGGACATAATGTATAAAGGTAAAGGGACCCCTGACCATTAGGTCCAGTCATGGCCAACTCTGGGGTTGCGGCGCTCATCTCGCTTTACTGTCCGAGGGAGCCGGAGTACAGCTTCCGGGTCATGTGGCCAGCAGGATAAGCCACTTCTGGCGAACCAGAGCAGCGCACGGAAATGCCGTTTACCTTCCTGCTGCACTTCTACTTGCACTTTGACGTGCTTTGGAACTGCTAGGTTGGCAGGAGCAGGGACTGAGCAACGGGAGCTCACCCCGTCATTGCGGGCATTCGAACCGTTGACCTTCTGATCGGCAAGTCCTAGGCTCTGTGGTTTAACCCACAGCGCCACCCACGTCCCATGACCTAATGTGTAGCTTGCTATAAATTTCATATCTGTGATCCATAATTTCTCCCAAGCTGCCTTTTCAATATTATGACCTATAGCGTGGTGTAGTGGTTAAGAGCGATAGACTCGTAATCTGGGGAACCGGGTTCGCTTCCCTGCTCCTCCACCTGCAGCTGCTGGGTGACCTTGGGCCAGTCACACTTCTCTGAAGTCTCTCAGCCCCACTCACCTCAGAGTTTTTGTTGAGGTGGAGGAAGGGAAAGGAGAATGTTGGCTACTTTGAGACTCCTTAAGGTGAGTATCAAGTCCAAACTACTACTACTACTACTACTACTCCACGTATCATTGCTGAATGAATGAATGAATCTTTATGTGCGTCAGCCATCGGTCATAGCAATAAAACAACAATATGATATACAAAGAATAGAAATAAAAAGTCAATTATATAAATTTTAGGGTTTTGAATCAATAGTCAAATAGTGGGTGTTATTCTGATTTCCCCAGCTAAAAACTTTGCCAACTTTGCTGTCGCCTTCTCATCTTGATCTGCCAAGAGAAAGGACACTGTGGCAGTGGCTGGGCAACCTGGAATGGACGATAAAAGAGGGGTGATAATCTCATTCCTCAAGTCTATACAAAGAGGGCAAGCCAGAAGGGCATGCGCCACCGATTCGGGACTGGCATCTCCACAGGGACAGAAGCGTTTTTCCTGTGGAATCTGTTAGAATCGTCCCTCAAGTCCAGCCGAGGGCAATACATTCAATCTTGCAAGAGTAAAAGCATGTCTATATTTTAGAATTGCTAGGTGATGCAGATAGGGTGGTCTCAGCGGCCGCTCCCAGTCACCAGTCTTCCCTGCAAGAAGCGAGGTTACAGGGAACCAGGCAGGGGGCCTTCTCGGTGGTGGCGCCCACCCTGTGGAACGCCCTCCCGACAGATGTCAAAGAAATAAGCAACTATCTGATGTTTAGAAGACATCTGAAGGCAGCCCTGTTTAGGGAAGTTTTTAATGACTGATGTTTTAATGTATTTTTAATCTTTTGTTGGGAGCCACCAGCCAGATGGGTGGGGTATAAATAAATTATTATAATTATCATTACTATTATTACCATTATTATTATTATTATTATGGTATGGCAGCTACTCTTGCGTTCGCAAAGTAAAGGAAGGATTGAACTCTGATTAATAAGAATACACACAGAGGCTTGAACCAGCAAGACTCTGGGAAGGGTGCGTATAATAATCTCTCTGTGTCCCTCCACCCCTCGGCCCAGGTCGTTTTATTCACAAAAGAACTTTTTACAGAGTGTTCGTAAGAACCAATCAGATTTCTTCTGAGCATTTCCACAAACCCCACGTGGGGAGAAAGTTAGATCAAACGAAATTCTTTTAACTACAAAGACTACTCGTCTGAGCATGTATACATAATCTGAGAGTAAATAAAAGAGGACTAGAGAAACTCCAGAGATCACAAACAGAAGTAAACCAGAGAGCATGGAAGGATGGCAAGGAGATAGGCATTTTTATCACCTTCCTGTGAAACTATTTCCAGGCCCTAAGATTAATATACATCAGAGAAACTTCCCATAGTCTTTAGATGACCCATGACGCCTGCCTGTCTGTCAAAGTGTGTACGTGACTCGTGAAGAAGAGGGGAATGGGCAGTAGAGGCAAAAGGGCATGAATGTAGAATCTTATGGGATTTAATCAGAAATTATCGTCAATATATCAAACTCAGTCAACACAATGCTTTCATCGTGGACACGATGGCTTGATGTATATTTTATAATTCCTCTTGGTAATCCCATCTGATCACTACATCTCTGAATACTCCTACAAGCTACCATTATTATTATGGTATGGCAGCGTTCCACTTGAATCCTGCAAAACTCAAGAGCTTCACAAACTTGTGAAACTCCTGATAAGATGAGGGGGCCTTTTCTTCTTCTTTCTTCCCCCCATTCAGACTTAAAACTGGAGGCTCACAACGTTCGAGGGAAGAAGACAGGTATAACTTTTTAAAGAAGTTTGTACGGTTAAACCTGCACTGTTGAGAAGCACACCCACACCCCAGTTGTTGTTGTTGTTGTGCCTCTTTATCGACAGGAGATTGAAGCCCTGCTGTAAAAGGCTGTAACTGTTTTTAATATAGAATCATAGAATAGAGTTGGAAAGGGGACCCTGAAAATCATCTAGTCCAACCCCCTGCAATGATGGAATGCAGTTGTCGATCAAACCTGCAACGATCAAATTCTTCTGATTATTTTACTACTTGCTGGTTGTTGCCCTGGTCTAGTCTGGGAGGGCACAAGAGACAAACTCAACAATTGAAATAAATACTGATTTTAAAGAAGAAAATGTTTGCAGGATATTGGTTTGGTGTCCCGCCCCCCCCCCCCCACCAGCGATCATTTTAGCGATTTCCTCCCTGACGGCCAAATCCCAGCTACGTCTGGGAATTTCTGAACATTTGGCAACCCTTACTTAAAAACTCAGTGTCAAAATGTTAGGGTGCAAATCGGATTTGAAGTGAGAGCAGCAGGGGGGAGTGAAATCTTCGTTTTTCCTGTGAGATTAGGTGAAGGTATAGAGTAACTCTAATATGCAGCAGAAATTGAAATTTTGAGGGAACCATGGAAGGAGGGAGGTGGAGTCGTAGGTGGAATGATGGATTGATAAATCTGAAACGTTGTTCAAAAAACCCCATAAAAAATAAATGAAACAGTAATAATATATTGGGAGCGGTTGACCTCCCATCATAGAATTGTAGCATTGGTAAAAGGTAAAGGGACCCCTGACCGTTAAGTCCAGTCGCGGACGACTCTGGGGTTGCGGAGCTCATCTCACTTTACTGGCCGAGGGAGCCGGCGTTTGTCCACAGACAGTTTTTCCGGGTCCTGTGGCCATCATGACAAATCACTTCTGGCAAACCAGAGCAGCGCACGGAAACGCCGTTTACCTTCCCGCCGGAGTGGTACCTATTTATCTACTTGCACTTTGACGTGCTTTCAAACTGCTAGGTTGGCAGGAGCAGGGACCAAGCAACGGGAGCTCACCCCGTCATTGCGGGGATTCGAACCGCCAATCTTCTGATTGGCAAGCCCTAGGCTCTGTGGGGCTCGAATCCAGACCCTGAGATCAAAAGTCTCAACCGGCGCGACACAACCACGCAAGCAGAACGAATTGTTGAAACTCACTGGGAGAGTTCTAGCCATGAACTGAACGTAGGTTCTTTTTTGTATAATTTCCGTAGGTC
Source organism: Podarcis gaigeae (assembly GCF_964106915.1). Taxonomy (NCBI): domain Eukaryota; kingdom Metazoa; phylum Chordata; class Lepidosauria; order Squamata; family Lacertidae; genus Podarcis; species Podarcis gaigeae. The sequence goes on along the minus strand of NC_139696.1, from coordinate 6,184,187 downwards.
CGACGAGCTCCCTCTGAATTTCCGCCTGGCCAGAAGCTTTGTCTTCAAGAAAGTGCGCAAACAGTTGGGCTTGGACCGCTGCACCAAATGCTACACAGGAGCCGCTCCCATCACAAAAGACACCCTGGAATATTTCCTGAGCCTCGACATTTGTATATATGAGCTATACGGCATGAGCGAGAGCTCAGGACCTCACACGGCTTCGTTCCCGAGTTCGTACAAACTGGGAAGGTAGGGGTGTAATTTGTATTTATTTTGGGAGAGGGAGCGATCCTGCAACTTTTGTTGGAATCAATAGTCAAAATAGTGGGTGTTGTTCTGATTTCCCCAGCTAAAAAACCTTGCCACCTTTGCTGTCACCTGCTCATCTTGATCTGCCAAGAGAAAGGACACTGCGGCAGTGGTTGGGCGACCCGGAATGGACGATAAAAGAGGGGTGCTAATCTCATTCCTCAAGTCTTTATAAAGAGGGCAAGCCAGAAGGGCATGCGCCACCGATTCAGGACTGCCATCTCCACAGGGACATAAGCGTTTTCCGTGTGGAATCGTCCCTCAAGTCCAGCCGAGGGCAGCACAATCTTGCAAGAGTAAAATCCCGTCTATGTTTTAGAATTGCTAGGTTACGCACATAGGGTGGTCTCAGCGGCTGCTCCCAGTCACCAGTCTTCCCTGCAAGAAGTGAGGTTACAAGGAACCAGGCAGAGGGCCTTCTTGGTGGTGGTGCCCGCCCTGTGTAACCATCTCGTGTTCTGTGAATTTAAAAACGACAAGCCCCCTCCCCGATTGCTTTTAAATCGTGCCTGTTCTTTGCCCCGTACCAAAACCGTTTTGCAGAATTTGGAGAAGCCCGTAATCCAACTGAATCCTCTGTTTGGATCTGCGTGCAAACCCAGAATAATTGACCTAAGTCTTGTTTAAAATAAGGACCGCCAAAACAATATCTTCCCCCACCACTGCTTATGAAAGCATGCGTACTCAACTTTTTGGCCTTGAAAGGACAGACAGACCTGACCATTTTGGGCAGCGTCTCAAAAACTTTAAAGGCAACAAAATGAACTTGCAAACTATAAGAAACAGGAGTTTGAGAAAACCAACCAAAAGATAAATTGGGAGGCTTAGTGCAAGCCGCACCCCTAAATAAGCCTTGCACCTTTGAAATTTTTAGAAATGTAATTTGGAAATGTATGTAATATTGAGCAGCAAATAATAAGGGTGGTTAGTGAACCATCAAGGCAGCGGAGCAGGAAGACGACTTTTAAATTTATATTAGCTGTGACTCGATTTGATGTTACTTCATTTTGTAAAGATGGAAGGGGATAGAAATCAATTGGGGAAGAGGGGGAAGCCCCATCATATCAGACAGAGCATGCGAGCTGTTTTCCTTTTGGGAAAGGGGCAAGTCGCTTGGTCTCGACTGCTCACAAGCCGCTTTTCCTACATTTCCCCCAGTTCCGGCAAAGAGATCACGGGCTGCAGAACGATGCTCTTCAAGCCGGACAGTGAAGGCGTTGGCGAAATTTGCTTCGCTGGGCGCCATGTCTTTATGGGTTACCTGAACATGGAAGACAAGACCAAAGAGGCCATCGATGATGAGGGCTGGCTCCATTCAGGGGACCTTGGGAAGCACGACGCAAACGGGTTCCTCTACATCACAGGAAGAATCAAAGGTAAACACGGCCCCTTTCTCACGGTCCTCGGAAGAACCAGAACCTTTTTTTTTTTTTAATTTGCATTTTATTTATTTGTTAACATTCTTATATGACATCGGTAAACGTTGTCATACAGTGGTGCCCCGCAAGACGAATGCCTCACAAGATGGAAAACCTGCTAGACGAAAGGGTTTTCTGTTTTGGAGGTGCTTCGCAAAACGAATTTCCTATGGGCTTGCTTCGCATGACGAAAATGTCTTGCGAGTTCCTGTGGGTTTTTTTCCCTCCCCCCCCTTTTCCCCAAGCCGCTAAGCCGCTTAACAGCTGATCCGCTAAGCCGCTTAACAGCTGATCCGCTAAGCCGCTTAACAGCTGATCCGCTAAGCCGCTAAACCACTTATCAGCTAATCCGCTAAGCCCCTAATAGCGCTAAGCCGCTAAGCCGCTAATGGGCTTGCTTCGCAAGACGAAAAAACCGCAAGACGAAGAGACTCGCGGAACGGATTCTTTTCGTCTTGCGAGGCACCACTGTATTACATTTCAGGACTTACTATAATATAATTTCCAACATGTATACAAAAAAGTGCCGTATTTTTCGCTCTATAAGTCGCACCCGACCATAAGATGCACCTAGTTTTAGAGGAGGACTACAAGAAAAAATATATTCTCTCCCTCTCTGCTCAGCGCCCCTCCAGCGAAGCGGGAAGAGAAATCGAAGGGGCTCCGTTTCTACTCCCGCTTCGCTGAAGGGGCGCTGAGCAGAAGGGAAAGCTGTGCAGTGCTTCTCCAGCGAAGCGAAGCCTGGAGAGCAGGAGGGATTGGTGTGCACCGACCCCTCTCGCTCTCCAGGCTTCAGGCAGCTATCCGCAAGCCTTCGGAGTGCAGCGGGAACTCCTGCTGCACTTCGTTTTTATATATATATATATAAATATTTATTAAGTTTTTTTGTGAAAAAAATACATAAATAATAAACAACATTGCTTATATCATAACAAAATTTCATAACTTGTTTAGACTTCCTCGCGTCTCCTGCTCCCACTTACATTGTTGAAAAGTTTTTTCAAGCAAATTAACATCTTGTTTACAATCTTATATCCACTCATTTAAATATAGTCTAATAATTCTCCAAAAAGGGTTTGTATTTTCCTTGATCTCACTTATCATCAAATTCCAGTCTAATTTAGTGGTGGCCAGATATTTATGATCAAGCATCCTTCTTAACATTCAACCAAATTACAATATTTTTGTAAATAAATCTTAAATTTCTTCCAATCCTCTTCAATCCTTTCTTCTCCCAGGTCTCGGATTCCAGGCTTCAGGCAGCTATCCGCAAGCCTTCGGAGCGCAGCGGGAACTCCTGCTGCACTTTGAAGGCTTGCGGAAAGCTGCCTGAATTCCCGCTGTGCTCCGGGGGCTTCAGGCGGCTTCAGCGAAAGCAACGCGAAGCCTCCGGAGCACAGCGGGAGCGCTCTGATCCATTTTGCTCTCCTGGCTTCAGGAATTGGACACCATATTCCAGGTGTGGTCTGACCAAGGGAGAACAGAGTGGTACAGCGGTACCTCAGGTCACATACGCTTCAGGTTACATACTCCGCTAACCCAGAAATAGTATCTTGGATTAAGAACTTTGCTTCAGGATGAGAACAGAAATCGCGTGGCGGCCGTGCGAGGCCCCATTAGCTAAAGTGGTGCTTCAGGTGAAGAACAGTGTCAGGTTAAGAACGGATCTCTGGAACGAATTACAGTGGTACCTCAGGTTAAGTACTTAATTCCTAGCAATTAGTAATAATAATACATTTACATTGTTATGATTAAATATTTTTTATTAGGTTTTTAAATACATAAAGCAGAGTAAGTTATCGTTGGAAGTAAGCAGATATAATTATGCTTCCCTCAGTCAGTAAACAAACACACACACAGAACTACTATAACAAATAAACGAATTCATTGAAAACAACCTAAATCCCACCCACAAACTAAAGACCTTTTGGTTCTAAGTACAGTGGTACCTTGGACCCGGGTGGCACTGTGGGTTAAACCACAGAGCCTAGGACTTGCCGATCAGAAGGTCAGCGGTTCGAATCCTCGCGACGGGGTGAGCTCCCATTGCTCGGTCCCTGCTCCTGCCAACCTAGCAGTTCGAAAGCACGTCAAAGTGCAAGTAGATAAATAGGTACCACTCTGGCGGGAAGGTAAACGGCGTTTCTGTGCGCTGCTCTGGTTTGCCAGAAGCGGCTTAGTCCTGCTGGCCACATGACCCAGAAGCTGTACGCCGGCTCCCTCGGCCAATAAAGTGAGATGAACGCCGCAACCCCAGAGTCAGTCACGACTGGACCTAATGGTCAGGGGTCCCTTTACCTTTACCTTTTTACAGTGGTACCTCGGGTTAAGTACTTAATTCGTTCCGGAGGTCCATTCTTAACCTGAAGCTGTTCTTAACCTGAAGCACCACTTTAGCTAATGGGGCCTCCTGCTGCCGCTGGAGCACGATTTCTGTTCTCATCCTGAAGCAAAGTTCTTAACCCGAGGTATTTCTGGGTTAGCGGTAACCTGAAGTGTCTGTAACCTGAAGCGTATGTAACCTGAGGTACCACTGTAAGTACTTAACCCGAGGTACCACTGTACTATGAAATGTAGCTCAGGGCAGAGAATGTTGAAGAGTGTGTGTGTTTAGGTTCCTGATGGCTTATGCCGTGTCATCTCCTTCCAGAGCTAATCATCACAGCCGGTGGTGAAAACATTCCTCCAGTCCCTATTGAGGACGCCATCAAAGAGGCCGTCCCCATCCTCAGCAACGTCATGTTGATAGGGGACAAGGCCAAATTCCTTGCGATGCTCATGACTCTGAAGGTAAGTCCTGCTATTTCCTGTCTCCTTCCCCAATCTTTTTTTAAAAAATATTTTTTATTAATTTTAACATATAAATTATAAAATGTACCACAAAACTTATCACTGATACAATCTTTTTAGACTTCCATCAGCACCTCTGATGATCCACCGCTTAAACCACTTCTCATGCATTTCTTAACTTTATATTGCCTTTACATCTCTTAACAAATCTTCCTACCCCTTCTCCATTTTGGCAATACTTCCAATAATACTCCTCACAAAACTTCTTGCAAACCTACAAACGTCGTCTGATTTTCACAAATACTTTTCAGATAGTCCGTAAATTTACTCCAGTCTTCCGTGAATTTCTGGTCCCGCCGGTTTCGAATTCTTCCTGTTAGTTTATCTAGTTCTGCATAGTCCATTAACGTCATCCTCCATTCTTCAATCGTCTGTGTCTCCTTCCCCAATCTTGGTGTGTGTTTCCGTGCCAGGGCAGTGATGGGGAGCAGGGCAGCCACAAAGTTTGTTATAAGAAAAAACTGCTCCCTTCCACAGCAGTGGCCAAATTTTTTTCGAGGGCCAGATCTGATGAAGTGAAGGGCCGGGAGGGCTGACCAAAGTTGACCTTTTTTTATTGAGGTGTTTTTTTTAGGATTTTACCCCAGGAAATAAACTTTGAAGGTGACCCGGAAACTGAAATTAATCCAGAATGTGGCAGCTAGACTGGTGACTGGGGGCAGCCGCTGGGACCACATAACACCGGTTCTGAGAGATCTGCATTGGCAGTACGTTTCCGAGCACAATTCAAAGTGTTGGTGATGACCTTGAAAGCCCTAAATGGCCTCGGCCCAGTATACCTGAAGGAGCGTCTCCACCCCCATCGTTCAGCCACTGAGGTCCAGCTCCGAGGGCCTTCTGGCGGTTCCCTCATTGCGAGAAGTGAGGTTACAGGGAACCAGACAGAGGGCCTTCTCGGTGGTGGCACCCGCCCTGTGGAACGCCCTTCCAGCAGATGTGAAGGAATTAAGCAGCTATCCTATCTTTAAAAGACATCTGAAGGCAGCCCTGTTCAGGGAAGTTTTAAATATTTAACACTGTACTGTTTAACACTTGATTGGGAGCCACCCAGAGTGGCTGGGGAAACTCAGCCAGATGGGGAGGGTATAAATAATAAATTATTATTATTATTATTATTATTAGGGCCAGATTAAATTGACCCGTGGGCCAGATTAGGCCCCCGAAACTGACTTTGGACATGTCTGCCCTACGGGGTATTCCGGAGCCCGTATAGAATCCTTAAGTAGGAGAAAGTAACAGAGGCCAACCAGAGAATATTGAGAAGCAAAGCGGCTAGTAAGCCTGATCTTTATTAAAGTTTTGCAACAGGGTCCCCACTCACCACACACAGGGGGAGCAGAGAACCCAGAACAATGGTGCACAAGCCCTTATATAGGCTCTTGAAATTGTTCACCCTAGACCACCCCCCCCAAAAAAACCACACATCATACATACATCACAGAAGGGGGCTGTCTACAGCAGAAATCCGGCCTGCCAGGATACCTGATAATGGTCACTGATGGCATTACCTGGGCACCCCGGCCATATTTCTTTTTTTTTTAGCTCCTGAGTCCAGGTCACAGGCTCACCCTATCCATACACAAATACGCCTTTAAGACAGGATTTGCAAGCGAAAAGGCAATAGGAAGACATTCCCCATTTGCCTCCCTTTCGGCAAAGGAATATTTGACGCCACTCGGAGAGTCGAAATGGCTTCAGGATGGCTCTCCTGTACTATTTCAGACACATGGTTCATGTATTTAGATATGTGTGTGCATTTATGAATATTTATTCTATATTTGAGACCTTAAAATTCTTGTAACAAGCTGTTCATGAAGTTGACTCTTTATTCAGCACAGCGCAGACACAGAGAGCACAGCAACTCTTTCCTGTAGATCTTGCCTTCCCCCCTCCCCAAAGCAGTTGTGTCAGGAGTTCAGCCTACACTCGAGTAGGACCCTGGCAGAGACACATGCCCGACTGGTTGATCGTTCGGGAGCTTCAAAAGCTTTCTTCATCACAGTGACCGATGCCAACCGACACCGGCTCACTTAGGGATCCGCAGAGTTTGCGTAACAGACCTCAGCAACTTGGCATTTTGGCTAATCTACTTTATTCACATATAAACACACACGGAGCACTGCAACATGGCTCCCTCTCTCTCTAGCATCACCACAAAGGGAAAAAGAAAGGACAAGAGTCCCGCTTCATGGAACACAGTAACACAAACATCCTGTCTCCGTTACTTCCCACTCTGTGGAGTCAAAACATACACCGTCATGTGATAGACAACAGTCCCATGACTGCAATCGTAAAGTAGGAATCCTAACAAGTTGCAGGGACTGTGTCTTCCCACAACTGGCTGTGCTTCTCCCGGGTCCTTCCCAAGCGATCTGAGATTCTGCCAGCGTGCCTGTCTGTACTACACCCTCTTCACACCTCTTCTGGTTCTGGGAGACGAGCAGGGAAGGGAGCATGAGGGGGAGACCGCCTGGCTCCTTTGCCAGCCTGGCTTTCATCTCTTGTCTCCTGGCTCCCCTTTCCTCCAGCCTGATTTCTGCACTGCTCTCTGCCACAGACTCTCCCTTCTCCCAAAGCCCTGTCACTCTTTCTTCCTCCTCCTCCTCATTCTTCTCCCTCTGAGATGGGGCGAATGTGGCCTAACTTCTTCAGTCCAGTAATTCAGTAGAGCTTGGGTTGGAAAAACGTGTGGAAGGATCTTGGTCCACGTTGCGGCCTCCTGTGTTGGCTGACGCTCCCGTGCCGCTCCTTATGCATTCTCTCGTTCCAGTGCATGGTGAACGTAGAAACCGGAGAGCCGGAAGACGCGCTGACGCCTCAAGCCATCGAGTTCTGCCATAAACTGGGCAGCAAGGCCACCAAAGTGTCCGACATTGTGAACAGCAAAGACCCGGCTGTGTACAGCGCCATTCAGAAAGGGGTCACGTCCGTCAACGAACGAGCCACTTCGAACGCTCAGAAAATCCAAAAGTGGATGCTTCTAGACAAAGATTTCTCCATCGCAGGTGGAGAACTGGGTGAGTGGGTGAAGCTGGTATCAGTAGTCGCGTTTTTATTGAACTTTAAAATCTTACCATACGTATTCCAGATTCCAAATTTGTTATATGTTTGTCTTTAAACTTAAGAACCGCACTCCAGGCTGTTCTTACTTCCCATCCCTGATGCAGGTGGCCCTGTGGTCTAAACCAGTGTTCCCCAACCTTGGGTCTCCAGCTGTTTTTGGACTACAATTCCCATCATCCTTGACCACTGGTCTTGCTAGCGAGGGATGATGGGAGTTGTAGTCCAAAAACAGCTGGAGACTCAAGGTTGGGGAACACTGGTCTAAACCACCGAGCTTCTTGGGCTTGCCAATCGGAAGTTCGGCGGTTCGAATCCCCGCAACGGAATGAGCTCCCGTTGCTCTGTTCCAGCTCCTGCCAGCCTAGCACAGGAGTAGGCAAACTAAGGCCTGGGGGCCAGATCCGGTCCAATAGCCTGCTAAATCCAGCCTGCAGACGGTCTGGGAATCTGCGTGTTTTTACATGAGTAGAATGTGTCCTTCGATTTAAATTGCACCTCTGGGTTATTTGTGGGGCCTGCCTGATGTTTTTACATGAGTAGAAAGTGTGCTTTTATTGAAAATGCATCTTTGGGTTATTTGTGGGCCATAGGAATTCGTTCATTCCCCCCCCCCCCAAAAAAAATAGTCCAGCCCCCCACAAGGTCTGAGGGACAGTGGACTGGCCCCCTGCTGAAAAAGTTTGCTGACCCCTGAGCAGTTCAAAAGCACGCCAGTGCAAGTAGATAAATAGGTACTGCTGTGGTAGGAAGGTAAACGGCGTTTCCATCCACTCTGGTTTCCGTCACGGTGTCCCGTGCGCCAGAAGCGGTTTAGTCCTGCTGGACACATGACCCGGAAAGCTGTCTGCGGACAAACGCCGGTTCCCTCAGCCTGCAAGCGAGATGAGCGCCACAACCCCAAAGTCACCTTTGACTGGACTTAACTGTCCAGGGGTCCTTTACCTTTATTACTTTTTACCTCCCATCCCATTTACATCCTGCCTTCTTATAAACATTTCCCCTAAGAAATATCCCTCTTATTTCATATGTTATCACTACTTCAAATCCTGCTCACGATTTCATCTGATTATGGTATTTTTTCAGATATTCCATTCTTTCATGAGTAGGGACCCCTGACCATTAGGTCCAGTCGTGACCGACTCTGGGGTTGTGATGCTCATCTCGCTTTACTGGCCAAGGGAGCCGGCATACAGCTTCCAGGTCATGTGGCCAGCAGGACTAAGCCACTTCTGGCGAACCAGAGCAGTGCACAAAAATGCCATTTACCTTTCCACTGGAGTGGTACCTATTTATCTGCTTGCACTTTGACGTGCTTTCGAACTGCTAGGTTGGCAGGAGCAGGGACCGAGCAATGGGAGCTCACCCCGTCGCGGGGATTCGAACCACCGACCTTCTGATTGGCAAGTCCTAGGCTCTGGGGTTTAACCCACAGCGTCACCCCCGCGTCCCTTTTTATGCTCTTAGTTTTCACTTTAAAATCCATTCTTCTTTTGTTGGTGTTTTCTCTTCTTTCCAGTTCTGCACATGCAGAGTTCTGGCTGCTGCTGTTGCATGCGTAAATAAATTTTTAGTTGCCATTTTGCCTTGCAAGGGGCTGGATTGGATTACCCTTAGGGGTCCCTTCCTTAGGGGTCACCATGATACTATGAAAAAACCATACAGAAGGTTAAAAACTGCTTCAATGTGTAAATGAATGAATGGTCCGCCGAGATGCATCGACAAAATTCCCAAGTAGTTTTTGGGTGGAGTGTGGTTGGCAGCCCCTGGTCTGCACTGAGTAGCAGCTGCTGCCCAGGGTTTAAAACGGGACCCTCAGGATCATCCAGTCCAACCCCCATAAATATGCAAGCTTGTCCCTTCCGGGGATCGAACCTGCAACCTTGGCCTTAAAAAAGGTAGAGAGACCCCTGACTGTTAGGTCCAGTCGTGACCAACTCTGGGGTTGTGGCGCTCATCTCGCTTTATTGGCTGAGGGAGCCGGCGTCCAGCTTCCGGGTCATGTGGCCAGCAGGACTAAGCCGCTTCTGGCGAACCAGAGCAGCGCACGGAAACGCCGTTTACCTTCCCGCTGGAGTGGTACCTATTTATCTACTTGCACTTTGATGTGCTTTCGAACTGCTAGGTTGGCAGGGGCAGGGACCGAACAACGGGAGCTCACCCCGTCATTGCGGGGATTCGAACCGCCGACCTTCTGATCGGCAAGCCCTAGGCTCTGTGGTTTAACCCACAGCGCCACCTGCGTCCCTTGGCCTTCTCAGCAACAATTTGAACCACCTGAGCTCTCCAGGAAGCTCCTTGGAGACAGTGCCAGGAATCGAACCTGGACCTTCTTCGGTGAAGCCTTGTGTTTTCTCCAGCCTAGATCCTAAAGCTCTTTCTCTTGTTTCCAGGCCCCACGATGAAACTAAAGAGGCCCGTGGTCGCCAAGATGTACAAACAGCAAATAGACCAGCTTTACACGGACTAAACGAGCACCTAACGATCGCCGGAGGAATGCATACCCGCCGGCCTGCCTCTATCAGAAGTCCAATCTTCGCTGCACGGACCGTCTTCATATGGAAAGAGAAGCGCCACTGTCTCTCGCTCCTCTTTCCTCTACCCTTATTGAGAAACGAGGTTTCAATAAAGGCAGCTCCCCAAATTCAGCTTGGTTTCTCTCCTCGCCAGTTGCTCCCTGTCCCACCCGCCCCTTCAAAAGCCAAGTATTTCGGCTGCAAAACACCAGTGGCCTTTGCTTCTGTCTCTCCCCCCCCCCCCCCCCGGGCTTGGTTTTGGAACCCCATTTTGGCACAGGACTCCAGCCTGCTCTTGTGGCTTTGCACCCGGGCAATGTCCCTCGCCTTTCCTGCCACCTCTGTGTCTTCCACAACCCACCCTCACCCTTTCTTGAAATTGAATGTACAGAAAGTGTGGTTTTTGTCCCCTAACTGTGCCTTGCAGGGGGCGGGGGGGGGGAAACCCTGCGGTTTAGACGTGCAAATAATGGCAGCATCGCCTGCCCCCACGGTCTAAACAGAATTCTATTCTAGCAAGCGGCTGGCGGGAGTTGCAGTGAAACCATCTCCCCACTGAACCAACTTCCTTTCTTCGTTGGTGAAACGCGGCACAACTTTATAGTCGTGTGAGCTTTCCCCCACCCTCTCCCACAGAGACCCACGACCCACCGAGAAACAACCACAGATGTCTTTCACGTGTGGATAAAAGGAAATCCGGTGCACTCACTAAAATCCTTATTATTATTATTATTTAATTTATACTTTGGAGTCTGTTCACTTGGTGAGGCTCGGCTGTAGCGTCCGTTTGCGTGGAGCCTTTTCCGCAAAAACACAGGCAGCAGCGACTCTTACGAATGTTTTCCCGGTCCTCCTGGCAACCAGATTTTAGCGGTTCCTCCTGCGCCACCGAGGGAAAGTTCGAAGGTGGTGGGACGTTGGAAAATCCTTGTCTGTGAACATGCTTTTTGCCCTCTGGGGGAAATGAGCACGTGGGACTCCCTGGCATGCAAGAACGGACTCTAAAACTCTTATCTGACAGTTATGCCCATTCAATCATGCCACAAGCGTTGCAAGGCTGGGAGAACATCTGTGTAACTTTCTGGGGCTGGTTCCTGTTATTTTATACTTTTCCTCCCCTCTCCTTTTTGCCTGTACTTTGCTACCTTGACTACAGATGTAAGACCCTACCCAAAGCCAAATAATTCTGGGAGATATTTACTCCCCAATGCCTCTTGTTTATGCTGAAGCTGTTAAACCTTGTCATGGAGAGACACAATATGTTCTGGTGTGCTGCAGAGTTGAGAAATAGCCTGTGGGGGTATTGTTGTAGGGTGTTTGGGTTTTGTTTTTTTTTTGTTTTTTTAGAGAGAGAGAGAGTTGTGCCCGTGCAGGGATAGAGGGAGGTATTTAGGGGTAAAGCGAGGATGTCCAAAGAAAATACTTCCGGAATGTAAATGGCACTGGGTATTTGGTGTTGTGATTAAATCATGTTTGCAATTGAATGTATTGGGGTTAAAATATCGGGGCAGGAGATGGTCCTTTTGTACCCCCTCAAAAAAAGACAATGTTTGCTATGAGCCAAGGTTTATGTACACCTCTCCTGCCCTGTTGGAATGAGTGTTTAATAAAATTTCCGAATATCTCAAGTCTTGGCCTTTGTTTTTCCCTTTTCATTCTCCTCCTAAATAATACTGCTCCTTAGTATTTCTTCTCCGGTTTTAAAGGATACTGCTTCTTAGTAGGCAAACACCTTGGACTTAAGTTGTCAGGGCCTTTTTTAAAAAAAATGAAACGTTTGCTGCATTGTGGGTGTGGAGAGTTTTAATTGGCTATTTAAATAGCTTTACTTCCCTTAAGCCGACCAGAGAACTTCTATGTTACAGGGCAGAACACAAATAGCTTCTGGGCCAAAGTCAAGTTTAGGTCCGCCATCTTGATTCAAAATGGCATCCAAACGAGGACAAAGACCACTGCGTCCATCTTGGGAACCGTTGTGGCAACTTGGGCAACAATATCTTAAGAAGCATCCAAAAACGACACAATTGCGACCCATCGTGTCAAACTGGGCAACCACACCTTCAGAATGCTCCAATTCGGCACAGTTTGGACCTAAAATGGGTGCGGTGATGTCAAAATGTGCGGGGATATCTTTAGAGGCCTACATGTTGGCACAGTTGGGGCCTGTCATGCCAAGAACATGTGAAATTCACACCAAGCACAGGTTTTGGTCCGCCATCTTGATTCAAAATGGCGGCCACTGGATCAACGTCAACACAAATTTCACGAGGAACCCTCCTGCTGAGTTCGAAATTGGCGCAATTTGGACCCGTTGTGCCAAAAATCAGACGTAAGTCGCATCCAAGACATGTTTTGGATGACCACCTTGATTTGAAATGGCAGCTGTCACCCCTCCAAACATCGATGAGAACTGCCGTCCGTTCCCCCTGCCTCTCGCCAGGTTTGGTGGTGGCATTTCAAGAGATGTCCAAGTGCGCTGCTTTCCAAAAACGCATAGTAAATCGCTCAAGTCCTTTCTGTTGTTGTTTTGGTGCTCGTCTATAATGAATGGAGAAAAATACTATGGGTGCCAATGCAAAATGGCTGCCATTTGCGGAAGAAAAAGAGGAGACTTTACTTTGTACCAGTGAGTAAAGGGTAAAGGGACCCCTGACCGCTAGGTCCAGTTGTGACCGACTGCGGTTGTGGTGCTCATCTCGCTTTTTTGGCCGAGGGAGCCGGCGTACAGCTTCCGGGTCATGTGGCCAGCAGGACTGAGCCACTTCTGGCAAACCAGAGCAGCGCACGGAAACGCTGTTTACCTTCCCGCCGGAGGGGTACCTATTTATCTACTTGCACTTTGACGTGCTTTCGAACTGCTAGGTTGGCAGGAGCAGGACCGAGCAACGGGAGCTCACCTCGTCGCGGGGTGTACCAGTGAGTACAGACACAGAAAAAAATCTCAATTTATATCCACTGAACACACACTGGCAGACATTCACACACAAAGCAACTCCCTCGCTTTCAACCGGGGTGCAGGGATGCAGTCCCACAGTCTTGATTCACAAAGAGCAGGGGTCAGCAAACTTTTTCAGCAGGGGGCTGGTCCACTGTCCCTCAGACCTTGTAGGGGGCTGGACTATATTTTTTTTGGGGGGGGGATGAACGAATTCCTATGCCCCACAAATAACCCAGAGATGCATTTTAAATAAAAGCACACATTCTACTCATGTAAAAACATGCTGATTCCCAGACCATTTGTGGGCTGCATTTAGACGGTGATTGGCCCAGATCTGGCCCCCAGGGCCTTATAATAATAATATAATAATAATTTATTATTTATACCCCGCCCATCTGGCTGGGCCTCCCCAGCTACTCTGGGAGGCTTCCAAAAAAATAAATATCTTAGTTTGCCTACCCATGGCAGAGCGCATGGGATGATTTAATGCAATTCTTTCCAGGGCCACAGATAAAGGCGAATGCTCTGATCTGCAAAGCTTAAGCTATAATAAATGCATTGATCCTTTTTTTAAGAGGACTTAAGGATCTCGCTTTTGCTGCAGCTGACAATGTCTGCCCCGTAAGCTACATGCCGGCTCAGCGAGTTGCGCTCTGGACTAATCCATCCTTCCTTCCTTCCTGTTCATGCGCAAGCCTCCAGCTTTGTGGCCTTGATGCGCTGAGCAACGCGAAGCTCCTTGGCACGGCTGCCACATAAATTCCCACAATGCCTTGGGACTCTGTACAGGAAATTAAATATGTTGCTTGGAGCCCCTCTTGCAAATGTCCTGCAAAACTCCAGGTTTTCCCCCTTTATCCTTGCCTTCTTCCCCCTCTCTTATGGCTTTCAGGGGTAGAGTGCCTCTGAATGTGGAGGCTCTCTCTATAGCTGTTGTAGCCAATGACCTTTGTCTCGTTTATCTCATTTATTGTGGGTTGTCCGGCACGAGGTGGGGCTACCTTTTCCAGTATTCTGGAAATAACACAAATAAATAGCGTGGAAGGTAGGGAAAAGTGGGAGAGGAAATAAAATAAAATAAAATAAAATAAAAAGCATGGAAGGTAGGGGAGGGTTGGAGAGGCCATAAGATAAGATAAAATTGCTTTATAGAGGTGTAATTAATTATAAGCATGAGAAGAGGTAAAATGTTTTCTATTTTCCCCTTGGTTACATGTACTTTCTTTATTTCTTTGTATATTTTTTCTGTTTTGTACTTAATAAAATTTAATTTAAAATATTTTTTTAAAAGATAAGATAAATGTATAAATAAGCATGGAAGGTAGGGGGAGGGTGGGAGAGGAACTAAAATAAAATTGTTGTTTAGTCGTGTCCGACTCTTCGTGACCCCCTGGACCAGAGCACGCCAGGCACTCCTGTCTTCCACTGCCTCCCGCAGTTTGGTCAAACTCATGCTGGTAACTTCGAGAACACTATCCAACCATCTCGTCCTCTGTCGTCCCCTTCTCCTTGTGCCCTCCATCTTTCCCAACATCAGGGTCTTTTCCAGGGAGTCTTCTCTTCTCATGAGGTGACCAAAGTATTGGAGCCTCAGCTTCAGGATCTGTCCTTCCAGTGAGCACTCAGGGCGGATTTCCTTCAGAATGGAGAGGTTTGATCTTCTTGCAGTCCATGGGACTCTCAAGAGTCTTCTCCAGCACCAGAATTCAAAAGCATCCACAACATCTTTGTTGTTCTTGTTTAGTCGTTTAGTTGTGCCCGATTCTTCGTGACCCCCTGGACCAGAGCACGCCAGGCACTCCTTCATGGATCACCGAATTGCCGTGGCAAAGGGGCTTGAATAACTCAGAGAAGCTATGAACTATGCCGAGCAGGGCACCCAAGATGGACAGGTCATAGTGGAGAGTTTTGACCAAACGTGATCCACCTGGAGCAGGAACCGGCAAGCCACTCCAGTATCCCTGCCAAGAAAACTCCATGGACAAAGACAACAGGCATCTAAAAATAAAATAAAAGGAATAAGTAGCATGGAAGGTAGGAGAGGGCGGGAGAGGAAATAAAACAAAATGCATAAATAGCATGGAAGTGGTAGAGGACATAAAATAAAATAAAATAAAATAAATAGCATGGAAGGTAGGGGAGGGTGGGAGAGGCCATAAGATAAGTAGCATGGAAGGTAGGGGAGGGTGGAAAATAAAATAAAATTAAATAAGATTAAAAAATAAATGAAATAAAATTTAAAAATAAATTAAATAAGATTAAAAAATAAATTAAATAAAATTAAGAAACAAATAAAATAAATTAAAATTAAAAAATAAATGAAATAAAATAAATGAAATAAAATTAAATTAAAAAATAAATTAAAATTAAAATTAAATTAAATTAAAAATTAATCAAATTAAAAAAATAAAATAGAAAATAAATAAAATAAAATAAAATAAATAAATAAATAATAAAATAAAATAAAATTCCGTAAATGGCATGGAAAGCAGGGGAGGAAATAAAATAAAGCAAAAAAGCCTGGAAGGGACGGGAGGGTAAGGTGGAGAAAAGGAAACGAAAGAAATAGCGTGGAAGCGGTTGGCAGGCGGCGGGGTGGAAAGGCGCTCTGCACGCGCTCAGGAGACCGCCGCTCCTCCTCCTCCTCCTCCTCCTCCTCCTCCCCGAGCAGCGCCGCTCCCATTGGCCGCCGCGGCTGGCCAATCAGCGCCAGGGTAGGCCTCGAGAGAGAGAGAGAGAGAGAGAGAGAGAGAGAGAGAGAGAGAGAGAGAGAGAGAGAGAGAGAGAGAGAGAGGATAGCCCCGCCCTCCGCGGCCTCGAGGGGGCGGGGCGCGCGAGGCGTGGGCGTGGCCCGGGCGCCGACGTCACGCGGGAGGCTAGCAACAGTTGCCTCGAAACCCCGCGCGAGGAGGCGCCATAGTGACTGTAGCCCTGGAGACGGTTACTTGCCAACGGGAGCCGCCGCCGCCGCCGCCGCCTCACGCAGCCCCGACCGCCGCCGGAGCCCCGCGCAGCCCTGAGGGGAGCCTGGAGGCGCCGGGGAGCCACCCAGGTAAGCCTGCCCGGGGTAAGCCTCCTTTTCCCCCTCGCCCCGGTTCTACTCCGGAGTCACTCCGGATTAACGGGGGTGGGTGGGGAGGGAATGCTCTCCCCGCTCCCCGGACGGGAAGGGAAGGAGGAGCCGGAGTGACGCCGCGCTGGCGGAGTTTCGAGAGGAGGCGAGCGCCGGAGGGCGCCTCTTCGGAGGACCGGGGGGAATCCGGAGTGACTCCGGATCGGGGGCGGGCGGGAGGCGGAGAGGGGTGGGTTAGCTGGGTGGGGGTGGGGGTGGCCGTGCGCGCGCGCGCTTGAGAGAGAAAGTGCGGGGGACCCGGGGGCGGGGGCGGCCTTTGCAGCGAATCCGGAGTGACGTCGAGTTTGGAGGGCAGGGAACTTCGGGGAAAGTTTCTTATTCTTATCGTTCCTGCGAGGGGGGGGGGAATGGAAACCGGAGTGAGCCTGGTTTCGGATGAGGGCGGGCGGAGTGGCGCTCTGTTCTGTTGTAAAGATGGGCTTTTAATTCGGAGTGGCTCCGGATTCGGGGGGATGAGTTAGGGGTGAAGCCGCTAACGAGGAGCCCGGTTGCCCCAGGCAACTCTGGACTCAAAGAAAAGGGCAGGAAGGTGCGGTTTGCTGGACTCAAAGAAAAGGTGCGGTTTGCAACTAGAGGAAGCCGATCGGTGCAGAACAGGAGCTCCATTTTTCTACCTGAGGCTCAGAATTGCCTGCACTGGCTGGCAGCGTCCTGGACTCGAACCTGCAACCTCCTGCATGCAGTCCATGCACTCGGCCACCAAACTTCAAGAAGAAAGAGAGTGATTCAGGTTCGGCGGCGCTCCAGAGCCACCCGCTTCTGCAGCAACGACTCCAATTTGGTGTGACTCCGGATTGGTGTGTGTGTGTGTGTGTGTGTGGAATCTTAGGCAATTCCAGATGAGTGCAGTAAGAAGTTGGCTGTACTTTTATTTTATTTTATTTTATTTTTTGGAGGGCAAATGCGGCAGAGACGTGAAACCCCAGGAAACTGCAATAAATAAATGGTGGCCCCACGAAATCCAGATTAAGTCAGGGTCTGCCCTGTCATCCTTTGGCTCCCGACCTGCCTGAGTCGTGAGCTATGGGGAGGCCACTCCTTGCAAGGCTAGACATGCGTTCCCCACACACACCCCACACCTGCCAGTAATTGCTTTTCCTTCACAACAACAGTTCAGCAACCAGAATTGCAAAAAAAAAATTTTTTTAAATGCTCTCCGTGGATGTCGGCTACTGTGATTTCTCTTTGATCTCGTCTTCTATTCTGTCCCGTTCTTTACAGCAGCCTCTGTACCGTTATCCATCTCTATTTTTAAATCTTTGCCACCCCTGCTTTTCAGGTCTAAGGTTTCCCAAAGTGGTTTGCAAAATATTGAAAAGAGCTTCAAAGCCAGCAACTTTGGAAAAGAAAAACTAAAGGGAAGAGTTGTGCTCCTTCAACTTTTACTTTCAGTCTTTTCCCCTCACTTCCTCCGATAAACTTTCCACCCATTTATTTATAAACAGCCTAAAAATTGCTCTGTCGTTTACAAAAGTAACGGCCACGACAACCCAGACACTTTTGCAGGTCTGGAATCGTAATTCTCTCATCATGTCTGTGTGCCTTGTTTAGTTAATTCCAGCTGGAGCGATCCAGAAGAACAGCTTTATTTCCACAAAATTGTTTGTGGCTTGGCTCACTTGTCTCGAGTTATCTCCTCTTGCTTGCGGCAATCGGGAGTCGTGGCTGAACTGGAGGTGTATAGGATTGGGAGCAGAGGTTGTGTTCAGTTTACTGATTTACAGTTCCTTGTTGAATATTAAAGTTTTATTAAATATATATTAAAGATCAGACTGAATCAGTCCCCCCCACAAACTGGTTGTTCTCTTGCTTATATGTTTAAGTTCCTTTGCAGATCTGATTCCTGCTTCTCAAAACATTGTGACAGTTTTAATGCAAGGCGAGATAAGGCTAAGCAGAATCCAAGAGAAATTCTAGTTAGCGTCATGGAGTTTAAACCTTTGCAGTAACAGGGTAAGGACCAGGTTTCCATAGCAATCGACTTACACAGATATAAGCATCGCACAAAATGTCCAATTATCGTTCTCCTTCATCAGGGACAAATGGGGAAGAGGGAAGAAAAAAAAACCCTTTCAAATTCTAAGGCGCCATCGCCAGATTTCCAAGCTTCAGGCCTGAATGAATGCTTCAAATTCCTGGGTGGCTGCTTCAAATTATTAGAATTTATCTCCCCATCCCTGCTTTTAAGGGATCTAAAGCAACTTGCAGGGTCTACTTAACTGAGACATTTGCAGCCTGCTATACCCTGGATTACAAATTGCGTTAGTAGCTATCGTCAGCATCCCGGTGTTGCTTGCCAGAAAATGCCATTTCCTTCTAAAAGTCACAAACCGTAGAAACACGATGAATTATTCAGCGAGCATAAAACTACTTCCTTGGTGCGGATTTTGGAGTTTGCATCGGAGGCCAAACCTGCGTGCGTGAAATACCGTATTTTATGCTCTATAAGACTCACTTTTTCCCTACTAAAAAGTCAGGGGAAATGTGTGTGCGTCTTATGGAGCGAATGCAGGCTGCGCAGCTATCCCAGAAGCCAGAACAGCAAGAGGGATCGCTGCTTTCGCTGCGCAGCGATCCCTCTTGCTGTTCTGGCTTCTGAGATTCAGAATATTTTTTTTCTTGTTTTCCTCCTCCAAAAACTAGGTGCGTCTTGTGGTCTGGTGCGCCTTATAGAGCGAAAAATACGGTAAATAAAACCACTTTCTTTTGCTGCCGTTTGCAGGGCGGGAGAGGGAAAGCGGGGGAGGAATTTACAAAACTTTAATAGCCCAGCCCTCCTTTCAGAACTCATTGATTAAACATTTCGGTCTTCAGGCTCCTCCGCCGTCAAATCTACTCCAGACCCAACGGCATTTTACAAGCGGCAAGATATGCAGCGGGGTGGGCTGGCTTTATCTTCCTATTCAGCGAAGGGTTTCTCTCCGATGGCTGCCAAGATATATTTAAAACGTCCACTCCCCTCTCAAGTCTCAAATGCCAGCGCAGTTAAAGTCTGGCTAACATTCCTTCTGGAGTTGATTTCAGTCTGGTTGGCGTGCCAGGGCTTGCTGCTCGGAGAGCAGAACCTCTCCTGACTTGAGATTGTATTTCGGATACGCAAAACCATGTCTCCCTTTCCATCCTTGTTCTGGGACACTTTGAGCCTGCCCTCTAATTGTTCTGCCGTATCTCTCGGCACCTCGACTTGGAGTGGACCTTAGCCCAAATTCACATCAGCAAAGCAGCTGGCTTTTTCAAGTTTGCGTTGCCCTGGATCGATAGGCATGAAATCAGATATATTGTTGTCACTCACCCTTATGTGAAAGTGCTGGCGAGAAATCAAATAAATACGGAGCTTTGGTTTCTACGTTAAATCAGAATCCTCGATGAGATTTCTGTTCCCTTCATAAATGCAAACCTGGCTTAAATAATCTGAGCTGCTGTTGCTCAGATCTAAGGCACTGCAAGCAGAACATTGACGAGTTGTCATATCTAAGGTCTTTCGGGCAGAATGATGCTAAGTAATCTGAATTTACCAGTTCATAAACCTCATGGGCGGGACTTAATGTCTTCTGGTCTGCCTGATCTGGAGAGTTGGATGGCATTTTGGTCCTCACCCTGCAAACAGCCTAGGCACAAGTTGGTCACTGAGAGTGAAGCCGAATCTCCATGCCATTTTCATGAGCTGGGTACATCTTTATGAAGTGATGCCATACTGCATGACTTGAGGGGTCAATCTTCCAGTACAGTGGTACCTCAGGTTACATACGCTTCAGGTTACAGACTCTGCTAACCCAGAAATAGTGCTTCAGGTTAAGAACTTTGCTTCAGGATGAGAACAGAAATCGGGCTCTGGCAGCGCGGTGGCAGCAGGAGGCCCCATTAGCTAAAGTGGTGCTTCAGGTTAAGAACAGTTTCAGGTTAAGTACGGACCTCCGGAACGAATTAAGTACTTAACCTGAGGTACCGTTGTAGCAGAAGGTCTTATTTTTAAATGGAAAGCAAGGTAGAAATAAATAGTTTCAGAAACACACATACGAAGGCCGGGATCGAACCTGCAAGCTTGGGTGTCAAGCTTCCACCAACTGATGTGCCCGGTTAAACGAACATTTGCTGCCAAATGCATTTAGGTAAACTTGCATGTTCTCTTCTAGAACAGCGTGTTATTAAAAATAAAGGTAAAGGGACCCCTGACCATTAGGTCCAGTCGTGGCCGACTCTGGGATTGCGGCGCTCATCTCGCTTTATTGGCCGAGGGAGCCAGCGTACAGCTTCCGGGTCCTGTGGCCAGCAGGACTAAGCCGCTTCTGGCGAACCAGAGCAGTGCACGGAAACGCCGTTTACCTTCCCGCCAGAGCGGTACCTATTTATCTACTTGCACTTTGTGCTTTCGAACTGCTAGGTTGGCAGGAGCTGGGACCGAGGAACAGGAGCTCACCCCGTCATTGCGGGGATTCGAACCGCCGACCTTCTGATCAGCAAGTCCTAGGCTCTGTGGTTTAACCCTGTTATTAAAAAGAAGTAGCATTTAAGCCTGTGATGGGCTGCCGTTGGAAATGTAGGTTGTGTACAGCCCTATACATTTAAAGCACATCTCCCCATCGCACCCCAAGAATCTTGAGATCTGTAGTTAAAGGTGTTTTGCCTCTGTGGAACTGTACTTCCCTGAGGGGTAAACTACTTTTCCCAGGTTTCTTGGGTAGGGGGTTTGAGCCGTAAATATACAGCAGGATGTTGGGCGAGTCCTTGTTTGCATATGAGAGATCGCTTATGAATACACAGCGGGAGGTTCTCTAGCGTTTGAGAGATTTGAAAAGGGAGAGATTCTCTCTCAAGTTTGCAGGGCGAGTTTGGGAGAAGTTTTGGCGGGTACCTCTCTTCCCCGGCCGCCCTGATCCTGCTTTCAACGTGCAGCGACTGAAACCCCCACTGAACCAGGGAAGGCTCAGAAACGGATTAGGAGTCGCTGAAAACATTTCCGCCCAGCCCGTCCCCCATCCTTTTTCTGGTGACATTTCTCTCTCTGCGAGGAAGCCTGTGGGGGCAGTTCCTCTCTGCGGTTTCCTGTGACGGTGAGGGCCAGCTTGCTGGTTTCGCGATGCCAGAACGTGCGGGAAAGGAAGTCGGCGCCTTCCTTGCCCTGCTGCCATGGTTTTCACATGGACCGAGCCAGTTTAAAGGAGTTCTAAGCTTGTGGTGCTTCAGGTTAAGAACAGGTTAAGCCAGTGTGGTGTAGTGGTTAAGAGCGGTAGTCTTGTAATCTGGGGAACCGGGTTCGCGTCTCCGCTCCTCCACCTGCAGCTGCTGGGTGACCTTGGGCCAGTCACACTTCTCTGAAGTCTCTCAGCCCCACTCACCCCACAGAGCGTTTGTTGTGGGGGAGGAAGGGAAAGGAGATTGTTAGCCGCTTTGAGACTCCTGAAGGGGAGTGAAAGGCGGGATATCAAATCCAAACTCTTCTTCTTCTTCTTGTGTGGCAGGCCTCTGTGCCATTACGGGGGGGGGGGGGGGACTGCTGATTTTCCAAGAATGTTAAAAGGTAACGGGACCCCTGACCATTAGGTCCAGTCGTGACCGA
Organism: Podarcis gaigeae; assembly: GCF_964106915.1. Taxonomy (NCBI): domain Eukaryota; kingdom Metazoa; phylum Chordata; class Lepidosauria; order Squamata; family Lacertidae; genus Podarcis; species Podarcis gaigeae. Next base: position 6,162,424 of record NC_139696.1, on the reverse strand, counting down.
CTCTGGGGTTGCGGCGCTCATCTCGCTTTACTGGCCGAGGGAGCCGGTGTACAGCTTCTGGGTCATGTGGCCAGCAGGACTAAGCCGCTTCTGGCGAACCAGAGCAGCGCACGGAAACGCTGTTTACCTTTCCACTGGAGTGGTACCTATTTATCTGCTTGCACTTTGACGTGCTTTCGAACTGCTAGGTTGGCAGGAGCAGGGACCGAGCAATGGGAGCTCACCCCGTCGCGGGGATTTGAACCGCTGACCTTCTGATCGGCAAGCCCTTGGCTCTCTGGTTTAACCCACAGCGCCTATTACATCTCCCTCCCCCCCCCACAACAACATGAGGATCCAACTTATCCCTGTCTTTATTAAGTCCTGAGAAGAAGCTTGACCAGGAAGTGTGAATTAGGTAAAGCAGTGTTTCCCAACCTTTTTTGGGCAAAGGCACACTTGTTTCATGAAAAAAATCTCGAGGCACACCACCATTAGAAAATGTTTAAAAAATTAACTCTGTGCCTATATTGACTATATGCCGCTTGGGGCGGCAGCCTGTTGCCCGAAGCACAGGGAGCCCTACGGAGGGCTCCCCGTGCTTCCGGCGAGTGTCTGCAAGCCTGCGCGCCCGGCAGGAGCTCCTGCCAGGCGCGCAAGGCTTGGGGCGGCAGCTTGTTGCCCGAAGCACAGGGAGCCCTACGGAGGGCTCCCTGTGCTTCGGGCGAGTGTCTGCAACCCTGCGCGCCCGGCAGGAGCTCCCGCTGGGCGCGCGAGGCTTGGGGCGGCAGCCTGTTGCCCGAAGCACGCGGAGCCCTCCGGAGGGTGCCCCGTGCTTCGGGCGAGTGTCTGCAAGCCTTGCGCACCCGGCAGGAGCTCCCGTCGGGCGCGCGAGGCTTGGGGCGGCAGCCTGTTGCTCTAAGCACATGGAGCCCGCCTCCCTCCCACGGCACACCAGGCAAAGTCTCACGGCACACTAGTGTGCCGCGGAACACCGGTTGGGAAACACTGAGGTAAAGGTAAAGGGACCCCTGACCATTAGGTCCAGTCGTGGCCGACTCTGGGGTTGCGGCGCTCATCTCTCCGCAATTGCTAAGTGTTTCCCATCATCTGCTTGATTTTACATATTATTATTTATTAGGAATGGGACCTCCAAGGGCAGGGTGGGTAGGAAATAGATTCTGCTTGCATTTTATTAAGAAATGACCTAATTTACCTCGCTTGCGCTCCCTCCCGAAGCATCATCTTCCCAGACATTGTTTTCCTCCTTCAAAAACTTATAGTGGGACGGAGGGAAAGCGAGGGAAACATAGTTTGGATTTTGTTTTGGAGAGGAGCACGAGAGAAAAGGGGGTTCGTTCCTCTCATTCCTTTCCTCATCACGGATGATGAACTGGTTTCTCTCCAGGATTTCAACTTGCACCGGCCCTTACCAACACCTAGCGGGGTGCAGGCAACCCTGCCCTGTTTCATAGGGGCACCAAAGCACAGATCTATAAATGGAAAAGAAAAAATTGCCAGAGAGAACTGATCTCTGGCTTGGTGGGTCAGTTTGAAAAACCGGGAGCCTGCGAGTGCTCTTAGGGCCGCAGGCGAACTTCTGAAATGAGAGGAGCCTGCTAGCAGAGACCTTTGAATCCTGCGTGTGTGCAGTTTTCTTCACGGGGAGGCTTTCTGTACCTGGCCCAGCGCACACCTGTCTTTAGGTTTTTTTTCATGTGCAACATGCAAAAAGCACTGCTCTTTAGAAACAGGTTCTGCCTGTGCTCTTTCATATGATCTTGTAATTCTCATTTCATTCAGATTCAGGCCTTTTCAGTGCCCCCTACCCCCCCGACACTTGTGGAACCTTCTTCCCAGGGAGGCGCACCCAGTTTCGTTGTCATCAGTTTTGAGGAACCAGGCAAAGACTCTTTTCTTTATCTGGGCTTCTGGCTCCTTAATTTGAAGAGCTGCATTGTCACCTCTTTTTGTGGGGTGGAATCTATTTAGTCCTGAATTTGTTTTTGTTTTTTCCTGTTTATCTTCGTTTTTACATTGCTGCTGGGTGTTCTTAATTGGTTTTCACGTCAGTTGCTTTGGGTAACTCTGTGAGGAAAGTGATTAAGAAATATAAACAGTGATAGTTAATCATATTGCTGATAAATTAAAGACCTAGTGTCCATTGTTTACACTTAAGCCACTTTCTTTCAATCTCCTCCTTCGTTTTCTTTCGCAATCTGTTCACCATATAAAGTTGGTATCCTTGCATGCCAGGCATGAGACGCCTGAAAATGTCGTTGATTAAATTATGCCTTTATCTTGCCCTTCCTTCAAAAGAGCTCGAGGTGGTGGTGAGTCTAATGTTTGCCTCCCATTTTACCTGCACAACAACCTTATGGTGTAGGTCATGCTGAGAGACTGAGCCCGTCTCAAGATCATGAGTAAGAGATATGAATCCTCAGTAAGGTTTTAGCCCAAAATTCTAACCCCCCAGGACACTGTACTTCATTCAGCCTGTGCCCTCAATGCTTCTTGTTGTTGTTGTTGAGTTGTTAATCGTGTCCGACTCTTCGTGATCTCATGGACCAGAGCGCACCAGGCACTCCTGTCTTCCACTGCCTCCCGCGGTTATTAGCTTTGAGAACACTGTCCCACCATCTCGTCCTCTGTCGTCCCCTTCTCCTTGTGCCCTCCATCTTTCCCAACATCAGGGTCTTTTCCAGGGAGACTTCTCTTCTCATGAGGTGGCCAAAGTCTTGGAGCCTCAGCTTCAGGATCTGTCCTTCCAGTGAGCACTCAGGGCTGATTTCCTTCAGAATGGAGAGGTTTGATAATCTTGCAGTCCATGGGACTCTCAAGAGTCTCCTCCAGCACCATAATTCAAAAGCATCAATTCTTGAGCGATCAGCCTTGTTTATGGCCCAGCTCTCACTTCCATACATCACTACTGGGAAAACCATAGCTTTAACTATACGGACCTTTGTCGGCAAGGTGATGTCTCTGCTTTTTAAGATGCTGTCTAGGTTTGCCATCGCCTTTCTCCCAAGGAGCATGCGTCTTTTAATTTCGTGACTGCTGTACCATCTGCAGTGATCATGGAGCCCAAGAAAGTAAAATCTCTCACTGCCTCCATTTCTTCCCCTTCTATTTACGAGGAGGTGATGGGACCAGTGGCCATGATCTTAGTTTTTTTGATGTTGAGCTTCAGACCATATTTGCGCTCTCCACTTTCACCCTCATAAAGACGTTCTTTAATTCCTCCTCACTTTCTGCCATCAAAGTTGTGTCATCTGCATATCTGAGGTTGTTGATATTTCTTCCAGCAATCTTAATTCCGGTTTAGGATTCTTCCAATCCAGCCTTTCACATGATGAATTCAGCATATAAGTTAAATAAGCAGGGAGACAATATACAGCCTTGCCGTACTCCTTTCCCAATTTTGAACCAATTAGTTGTTCCACATCCAGTTCTAACTGTAGCTTCTTGTCCCACATAGACATTTCTCAGGAGACAGATGAGGTGATCAGGCACTCCCATTTCTTTGAGAACTTGCCATAGTTTGCTGCCTTCTATCTATCATAGTTATGCAACTGTCTGACAGCATTTCTTGACTACAGAAGGCTAGAAGATTCACATTGTAATGGGGCTCAAACATACTGTCATCAGTGGACTCCTAGATCCCCTCTTGGCGTTCCTAGATCCCCTGAATCTACAGTACTGACTTTTCAATTAGTAAAGCAGACATAATTGCCGTTTTCAGTATCCCCCGTCTCCTTTCATTGTCTGAATATTAAAACAAAACAAAATTGTGTAAAGTAAATGGACTTCTAAGTCAAGAATGAGGAACCTGATGCCTCCCTCCTCCATTGTTATGTTGGACCCCAAATCCCATCAGCCCCCAGTCTCAGGTCAGGGGTGGCAGGATTTGTGTTCCAGCTGCATCTCCATCCCTCCCCGAGTCCTTGACCTGGAGCTTGCTGTCGTGTGTTCACAATCTTTTAGGTCTCCGCCTTATTAAAAACAAAACAAACCCACTGTGATCACTTTCTCAGTCGCCAAGCCCTGGTTTTGTGAGGTTCCATCCCGGCCTCTCTGGTCCAGCTTGTGCCACTAAATTAGATGAATTACACAAAGCAAATGAAATACCGTGAAAATCCCTGAAACAAGAAGCAGTCGACTAGAAATATTATCTTATAGAATGGAACTAAATAACAAAAATCAAAAAGTTTAAGGAAAAAATTAGAAAAACCTAGAATTGAACAAAGCCTTAAACCTAGAATTGTACAAAGCCTTAACGGGCTGCCAGCTACAAACCTCGTTTCACCGAACTATTTTTTGTTATTGAGTTTAATTCTATAAGATAATATTTCTAGTCAATCACTTCTCATTTCAGGGATTTTCACGGTATTTCATTTGTTTTGTGTAATTTCTTGGTTCCGCGACTGTCTACCAAATTAGATGAAACTGGACCTAACTGTTAGGGGTCCCTTTACCTTTTTAACCTAGGCATTGGAGCGCTTCCCGAAAGATCGGTGATCAGTCACATCCACAACTTACCGTATTTTTTGCTCTATAAGACTCTCTTTTTCCCTCCTAAAAAGTAAGGGGAAATGTGTGTGCGTCTTATGGAGCGAATGCAGGCTGCGCAGCTATCCCAGAAGCCAGAACAGCAAGAGGGATTGCTGCTTTCGCGATCCCTCTTGCTGTTCTGGCTTCTGGGATTCAGAATATTTTGTTTCTTGTTTTCCTCCTCCAAAAACTAGGTGCGTCTTGTGGTCTGGTGTGTCTTTTAGAGCAAAAAATACGGTGCATTTAAAGCACGTGACTTCCCCCTGGGGGAACCATCATTTGTTAAAGGTGCTGGGAGTGGCAGCTCTGTAAGGCGCAAGCTACAGTTCCCAGGGTGCAGTATGCGTGGCCTTGAAATTTGTTGTCATGGGGAATTTTGTGGGTGCTCCCAGGGCCCCAGGGAGTTGGCGCCTATGCTTTAAATTTATGGTGTGCCTGTTGTTTCAAAACTCACAAGGAAATGTGAATGGCAGATGAAGTTGATGGACTATATGGAACTGGCGGAAATGACTGGCAGAATCCGAGACCAGGGAGAAGAGTCGGTGGAAGAAGACTGGGAAAAGTTTAAAGATTATTTACAGAAATACTGTAAAATCAAAGAATGTTAGAAAAATGTTGGAATGAAGTTATATGGCTTTAGTAGAAATGTTACAAGGGACTAAGTACAAATAGATTACTAATGTATTAAAGGGAAAAAATAAGGTTAGAATATGTTAAGAAAAATTACAGGACAGAAAACAGAGGAAGAAGGAAAGGAATTGCTGAAACAGTTAACTGAAGTGGAATACAAAAAGGGAGGTGTGAGGAGGTCCTTGAAATAAGTGAATGAAAGATAAGATATTGAAATTATTGGATGTGTTTTAAATTGTTTTTGTTTTGTTTTGTTAGTTTAATGTCTTAGTGTTAGTGTTATGTAGTGTCTTTGTTTTTGTATTGTATTGTTTTAATCTTCTTTCTTTTGTAGTGTTTAAACTGTTAATAAATATTATTTAAAACAAAAACAAAACTCACAAGGAAATGTGGATTTGGCTTCCGTCTTCCTGTGCATCTGGTGTGCGGCAAACTCTCATTCCCACATAGCGCATGCATAGCTGGGTGGGTTTATGGATTGTGGATTGTGACGTACAGTGATTTGTAGTTTTTGCCTTACACGGCACCCATCCTTGCTTCGTGGTGCTTTAATAATAATATAATAATAATAAATTATATTTATACCCCGCCCTCCCCAGCCAAGGCCGGGCTCAGGGCGGCTAACAAGCAATAATAAAAACAAGTTGAATGAATACAACTTAAAAACAAGATTAAAGTACAACATTAAAACATTGAAACATTAAAATGCAGCCTCATCACAGGAGGAGAAAGGGGAGGAAAGAAAGAGGGGGAGGAAATCAAATTGATTCCAAGCCAAAGGCCAGACAGAACAATTTCTGCTTTGCAGAATACTGTAGAGCAGATCCCTGCCCCAAGGTGCTTCCAGTTAAAAAATTGGCATGGGGGAAGCAGAGGGAGGGAAGGGAAATGGAGACACAGGGAGGTGGGGCATTCTGTTTATTTTGGACACACAGGTTGTGAGCTATGACAATTGGGACTAAGGAAGGCATTTTTCCTCCTCGTGGTCTGTGCACGTGTTTGCGTGTGTGGGTATTTTTTGCTTTGTATACAAAACTCACAGAAGTCACAGACAGTTGCCACTTTGCCAGGGCATCGTGGGTTGATACCCAAAGCTTTTCTCTGCCAGGGAGTGGGGAGTCTCTGCGACTTTGAAACACGTCCTACGTGACGTGTCTCTTGGCTGCCGCTGAAGCGGCTTTTCCATATATATAATTAAACTTTCTGTTCTACAATTTCGAATATTCATTTAAACAACCTTAAAATGTCAAAAACTTCCATTCTTCTCTTTCCATGGTTCATTTTGCATAACATAAACCCCCGCATAACATAAACTAAACCATTCAGTATTCCATTACTCCATTGATCAAAACTTATTAACAATGTTGAATTTATCATAAAGTTGCCAACGTTTTCAATTCCCCCCCTTAAACATTTTCCAGTCTTCTTTAAGTGTACGTTCTCTTATGTCCGCAAGTTGCACATATTCTGTCTGTTGAAGTTGCCACTCTTCTTTAGTTGGGACTTCGCTCGTTTTCCATTTGGGGCACTAACAGAATATGGGCCACAGTTGTGGCTTACATACCGTATTTTTTGCTCTATAAGACTCCCTTTTCCCCTCCTAAAAAGTAAGGGGAAATGTGTGTGCGCTATCCCAGAAGCCAGAACAGCAAGAGGGATTGCTGCTTTCGCCACACAGCGATCCCTCTTGCTCTTCTGGCTTCTGGAATTCAGATTCCCCCCCCCCCTTGTTTTCCTCCTCCAAAAACTAGGTGCGTCTTGAGGTCTGGTGCGTCTTATAGAGCGAAAAATACGGTAAATAACCTTTTCTGCCACCTGTGAAGCGGCCTTTGTAGGACCTGCCGTGATTCTCTGTGGTGCAAAAACTCCTTTAGAAACTCCAGCTCCCCACTCGAGATGGAAACAACTCAGCTTTCGGTTAGATGAAAACGTGACCTGTGCCCTAACCCATCCTTGCTTTACAGACTTTTTCTCCCTCGGTGGAGGTGAAATGTGTCGCAGGGCTTCAATAAGAGATGGTGGAGATTTCCTTTCCACCCAGGCAGCAGGCTCGCTCGAATCATCAAGGTTTTTGGCCGGGAGATGGGAGTGGGCGGCTTGCGTCTGGCTGTAGAAGGGCGGGTTCGGATTACATCCCTTGGCCTCCTCTCGCTCTTTGTATCCTCTCCTCGGTTTAGCCTTTAAGCACAGAGCCTCTGACGTAGGTTTGTGGGGGGCCCTTGCCTTGCCATCCCACCCAACTGTTGCTTGAGCTGGGATTTGAATGCAGGAGTGCCGCTCCTCTTTCTGGAAATGCCAGAAAGACTTGGACCTCTGCGAATCCCGATGCAAACAAACCGATCTGCACCTCTCGGGTAATGAGCAGGTTAGATTTCTGCCGGATTCAGCAATTTCTCCAACACAGGGACACAGGTCTCGAACGTTTAGACGCAAGTCGTCGTCGTTTGTCATCTGTCTTCCTCAGGAGACAACGGAGGAGCACGCTTTTGCGGGGGGTGAGGTCCAGCTGCTGGACAGCTGCAGTGTACCTGCTGTGGCTGTCGAGACCGATGCAGGAGAGACATGTTTTGTTGTAGCCGCAGCAGACAAGGGCGCCCAGTTGTACGTTTTGAGGGGAAATGCATTTATGAGACTTGAGCACATATCTAAAAGCAAGCTAGGTGGTGTTCTTTAATGGAAATAATTTGCAATGTGTAAGGCAGGCTTGGAATGTACTTTGGGGGGGGGTGCAAAATGGGATGTGGCCCCATGTTAGACAGGGTTATACAGTGGTACCTCCGGTTAAGAACTTAATTCATTCCGGAGGTCCGTTCTTGACCTGAAACTGTTCTTAACCTGAAGCACCACTTTAGCTCATGGGGCCTCCTGCTGCCGCCAAGCCCCTGGAGCACAATTTTTGTTCTCATCCTGAAGCAAAGTTCTTAACCCGAGGTAATATTTCTGGGTTAGTGGAGTCTGTAACCTGAAGCGTATGCAACATGAAGCGTATGTAACCCGAGGTACCACTGTATCTTAAAGGTTGAGTACCGAGGCGTTTGAGAACCAAGGTAAAAAGGTAAAGGTAAAGGGACCCCTGACCATTAGGTCCAGTCGTGGCCGACTCTGGGGCTGCGGTGCTCATCTCGCTTTATCGGCCGAGGGAGCCGGCGGACAGCTTCCGGGTCATGTGGCCAGCAGGACTAAGCCGCTTCTGGCGAACCAGAGCAGCGCACGGAAACGCCGTTTACCTTCCCGCCAGAGCGGTACCTATTTATCTACTTGCACTTTGATGTGCTTTCAAACTGCTAGGTTGTCAGGAGCAGGGACCGAGCAATGGGAGCTCACCCCGTCGCAGGGATTCGAACCGCCAACCTTCCGATCGGGAAGTCCTAGGCTCTGTGGTTTAACCCAACGCCACCCGTGTCCCACCAACATATCTTAGCAGTTGCTTAAAAACCACCCACAAAGGACGGATTTCTCCAATGAAGCAGAAAACCGCCATCGCTCAGTGGGAATACAGTGGTACCTCGGGTTACATACGCTTCAGGTTATAGACTCCGCTAACCCAGAAATAGTACCTGAGGTTAAGCACTTTGCTTCAGGATGAGAACAGAAATTGTGCGGCGGCAGCAGGAGGCTCCGCGGGACGCGGGTGGCGCTGTGGGTAAAAGCCTCAGCGCCTAGGGCTTGCCGATCGAAAGGTCGGCGGTCCGAATCCCTGCTGCGGGGTGCGCTCCCGCTGCTCGGTCCCAGCGCCTGCCAACCTAGCAGTTCGAAAGCACCTCCGGGTGCAAGTAGATAAATAGGGACCGCTTACCAGCGGGAAGGTAAACGGCGTTTCCGTGTGCGGCTCTGGCTCGCCAGAGCAGCGATGTCACGCTGGCCACGTGACCCGGAAGTGTCTTCGGACAGCGCTGGCCCCTGGCCTCTTGAGTGAGATGGGCGCACAACCCCAGAGTCTGGCAAGACTGGCCCGTACGGGCAGGGGTACCTTTACCTTTACCTTTTACTAGCAGGAGGCTCCATTAGCTAAAGTGGTGCTTCAGGTTAAGAACAGTTTCAGGTTAAGAACGGACCTCCAGAACGAATTAAGTACTTAACCCGAGGTACCACTGTACTGGAATCCTTGCCCAAGGGCTCTTTGAAACCCGGATCCGGTGGTATCCCGCTCCCCACCTTCTGAGACCCATCTACCCCAGAGGCATCCATCTGAGACCCATCTACCCCAGAGGCATCCATCTGCCCTCTCGCAGTCTGGTGAGGGGGAATCTACTCTTTCCATGTTCAGAGGCACCATTCGCCAAGCGTCGCTTTGCAGATTCTAGGGCTGCAAACTCACGGTTTGCGATGGAAACTCGAGATTCGCATCTGAACTCTTTCAAGACAGGCTAGAAAGACGCAGCCATCACCAGGACCCCTTATTTCTTCTCTCTCTCTCTCTTGGAGGGAGGTGCATTTTAATACAGTGGCACCTCGGGTTACATGCGCTTCAGGTTACATACGCTTCAGGTTACAGACTCCGCTAACCCAGAAATAGTGCTTCAGGTTAAGCACTTTGCTTCAGGATGAGAACAGAAATTGTGCTCCAGCTGCGCGGCAGCAGCAGGAGGCCCCATTAGCTAAAGTGGTGCTTCAGGTTAAGAATAGTTTCAGGTTAAGTACGGACCTCCAGAACAAATTAAGTTCTTAACCCGAGGTACCACTGTATGCCCCTCCCCTCCTTGAGAAGCATAAAGATCCCAGAACTAAAGGCACCTCTGAAGTTTCGTACCCGTGTTATGATAGATAGATAGTATTGCATATTATAAGGGATGCGGGTGGCGCTGTGGGTTAAACCAGAGAGCCTAGGGCTTGCCGATCAGAAGGTTGGCGGTTCGAATCCCCGCAATGACGGGGTGAGCTCCCGTTGCTCGGTCCCTGCTCCTGCCAACCTAGCAGTTCGAAAGCACGCCAGTGCAAGTAGATAAATAGGTACCGCTCCAGCAGGAAGGTAAACGGCGTTTCCGTGCGCTGCTCTGGTTCGCCAGAAGCGGCTTAGTCCTGCTGGCCACATGACCCGGAAGCTGTACGCCGGCTCCCTCGGCCAGTAAAGCGAGATGAGCACCGCAACCCCAGAGTCGGCCACGACTGGACCTAATGGTCAGGGGTCCCTTTGCCTTTACCTTATACTATAAATAATGATCACTGGATGTAACCACACGCCTCCCATCTTGGTTTTTGTGCTGCACCATTATGTCTTTTTCCGGTGCCTCCTGCCCCAGCTCCCTGGTATTTATGCTTCAGAGAAGAGCCTGTTGGTGAAATTCTTGCAGGTCGCTTCAGATTTGGTTTTTTTGGGGAGGGGCTGGTAGATTTCTTGCATCGCAGCTGCCGTTCTTGCAGGTCAGGCCTGCCCACCTTTTCGCAGGGGCTTTCTCTGGAAAGATCCGGGCAGAGCAAAAGTTTTGTTTTGGAGCAGTTTTGAAACCGCCTCTGGGGGGTGGGGGGGACGACGAAAGCAGCGATCTCTCGTGGAAGGGCCTTAATCTCCCCCACCACCCCGGTGGCACCCAGGATTACGGGGGTGGTGGAGGAGCTTAAGGGCCCCCCCCCCACATCCCTTGGAAGAACAACAACACGAGAACTTCTGCATTTGAGGATTCAACAATATTATCAATTTGAGCCAGCCGCCCGGGCACCGAGATAATCGCTCCTGAACTCCATCCTCAAAGTCCTATCTGCTTTCCTCCAGTTTTAATCGTGGGGGTGTGTTTGGAGGGGGTAGAGATAGAAGCACATGCAGATGTTCAATTAATAACGGGAGCGCTGGCTGAGTTTGCACCGGTCCCTGCATTGTTTATTGAGTAACAACGGTTGCCCCGGGCGACGCAGTCCACTCCCGTTTCCAGGGGCCGGTTGCGCGGCAACGGATAGAATGCTTCCCAAACTAAACAATGCCACCCCCCCTCACCACGACTCTCCCTCCTCCCTCCTCCCATTAAAAACACACTAAATATGTCATGCTGATTTGTCAATCGTTCCAGGGCGGATGGCGGGGGGGGGGGTTGCATAGAGAGGGAGAAGGAAAATAATCATTTCTTCTCTATAGTAATTGAAATGGAGCTGTTTTATTTTATTTATTTTAAAAAATGCTGCTTGTTTTTCGAGAAGAGCAGCAGTTGCAAGCCAAGCACCCCGTGAATCTGATTTTCTTAGAAACCAATGTCCAGGAAAGGAGGAGGAATTTTTTTTTGGGGGGGGGGCTGTTTAAAAGAAAAAGAGTTGCGTCCAACATTGGTCATACTCAAGAGTGGACCTGACGAAGTTGATGGGCAGGGCTGACCCGGGGCAAATGACCAGAGGCAGCGTGGTGCAGTGGTTAGAGCGCTGGACTAGATCCTGGGGGGGGAGACTAGGGTTCGAATTCCCCCACTTGGCCACAAAGCTCATTGGGCATGAACTTGGGGGGCCGGTCACTGCCTCCCTCAGCCTAACCTACCTCTCAGGGCGGTTGTGGGGCTTAAAGGAGGAGGCGGAGAAGCGTGCAAGCCACTTTTGAGCCCCTAAAATAAAATTGGTTTTTTTCCTGGGCCTGCTCTTAAGCGCAGGATTCGCCTGTTCTTTCAGGAACAGCAGAAAAACGGGGCTCTTGGAGCCGACAGCAGCCGTTCTGCAAGGGGGCTTCTCCCTGCCCCACTTCCACTGGCCCGTATTCTGATTTCTTACTATGTGAAAAGTGCTTTGCAAAGCCACCTCTTTGGCGGCGGCTTGTGTGTATGAACGTGTGTGCATATGTGCCGACGGGGGGAGCCTTTTGCTGAATGGAAAACAGAGGAAATGTTTTCGAGTTCCGCAATGGGACTTTAAAAGCCACCTGCAACGTGACATTTTTCGAGATTGTAAAGAGTTGTGCTTTCATTGTCGTTATGAGCCGGGCTTCGTGCCTGACTTAGCAAAATCTTCACATGGCTCTCCGCGCTAGCAGGGCTGTGAAGTGGCAGGCGAGGGGCAGGCGGAGTTTGTGGAGGCTAGAAATATTGATCACAATAGCAATAATCGGTGTATGTATTTATTTATGTATTTATTCTTTTTTAAAATACATTTTTATTAATTTTATTAATTTTTATTAATTATTAATTTTAACACATTTTTAACACATTTTTATTCATTTTAACATACAAATTATAAAACGTACCACACAAATTATTACAAATACACTTTTTTTTGGACTTCCATCAGCACCTCTGATGACCTTACGTCTTAACCTCTTTTTATGCATTACTTAATTTTATATTGTCTTTACCTCTTGTAACTTATCATCTCCCCTTTTCCATTTTTACAATATTTCCAACAATACTCCTCACAGAACTACTTGCAAACCTACAAACGTCGTCTGATCATCACAAATACTTTTCATATAGTTCGTAAATTTACTCCAGTCTTCGGTAAATTTCTGGTCCCGCCGGTTTCGAAACCTTCCTATTAATTTGTCTAATTCTACATAGTATGTATTTATTTATTCAAAGCATTTCTGTCTTGTCCATCAGCCGGAATGCTGCAGAGCATCTTACATATGACAGTCCCTGCCCCTGGTCTTTTAAAACCAAAACAAAGATACGACACAAAAGGAATGGTGGGCAGGGCAGAGGAAAACAACCCAACGGCAGCGGCAAATTGCTTACGATAAGCAGGTGGACTGGAAATGGGCTGCTCCCAGCTTGTTTTTAATTAAAAAAAATAAAAATAAAGACTTGTTCGGCCCCTGAGAAATAGAGTTGTGTGCACACCCTGCATTTAAAGCTCACATTTTCCTCCAAAGAATCCTGGGAGCTGGGAATTGCTGCTCTGCAAACTATAGTTCCCAGGATTCCTCTTTGAGGAAGCCATAAGCTGTAAAAGTATATAGTGGGTAAAGGAAAAGGGACCCCTGACCTTTAGGTCCAGTCGTGACCGACTCTGGGTTGCGAGCTCATCTTGCTCTATAGGCCGAGGGAGCCGGCGTTTGTCCGCAGACAGCTTCCGGGTCATGTGGTCAGCATGACTAAGCCGCTTCTGGCAAACCAGAGCAGCACACGGAAACGCCATTTACCTTCCCGCCGGAGCGGTACCTATTCATCTACTTGCACTTTGACATGCTTTTGAACTGCTAGATTGGCAGGAATATAGTGTGTACACAGACATAGTTTGGCAACCCCGTTTTCCTGGAAGTGGCTGTAATGTAGCCAGAAGTTTGGGGCAGTAATAATAATAATGAATAATAATAATCAGCATTCATACAGTGCTTCCAAGTGTCCCAGCTGCTTCGGGGGCATAATCTTGTTGTGATCTTCACAAGACCTCTGCAAAGTAGTACAGTGGTGCCTCGCAAGACGAAAAGAATCCGTTCCGCGATTCTCTTCATCTAGCGGTTTTTTCGTCTTGCGAAGCAAGCCCATTGACAGCTTAGCGGATTAGCGCTACAGCTGTCTAGCAGCTTTCAGCGATCAGCTGTTAAGCGGCTTAGCGGCTTAGGAAAAGGGCGAAAAAAGTGGGGAAAAACCCGTGGGGACTCGCAAGATTTTTTTGTCTTGCGAAGCAACTCCATAGGGAAATTCGTTTTGCGAAGCGCCTCCAAAACGAAAACCCTTTCGTCTAGTGGGTTTTCCGTCTTGCGAGGCGTTCGTTTTGTGGGGCACCACTGTATCAGAAACTCGGGTGCATAAGCTAGGTGCCAAATGGCTCCTTACACCAGGGCTGCAGTCGCCAAAACAGAATGCCTAGTTGCCATTTTGGGGATCGAAAGTTGTATTTTTCAATGCAACTTTCTGGTTCCTGAAATTCATTCTGATTGTGCAGCTACAGGATGTGTTCCTAGTGTGTGAAAACAGTCGAGATCCAAGTACCCCCAAGCGTGCACCTCCAGATGGTGGAGACGTCTTCATTGTGTCGCAAGTGGCCGGTAAAGGTAAAGGGACCCCTGACCATTAGGTCCAGTCGTGACCAACTCTGGGGTTGCGGCGCTCATCTCGCTTTACTGGCCGAGGGAGCCGGCGTACAGCTTCCGGGTCATGTGGCCAGCAGGACTAAGCCGCTTCTGGCAAACCAGAGCAGTGCATGGAAATGCCGTTTACCTTCCCGCCAGAGTGGTACCTATTTATCTACTTGCACTTTGAGGTGCTTTGGAACTGCTGGGTTGGCAGGAGCAGGGAGCGAGCAACAGGAGCTCACCCCATCGCAGGGATTCGAACCGCCGACCTTCTGATTGGCAAGCCCTAGGCTCTGTGGTTTAACCCACAGCGCCACCCGCGTCCTGATAGCCAGGCTCAAAATGCGCCTGGTGAATTTCAAACTCTGACGTAAACTGAGCCAACATTATTCTCCCCTATTTTGGAGATCTGGCGTGGGGCCTGAAGGTTGCCTGAAACTACCTCTTGAGATCACGGCAGAGGTGGAAATGTTTTCTTGACTTGTATATCTCTGCCGCTCTTCAGCCATAAATTCCTAATGATGCTTAGGTTCAGTTTGATTTTTTTAGGCCAGGGGTCAGCAAACCTTTTTCAGCAGTCCACTGTCCCTCAGACCTTGCGGGGGGCCGGACTTTATTTTGAAGGGGGGGGGGATGAACAAATTCCTATGCCCCACAAATAACCCAGAGATGCATTTTAAATTAAAGGGCACATTCTACTCATGTAAAAAACATGCTGATTCCCGGACCATCCGTGGGCCGGATTTAGAAGGCGATTGGGCCAGATCTGCCCCCCGGGTCTTAGTTTGCCTACCCATGTAGGCCTACCCATGTAACAAAACTCCCAGTGAGCTGAACTTAAGTAAGGAAACCCAGCATCAAACAGGGTTGTTGTTCTTTTTAAAGAAGACTTTTGGTAGTTCCCAATACTAGTACTCAGAGGAGCCCCATTGAAATCACTAGACTTAAGTAATTTGACTTCCATTAATTTTAGTAGGTCAGCTCTGAATTATTACCTAATGGGATGCTGTCCTTTAGATTACAAATGTCAGATTACTTGGGTGAATTGCATTCTCTTACTAAAATCTGCAGGGCTGTACTAAAGACCTGGGGGTCTTTGCAATGACAAAAATTTAGACTATTTTTCTAAGGTCCGGGCACTGCCTCAGCCTGCAGAGGACGGGTGCAGAACCTTTATCAGCTCAAGGGCCACATTAGCTTCTGCGCAAACTTCCAGGGGCCACATTCCAGCGGTGGGCGGAGCCAGGGACTAAAAGTGGGCGGGGCAACAAACATCAATTTCACTTCTGGGCGGTAGGCTTGTTTCTCCACAAACCTGCACACTTCTCTCTGTCCTCTCTATGCAGGGGAGCTAGAGAAGAGGTGGAGAGGTTGGATACAACCCACATACCCTCCAACATTTCTCTGATGAAAATAAGGACACCCTATTATTATTATTATTATTATTACCCTGCCTATCTGAGTAGGTTGCCCCAGCCACTCTGGGCACCTTCCAACCTATATAAAAACATAATAAAACATTAAACATTTTTTAAAAAAATCCTTATACAGGTGAAACTCGGAAAATTAGAATATGGTGGAAAAGTTCATTTATTTCAGTAATTCAACTTAAAAGGTGAAACTAATATATGAGATAGACTCATGACATGTCAAGCCTTGATTTGTTATAATTGTGGCGATCATGGCATACAGCTGATGAAAACCCCGAATTAACAATCTCAGAAAATTAGAATATTAAATGACATCAGCGAAACAAGGATTGCAAATAGACCAATATTGGACCTCTGAGAAGACCTCTGGGCTTTTCATCACAATTATAACAAAGGCTTGACATATCTCACTTTGCATGTCATGAGCATCTCATGTATTAGGTTCACCTTTTAAGTTGAATTACTGAAATAAATGAACTTTCCCACGATATTCTAATTTTCCGAGTTTCACCTGTACGGGGCTGCCGTCTTCCAAAGGTTGTACAGTGGTGCCCCGCAAGACGAATGCCTCGCAAGACGAAAAACCCGCTGGACGAAAGGGTTTTCCGTTTTTTGAGGCGCTTCGCAAGACGAATTTCCCTATGGGCTTGCTTTGCAAGAAGAAAGCCCATAGGGAAATCTCCGGGGACCTCTTTTAAATGCTGGTGGTGGGGAGCAAAGCCTTCCCCCCCCCCGGCCTTCAGAAGAGGTCCAGGAAGGCCGGTGGGGGCCGAAAGGCTTTGCTCCCCACCGCCAGCATTTTAAAAGCGGTCCGGGATAGCAGGGAAGCGCTTCCTGCTATCCCGGACGGCTGTTGAAGGCAGGCGGGGGGAGCAAAGACTTTTGCCCCCCCGCCGGCCTTCGGAAGAGGTCCAGGACCTCTTCTGAACGCCGGCGGGGGGCAAAAATCTTTGCTCCCCCCTGCCTGCCTTCCCGGGAGAGCGGAGAAACGCAGCGCTTTCTCCGCTTTCCCGGATGGCTTTTGAAGGCAGGCGGCGGCGGGGGGAGCAAAGACTTTCGCCCCCCACCGGCCTTCGGAAGAGGTCCAGGACCTCTTCTGAACGCCGGCGGGGGGCAAAAATCTTTGCTCCCCCCTGCCTGCCTTCCCGGGAGAGCGGAGAAACGCAGCGCTTTCTCCGCTTTCCCGGACGGCTTTTGAAGGCAGGCGGCGGGGGGGGGAGCAAAGACTTTCGCCCCCCACCGGCCTTCAGAAGAAGGAGAGCGCTGCGTTTCTCCACTCTCCCGGGAAGGCAGGCAGGGGGGAGCAAAGTCTTTCTGAACGCCGGCGGGGGGCAAAAGTCTTTGCTCCCCCCTGCCTGCCTTCCCGGGAGATCGGAGAAACGCAGCGCTTTCTCCGCTTTCCCAGACGGCAGCGCTGCCGCCCGCCAGCAGTTTAAAAAACCCTGGGACAGCGGAGAAGTCCTCCGCTGTCCCGGGGTTTTTTAAAATGCTGGGGGTGGGAAGAAAAGCCCTTGTCCCCCCCCCCCCAGCCTTCAGAAGAGGTCGGGGGACAGACTGTACCCGGACCTGGACTGAAGGCGGTTTCCTTAGGAACGCATTGATTGATTTTCAATGCATTCCTATGGGAAACCGTGCTTTGCAAGACGAAAAACTCGCAAGACGAAAGAACTTGCGGAACGAATTAATTTCGTCTTGCGAGGCACCACTGTATAGTGACTTATCTCCTTGACTTGTGGGGGCGGATGATGGCAGGAATCTACTTGAATTAATCATCTGCGATTTCTTTATTCATGTGGCAGACCTTTCGAAACCTCTACCTTGGCGCCGCTTGAAAAGAAAGCTGTTCCCCTCCTCCTCCTCCTCTAGATCTAATCCTCCTTCCCCTTTTTCTCCTTTCTCATTCTGCCTTTTCTTCTGAAAACACGGAGCAATCCAAACCACCATTGTGACCCACTGTTTGGTTCCGAAAACACCAGCGATCCGGGGGACAGGGGGACTAGAGCCCGTTTTCTAAACGCTGTTTGGCTTCTCAAGGGTCATGGCACACGTTAACCCCAGAAATAGAACCCAGAAGTTGGTTCCTTGCTTCTCTGCCCCCCCCCCCTTTCCAAATAGTTCCTTTTCCTGTTGCATGCTCTCTGCCTGGATACGGAGCCCAGCGCAGGGTAAATAGAGACGGTTTCTAGGGACTCCATCTGTCCGGAGCGTCTGCCTAGTTTGCTTGCGAGTCAGAGTTTGCTCGTCAGTGACGCAAGAGGCGGTGTCTATTTGCGACTCTCTTTCCATCAGCATTCCTGCATTATGGAAACCCACTTTAGTATAACTCCGTGGGACGGCTAAAAGAAAAAATTTGGGGGGGGGGGAGTGGTTACGTTTTGTTTTCGATTGGCAAGTGCTCCCGTGTGGCTTCAGTTAAGAGCAGAATTTCACTGCCGAATGAAGTCCATCTAGTCCACGGGTCAGCAGACTTTTTCAGCAGGGGGCCGGTCCACTGTCCCTCAGACCTTGTGGGTAGCCGGACTGTATTGTTTTTTTGGAGGGGGGAAATGAACGAATTCCTATGCCCCACAAATAACCCAGAGGTGCATTTTAAATAAAAGGACACATTCTTCTCATGTGAAAACACACTGATTCCCAGACCGTCCATAGGCCGGATTCAGTAATAATAATAATTAATAATAATTAATAATAATAATTAATAATACTAATAATTTTTATTTATACCCCGCCCATCTGGCTGAGTTTCCCCAGCCACTCTGGGCGGCTCCCAATCAAGTGTTAAAAACAGTACAGCATTAAATATTAAAAACTTCCCTGAACAGGGCTGCCTTCAGATGTCTTTTAAAGATAGGATAGCTGCTTATTTCCTTCACATCTGAAGGGAGGGTGTTCCACAAGGTGGGTGCCACTACCAAGAAGGCCCCCTGTCTGGTTCTCTTAAACCTCACTTCTCGCACTGAGCGAACCGCCAGAAGGCCCTCGGAGCTGGACCTCAGTGTCCGGGCTGAACGATGGGGGTGGAGATGCTCCTTCAGGGATACAGGACCGAGGCCGTTTAGGGCTTTAAAGGTCAGCACCAACACTTTGAATTGTGCTTGGAAACGTACTGGGAGTCTCTCAGGACTGGTGTTATGTCGTCCCGGCGGCCACTCGCAGTCCCCCGTCTAGCTGCCGCGTTCTGGATTAATTGCAGTTTCCAGGTCACCTTCAAAGGTAGCCCCACGTAGAGCGCATGGCAGTAGTCCAAGTGGGAGATAACAGAGCGTGCACCACCCTGGCGAGACAGTCTATGGGCAGGCAGGGTCTTAGCCTGTGTACCAGGTGGAAGGCAATTGGGCCAGATCCGGCCCCCGGGCCTTAGTTTGCCAACCCATGATCTAGTCCATCATCCCATTTTCACGGGGCCAACTAGATGGGAAGAGTGCAAACTGTCTCTCCTTCTGTGGTTTCTAGCCTCTGACAATTGGGGTGGGGGACATTGGAAACAGCAGAGGCTGAACATACTTGGAAGTCGAATCGAATCCGTTCCGGAAGTCCATTCGACTTCCAAAATGTTCATAAACCAATGCAGCCAATCAGAAGCCCCACCAGACGTTCGGGTTCCAAAAAATGTTCGCAAACCGGAACAGTCACTTCTGGGTTTATGGCATTCAGGAGCCAAAACGTTCAACTCGCAAGGTGTTTGGGATCCAAGGTACAACTCTAGTTTACACAGAGAAGCACTATAAGTGGGTAAAAGAATCTGGACTAACTATTCCAGATCCTCCAACTGTCTCTATTTTCCAAGGACAGTCCCGGATGTGCCGAAGCCATCCTGGTTTCCAATTCGATCCCAGAATGTCCTGCTTTTCCTTAGGGCGTCTGTATTTTATTTTTTAATTTTTTTAATACTTTTCAGATTTATACATTCTCTGATTTTGCAATCACTTTGACCTTTCATAGCTTGACTTCCTTCCCCCATCTTCTGCGGTTCCTTAAATTTATTTTCCATATCTTCTGCATATCCAAATTAACTTAACTGGTTCATTTATTCATCTTCTTCAAATATATACTCTTACGAAACTGCAGGTTATGACAACAATCCTGCCAGTGTTCCTGTCTGCTTAGAATTTATCTGTAAATATTCAATAAACCGTTTCCATTCTTTTATAAAAAGTTTGTAATTTCATCGTACAATGTTTAATTGATGTTTTATTATGTTTTTATATAAGTTGGAAAGCCCCGCCCCCCTAGAGTGGCTGGGGCAACACACTCAGATGGGCGGGTTATAAATGGTAAAAAATATTATTATTATTATCACTGTTACTATCTGTCTATCTCAGCCTCAGCTGCAAAATAGGATAAATAAGTTGTAGGACCACAGTCCTGGCCATACATTAGAGTATGTGCCACATGTAGTTAGAAAACAGTTCAGTGGATGGATTTGAAACTTGTCCATCTAAGAGAGACCCTTTCTGAATCTGGGGTAGACAAGGAGAGGGTTGGCCTATTCTGAAAAATGTTGAACTTTGGATAGAAGGCTCTGGCATTCCTACTGGTTCTGTGTATTTTTCTTCCATGGACTTTTGCTGGGGCAGTTTTTCCACCATTTCTGCATTTGGTGAAATTTTGCATAGGCAAACTGTTAGGGCCAGAGGCGCCAGCTTGCAAGTGCAATTGGGGGAATGGCGTGTACATGATGTTGTGGTGTCGCGGGTGTGAGCATTGTGCTTCCCTCCCTAAGCCGTGTAAAAGCTTCCTAGGCTTTCGGAAGGAGGTGCCAGGGGAACATATAGGGGGCTAGCTTAGCCACCTAGTCCACTGACAACGTGCCACTGGATGGAATTAGCTTCTGATGTTTGTTTGTTTGTTTTAGCTTTGAAGCATTTGTTAAATTCACTCTAGGGATGCGGGTGGTGCTGTGGGTTAAACCACAGAGCCAAGGACTTGCCGATCAGGAGGTCGGCGGTTCGAATCCCTGCGACAGGGTGAGCTCCCGTTGCTCGGTCCCTGCTCCTGCCAACATAGCAGTTTGAAAGCACGTCAAAGTGCAAGTAGATAAATAGGTACCGCTCCAGCGGAAAGGTAAATGGCGTTTCCATGCGCTGCTCTGGTTCGCCAGAAGCGGCTTAGTCCTGCTGGCCACATGACCCAGAAGCTGTATGCTGGCTCCCTCGGCCAATAAAGCAAGATGAGCGCTGCAACCCCAGAGTCGGTCATGACTGAACCTAATGGTCAGGGGTCCCTTTATCTTTAAATTCACTCTGTAAAAAATCTGACACACATAAAACCAATGAGAGATAAGGAATGGAAAGTGACTCCGCCGAAAGAAACTTGACAGTACAAATTTAAATCCATACAATTGAAATTGGCTTAATCTTGAAATGTAATCCAATGAGACTGAAGACGAGACACTTGAGGTCCTGGACAAGGCAGTAAAACACTCTGAGACCTTCTGGATCCTTGGACTGATTTACATCAATAAGAGAACCAAATTTTGATGCGGTAAAAGAGATGTGTTCACCACCAGTTACGATTCCAAGCTCCGGCCGGCCAACTGGATCCCTTCCAGTCGGGATTCAGGCCTCATCATGGGACTGAAACTGCCTTGGTCGCACTGGTTGATGATCTCCGGCGGGCTAGGGACAAAGGTGAGAGCTGTTTCCTAGTTCTGCTGGATCTCTCAGCGGCGTTTGATACCATCGACCATAACATCCTTCTGGACCGTCTTGAGGGGCTGGGAGCTGGGGGCACTGTCATACAGTGGTTCCGCTCCTTCCTCCTGGGCCGTGTTCAGAAAGTGGTGGTGGGGGATGAGTGTTCAGACCCCTGGGCTCTCACTTGTGGGGTGCCTCAGGGTTCTGTCCTCTCCCCCATGCTTTTCAACATTTACATGCAGCCACTGGGAGAGATCATCAGGAGGTTTGGGCTGGGTGTTCATCAGTATGCGGATGATACCCAGCTCTACCTCTCTTTTAAATCAGAACCAGTGAAGGCGGTGAAGGTCCTGTGTGAGTGTCTGGAGGCGGTTGGAGGATGGATGGCGGCTAGCAGATTGAGGTTGAATCCTGACAAGACAGAAGTACTGTTTTTGGGGGACAGGGGGCGGGCAGGTGTGGAGGATTCCCTGGTCCTGAATGGGGTAACTGTGCCCCTGAAGGACCAGGTGCGCAGCCTGGGAGTCATTTTGGACTCACAGCTGTCCATGGAGGCGCAGGTCAAATCTGTGTCCAGGGCAGCTGTTTACCAGCTCCATCTGGTACGTAGGCTGAGACCCTATCTGCTTGCGGACTGTCTCGCCAGAGTGGTGCATGCTCTGGTTATCTCTCACTTGGACTACTGCAATGTGCTCTATGTGGGGCTACCTTTGAAGGTGACTCGGAAACTACAACTAATCCAGAATGCGGCAGCTAGACTGGTGACTGGGGACGGCCGCCGAGACCATATAACACCGGTCTTTAAAGACCTACATTGGCTCCCAGTACGTTTCCGAGCACAATTCAAAGTGTTGGTGCTGACCTTTAAAGCCCTAAACGGCCTCGGTCCAGTATACCTGAAGGAGCGTCTCCACCCCCATCGTTCTGCCCGGACGCTGAGGTCCAGTTCCGAGGGTCTTCTGGCGGTTCCCTCATTGCGAGAAGCAAAGCTACAGGGAACCAGGCAGAGGGCCTTCTCGGTAGTGGCACCCGCCCTGTGGAACGCCCTCCCATCAGATGTCAAAGTGATAAACAACTACCTGACATTCAGAAGACATCTTAAGGCAGCCCTGTTCAGGGAAGTTTTTAATGTGTGATTTTACTGTATTTTTGGTTTCTATGGAAGCCGCCCAGGGTGGCTGGGGAGGCCCAGCCAGATGGGTGGGGTATAAATAATAAGTTATTATTATTATTATTATAACTCTTGTCTGGAGGAGGGCATAAGGCAGGGGTCAGCAAACTTTTTCAGCAGGGGGCCGGTCCACTGTCCCTCAGACCTTGTGGGGTGTGGGGGGGCGGACTATATATTTTTTTTTTGGGGGGGTGAACGAATTCCTATGTCCCACAAATAATTTCATTGTAATTAATTGTTAATTTCATTGTACAGTGGTACCTTGGGTTACATACGCTTCAGGTTACATGCGCTTAAGGTTACAGACTCCGCTAACCCAGAAATAGTACCTCGGGTTAAGAACTTTGCTTCAGGATGAGAACAGAAATCGTGCTCCGGCGGTGCAGTGGCAGCGTGAGGCCCCATTAGCTAAAGTGGTGCTTCAGGTTACGAACAGTTTCAGGTTAAGAACGGACCTCCGGAACGAATTAAGTACTTAACCCGAGGTACCACTGTACACAGGTTGTACATTAACAATAAAGGTATTATTATTATTACCCAGAGATGCATTTTAAATAAAAGGACACATTCTACTCATGTAAAAACACTCTGATTCCTGGACCGTCCGTGGGCCGGATTGAGAAGGCAATTGGGCCGCATCCGGGCCCCGGGCCTTAGTTTGCCTACCCATGGCATAAGGCATCATCTTCTTTCGTGATTTCACTGTCGTCGATCTCTTCCGTCACACATTTGTGTACGTAGGCTTCTTTTCTGATCACGACATCATTTTTTTATAATTGCTGTTGTTTGCATATCTCGGTTTCCCGCCAGGGCGGAACTCGAACGCGAGAAACTTGCGGCCGAACGTTCCCTTGGTATGCCGAATGTAATAGCGCAAATAGAAATCGCTTACCGCAGCCACCGGCCCACCGAGAAACCAGCATGCAGCCTTAGCTTCTGCCGTTAATTAAAAACTGTGTCTTTGTTCCCTCCCCAATCCCATCACCCTCTCTCTCCTAGAGCCAGGCATGCAGGAGTCCGAGGGCGGCTCAGATTCCACAACTCCTGTGGCGCTGCGAACGTCGGCATCGGTCCAGGCCCCTGTGGTCCAGCCGGTGCCGGCATCCCAGCAGGTAAGGACCGCTCCATCCACTCTCCTCTCCCAAGCGATCTTTCTTGCTTCTTTTAGGTGACCTAGCCACTGTGAGCCACGCGACGGTCACCTCCAGACTGGATTATTGTAACTCGCTCTACGTGGGGCTGCCCTTGAGACTGACCCAGAAACTCCAGCGGGTGCAGAATGCCGCGGCGAGACTCCTTATGGGGTCCTCGCTGCAAGATCACATTCACCCGGTGCTATACCAGCTGCACTGGCTCCCGGTGGAGTACAGGATCAGGTTTAAGGTGCTGCTTTTAACCTTTAAAGCCCTATACGGCCTAGGACCCTCGTACCTACGGGACCGCCTCTCCTGGTATGCCCCACAGAGAAACCTACGGTCTGCAAATAATAACATCTTGAAGGTCCCAGGCCACAGAGAAGTTAGGATGGCCTCAACCAGAGCCAGGGCTTTTTCGGCTGTGGCCCCGATCTGGTGGAACGCTCTGTCACAAGAGACTAGGGCCCTGCGGGACCTGACATCTTTCCGCAGGGCCTGCAAGACAGCTGTTCCACCAGGCCTTTGGCCAGGGCACAGCCTGACTCCCTCCCTCGGCAATCTTCGCGGAGCTCTGGCCCACTGGTGGCCAGTGGCTTGAATTTAATTAATTTTATAACGAATGATTTTAGAGTGTTGTTTGTGCTGTACTTTTGTACCGTTTTATTGTTGTTAGCCGCCCTGAGCCCGGCTTCGGCTGGGGAGGGCGGGATATAAATAAAATTTATTATTATTATTATTAACTCCGAGCCTTTGGGTGGCGGGGGGGGGGGGGTTCTTATCTGCTTGTTGTTTCCCACCACCACTAAGTTCGCATCAGGAATGGGCGGCACAGGGCATCTGTTGAGGTCCACAGTCCCTCATGCTGTCTGTCTCTTGTCTGTTCACCTGTCCCTCTGTGTTCGCAAACCCCATCTATAGCAGGGGTAATAATAATAAATAAATAATATTGTTTTATTTATACCCCGCCCTTCCCGGTTCAGAAAACCAGGCTCAGGGCGGCTGACAACAAATTTAAAACACTTAATTGATGCAACAAAAAACCAGTGTAAAATACAGTATAAAATGTGAAGTGTTTTAATTTGGGGGGGGAAATCCATCCAAAAAACATTAGATGATCACCAGGGCTAGCTGGCTAAATTAGTCCTGTTTGGGCCAGCGAGGAGACCAGGGGAGAATTAGCTGTGGGATCCTAGAGCGGGTAATCTTCATAAAAAGGGGAGGGAAGGGAGGAGTTCAAATGGAAAGCCAGGCGGAATAGCTCTGTCTTACAGGCCCTGCGGAAGGAAGTTAAATCTTGCAGGGCCCTGGTCTCATGGGACAGAGCATTCCACCAGGTCGGAGCCATCACTGAGAAGGGTAGTCAACCTTTTTATACCTTCCACCCACTAATGCATCTATCTTGATGGTGAAAGTTCCTTACCGCCCACCAGTGCTCGATGGAAGGAGGATTCAGCTTGTGCCGTAGAACCCCCTACCGCCCACCTAGAGTCCTGAAACGCCCACTAGTGGGCGGTAGGGACCGGGCTGACGACCCCTGATCTATATGGTTGGGGCAGGTTGCAGGGTCAGGAGCAGGCGGGGTGAAGGGTGGAGGAGAAATTAGATTCATGTTCACATTCAAAGGCAAGCCTATTGAATTTGCACTTCCTGGAAGATACGAGCAAACTGAAACACAGCCGTCCTTCGAAATTTGCAGTGATGGTGGAACCTTGGTTCTTGAACGGCTCAGTCGACGAGCAAATTGGCTCCCGAACGCCGAAAACCTGGAAGTGAGTGTTCCGGTTTCCGAACGTTTTTTGGAAGCCGAAAGTCCGATGCGGCTGTCGGCTATTGTCTTGTGGCATCCGAAAACACCAAAATATTTTTCTCATGGCATGGCTGTACCTCTGATGTGCAGTGGCTCTACATGGCGTGAAATGAGTTTGCAAACCACGGTTTCGTGTGCTTCCTCATTTGACAAGCCACGGTTATAACCCTAACTCCGCTTCCAGAGGCCCCTGCCCTATAGAAATGGGAGTGGGAAGTGGATGGGAAACCGCCAGTTCTATTTTTTTTTAAAAAAAATATTTATTAAGCTTTTATAAAAGGAAAAAACACATAACAACCAAAAAAGTAAAGAAAAACAAAACATAATCAAAAATACACATAAAACAGGTCAAAAAAAAATACAAGAGAAATAAAATTCCACCCGACAAAAATAAAAATAAAAACTCCAACTTCCAAATTCATACTTAATTAACTTTCTTTCTTGACTTCCTCCGCCTCCCTTTTTTGTTTTCCTCTTTACCCAATCAGATACAGCAAATCCTTACCCTTACATTGCCCCTTATCCTTACATTTTCTTACATTATCTTAATCTATTTCCATCTTGTCTTATAGCAGGCCTTAAAACTTAAATTTAAATCTTATTTTTATCAACTTCTCATAGCCATATCATTAACCTAATTCTTTAAAACATTTTTACTAGAGCCCAATAATTCCATTTCAACATTTTTCTAACATTCATCAATTATTTTTGAAGCAATCTTAATAACAAAAGAAAAAAGAAAAGGAGTATAGAAAAGTCCATTCTTCACCCAGCGTCCTTCCTCCTGGCCCCAGATTTTGTCAGTCCTTTTGGTCCCATTAACCTTGCGCATTAACCTGGTGCCCTTATGTCAGAGGCCCTCAAGCCTCTTCCATGTACCGCCAGTTCTAAACCATGTCCTGGCTTTGATGTATGAAAGCACAAGCGCTGGTTTTAAAACCATAGTTTACTGGTGATGTCCGGAAAGAGCCAGGGTTTCGTGTGTATTCGTCATTGTTTGCCAAGTGTTCAGCGGCAGCCTCTGTTGGACACAGCGAGCCGCTTGCAGGCTGATTTAATTTTTGGCTTATTGTTAGATTCCGATGTGTTTCCTGGTAGGGTTTATATGCGTGTTGAAGACTGCCTCGGGGGATGTTAGCAGAGAGGTGCTTTTGTAAATGTAAAGGCATCAGAAAGGGTGATTCCATCTTTGTTTGTCTTCCAGAGGGTTTTGGTGCAGGCGACAGGCTCCACTCCGAAAGGGGCACAAATGCAGCAGCTGTCCGTCCCCAGAGTCCAGCAAGTTCCACAGCAGGTAATGTCCATTTTACAACAGAGACCAGGTTGCTCCCAGACTTCAGCTGAACCCTGTGCTGGCTTCAGAAGAAAGTCAAACGGAAAAGAATAGATCATATCGCACCATCAGATGTCTTAGTAAAAGGTAAAGGGACCCCTGACCATTAGGTCCAGTCGTGGCCGACTCTGGGGACGCCGTTTACCTTCCCGCCGGAGCGGTGCCTATTTATCTACTTGCACTTTGACGTGTTTTCGAACTGCTAGGTTGGCAGGAGCAGGGACCGAGCAATGGGAGCTCACCCCGTTGCGGGGATTCGAACCGCCAACCTAGTCCTAGTCAGCAAGTCCTAGGCTCTGTGGTTTAACCCACAGCGCCACCCGTGTTCCATAAGCAGCACCTCATATTGGTATGAGCTTTCGTGAAGAAGTGTGCATGCACACGAAAGCTCATACCAATAACAAACTTAGTTGGTTTCTAAGCTGCTACTAGAAGGAATTTATTTTTAAATTTTGTGATGATAAATACTTGATTCCTGAGTCCAGGTCACAGGCTCACCCTATTCATACCCAAATGTGCCCTTAAGGCTGGATTCGTGAGCACAGAGACAATGGGGAGGCTTTTCCCATTCCCATCCAAACTGCAGAGGAATATTTGAGGTCACTGAAAGAGTCAGAATGGCTTTAGGACTGTTTTCCTGTACGGTTTCAGACATGTGGTTCTATATATTTATGTATGTGTTTGCTATGGTCCATTTATGAACATTTATTTTATATCTTAGACCTTATAATTCTCATAACATCGCTAATATGAATGTCTCCATAGTATAGGCACTGGAGAAGCACACGCTCTATCGTTTTATTTGTCCACATAACATGTTGCTGTTTAGTCGTTTAGTCGTGTCCAACTCTTTGTGACCCCCTGGACCAGAGCACGCCATGCCCTCCTGTCTTCCACTGCCCCCCTCAGTTTGGTCAAACTCATGCTGGTAGCTTCAAGAACACTGTCCCACCATCTCGTCCTCTGTCGTCCCCTTCTCCTTGTGCCCTCCATCTTTCCCAACATCAGGGTCTTTTCCAGGGAGTCTTCTCTTCTCATGAGGTGGCCAAAGTCTGGGAGCCTCAGCTTCAGGATCTGTCCTTCCAGTGAGCACTCAGGGCTGATTTCCTTCCGAATGGAGAGGTTTGATCTTCTTGCAGTCCATGGGACTCTCAAGAGTCTCCTCCAGCACCAGAATTCAAAAGCATCCATTCTCCGGCGATCAGCATTCTTTATGGTCCAGCTTTCACTTCCATACATCACTACTGGGAAAACCATAGCTTTTACTATACAGACCTTTGTTGGCAAGGTGATGTCTCTGCTTTTTAAGCTGCTGTCTAGGTTTGTCATTGCTTTTCTCCTAAGGAGCAGGCGTCTTTTAATTTCGTGACTGCTGTCACCATCTGCAGTGATCATGGAGCCCAAGAAAGTAAAATCTCTCACTGCCTCCATTTCTTCCCCTTCTATTTACCAGGAGGTGATGGGACCAGTGGCCATGATCTTCGTTTTTTTGATGTTGAGCTTCAGACCATATTTTGCGCTCTCCTCTTTCACCCTCATTAAAAGGTTCTTTCCACATAGCATAGAATTGTTAAAAGATTCCCCCTGCTCCCTGAACTCCTCTTCCATCTTCCCAGTTCCTTTGGTGGTCTAAGAATTGTGTTGTGGAAGAGGCTTTTGCTCAGCTGGGGTGCAGGGTCACGAGACTGTTTCCCCCTCCTTTCCGCCTCCCAGTCCAGGGAGCTGGCGGGATGCTGATTCTGTTGTAGAGGCACAATAGCAAGATTTCATGGCTGCTTCCATCTCCGTGCCTTTCTCTTAGGTGCAAACGGTACAGCACGTCTATCCAGCTCAAGTTCAGTACGTCGAAGGAGGAGAAGCTGTCTATACCAATGGGACCATGTAAGTATCCCTTCCCTCCCCTCCCCTCCCCTCCCAGTTACCATATTGGCCTGAATATAAGCCTCACTGTTTTCCCCAAATTCAAACCGTGAAAAGCTAAAAGGCGGCTTAAATTCGCGACCTTACAAAAACTGGCTTTTACGACATCGCTGCCGGAACAGACGGAACAGGTGTGAGTGCCTGTGGAATTTTAAGGGAGCAGCTTATGTTCGGCTTTTTTCCCCTTTCCCCCTCCCCCCCCCCTTGAATTTTAAAGGTGCGGCTTATATTCAGGCGTGGCTAATATTCGGGCCAATACGGTATTTGTTTTTTGTTTTGATTCGAACACACACCCCGTCCCCCCTTCATCCAGGTGAATACTGGGGCAACGTACCATATCTATAGCATGTCTGAGGACCTTCCCTCCTCTGCCTCTGCCTGTCCCCCACCCCCCGAGGAGCTCAGCGTAGTTTTTTAGTTTAGAGAGAAGGCTATTAAGAGGAGAAACGATCAATGTGTATAAAATAATGAATGCCGGGCTGGAGGAGAAACGTGGAAAGAGGAATGCTTTTTCACCCTTTTTTTCCTGTGGTGATGGTAACATCCAGTGGATCTGAATGCCATAAGAATTCATGACAGATAAAATTCGGGCCACAGTTGTAGCATACATAAATAACCTTTTTTGACACCTGGGAATTTCAGTCTGAATTATCCCCAACAGAAAGGACTTGGGGCGGGGGGGGGGGGGGAGTACTTTTAAACATTTTTTTCAATTCATTATAAATCATTTCCCAGGGCAATATCTGGTTTTCAACTTTGTGATATTATCACCAGCTTAACATCACAATATACCGATATATCACAATGCCTGGAACAAGGATGAAGCTATTTACATGCTTCATGGTCCTTTCCCCCCCCCCCGCCCCCCAGTATCGTGATTTTTGTATAGCACACACAAACACACACCCTGATTTGCAATATATTGCCAGGTCAAAAATTATGGAAGCAAGATCACTATAGGGACTTTGGATGATATATTGAGATATTGAATTATCCCCAACAGAAAGGACTCTGGTTTTTTGGGGAAAGTACTTTCAAACCCCCTTTCCCCCCAAATTTTAAAATTGATTTTCCAAATTTATAACAACTCTAACAGACAAAAAAAGAGAAAAACATTACAATACTAAAAAGGAATAACAAAAACAAACATATAAGCACCTATTACTTTAAGTCCTATTTTAATTTACATTGTTAACTGACTTCCTCTATTCCCCCTTACTGAGTTTCAATGAATCACCTTGTAACAGCTCTCCAATATCCTGTTTCTAATCAAATTAACTCCATCAATTTACTATCTTCATTCTCTTTTCATTATTATCTGAATCCATAATATTTACAGTTAATTCTTACTATAATCCTAGGCCTATATGATACTTTCAAGTGATTCTGCTTATCTTATGATATAATATTTAGCTAAATAGACTTTATAATAATAATTTATTATTTATACCCCACCCATCTGGCTGAGTTTCCCCAGCCACTCTGGGCGGCTCCCAATCAAGTATTAAAAACAATACAGCGTTAAATATTAAAAACTTCCCTGAACAGGGCTGCCTTCAGATGTCTTTTAAAGAGAAGATAGCTGCTTATTTCCTTCACATCTGATGGAAGGGCGTTCCACAGGGCGGGCGCCACTACCAAAAAGGCCCTCTGTCTGGTTCCCTGTAACCTCACTTCTTGCAATGAGGGAACCGCCAGAAGGCCCTCGGCGCTGGATCTCAGTGTCCGGGCTGAACAATGGAGGTGGAGATGCTCCTTCAGGTCTACTGGACCAAGGCCGTTTAGGGCTATAAAGGTCAGCACCAACACTTTGAACTGTGCTTGGAAACGTACTGGGAGCCAGTGTAGGTCTTTCAAGACAGGTGTTATGTGGTCTCGGCAGCCGCTCCCGGTCCCCAGTCTAGCTGCCGCATTCTGGATTAATTGCAGTTTCCGGGTCACCTTCAAAGGGAGCCCCATGTAGAGCGCATGGCAGTAGTCCAAGCGGGAGATAACTAGAGCATGCACCACTCTGGTGAGACAGTCCGCGGGCAGTTTCTTCCAGTCTTCTTGATAGTGCTTTCAAACCCTTAGGTCTTCATGGACCCTCTTGGAAGGCCCTCCTGCCTGACTGCATGTGTTCGTAACTAAACGCCTTGTCTCTTTGTCTCCTGTCTCTCCGCGGTCTTCCGGCAGACGTGCCGCTTATTCCTACAACACGGAAGCTCAGATCTACGCCCCCAGCAGTGCCTCCTCCTACTTCGAATCGCAGGGAGGCAGCTCTCAGGTGAGCACGGGGCCCTCGTCGCCCGCCACCATCCCCTCGCACGGCATGGTGGGCATCGCGATGGACATCGGGGGAAGCCAGATCGTGTCCAGCTCGGGAGCCTACCTCATCCACAGCGGCATGGAGAGGGCCAGGCATGCCCTCTCCCACACCTCGCACTCCTCCCCAGCCACGGTACGTCGGGGCTGGCCGCCTCCTTGAAGGCCGACGGAGGTGCATTCTGAGAAGGGTGTGTGTGTTTCAGGCACCTGCAAGGGAATAATAATAATAATAATAATACAGTGGTGCCTCGCAAGACAAAAGATAGATAGATAGATAGATAGCAGGTTTTGGTGTCCTCGGGTGTCTTCCCGTGTAAAAGTTGGGGTGTCTAGGCGACGTTTCGACGAGGTCTCACTCGTCATCTTCAGGCTGGTGCTTTCGGCTTCTTGTTACTGGAACAGAGCGGGATCTCAATGTTTGAGTTCCTATAAATACTGTAGAGGGGGTGTGGTGTCTAGCCTCCAATGTTCTGGGCAGAGAGGAAGTTCCCAGGCTAGTGTGCCTTTTCTTCTTTTGTTCCTTAATTACTTGAGAGATACCTTGAGTGATTTCTTGAGTGATATCCTGAGTGCCACTTAGGTGGGTCATTAGGTGTGGATTAGTTGCTAAAGTCTTTGTGTCTTGACCTCTTGAACTTTGTGAAGAGTTTTCCTGAGAAGATGGCTGTATTGCACTTAGTTGTGCTTTGGCTTGGCTTCGTGTATAGGGGCGAGCTGTGGTTTTGTGGCTTGTGTCAGCCAGATCTGTGTAGGGATTGCAGGGGGGTGCAGCATCCGGAGGTGCCACCATGGATTGGCTACTGGATGGTGTCAGTAATTCATCTGTGGAGAGGGTCTGGGTTTGGGTCTGGTGTGGTTGATTGGTGTTGGCGTATCTAGATAGATAGATAGATAGATAGATAGATTCTTTATTGTCATTACACAAGTGCAACATTGCACAAGTGCAACGAAATTGGATGCCATCCCTTAAAAACAACAAAAGCAAAACAACAACAACAACCAAACAAACCACATTCCAGCCACACCCACACCCATCAAACTCCCAGGTCACACTATCGAGTTACTGCATTTAAGAAGGCCACAGCTCTTGGATAGAAACTATTTTTCAGTCTATTTGTCCTTGACTTGATGTTTCTGTATCTCCTGCCAGAAGGCAGTAGTACAAACAGACTGTGTCCCGGGTGAGATGCATCCTGCAGGATATTGTTTGCTTTCCTAAGACAACGGGATTAATTGTTGTTTTAATTATTAATTATTTAATTAATTAATCCGTTCTGCGAGTCTCTTCGTCTAGCGGTCTTTTCGTCTTGCGAAGCAAGCCCATTGACGGCTTAGCGGATTAGCGCTATTAGCGGCTTAGCAGATAAGCGCCTTAGCGGCTTAGAAAAAGGGGGGGAGGGGAAAAACCCGCAGGAACTCGCAAGACATTTTCATCTTGCGAAGCAAGCCCATAGTTAATTCGTTTTGCGAAGCGCCTCCAAAACGGAAAACCCTTTGTCTAGCGGGTTTTCCGTCTTGCGAGGCATTCGTCTTGCGGGGCACCACTGTAATTTATTATTTATACCCCGCCCATCTGGCTGAGTTTCCCCAGCCACTCTGGGCGGCTCCCAATCAAGTGTTAAAAACAGTACAGCGTTACATATTAAAAACTTCCCTGATCAGGGCTGCCTTCAGATGTCTTCTGAATGTCAGGTAGTTGTTTATCTCTTTGATATCTGGTGGGAGGGCGTTCCACAGGGCGGGCGCCACCACAGAGAAGGCCCTCTGTCTGGTTCCCTGTAGCCTCACTTCTCGCAATGAGAGAACCGCCAGAAGGCCCTCGGTGCTGGATCTCAGTGTCCGGGCTGAACGATGGGGGTGGAGACGCTCCTTCAGGTATACAGGACCGAGGCCATTTTGGGCTTGAAAGGTGAGCACCAACACTTTGAATCGTGCTCGGAAACGTACTCGGGAAGGCGGCGGTGATTGTTGGACATTGGGACTGGCAGGGCGGAACCCGTAGCTAGAGACAGAGTTGGTGCAGATGGAGTCAACTCAGTCTAGGGCAGGGGTCAGCAACCTTTTTCATCCGTGGGCTGGTCCACCATCCCTCAGACCATGTGGTGGGCCGGACTATATTTTGGAGAGAAAAAATATGAATGAATTCCACAAATAACCCAGAGATGCATTTTAAATAAAAACACACATTCTACTCATGTAAAAACATGCTGATTCCCGGACCGTCCGCGGGCTGGATTGAGAAGGCGATTTGGGCCGGATCCGGCCCCTTGGCCTTACTTTGCCTACCCCTGATCTAGGGTTCTTCCCCATCTGTGTCACTGCTGAGTAATAGGAGGGCAGGGACGTGGGTGGCGCTGTGGTCTAAACCATTGAGCCCCTTGGGCTTGCCAATCAGAAGGTTGGTGGACAAACACCGGCTCCGTCAGCCTAAAAGTAAGATGAGTGCCGCAACCCCATAGTTGCCTTTGGCTGGACTTAACCGTTCAGGGGTCCTTTGTCTTTTACTTTACACTCATCTCAGACTCATCTGTCTGCTACCAGCTAGTGTAGACGCGGGTGGCACTGTGGTCTAAACCACTGAGCCTCTTGGGCTTGCCGATCGGAAGATCAGCGGTTTGAATCCCTGCGATGGGGTGAGCTCCCGTTGCTCGGTCCCAGCTCCTGCCCACCTAGCAGTTCGAAAGTACATCAGAGTGCAAGTAGATAAATAGGTACCCCTCTGGCGGGAAGGTAAACGGCGTTTCCATGCGCTGGTCTGGTTCGCCAGAAGCGGCTTAGTCATGCTGGCCACATGACCTGGAAGCTGTATGCCGGCTCCCTCGGCCAGTAAAGCGAGATGAGCGCGCAACCCCAGAGTCGTCCACGACTGGACCTAATAGTCAGGGGTCCCTTTACCTTTATGCCTGATCTGGACTCTGTACTTCTGTACATAGCATTAGCTTTTTCTGCCGCTGCACCACATGGTTCAAGTTGGGGGGCCAGTGCCCCATTTACGTAGTGGATCAGCGTCCACTGGGAGTAGAAGTACAAAAGTTGAGCATCTCTGCTGCAGTAGATAAATGGACATTTGGGACTCAGGTGTGTGTCTTGGGGTGGGCCTAAAAACAACTCTTCTGTCTCACATGGGGTGCTGCCAAATTTTGCATTTACATCCAGTGCATTGAGCCTTTTATATACCTCCCCTCAAGATGGGAGAAATAAAAGGCTTTAAAGCTGCGCAGATCGGACTCATAGCTGTCAACTCACACATTTGAAAATAAGGGACCAGCAGCCTCAAAAATAAGGGATCAGCAGCCAAAATAACTGATTTTAGTCAACCAGCAGTCAAACGAAGCCTCAAGCAGTGGTTCCCACAGCGCAGCAACCCAGCAAAGGGGATGCAGCAAGGGAAACCACCGTCACCTCTCCGCTGGGAAGCGCTGAGCAAAGGCGAGTCCCCAGGCAACGCAGCCAATTTGATCGGCACAAGACATGCAAGCGCCACCCCCCAGTCGTTCTCGGACTCCTTATTGGGTGAGCAACGCAGCCAAGCAACACAGTTGGAGCCTCCCTCCTCCTGGCCGGCAGGGAGGGAGGGAGAGGAGCTGCTTCCTTTGAAACCCGGGAAATTTAATAAGGGACAGCAGCGGGACACGGCGCTGGGATAAGGGACTGTCCCGCCAAATAAGGGACGGTTGACAGCTATGATCAGACTGCTTTGAGGAAAAGTTGAAGGAGCTGAGCAATACTGAAGAAGAGAAGACTTGGGGGGGGGGTGGCAGATTCCTTTTTTGCGTGAAAAAGGACAGAGACCGAAAGACTGATATCCAATGCTAGTTTTAGATGTACCCATTGAAATGAATGAGCATGGCCAGTTTGGGCCCATTAATTCCAGTGGGTTCGAGTAAACCCTTTCTGCTTTCAACCCCCAAGTCGTCACTGCCTTCCTGTTTTGATATGTGACTTCTAAATCAATATAAACGCCTATATTTTCATCACAAGGGGCTGCTTCTTTCTCTTTCGCATCCCCTCCCCTCAAAAAAAAAATACCACCTGCACTGTGTGGCTTCTTTTGCATGCCTTCCACTCCCCCCCCCCGCCAGTGTAACATCCGTCCTTTCCTGCGCCTGATCCCACACCCCACTTCGCCTGTTTGAGGGAAGGGCTTCACAGTGGCTCAGGCAGGTCTCCCCGGCTGTTTGCCGAATGTCTGATTTCCCTTCTTTTTTCTCTCTCTCTGGCCCTGCTGCCGCCCCTTTTCCAGCTTGAAATGGCGATTGAAAACCTCCAAAAAAATGAAGGCATAACGTCGCACAAAAGCAGCTTGCTGAACAGCCATGTAAGTTTGCCTCCCACCTGCCTGGCTCCTCCGTAGACAACCCACCCCCTGCCCCGGCGCCCTGTTTTCCAGCTTCTGTGCGCTTTTCAGAATCCCATTTACTGCAGCGAAGCACAAGCCGAGCATCTTGTGGCAAGCACGTATCTCTCCCCCCCCCCCCCGGTTGCCGGGAGCAAACCTCAGCCCTGTAAACGATTCATTAAATCAGTGGTTCCCAATTAGCGAAGTACTGCGGATCCCGCTCTTTCCCAAAAGCCAAGCCACGCACCCCCTGCTTTTGAAAACATTGGCGTTTCTAGGGTAGTTTTTTGTTGCGCGAATGGTGCAACGGAACCCCTGGCACCCGCAGATCCACCAATTACTGTATTTTTCGCTCTATAAGACGCACCAGACCACAAGACGCGCCTAGTTTTTGGAGGAGGAAAATAAGAAAAAAAATATTCGGAATCTCAGAAGCCAGAACAGCAAAAGGGATCTCTGTGCAGTGAAAGCAGCAATCCCTCTTGCTGTTCTGGCTTCTCGGATAGCTGCACAGCCTGCATTCGCTCCATAAGTCGCACACACATTTCCCCTTTTTAGGAGGGAAAAAGTGAGTCTTATAGAGCAAAAAATACGGTAAATGTGCTCCCCGGTTTTGAGCTTGTGAGGCGCACACATCACGAGGCAAGGCGAGGGTTTTTGGGAAGGCAGCAGAGATAGATAGACCGCAGGTGGTCAAAAAGGACCATGTTATCTGCTGGGAAGCTTCCCCACTTCCGAAATGCAATATAGGAAAATTGTACTTAATCCGTTCTGTCTACCTCAGTATTGTCTGCACTGACTGGCAGCCACTCTGCAGGGTTAATAATAATAATAATAATAATAATAATAATAATAATAATAATTTATTATTTATACCCCGCCCATCTGGCTGGGTTTCCCCAGCCACTCTGGGCGGCTTCCAACAAAACACTAAAATACAATAACCTATTAAACATTAAATGCTTCCCTAAACAGGGCTGCCTTCAGATGTCTTCTAAAAGTCTGGTACTTATTTTTCTCTTTGACATCTGAAGGGAGGGCGTTCCACAGGGCGGGCGCCACTACCGAAAAGGCCCTCTGCCTGGTTCCCTGTAGCTTTGCTTCTCGCAGCGAGGGAACCGCCAGAAGGCCCTCGGAGCTGGACCTCAGTGTAGGGCAGAGCGGGTCATACAATCGTAGAATTGTAGAGATGCCAAGGACCTTCCATGTGTGAATGTGGCCGCTGAGCTGCAGTTTCCCCCCTATAAACCAAGCCCCGTGTTTTAGCCCCTGTGCTTCCGAATGAAGAGCTGATTTGAAAGGAAATGGTGGGATGCTACCATGGACCTGCCAGGCTGTTGAATCATTTAGTTCAGTGTTTCCCACACTGGCTGGCAGCGGCTCTCCGGGGTTCCATGTAGGGGTCCCCCTTTCAACCCTACTGGGGATCCTAAAGGTTGAAATCTTGGACCTTCTGCATGTGTGATGGCACACCGCCTAAGACACAGCAATGGCCAAGCTGCCCCTTGAAGCCCACAGAGGTTAAGCTTGTGTGGCATATTAACTGCTTTGTATGTGCTGCTGTGTACCGATCAATTACTTGGTGGCGCTGTGGTCTAAACCAGTGAGCCTCTTGGGCTTGCCAATCAGAAGGTCGGCGGTTCGAATCCCTGCGATGGAGTGAGCTCCCGTTGCTCTGTCCCAGCTCCTGCCAACCTAGCAGTTCGAAAGCACACCAGCGCAAGTAGATAAATAGGTACCACTCTGGCAGGAAGGTAAACGGCGTCTCCATGCACTCTGGTTTCCATCACAGTGTTCCATTGTGCCAGAAGTGGTTTAGTCCTGCTGGCCACATGACCCAGAAAGCTGTCTGTGGACAAATGCCAGTTCCCTCGGCCTGTAAGCGAGATGAGTGCCGCCTTTGACTGGACTTAACCGTCCAGGGGTCTTTTACCTTTACCTTTTAAAAAAATTACTTGTACACCGCCCACCTGACAGGGTTGCCCCAGCACCTTTGGACGGTTTCCAACATAATAAAAACGCAGCAAATAATAATAATATTCTTATTTATTCACCAGCCACTCTGGGTGGTTTCCAACACAATAGAGAAACAGCAAATATCAAACATTTAAAACTTCCTGGCTGCCTTCAGATGTCTCCGGAAAGTCTCACAGTTGTTTATCTCCTTTGACATCTGACGGGAGGTCGTTCCACAGGGCAGGCACCACCACCGAGAAGGCCCTCTGCCTGGTTCCCTGCAACCTCATGTCCCGCAGGGAGGGAACCGCCAGAAGGCCCTAGGAGATGAACGATGGGGGTGGAGACGCTCCTTCAGGTAAACTGGGCCGAGGCCATTTAGGGATTGAAAGGTCAGCACCAACACTTTGAATTGTGCTCTGAAACGTACTGGGAGCCAACGTAGGTCTTTCAGGACTGGTGTTATATGGTCTCAGCGGCCACTCCCAGTCCCCAGTCTAGCTGCCGCATTCCAGATTAGTTGTAGCTTCCGAGTCACCTGCAAAGCTTTGCTTCTGGTCCACTGCTCCTTTCAGAAATGCTCCCCTTATCCGCAGCCTTCCCTGTCTTCCGTCGCAGCAGAACTTCCTCTGCTTGGCTCCTCTTTCTGTCCTCTCCTAAAGTGGTGCCGCGGCTTGCTACCTGCCAAGTTAACTGCATGCTCCTTAGCCCTTCACAGAGCTCTTGGTAGCTTCTCTCAGTTGTTGGGTTCAGGGGAGGAAGAGCAGGGAGCAACGCAGCAGTTGGGCAGGAAAGAGCTGTGGTGACTCTGAACTTAGGTCTATCTGAAGCCATCCTATAGCATGTTAGGCCGGGTCTGGGGAACTGTTTTTGGGCTGGCAGCCAGCGGCATAGCGTGGGTTGTCAGCACCCGGGGCAAGGCAAGTAATTTGCGCCCCCTAACCCCTAACCACGGGACGCAGGTGGCGCTGTGGGTTAAAGCCTCAGCGCCTAGGATTTGCCGATCGA
Organism: Podarcis gaigeae; assembly: GCF_964106915.1. Lineage (NCBI taxonomy): Eukaryota > Metazoa > Chordata > Lepidosauria > Squamata > Lacertidae > Podarcis > Podarcis gaigeae. Next base: position 6,124,298 of record NC_139696.1, on the reverse strand, counting down.
AAGGTCGGCGGTTCGAATCCCTGCGGCGGGGTGAGCTCCCGCTGCTCGGTCCCAGCGCCTGCCAACCTAGCAGTTCGAAAGCACCTCCGGGTGCAAGTAGATAAATAGGGACCCCTTACCAGCGGGAAGGTAAACGGCGTTTCCGTGTGCGGCTCTGGCTCGCCAGAGCAGCGATGTCACGCTGGCCACGTGACCCGGAAGTGTCTCCGGACAGCGCTGGCCCCTGGCCTCTTAAGTGAGATGGGCGCACAACCCCAGAGTCTGTCAAGACTGGCCCGTATGGGCAGGGGTACCTTTACCTTTACCTTTAACCCCTAACCTGCCGCCGCTGCCAGCTTCTTCTTGCTGCTGCCTGGGCTGGGGTATTTACGGTAAGGTAGCCACGGTGGTGGCGGCGGGTCCGTGTCAGGTGATCTGAGGCGAGTTGCCGCTGGCGCTGCCGCCCAAACGACGGCGCTTGCCCGGAGGAGGAGAAGGGCAGAGAGGCGAGGAAAATGCAACATGGCCCAGCAGCTCCAGCAGCAGCGGTGGCGCCGCTGTGAGGATGGGCTGCCTGGCGTGCCCTCTGCGGCCCTGACGCGCGGGGAGCCGCTGCCTGCCGGACGCCTTCAGCCCGGACGCGCGCACAGCTCGTCGGTTCCGCGAGACATGGGGCTCTGCTACAGCCTGCGCCCGAGGCTCTTCGGCGACTCCGGAGGCGGCGAGCGCGCCCCCCCAGATGTTGCGCCCGGTGTGGCCGGCCCCCCTGCACCCCCCACGCTACGCCACTGCTGGCAGCCCAGATCTTCATCTCCCTTCCTCTGTCCCTGCAGGTGGCCCCGCCAACCCAAAGTTGAACAGTGAGTAGAGAGGCCAGCATGTTTCCTGCATGAAACACTGGCAGGGATGAGGTTCTCTGCTTCATTGGTTCATGAGTTGGTGGGGGGGGGGGCGCCTGAAGTTTTAGTCTGGCCCTGAATAGTTTTGTGGGTCCAGCTGGATGCCCCAGTAGGGACCGAAGCTTCTGCCTTCAAGATCGCACTTGCTCCACCGCTAAGCTGCCGATTTCCCACGACAAATTCAGGTTTCGTCCCTTGCAACGACAGAAAAAATTGGCCTACCCAACCATTTTGGGGACCTGCGATCAGACCGGAGTAGAATTTATTTTATTGCATGAAATTTCTTCGGCCACCCCTCGTAGCCGAGTAAGATTGCCTTCCCTAAACACGGTTTTAACAGTGAGTCCGTAGGTGACTGTGGAGGCCAATTCTGGATCCCCACGTCCTTCCACAGTGGGGACATAAGTTTCTGGGCAGGAGCTGATCACGGTGTGGATTTGCCAAGCGTGCCTTCCTCCTAGCTAAAGGCTATTCTCCAGCATGAAATTTATACACCCCTCTTTGCAAAAGATGACAGCTGCCTTTTGCGCGTTTGCTTGGTGGTAAGGGGGAGAGGTTCATAGAATCGAATCATAGATTTGTAGAGTTGGAAGGCCCCCTGTGGATCATCTATCCCAACCCCCTGCAATGCAGGAATATTATCTGTCCCATACAGGAATCGAACCCGCAACCTTGGGGTCATCACCACTGCGCTCTAACCAACTGAGCTATCCTAGTGCCCTCTTTTATGTTTGGTTCCAATTGCGTCCTCTGTGGGAGCTGTGCGCGTGCGAACGAGCGGGACCCAGCATGCAAAACCCTCTTAAATTCTCTCTTCCCCCTTCTCTCCCTTTAAAAAATCAAACCTGCAGCTTCAGTGGCTGCTGGACAACTACGAGACGGCCGAAGGGGTCAGCCTGCCGCGCAGCTCTCTCTATAACCATTACCTGCGCCACTGCCAAGAGCACAAGCTGGACCCCGTGAACGCCGCGTCCTTCGGGAAGCTGATCCGCTCCGTCTTCATGGGACTGAGGACCCGCCGGCTTGGCACAAGGTTTGCAGGGCAGGCGGGGTTGGGGCAGAGGGGGCTTACGAGGCCTCTGCATACACCGGGCTTGATCTCCCTTCAAAACCCCCGAGGACCAGAAACGTAGCTTTGTTTCTAGGGACTGCAGCTCAGCGCTGGAGGGCATACCGTATTTTTCGCTCTATAGGGTGCACCGGACCATAGGGCGCACCTAGTATTTTGGGGGGGGGGGAAATAACGGAAAAAACATTTACCAGCCCCAAAGAGCAAAGAAGCCAAGACAGCCAGCGGGATCTGGAACGAGTCTGGGAGCAGCAGTGAGGTTGCATGCAACCTCTCCTTCGCTCCCGGAGCTTGCTGCTATCCGCAAGCCTTCTGATCCCGGCAGGAACTCCCGCCGGGCTCCGAAGGCTTGCGGATATCTGCCCAAAGCCCGGGGTGCACAGCGCTGCGCTCCCCGGGATTTGGGCTGCTGCCTGCTATCCACAAGCCTTGGGAGCACAGCGGGCACTCCCGCCACGCTCAGAAGGCTTGTGGATAGCTGCCTGAAGCCTGGAGAGCAAGAGGGGTCGCTGCACACCAACCCCTCTCGCTCTCCAGGCTTCAGCGAAAGCCTGCATTCGCCCCACAGGACACACACACATTTCCCCTTCATTTTTGGAGGGGGAGAAGTGTGTCCTATAGAGCAAAAAATACGGTACTTTCCAAGCCTGTGCAACCCCCATTGTCTCTAGGCAGGCCCTATGAGAGCTGCAAAAAGGCAGTATTTGCAGTGCCCGGCTAGATGGACCCAATTATCTGACTTGGCGTAAGGCTACTTCCGGCGTTCTTATTTAAAGCCACCCCTTTGTTTTTTGAGCTTGAGGACTAGAATCCTGCTGGGGTGGGGAGGGTTAAGGAAGGACAATTTCTAATAATAATAATGATAGTAATTATAATAATTTGTTATTTATACACCACCCATCTGGCTGGGTTTCCCCAGCCACTCTGGGCGGCTCCCAACAGAATATTACTAATAATAATAAAGCGATCAAACATTAAAAGCTTCCCTTAACAGGGTTGCCATCAGATGTCTTTTGAAAGACAGATAGTTGTTTATTTCCTTGACATCTGACGGAAGGGCGTTCCAGGGGGCGGGTGCCACTACCGAGAAGGCCCTCTGCCTGGTTCCCTGTAACCTCACTTCTCGCAGGGAGGGAACCGCCAGAATGCCCTCAGAGCTGGAGCTCAGTGAACGATGGGGGTGGAGACGCTCCTTCAGGTATCCTGGGCCAAGGCTGTTTAGGGCTATAAACGTCAGCATCAACACTTTGCCCGGAAACGACCTGGGAGCCAGTGTAGGTCTTTCAAGACCGGTGTTATGTGGTCTCGGCCGCCGCTCCCAGTCACCAGTCCAGCTGCCGCATTCTGGATTAGTTGCAGTTTCCGGCTCACCTTCAAAGGGAGCCCCACGTAGAGCGCATTGCAGTAGTCCAAGCGGGAGATAACCAGAGCATGCACCACTCTGGAGAGACAGTGCGCAGGCAGGGAGGGTCTCAGCCAGCGTATAATAAAATAATAATAATAAAATTTTATTAATATCCCGCCCTCCCCAGCCGAAGCCGGGCTCAGAGCAGCTAACAACAGAAAAATAATACAGCATTCTCAAAATCAATTCGTTATAAAATCAGTTCAAATCAAATTGATGGCAACCATTGTGATAATAATACAATGGGAGAAAGCACTTGTTCGGCCTCTTCTATCTGAAAGACCACAGAGCCGCTGCCAGCCAGTGAAAGCAATGCCAGTCAAAATGGACCAAGGGTTCTGACTTGGTATAGCAGAACTTTATATGAAGGGTGCTCAGAGACTTCAAACGCAGCGCCCAGCGACATGAAAACCCTAGACTTGCAAGTTGCTGGCTACCGTATTTTTCGCTGTATAGGACGCACTTTTTCCCCTCCAAAAATGAAGGGGAAATGTGTGTGCGTCCTATGGAGCGAATGCAGGCTTTTGCGCACCGACCCCTCTCGCTCTCCAGGCTTCAGGCAGCTATCCGCAAGCCTTCGGAGCACGGCGGGAGTTCCCGCTGGGCTCCGAAGGCTTGCGGATAGCAGCCCGAAGCCCGGGGAGCGCAGCGCTGCCACACCGGGCTTCGGGCAGCTGTCCGCAAGCCTTCGGAGAGCAGCGGGAGTTCTCGCCGGGCTCAGAAGGCTTGCGGATACCAGCAAGCTCCGGGAGTGAAGGCGAGGTTGTACGCAACCTCACCCCCGCTCCCGGACCCGTTCTGGGGTCTGGGGAAATTCGGGCTTCCCCTGCCCCAGCCCCACAGCTAATAATAATAATAATAATATCTTTATTGTCATTGCCCCGTCTCGGGGACAATGAAATTACTTTCTAACGAAATTACAGCTAAAAACGAAGCCAAGACAGCGAGCGGGATCCATCCCTCTCTGCCTTGGCTTCTTTGCTCTTTGGGGCTGGGGGGGGGGGGAAATAAAAAAAGATTTCTTTATTCCCCCCCCCCCTAAAAACTAGGTGTGCCCTATAGTCCAGTGCACCTTATGGAGCAAAAAATACGGTAGTTTGTTGTTGTTTTGACTTAACCAATCTTCTCCCTCTCAGGGGAAATTCCAAATACCATTACTACGGTATCCGCCTCAAGCCGGACTCCCCGCTCAACCGCTTGCAGGAAGATGCTCAGTATATGGCGATGAGGCAACAGCCCATCCACCAGAAACAAAGGTATTTGATTTTCCCCATCCCTTCCATGGGTCCTGTTTTCAACTGCATATCAATACTTCTCCAATTTACCATCTTCCTAGATTATCAACACATTCTGTTAACATTACAAGTGTGTTTAAAATCCTGCTAATATATTTTTTTATCCAAACTTAAAACAAAACATATTATGCAGAAACATATCCTTATTTCCCCCCCATTTTTCCTCCCTCCCCGCACCCTCCCACACAACTCCCCCCCGACTTCCCTCAGTTCCAGTGTCTGATTTCTCTAAGAATGCTGTTCTTCATGTTACACAGTTGTATAGATCCTCAAACTATTTAGCTGATTTTTATAAATAAAAAGTTTATGAATGTTTCTTCAAAACCAGCCAAGGAGTCCAGTTCGCTTTGTTGCGTCTTCAAATACTTTGTAAAGGGTTCCCATTCATCTTTAAAGTCACAGTTATCCTTGTCCCGTAGCTTATATGTCAATTTTGCCAGTTCTGCATAGTCTATCAATTTTTCTTGCCATGATTCTTTAGTTGGGGTTTCTTCAGTCTTCCATCCTTGTGCTATTAGAACTCTCGCGGCCGTTGTCGCATATCAATACTTCTCCAATTTTCCATCTTCCTAGATTATCTATATATTCTGTTAACATTACAAGTGTGTTTAAAATCCTGCTAATATTTTGACCTGTTTACAATGGTTTTGTATCTACATTGTAAACATTTTTTAAAAATTTCTTGTCGTCTCAATTCCTGAGAAGAAACATAACAAATCTTGGGTTTTTTTTGAGTGTTCCTGGTTGTAGCCACTGGCCAAGAAGGCCACCTGAGCTCACATTTTAACCATTTGCTCAGAAGCAGGGCTCAAACCAAGATGCAGCTGTCGTTTGAAATACACACTTTGAATGTTGCCATTTCCCCAACCGAACAACACATGCTTGAGGTGTCTAAAACGTGTGTGTTAGCGAAAACTTCATGCAGGAATGCGCTGTGCTAGCGATGCTTGCAAAAAAGAAGAAGTGTGTGTGTCATTAGGAGAAATGCAAGCTCAAAATGCTGCAAACAGATGTCTGCCGTGACTTTAATAATAATAATAATAATAATAATAATAATAATAATAATAATAATAATAATATTTATTTATACCCTGCCCTCCCCAGCCAAGGCCGGGCTCAGGGCGGCTAACAAGCAATAATAAAAACAAGTTGAATGAATACAACTTAAAAACAAGATTAAAATACAACATTAAAATATTGAAACGTTAAAATATTAAAATGCAGCCTCATCACAGGAGGAGAAAGGAAAAAAGAAAGAGGGGGAGGGAATCAAATTGGCTCCAAACCAAAGGCCAGGCGGAACAACTCAGTCTTACAGGCCCTGCGGAAAGAAATCAGATCCTTTAAAAAAGGAGAGAAATAATCCAAAGCGATGAGGAGATTTGGAGCGGTGTTGAAGAAGTGGAAGTCTCAGTTTGACGCTTTCGTCCCTCCCGACTGCAGGTACAGACCTTCACAGAAGTTGGACGGCCTGGCGGAGGCCGGTTCGAACAGCAGCCTTCACTCCACGGCCGAGCAATCCGTTGCTGCGCAGAGCCAGCACCACCAGCAGTTCATTGGTGAGGAGCTATCTAATGCCAAGGTTGCAGGTTCGATTCCTGCATGGGGCGGCTGCGAATTCATGCATTGTGGGGGCTCAGACTCGATGATCCTTGGGGGGTCCCTTCCGACTCCATAATTCTATGATTTGGGAATCAATAATTGTGTGTGTGTGTCTGTATAAATAATTATATGTGCGTATGTAAAGGTAAAGGGACCCCTGACCATTAGGTCAAGTCGTGACCGACTCTGGGGTTGCGGTGCTCATCTCGCTTTATTGGCCAAGGGAGCCAGCGTACAGTTTCCAGGTCATGTGGCCAGCAGGACTAAGCCGCTTCTGGCGAATCAGAGCAGCGCACAGAAACGCTGTTTACCTTCCCGCTGGAGTGGTAGCTAGTTATCTACTTGCACTTTGTGCTTTCGAACTGCTAGGTTGGCAGGAGCAGGGACCGAGCAACGGGAGCTCACCCTGTCATTTTGGGGATTCGAACCGCCGACCTTCTGATCGGCAAGTCCTAGGCTCTGTGGTTTAACCCACAGCGCCACCCGCATCCCTAATGTGCATATATACAGTGTCGGATTTACGTATAAGCTAAACAAGCTATAGCTTAGGGCCCCACTCTCTTGGGGGCCCCCAGAAAATTAAAAGGATGTACATTTCCAAAATAGAAGATAAAAAACGAATAAAATAAAACCTACGTACAGCCACAGTGTTTTGTGTTGTGTAGGTTCCTATGATGTAAGTCATGGGCCCGGCCTGCTAGCCTGCTCCCTGAAGAGACACAGGCCAACTCAGCCCTCCAGATGTTTTGGGACTACAACTCCCATCATCCCTAGCTAACAGGACCAGTGGTCAGGGATGATGGGAGTTGTAGTCCAACAACATCTGGAGGGCCGAGTTTGCCTGTGCCTGGGTTATAATTCCTTCCCCCCACCCCATTCCTTTTTAAAGTTTTGGTCTTTCTGATTTCTGATTTTCTCCCTGCCCTGCAGACGTCACCCACATCCTCCCTGCGTTCCCAGCCCTCGATCTGGAAAATGTGCTCCTGCAGGAGGGAATCGACGCAAGCGACGTCAAGACTCTTCAGATCCTCTACAGGCGGCATTGCGAGGTGATTTTAAAGGAGGTTTATCGATTTCCAGTGAATGACACTTACAAAGAGAGAGAAAAGTGTGCAAAAACAAAATCGTAGCTCGCTGCCCACCCAAGACTGATCAATCTGCTTAAGTTTGCCAAAGGCGGTTGCCATTCTTCAGGGTTCTTAGTAAAGTGTTTTATAAAAGGGTGCCGGATTTCAACAAAAACCATCTACATACCGTATTTTTCTATGTATAAGACGCTCCCATGTATAAGACACCCTCTGTTTTTGGGGACTCCAAATTAAGAAAACACCCCTCAGCACTATAAGACGAGCCCCAATTTTAAACCTCATTTTTTGGTTAAAAAAACCTAGCCTTATACACGGAAAGATACGGTAATTTGTGTTATTCGATGCATGTTTCATTTCACTTTTAAATTGTATACCGCCTTTCTATACAGTCGTACCTTGGTTCTCGAACAGAATCCGTTCCGGAAATCTGTTCAACTTCTGGAAATGTTCCGAAACTGAGGTGTGGCTTCCGATTGGCTGCAGGAACCTCCTGCACTCAATCGGGAGCTGTGGAAGTTGCGTCGGACGTTCGGCTGCGAAAAACCGTACGCAAACCGGAACACTCGCTTCTAGGTTTGTGGTGTTCGGGAGCCAAAACGTCCCGAGTACCAAGGCATTTGAGATCCAAGGTATGACTGTACCTCGGGTTACAGACGCTTCAGATTACAGATACTTCAGGTTATAGACTCTGCTAACCCAGAAATAGTACCTCAGGTTAAGAACTTTGCTTCAGGATGAGAACAGAAATCGTGCTCCGGTGGCGCAGCGGCAGTGGGAGGCCCCATTAGCTAAAGTGGTGCTTCAGGTTAAGAACAGTTTCAGGTTAAGAACGGACTTCTGGAACGAATAAAGTATTTAACCTGAGGTACCACCACTGTATATTTCTTCCAATCTTCTGTAAATCTCTGGTCCCGCAGGTTTCAAATCCTTCCTGTCGTTTTATCTAATTCTGCGTAGTCCATTAATTTTTGTTTGCCATTCTTCTTTCGTCGGAATCTCTTCTTCCATTTCTGGGCTTTGCCGCGCTACATTTCCCTCTCTCTCCCCAGGCGAACGTGGACGTCGTGATGAGCTTACAGTTCCCTTATATCGAGAAGCTGTGGCAGTCTTTCTGGAACTCGGAGTCTCACTTAAGCGAATCGGCCTCCGCTGCCGTCCCTTCCAGGTAAATCACTGCGCTGCGCAACCTGCCCACCCCACAACAACAACCATTTCGTTGAAAATTCTACATCTCACAGTCAAAATTCTACATCTCACAGTCAAAATTCTACATCTCACAGTCAAAAACCTACGGCCATTTCTAGGGATTCTCTGCCTCCTGAGCAAAGGAAAACCCAACACTGTGTCTGTAAGAACTCGATCGATAAGCAGTTTATCATCTCCCCACCCCCTCAATAAATAGTGAAACTGAACTTCCCGGCTGAAGTTTGCAAAATTCTTGTATTTTGCATTACGTGTCGTGGCAGCCATGACCTCAGCTGGCCATGAGAATTCCCCACCCTTGGCCTTAAAAGTGTGTTGGCGGAATGAGCGAATCGCTACATTGCCGCTTTGTGCAATACGGTTATAACTTCTTCTTTTTAACAACCTCATGTCCCTGCAGCTTAGTTAGACGAACTTTGGCCTGAAAACAAAGGAATGAACTGTTGCTTCCAAATCTTTTTTGGGGGGAAAGGTCACCCCGAAATCAATGAATCGATTTTTGTATATGTAACTGCATGTAAATGCACGCTAATCATAACTGTGTACAGGAAAAACAGAGCTTGCAGATTTTCTAAGACACGTACGACACTTTGTACATATGACATAATATTTAATTTGTTAATTAAATTTTCGGTTTTACCATTTAAAATACTCACTTAAACATCTTTAAGATATCAATGACTTCTCTTCTTCTCTTTCCATGGTTCGTTTTACATATCATAAATCCCTGCGTATTTTACAAAATCTAAACCATTCAGTATTCCATTGTTGCACCCATCAAAACTTATTTGCACTGTTGAATTTATCTTAATGCTGCCCATGTTTTCACATAGTACATCAATTTTTATGGCTTGGAATAAATCAAGATTGCGTATGGTTTCAATATTTCTGACAGGTTCTTGAAGTCATTTTCATCGAGTTAAATATACAGTGGTACCTTGGTTTGCAAACAGTCTGCTTTGCATGCGTTTTGGATTACAAACACGTCAAACCCGGAAGTCCGGGTTTTGCAACCTTTTTTTGGATTACAACCCATATTTTTTTTATTACGAACAAATTGTTTTTGGAGACCCAATGGCGAAAGCGCGCCTTGGGTTACAACCTGTTTTGGTTTACAAACGGACCTCCGGAACCAATTATGGTTGTAAACCAAGGTACTACTGTACAGTGATTCAAAATTTTCATTTTGGGGTGACCTTTTTTCACCCCAAGTCCCTTTTTCAGTGTTTCTAAGCAGTCCCTTAGTCCCTTTTTCAGTGTTTCTAAGCAGGAGTTCATCCCTTTATGATACAGGAAATTGGATTTTTTTTGGGGGGGGAGTCAAAAAGTTGCAATCCTAATGTGCAAACTATGTTTTGAAAGGATATCATTGTGGGTTCGGCTTCTCACTGTGAATCCCCTTCCTTCCTCGCTCCAGCACTAGCTCAAAAAGCTGCCTAGCATCACTAGCTTTTTCTTCTCAGTTGTCCCCCTTCCTGCCTTCATGGGATGCGAATGGCGCTGTGGTCTAAACCACCGAGCCTCTTGGGCTTGCCGATCGGAAGGTCGGCAGTTCGAATCCCCGTGACGGTGTGAGCTGTTGCCTGTCCCAGCTCCTGCCAGCCTAGCAGTTCGAAAGCACACCAGCGCAAGTAGATAAATAGGTACCACTGTGGCAGGAAGGTAAATGGCGTTTCTGTGTGCTCTGGCTTCCGTCACAGTCTTCCGTTGCGCCAGAAGCGGTTTAGTCCTGCTGGCCACATGACCCAGAAAGCCGTCTGCGGACAAACGTCTGCTCCCCCAACCTGAAAGCGAGATGAGCGCCACAACCCCATAGTCACCTTTGACTGGACTTAACCACTCAGGGGTCCTTTACCTGCCTTCCTCCACCCCGAGTGCCGCCTGTGTTTCAAATTTCGGTAACCAAGGGGCTGCTGACCCTCACCCTTGTCCCTCCCCACAGCGAAGAGCCATGCGACGCCCTCGTCCCGAGGCACAAGCTGATCGCCATGTGCAAATATGTTCCCATCATGAAATGGATGCGAGGCTGCGACCACATCTTGTACCAGACGCTTGTGGAGATCCTCATCCCAGATGTTCTCCGGCCTGTTCCCAGTGAGTACAGAGTGGGGAGGACGCCGCTAAATCCATCTCTCTCTGTCTCCCTCCATCTCCCTTTCTCTCAAGGCTCCTTCTTGCTCTTTTCATCTGCTAAAAGTGCCTAAATTATTTTCACCCTGTGCAAGGGACATTTCCGGCTCCTTAAGGAGGCAGAGCATCAGCCTTCCATTATTATTATTATTATTATTATTATTATTATTATTATTATTAAAAACAAAAAAATTCCTTCCAGTAGCACCTTAAAGACCAACTAAGTCAGTTCTTGGTATGAGCTTTCGTGTGCATATTATTATTAGCTTTCATGTGCATGCACACTTCTTCAGATACCATGCACACGAAAACTCATACCAATAACAAACTTAGTTGGTCTCTAAGGTGTTACTAAGGGACGCAGGTGGCGCTGTGAGTTAAACCACAGAGCCTAGGGCTTGCTGATCGGAAGGTCGGCAGTTCGAATCCCCGCAATGACGGGGTGAGCTCCCGTTGCTTGGTCCCTGCTCCTGCCAACCTAGCAGTTCGAAAGCACGTCAAAGTGCAAGTAGATAAATAGGTACCACTCCGGCAGGAAGGTAAATGGCGTTTCCGTGTGCTGCTCTGGTTCGCCAGAAGCGGCTTAGTCATGCTGGCCACATGACCCGGAAGCTGTACACCGGCTCCCTTGGCCAGTAAAGCGAGATGAGCGCCGCAACCCCAGAGCCGGTCACGACTGGACCTAATGGCCAGGGGTCCCTTTACCTTTACGGTGCTACTAGAAGGAATTTTTTTATTTTGTTTCGACTATGGCGGGTGGCGCTGTGGGTAAAATCTCAGTGCCTAGGACTTGCCGATCATATGGTCGGCGGTTCGAATCCCCGCGGCGGGGTGAGCTCCCGTCGTTCGGTCCCTGCTCCTGCCCACCTAGCAGTTCGAAAGCACCCTTAAGTGCAAGTAGATAAATAGGTACCGGTTTATAGCGGGAAGGTAAATGGCGTTTCCGTGTGCTGCGCTGGTGCTGGCTCGCCAGATGCAGCTTCGTCACGCTGGCCACGTGACCCGGAAGTGTCTCTGGACAGCGCTGGCTCCTGGCCTCTTGAGCGAGATGAGCGCACAACCCTAGAGTCGGACACGACTGGCCCGTGCGGGCAGGGGTACCTTTACCTTTACCTTTTGGCAGACCAACACAGCTACTTACCTGTAAATAATAATAATAATAATAATAATAATAATAATAATAATAATAATAATAATAATTTATTTATTTATACCCTGCCCATCTGGCTGGATTTCCCCAGCCACTCTGGGCGGCTTCCAACCGTATATTAAAAACACAATACAGCATCAAACATTAAAAAAACTTCCCTAAACAGGGCCGCCTTCAGATGTGTTTTAAAAGTAAGATAGTTGCTTATTGCCTTGGCATCTGCTGGGAGGGCGTTCCAGGGGGCGGGCACCACCACCGAGAAGGCCCTCTGCCTGGTTCCCTGTAACCTCACTTCTTGCAGCGAGGGAACCGCCAGAAGGCCCTCAGCACGTGCAGAACATCCCAATCCTCAGGCTATCTGGGGCGGGATCGGGGGTGTAGTAAGCTCCTGACCGAAACCTTGGAGAGATTCTGCCAGTCAGAGTGGACAGTACTGAGATAGGTGGTCCCCACTGGACTCAGTATATAATAAGAGAGCTTCCATATAAGAGATCCTGGATAGCTCAGTTGGCTAGAGTGTGGTGCTGATGACGTCAAGGTTGCAGGTTCGATTCCCGTATGGGACAGCTGCATATTCCTGCATTGCAGAAATGATCCCTTCCAGTTCTATGATTCTAAAACCTGAGCTCAGCAGCTCTCCTCCCTCCTGCAGTTTCCAACATCTGGAATACCGTATTTTTCGCTCTATAAGATGCACCAGACCACAAGACGCACCTAGTTTTTGGAGGAGGAAAACAATAAAAATAATATTCTGAATCTCAGAAGCCAGAACAGCAAGAGGGATCACTGCGCAGTGAAAGCAGCTATCCCTCTTGCTGTTCTGGCTTCTGGGATAGCTGCGCAGCCTGCATTCGCTCCATAAGACGCACACACACATTTTCCCTTACTTTTTAGGAGGGGGAAAGTGAGCCTTACAGAGCAAAAAATATGGTACTTCCTCCGGCAGCAGAGAGAGACCACAGCTGTTGTGGCCAGTAGTTACCGGAAGCCGCATCCTCCCCAAATTGTTCTGACCTTCTTTTAAGCCTGTCCCCCACTCTTCTGGGAGCAAATTCCATAGTTTAACTCTGTGCTGTGCGAAGAAGTAAAATGCTGCCGGTGATTTTCTCTTTTCTTTTTTCTTTTGCAAAGGAATGAATGGGTGAAACACTATTCCAGGGTTTAATCCGGCCTGAGAATATCAAAAATGTAGCCTAAACAGATGCAATTGCTAAAATACTAAAAAAACAGGCTTACCTGTTCAGGTCAATGGCCAATACTTAAGCTTACCAGATTTATTTCAATGAATCCGGGGACATAATAATAATAATAATAATAATAATAATAATAATAATAATATTTATATCCCGCCCTCCCCAGCCGAAGCCGGGCTCAGGGCGGCTAACTACAATAAAATAATACCACATTATAAAACCATTCATTATAAAATTAATTCAAATCAAACTGATGGCAACCAATCAGGCTAGAGATTCTGTGAAGATTGCCAAAGGAGGGAGTCAGGCTGCGCCCTGGCCAAAGGCCTGGTGGAACAGCTCTGTCTTGCAGGCCCTGTGGAAAGATGTCAAGTCCCGCAGGGCCCTAGTCTCTTGGGACAGAGCGTTCCACCAGATCGGGGCCACGGCCGAAAAAGCCCTGGCTCTGGTTGAGGCCAGCCTAACCTCCCTGTGGCCTGGGACCTCCAAGATGATTTTGTTTGAAGACCGTAAGTTCCTCTGTGGGGCATGCCAGGAGAGGCGGTCACGTAGGTATAAATAAATAAGAAGAGTTTGGATTTGATATCTCGCCTTTCACTCCCCTTAAGGAGTCTCAAAGCGGCCCACATTCTCCTTTCCCTTCCTCCCCCACAACAAACACTCTGTGAGGTGAGTGGGGCTGAGAGACTTCAGAGAAGCGTGACTGGCCCAAGGTCACCCAGCAGCTGCATGTGGAGGGGCGGAGACTCAAACCCGGTTCCCCAGATTACGAGACTACCGCTCTTAACCACTCCACTCCACTGGCTCTCTTCGGAAGTTTGGTTTCGGAAGAAGCCCACACTTCTTGCCAGCCAATGGCTCAACAGGGGCCACACAGGAAAACTGGCACCGTGCAAGATCTGTGGGAAACAGAAGAGGCCAGTTTTTTGGTCCTAGCTTCTTACCTGGCACGCCTGCAGCCAGGAGAGGCTTAGGTCCGTGCCCAAAAAAGTGCTTCATGGAAGGGGAAAAGACTTCCCATCAGCCACAGGGGCACATTTCTTTGGGGCAACTTTGTTTGTGAGGGGTGGAGCGAGAGGAGGACAAGATACAGAAGTGGCCAGACTTCTGTAAGTTTTATTTCTTACGTTGGGTCACACCTGCATCATGCATTTAAAGCACACGGCTTCCCTTACGCCCCAAAATCCTGGGGACCGTAATTTAAAGTGCTGGAAATCGTAGTTCTGCAAGGATCCTTTGTGGTTCATAGTGCAGGTGTAATAATAATAACTGTATTTTAATAAGTTTGTTGGAAGCCGCCCAAAGTGGCTGGGGAAACCCAGCCAGGTGGGTAGGGTATTAATAATAATAATAATAATAATAATAATAATTACACCACACTGGCTCTCATAAATAAACACTACACGTTTGGGACGTTGATGGGCTGCCACCGCCCTGACCTCAACCACCACGTTTCCCCTTCCTCCGAGGCTTCTGTCTCCTTTATCCACAAGCCTGGGCAGCCCCTGAGTTGTTGGTTCTTCGGTGGTGGGTCAGCGGTGCACGGCGGGTCAGGCATGGAAGGCGGAGAAGGAGGGCCAAGAGCAGTGCCGATGGCAAGACTCGGGCAGCGTGATGCCTCCCTTCCCATTGGAGCAGCCCCAATCCCATTCCTACTTGCGTGCAAGCAGGAGGGGGCGGGGATCCCGCAGCTTGGAAGGGAGGCTTCCCTTGGCCTGACTGAGAGATCCCTGCCTCCTCCTGCTTGCACGCATATAATAATAATAATAATTTATTATTTGTACCCCGCCCATCTGGCTGGGTTTCCCCAGCCACTCTGGGCGGCTTCTACAAAGACCAAAAATACACTAATATGTCAAACATTAAAAACTTCCCTGAACAGGGCTGCCTTCAGATGTCTTCTGAATGTCAGGTAGTTGTTTATCGCTTTGACATCTGATGGGAGGGCATTCTACAGGGCGGGCGCCACCACCGAGAAGGCCCTCTGCCTGGTTCCCTGTAACTTGGCCTCTCGCAGTGAGGGAACCGCCAGAAGGCCCTCGGAGCTGGACCTCAGTGTCCGGGCAGAACGATGGGGGTGGAGACGCTCTGAAAGGCAGCGTGAAGCCTCCCTTCACAGCTTAGTTTCTGGGGTCAGGGAAGGTGGAGGCAGCCTGGAAGCTGCATCTTAGAGCCCCTGTACCACCATCATATGGGGACTTCGGAGCAGCTCCTGAAGCCAGCCAGAGCCAACTGCTCCGGGCTGCTGAGACTGCCGCTGCTGCATTTCCCGGGGACATTAGATGAAATCCGGGGACATTCCGGGGATGGAATTTGTCTGGGGACTTGTTCGCAAATCCGGGGACTGTTGCCGGGAAACGGGGACTTCTGGTAACCCCACAATACGTGGCAATGAATTTACTGCATTTTAGTATCTACTTGATTGCATTTTCATATTCTTCGGCTGAATTAAAGTTCACCGCCCCCCCCCCCTGCATTATTCAGAAGGATTCTATATCTCTTCTTCTTCTCTTGTGATTTCACTGGCAGCACCCTGGCCTCGTTTCCTTCCTTGCTAATCGTTGAGCTTCTGCAGATTTTGCTTACTTGGGCGAAACTTTAGAAATTAAAGAGGAAGGGGGGGATGTGGGGTGCTGTGAAGGTTTTGCCAGCCTGACGAGGCTGCTCTGTCTAGACCTCGCTTTGTCCCCACAGGCACGTTGACCCAGGCCATCCGCAACTTCGCCAAAAGTTTGGAAGGCTGGCTAATAAACGCCATGAGCGACTTCCCCCAGCAGATCGTCCAGACAAAGGTAAACAGCGGGTGCAGCATGTTGCATCCCTTTCCTTCCTGCTCTAGTTATCTCCCGCTTGGACTACTGCCATGCACTCTACGTGGGGCTGCCTTTGAAGGTGACCTGGAAACTACCACTAATCCAGAATGCGGCAGCTAGACTGGGGACTAGGAGCGGCCGCCAAGACCACATAACATCGGTCTTGAAAGACCTACATTGGCTCCTAGTACATTTCCAAGCACAATTCAAAGTGTTGGTGCTGACCTTTCAAGCCCTAAATGGCCTCGGCCCAGTATACCTGAATGAGCGACTCCACCCCCATCGTTCTGCCCGGACGCTGAGGTCCAGCTCCGAGGGCCTTTTGGCGGTTCCCTCGTTGCGAGAAGCAAAGCTACAGGGAATCAGGCAGAGGGCCTTCTCGGTAGTGGCACCCGCCTTGTGGAACGCCCTCCCATCAGATGTCAAAACGATAAACAACTACCTGACATTCAGAAGACATCTTAAAGCAGCCCTGTTCAGGGAAGTTTTTAATGTGTGACATTTTAGTGTATTTTTGGTCTCTGTGGAAGCCGCCCAGAGTGGCTGGGGAAACCCAGCCAGATGGGCGGGGTACAAATAATAAATTATTATTGTTGTTGTTGTTGTTATTATTATTATTATTATTATTATTACTACTACTACTACAGTCTGAACAGCTTTGGGGCAGCTGCGTTTGGAACCGGTCCCTAGGTCCTCACAGCCTAGCCTCAGTTATCCAAACCCCTAGCAATTGACTGGTGTTTTTGAAAGCAGATTTTCCGGCAGCACAAATTTCCTTTCTTAAGAAAAACTTTTTTTTCAAAGTTTCAAAAAGAGAAAACAGTTTACCTTCCCACCAGAGTGGTACCTATTTATCTACTTGCACTGGTGTGCTTTCGAACTGTTAGGTCAGCAGGAGCAGGGACTGAGCAATGGGAGCTCACCCCATCGCGGGGATTCAAACCGCCGACCTTCCGATTGGCAAGCCCAAGAGGCTCAGTGGTTTAGACCACAGCGCCACCCGCCTTCCCCCCTTTTTTTTATATTTACCTTTGTATAAATTTAATAAATAAATGAAGCACGACTCAACGTCTCTTGCATTTCATCTGCTCTCTGCTTTGCGTTCTTCACTTTTTGTTTCTCTCTCTCTCTCTCTCTCTCTCTCTCTCTCTCTCTCATCCCCAATCCCTGTCGCCACCTCCCGGACACACCAGGTGGGTGTGGTGAGCGCCTTTGCACAGACTCTCCGCAGGTACACCTCCCTCAACCACCTGGCTCAGGCAGCTCGCGCCGTCCTCCAGAACACCTCGCAGATCAACCAGATGCTCAGCGATCTCAACCGGGTGGATTTTGCTAACGTCCAGGTGAGCCGGAGCATCGCAGCATCATAGAACTGTAGAGATCAGGTGGGATTGCTATGAGGAATTATAACAAACATAGAGTAAGCCATCTGTGTCAGCAATGAAAGCATTGCGTTGACTGGGTTTAAACTATTTTGATATGATTCTTGATCAATCCACACCTCTGCATCCCGGTTCCATTTCTCTTTCTTGACCAGTCACGTACACACTTAGACAGGCAGGCATCCTGGGTCCTCAAAGACAATGGGCAGTTTCTTTGATGTAGCTTTTCTGATATGTTAATCTCAGGATGTTAATCTTAGGGCCAGGAAACAGATCTCACCTGAAGGTGATAATGATCGCTGTCCTCCTGGCCATCCTTCTTATCATGTGTATTGATTGTTTATGACCTCCGGGGTTGCTGAATACAGTCCTTTGTAGTTTTCATTCATTTACCCAAAAGTATGCATGCCTAACTAGTGTTTGTAGTTTAACTTTGTCCCCACATGGGGTTTGTTGAAATGCTCAGAAGAAATCTGATTGGTTCTTATGGACACTCTGTAAAAAGTTCTTTTGTGAATAAAACGACCTGGGCCGAGGGGTAGAGAGACACAGAAAGATTATTATACGCACCCTTCCCAGAGCTTTGCTGGTTCAAGCCTCTGTGTGTATTCTTATTAATCAGAGTTCAATCCCTCCTTTACTTTGTGAATGCCTCATAGACTGACCCATTGCCACCGCCCTTCTGAGTAATACTCCTCCCCAACCTCTCACTATATAGAAGGGTCTGGTGACTTCTGTTTCAGTGTATCTGAAGAAGTGTGCATGCACACGAAAGCTTATACCCAGAGCAAACTTAGTTGGTCTCTAAGGTGCTACTGGAAGGATTTTTTAAAAAAAATTCTTCCTCCTTTCCCCCTTTTGTTTTTATGCTCCATCACTGGGGCTTCCCCATACTGGCAGAGCTGAGCACCCGTGCATGAGCATAACCAGCCTAGGACCCTCGTACCTGCAAGACCGCCTCTCCTGGTATGCCCCATGGAGGACCTTACGGTCTGCAAATAATAACATCCTGGAGATCCCGGGCCTCAGGGAGATTAGGCTGGCCTCGACCATGGTCAAGGCCTTTTCGGTGTTGGCCCCGGCCTGGTGGAACGCTCTGCCACAAGAGATCAGGGCCCTGTGGGGTTTGACATCTTTCCGCAGGGCCTGTAAGACGGAGTTGTTCTGCCAGGCCTTTGGTCAGGGCTCAGCCTGACTCCCCTTTTTGTATAAGAACTAGTACGAAAGAAGCCTCCCAGCATTCTCACAGGCCCATATAAGAGCAGCGTACACAGTTGGGCCTGATGAGCGTTTATGGTTCCCAACTCAAATCCTGCGGAAAGCCATCTAATTCAGATTTTTACCCTGACTTGTTTTTTAAGAGGTGATTTAAGTATTGTTTGATTTTAAATCAATGTTTATATTTGACGTTCGCCACCTTGGTCGGGGAAGGTGGGATACAAGTAAAAGTTTATCACGACTGGCCCGTGCAGTCAGGGGTATTACGATAATGAAGCAATGCAGCTGCAAAGTCCTAGCTTGAAGTGTAAACATGATGGGAATGTTGGGACTGCTGTGGGAACAGAGGGGCAGTCATTTCACAGTGCGCAGCACCGGAATTACCTCAGAATGTAATATGAGCTGTACAGGATGTACAGGAAGTTTTAGACTCAACGCTGCTGGAATTTGAAGAGAGCAGCCATGTTTTTTGTAACGCTGCAAAGACAGAAATAAAAGCATGTAAATACATTTCTGTCTATCTCTTTCCCCTGCCTGGGGGGGGGGGAGGCAGGAAAGAGGGGTGTGTTCTTCTCACGTTTGAGAAGAATCGCCGATCGAGACCTTGGGCAATGCAGCCAGGGAGGTCAACAGGAAATCAAGCCGGGTGCCTGGACTGCTGCCAGCTTCTCGTGAGAAGGGCTTGAATTTCCAACAAGGGGTACCTTTACCTTTTATTATATGTACACCTCTCTCCCTCCCTCCCTCCCAAACCTCCCTCCCTCTCTTTCCCCGTCCAGGAGCAAGCCTCGTGGGTGTGCCAGTGCGAGGAGAGCCTGGTACAGAAACTGGAGCAGGATTTCAAGCTGACCCTCCAGCAGCAGAGCTCTTTGGACCAGTGGGCCAGCTGGCTGGACAACGTGGTGACCCAGGTCCTAAAGCACCACGAGGGAGGGGCCGGCTTCCCAAAGGCAGCCCGGCAGTTCTTGCTGAAGTGGTCCTTCTACAGGTCAGGCCCTGTTGCCACCCGGGGTCAAAACCCCGGCTGCTTTCCTCCCGACCCCCTGCGTGCTGCAGCAAGTTAACTCTGCATCGCGTTGATAGCGGGTTTTGTGTGTGTGTGTGTTGTCCCTCGACAGCTCCATGGTGATCCGAGACCTCACCCTGCGCAGCGCCACCAGCTTCGGCTCCTTTCACTTGATCCGCCTGCTGTACGACGAGTACATGTTCTACCTGGTGGAGCACCGCGTGGCTCAAGCGACGGGGGAGACGCCCATTGCCGTGATGGGAGAGGTAAGGGTGGGTTGAGCCTCCTCCGAGAGGAGCCAGAGACTAGGAATCTGCCCTGGGTGCACCCACAGGGCTGCACAAACCCAGAGGGTCGTTGCAATAGGCTTGAACTGCCTTGCCCCGGTGAGCAACCTGCCTGCTGAATCCTGCACCAGCTGAAGTTTCTGGGAGCCAGTGTGGTGTAGTGGTTAAGAGCGGCAGACTCGTAATCTGGTGAACCGGGTTCGCTTCCCCGCTTCTCCACCTGCAGCTGCTGGGTGACCTTGGGCCAGTCACACTTCTCTGAAGTCTCTCAGCCCCACTCACCTCACAGAGTGTTTGTTGTGGGGGAGGAAGGGAAAGGAGAATGTTAGCCGCTTTGAGACTCCTTCGGGTAGTGTTAAAGCAGGATATTAAATCCAAACTCTTCTAAACCATCTGAGAAAAAAATGAGTTTGCTATGAGTTATATGGGTTCAGCTTAGGAGCGGGGGGCGCTGTGGTCTAAACCGCTGAGCCTCTTGGGCTTGCCAATCGGAATGTTGGTGGTTCGAATCCCTGCGATGGGGTGAGCTCCCGTTGCTCGGTCCCTGCTTCTGCCAACCTAGCAGTTCGAAAGCACACCAGTACAAGTAGATAAATAGGCACTGCTGTGGCAGGTAGGTAAACGGCATTTCTGTGCACTCTGGTTTCTGTCATGGTGTCCCGTTGTGCCAGAAATGGTTTAGTCCTGCTGGCCACATGACCTGCAAAGCCGTCTGCGGACAAACGCCAGCTCCCTCGGCCTGAAAGCGAGATGAGTGCCGCAACCCCATAGTCACCTTTGACTGGACTTAACTGTCCAGGGTCCTTTACCTTTTTTACCTTTACCTAGTCTCCCCCCCCCCCCCCATAATGGATCAAAATAAATACTGCTAATTTTGTGTAATAAAATTGGCTTATTAGAATTGTCGGTCGGTAAAATAAAAAAACGTATCAAGAGATAACTTGTGAGGGAGCCCCCCGTGATTTTGACCACCAAAGGGTTTAATCCAGCACTGGTTTCAGAGATCAAGCTGCTTGGCCTCAAGCAGTCCTGAAAGTACGCCGGAACCGAATCGCTCAGGGCATTTGTGCATCAGAACAAGAGCTTTGGCCCACCAGCAGCTTTGGATGCTCCACAGTTGGGGGGGGGGGTAACAAGGGAGCAGTGGGGAATTGATGAGCAAAGCAGGGGGGGCGTTCTCCAGATTCGCTCACAATGAAATGCCCCCCCCCCCCCCGTTTTCTCTTGCAGTTCAGTGACCTGGCCTCCGTGTCTCCAGCCTTGCTCGATAAAGGTATTTTTTGCCTCAGATATCCTCTTTGCTCCTTCCGGTCATGGGCCATGTAGGGAGGGGGTTGGGGCTGGGTTGATTAAATACTTGCGGGTGGCGCTGTGGGTTAAACCACAGAGCCTAGGACTTGCTGATCAGAAGGTAGGCGGTTCAAATCCCCACGACAGGGTGAGCTCCCGTTGCTCGGTCCCTGCTCCTGCCAACCTAGCAGTTCAGAAGCACGTCAAAGTGCAAGTAGATAAATAGGTACCACTCCGGCAGGAAGGTAAACGGCGTTTCCATGCGCTGCTCTGGTTCACCAGAAGCGGCTTAGTCCTGCTGGACACATGACCCAGAAGCTATACGCCAGCCTCCTCGGCCAATAAAGGGAGATGAACGCCGCAACCCCAGAGTCGTCCACGACTGGACCTAATGGTCAGGGGTCCCTTTACCTTTTTATCCCGCTTCTGCAGCAACAAAGCTGAGCTCAAAGCAGCTCACAAGAACTGCGGTGCCCTTGACGGACAACCGCCATAATGTCAGGCACAATAGCATATAGAATCGTGGGGTTGTAGAGTCCAACCCTCAGCAATTGCTGGACGAACAACCAATCCATCAAAGCAGTTAATGTAAGTCATAGTAACTATTGCCAAGATATTTCCTGGTCACAACAAAAAGTGGATTAGCTTTTCTCCAATGCGTTTCTTCTCAATTCACAGTACATGAATTATAGACACTTGCAGAAAACAATACGTTGATAAATCGTTTGGGGGGGCTGTTGGGTCATTGGTGGCTGGTTGGAGAAAAGGGGGGGGGGTGGCAGCTGCAGGATCCTGCAACCCGGACCCTGCGGTTTGTATTCAGCTACGCTTAACTCGGAGCGAACCTGCTAGAATGAGTGGAGCAAAGTCAGCCGTGCCCATTCATTCCGGTGGGTCTGCTCCGAGCCGCGACTCCTGCTGAATGCAGCCCTGTGACTTCTGTCTCTCCTCTCTCCCCGCAGACGACACCAGCGACCTGGGCAGCGAGGCGGAGGCGGATTCCCGATGCGCCGGCGAGCCCCTCGTGAAGCGTGAACGCAGCGATCCCGGCCCCTCGCTGCAAGAGATCTAATAAGAGTTGGCACGGCGGGAGACGCCCAGCTCCCGTCGCGTTCCAACTCCGGAAGCAAAAGTTTCCAAAGCTTTCTGGAAACCCCCAAAGGCTGGGTTTCCACCTCCTCCACAATCCGAGTGCCTCTTAGCTCCTCTTAACGTTTACTTGTCTTCACAGGCGGGGTCCCTGGCGGCTGCCCGGTCAGCTGCGCGGGCAGAAGCTGGCCCAGTTGCGGCAAAGGGAATCAGCGGCCAGCTCTTCCCTTCCGATGGGGGGGGGGGTCCCTGGCCCCTTCTACCCTGAACGTGGAGCTGTCTGTCTGTCTGTCTGTCTGTCTGTCTCTCTCTCAATTCCCCTCTCCCTCGTATCCTCGTGCTCTTGGCCTTAACTGACTCTTTGAATGGATTGCGGAACCCGCGGAGACCGGGTGCTTGGTTGGCCGTGACAGCCCGAAACCCAGCCATCTCCTCTAGGGTTCCCTAGATTACCACTGTGATGAAGCTCTGCTTGACCCCCTGAAAGACCCCTTTCCTTTCCACTGCGCCTCGTGGGGAGGCAGAAGTTGGGGGGGGCCTCTGGTCTGCCCCCCCGTGCTTCCCCCTACTTGCCAAATAAAATTACAATGTGGCACACAGCCTGTTGTGGTTCTTCTTTTCAATTGCTCTGTGCTGGAAGGAGTTCCGCCCGCCTCGCTGGCCGGATGTGGATCGTACCCCCTTCCATGCACCGAGCTGCAAGTGAGACGGGGGTCCCGCAACCAGCTCGGGCTGAACGCACCAAAGCTGGGAATTGTGCAGTTTTTAAAGTGAGGGTCTTGGCAGAGGGTGGGCCACTCTTTGGTTGTGGCCGGTCCTGTCTTGAAAAGGCAACACCCATTGGGGGTAGCAGGGGGAGAGAGATGCACATTAGAAGAAAGGAGAGATTGAAGAGAAAGGGGGTTGGAGGATGGATGGTGGCAACAGATTAAGGTTGAATCCTAACAAGGCAGAAGTTTTGGGAGGACAGGAGGCGGGCAGGTGTGGAGGACTCCCTGGTCCTGAATGGGGTCGCTGTGTCCCTGAAGGACCAGGTGCGCAGCCTGGGAGTCGTTTTGGACTCACAGCTGTCCATGGAGGCGCAGGTCAATTCTGTGTCCAGGGTGGCTGTCTACCAGCACCATATGGTGCGCAGGATGAGACCCTCCCTGCTTGCGGACTGTCTCGCCAGAGTGGTGCATGCTCTGGTTATCTCCCGCTTGGACTACTGCAATGCGCTCTATGTGGGGCTACCTTTGAAGGTGACCCAGAAACTACAACTAATCCAGAATGCGGCAGCTAGACTGGTGACTGGGAGCGGCCACCAGGACCACATAACACCGGTCTTGAAAGACCTACATTGGCTCCCAGTACGCTTCCAAGCGCAATCCAAAGTGTTGGTGCTGACCTTTAAAGCCCTAAACGGCCTCGGTCCAGTATACCTGAAGGAGCATCTCCACCCCCATTGTCCACCCCGGACACTGAGATCCAGCTCCGAGGGCCTTCTGGCGGTTCCCTCACTGCGAGAAGTGAGGTTACAGGGAACCAGGCAGAGGGCCTTTTCGGTGGTGGTGCCTGCCTGTGGAACGCCCTCCCATCAGATTTCAAGGAAGTAAACAACTACCTGACTTTTAGAAGACATCTGAAGGCAGCCCTTTTTAGGGGAGATTTTAATGTTTGATGTTTTATCGCCTTTTTATTCTGTTGTAGACAACCCAGATGGGCAGGGTATAAATAATAAATTATTATTATTATTATTATTATTATTATTATTATTATTATTATTATTAATACCCTACCCACCTGGCTGGGTTTCCCCAGCCACTTTGGGCGGCTTCCAACAAACTTATTAAAATACAGTTGTTATTATTATTACACCTGCACTATGAACCACAAAGGATCCTTGCAGAACTACGATTTCCAGCACTTTAAATTACGGTCCCCAGGATTTTGGGGTGTAGGGGAAGCCGTGTGCTTTAAATGCATGATGCAGGTGTGACCCAACGTAAGAAATAAAACTTACAGAAGTCTGGCCACTTCTGTCTCTTGTCCTCCTCTCGCTCCACTCCTCACAAGCAAAGTTGCCCCAAAGAAATGTGCCCCTGTGGCTGATGGGAAGTCTTTTCCCCTTCCATGAAGCACTTTTTTGGGCGCGGACCTAAGCCTCTCCTGGCTGCAGGCGTGCCAGGTGAGAAGCTAGGACCAAAAAACTGGCCTCTTCTGTTTCCCACAGATCTTGCACGGTGCCAGTTTTCCTGTGTGGCCCCTGTTGAGCCATTGGCTGGCAAGAAGTGTGGGCTTCTTCCGAAACCAAACTTCCGAAGAGAGCCAGTGGAGTGGAGTGGTTAAGAGCGGTAGTCTCGTAATCTGGGGAACCAGGTTCGCTTCCCCGCTCCTCCGCATGCAGTTGCTGGGTGAGCTTGGGCCAGTCACACTTCTCTGACGTCTCTCAGCCCCACTCACCTCACAGAATGTTTGTTGTGGGGCAGGAAGGGAAAGGAGAATGTTAGCCGCTTTGAGACTCCTTAGGGATCTAGGAGTCTTGGTTGACCACAAACTTGACATGAGCCAACAGTGTGACACAGCAGCTAAAAAAGCCAATGCAATTCTGGGCTGCATCAATAGGAGTATAGCATCTAGATCAAGGGAAGTAATAGTGCCACTGTATTCTGCTCTGGTCAGACCTCACCTGGAGTACTGTGTCCAGTTCTGGGCACCACAGTTCAAGAAGGACACTGACAAACTGGAACGTGTCCAGAGGAGGGCAACCAAAATGGTCAAAGGCCTGGAAACGATGCCTTATGAGGAACGGCTAAGGGAGCTGGGCATGTTTAGCCTGGAGAAGAGGAGGTTAAGGGGTGATATGATAGCCATGTTCAAATATATAAAAGGATGTCACATAGAGGAGGGAGAAAGGTTGTTTTCTGCTGCTCCAGAGAAGCGGACACGGAGCAATGGATCCAAACTACAAGAAAGAAGATTCCACCTAAACATTAGGAAGAACTTCCTGACAGTAAGAGCTGTTTGACAGTGGAATTTGCTGCCAAGGAGTGTGGTGGAGTCTCCTTCTTTGGAGGTCTTTAAGCAGAGGCTTGACAACCATATGTCAGGAGTGCTCTGATGGTGTTTCCTGCTTGGCAGGGGGTTGGACTCGATGGCCCTTGTGGTCTCTTCCAACTCTATGATTCTATGATTCTAGGGTAGTGATAAAGTGGGATATCAAATCCAAACTCTTCTTTTTCTTCTTCTTCCGAAGGCATTGAGACATTTCTCACTGAGGGAGCAGGAAGGGTTGGGGAGCAGGCCACCATTGGGTAAAGGCAGTTTCTGGGGAAAGTTTTGATGCGTGGCACTGAACCAATAAAGGTAAAGGGACCCCTGACCATTGGGTCCAGTCGTGACTGACTCTGGGGTTGCGGCACTCATCTCGCTTTACTGGCCGAAGGAGCCAGCGTACAGCTTCCGGGTCATGTGGCCAGCATGACTAAGCCGCTTCTGGCAAACCAGAGCAGCGCATGGAAACGCTGTTTACCTTCCCGTTGGAGCATTACCTATTTATCTACTTGCACTTTGACGTGCTTTCGAACTGCTGGGTGGGTAGGAGCAGGGACCGAGCAACGGGAGCTCACCCCGTCGCAGGGATTCGAACCGCCAACCTTCTGATCAGCAAGTCCTAGGCTCTGTGGTTTAACCCACAGCGCCACCCGCGTCACAATATAACCTAATTCATGCATTTCGGCTAGGAACCATAACTTGCACAGTTAATTTGGAAGTGAATGAAATAAAAATGGAGCCTTTTCTACATACACAACAACCTGTGCATTAAATACCAGTGCCTAGTGTTGAGAAAGATGGAGGGCACAAGGAGAAGGGGACAACAGAGGGCGATATGGTGGGACAGTGTTCTCGAAGCTACGGAAATGCCGTTTACCTTCCCGCTACAGCAGTACTTACTTATCTACTTGCGCTGGTGTGCTTTCGAACTGCTAGGTTGGCAGGAGCTGGGACAAAGCAACGGGAACTCACCCCATCGCAGGGATTCGAACCACTGACCTTCCGATCGGCAAGCCCAAGAGGCTCAGTGGTTTAGACCACAACTGCTCCCAGAGAGGAGCACTCCCTGTCCCAGTGGCCACGACTGGTGCCATTGGGACTTGTGGGGTTCAAGGCAGGAAGACAACAGCAGGTGGCGCCAGAGGGCCCCCCTCGCTGTGCAAAGGAGCCCGATGGCTCGCTACAGATTTCAGTCTTGCATCATTTCTTAGCTTCCCCAGGCTTAGAACTGGAAAGAGGCGGGACATCCTGTTCTTCACAGTTGCCAATCACATGCAGGATGCGAAGGCAAGCACTGCTGGAAGCTCCCTTTTTAATATATAAATTAAGCACTTTTATTCGTCACATTTAGCACGCCGCCTCCCCTTAATGCAAACGTGTGCCCCCTTTATTTGTCCTTGCAAGACATTTCACAGAAATCTGATCCTCCAGAGAGACAAGTCACTCCAAGCCAGGAGTGCTTGGGTTGTACAGTGCCTATCCAATTTCCAGTGATTTTACGGTATAGAAGTGGTCAAGACCTATCCAAATCTGCTTCATCTTTCATAAATCTTTAAAAAATAAATAATAATTTTCCCCCCAAAAAATGTTGGTGGTGTGTGTAAGGAGTGGGTAATATCCAAGGCAACAATGCAATATCAACAATGCAATATCAATATAATCAATATAAAACAATTGAGATCCGATTCAGAATCGACTCCTCCCGGATGAATGGTTTTGAACATAAAGATAAACCGAGATTCTTGATGTCGTAACCGTCTTTCATAATCTTTTTCTCATGGCTTTCTGAGATTATGAAAGACGGTTACGACAGCAAGATCTCAATTGTTTTATTTGATTTTTCTCATCCCGGCAGTTAAACTGTACTATATCTTTAAACTCCATCTCCTGGTAATGAGCACCACCTGCGGTCTGCTTTTTAGGTTTCTTGCAACATTCAGTCAGTAGCAGTGGTTACATAACTTTTATTACCACTGCTCCATAGCTATTGTCATACAGTTCCATTCAACGTATTGATGGGGTTTGTACTTTTGATTTTACATTGAATTGGCATTATGTTTCTTGCGTATATAAAGGTAAAGGGACCCCTGACCATTAGGTCCAGTCGTGGCTGACTCTGGGGTTGCAGCGCTCATCTCGCTTTATTGGCCAAGGGAGCCGGCGTACAGCTTCTGGGTCATGTGGCCAGCAGGACTAAGCCGCTTCTGGCGAACCAGAGCAGCACACGGAAACGCCGTTTACCTTCCCGCCGGAGTGGTACCTATTTATCTACTTGCACTTTGACTGCTAGGTTGGCAGGAGCAGGGACCGAGCAACGGGAGCTCAGCCCGTCGCGGGGATTCGAACCGCCGACCTTCTGATCAGCAAGTCCTAGGCCCTGTGGTTTAACCCACAGTGCCACCCGCATATAGTTTGTAATAATTTGAGTTATTGCAAGTTACTATGTATATGCAGGTCATCGTTTCAATAATTCATTTGCAGTTGATGAAGCATTTCTGTATCCTTCTGCTGTGCTGAAGAAGAATTCCACGAAACAGTGGGTATATCTGGAATCACTGTTCACCACTGTTTGTGGACCACTTTGGCAGCGTTGGACGCCATAAAACGGCTTGTTTTCACCATTTCACCCATTGCTTATTTCATAGACTTATAAGACTTACGTTTATTTGGTTCTATGTTTTCAAGAGAATCCACCAAGAGTGCTCATTTTGTGACTTTCAGAGATTTATAAGATTTCTGTTTATTTTAGTTTTGCAGAGAGTGCATATTTCATATGGTTCAATGTTCCGTATAGATTATATAAGGAGTTTATATTGATATTGCATTGTTGTACTTGGTCATCGTGTTGCCTTGGGTATTACTGATAATTGTTTGCAACACAGGGGCATAGCTGTCAACTTACAGATTTGAAAATAAGGGACCAGCAGCCTCAAAAATAAGGGATCAGCAGCCAAAATAAGGGATTTTCAGAGCACAGGTATGTTCAACTTCTGAGCCCCTCCGAGCCAAAGGCAGAAAGCCCAGCCAGCAGCCAAACGAAGCCTCAAGTGGTGGTTCCCACAGCGCAGCAACCCGGCAAAGGGGATGCAGCAAGGAAAACCACCGTCACCTCTCTGCTGGGAAGCGCTGAGCAAAGGCGAGTCCCCAGGCAACGCGGCCGATTTGATCGGCACAAGGCATGCAAGCTCCACCCCCCAGTCGTTCTTAGACTCCTTATTGGGTGAGCAACGCAGCCAAGCAACACAGTTGGAGCCTCCCTCCTCCCTGGCCGGCAGGGAGGGAGAGGAGCTGCTTCCTTTGAAACCCGGGAAATTTAAGGGACATCATCAATAAGGGACAGCAGCGGGACACGGCGCTGGGATAAGGGACTTTCCCACCAAATAAGGGACGGTTGACAGCTATGCACAGGGGTTTAATTGTTGGGTGTGTGTAAGGAAGCGGTGGGGCAGGGAGAACGTGCTTTAAATGTATGTTGCTCATGCACACATTTGTTTGGATAAAATCAGGTGCCGATTTGAATCAAAGCGGCAGTCTTTCAACACTGCAGATTCTAGCCAAATTTTGCATGATGGTTCCTGAGATCTATGCCTTGGGAGCTGTGCAACTGCTTTGAGGTTTCTTCCTGCAACCAAGTGGTATATTCCTTTTTCCTTTACGGGGCACTTTAACCCCGTCAACCCCCTTTGTACTATGAGGAATTATTCCTAGTCAAAGGATCCTCTCATCCCGCCTGGGAGGCTGACCGCTGAGCCTCTGTGTGGATCCCTGTTCTGTTACTGCCTTTCTCAAGCCTCCCCCTGCTAGGGTTTTTTTTGGGGGGGGGGTTGCATTGAGGAGAATTGGCTCAGCAAACCACTCTTGGAGCAGAGAGGCGGCAGGATGGCTCATTCTCAAAAGAGGCTTCCTGTTGTCTCTCTGAATGGGTTCACTGCCTGGGGTGGGCCGTCTTTCAGCCAGTTAGACATGCCCAGATGCAGAGCCACAGGGGACGGGCTGCTGTCCTCCTTTCACAGTCCGGAAGCCAATGCGTTTGGGTACATGACCAGGTGCGGTGGCCTGGGATTCGGACTCGGATGCTGAACCCGAGGGATCCCAGCCTGCACAGGATTCCCCCGCCTCCAGAACCAGCTGAGCCGGGGCTGGGGCTTAAAACTGAAGGGCCCTCACCTGTGCTGGATCCTCAGGTGCAGGCGTCAGCTGAGTCTTCTCTGGCTCCTGAGGTGATGGAGGACCCATTGCCTGCAGGTGCTCCACTCTCAGCCCCGTCAGGGGAAGAGGAGGCTGCCTCTGGGTCCGCTAACCCTCCAGCCTCTCCTGAGCTGCAGAGGCTCAGGGCAGAGAGACGGAGGGAACTAAGTTCTCGCAGGAGGAGGGCTCACCTCCAGGCCAGGAGAGGCGAGTCACCTGTGGACCAGGGCCGCCTTGTGCCTCGGGGCAGATAAAAGCCGGCCAGCCCCAGTCCCAAGTTGTGGGAGCAACGTTGTTGGTTGCTAGTTCCTGCCTGAATCCTGTCCTGCTTTCCTGCCTGAGCTCCTGACCCGCCCTGATTCCCTGCTTGCAAGCCTGTTCCTGACTTCACCCGACTCCCTGCCCTGCACCCAGCTACTACGTACTGCCTCCACGTTGCACCTTTGACGACGGACTGGACTTGGACCTCGCCTCTCGGGTAAACCACGGGACCAGCACATCAAGTGTGCGTTTGGAACACACAACCCATGGCCTATTTTACAGGGAGCTGTTGTGTCACGAACTGGCTGGGTGCAGAGAAGTGGCGTTAGGAACCAGCTGGGGAACGTCCAAGGGAAGAAGGCTCAGAGCCTGGGGATTAGTGAGTAGTCAGAGGGAGCAGAAGCGGGAGAGGCGACAGGATTTAGTGAGTGGGAAGAGTCTGTGGCAGAGAGCAGTGCAGAATCAGAGGTGGAAGCAGAGGCTGGAGAGGAGGGAGGCTGAGAGACAGGCTGGTGTAGAATCTTGGGTTTCTCCCGGTCCTCCTGCAACAAGCTCCCCTTCCTTCTGGTCTCCCAGAACCAGGAGAGGGATGAAAAGGGCAGAGGAGAGGCCATTCAATAACCATGGCCCAATGGGAAAACTTATGGAAGATCAATTGGAAATTCACAAATTGTTACACGATTAGAGAGAACTTTAAAAAAAGGCAACATCAATGGTATCTAACACCATGGAAACTTTCAAAAATGTATAAAAATGTGTCAAGTGATTGTTGGAGATGCGGAGACTCAGGAACTTCCTACCATATGTGGTGGATATGTAGGAAAATACAGGTATTCTGGGAGAGTATCCATGCAGAACTGCAAAAAATGCTAAAGATCTCTTTCAATAAAAAACCAGAGTCCGACCTCCTGGGAATAACAGATTTGGATATTCCACAAAAGAGGAAGGGTATCTTTTTATATGCGACGGTAGCAGCAAGAGTTTTGATCACAGCAAAATGGAAGAGTAATGAAATCCCCTCTATACAAGATTGGATCCAAAAGCTGACAGAATATGCCAAATTAGCTGGTCTATCAGAAAAAATAAAGAATAAATCAAAACAGGAATTTGTTTCAAAATGGGAGGTTTTCAAAGAATATCTGAAAAATAAATATAGTTTAAATTCTGTTGCAGCATTCGAGGAACTTCAGTAATAGTTGCAAGGTAGATATAAGAAATTAGATATATTAAGAGTAAGTTTAATTATGATAAAAGTGTGTATTGGCAATAAGTAATATGAAATCGAAATATGGAATGGACGGGAGGTTGGGTCTTTAGTGTTAAGACCAATATATGTTTTATTGTTTGCTAAGAAAATTATGTGTCTATGGTTATTCTTGTGTGTAATTTGGTATTTGTGGGTTTTTTTCTTCTTCTTGCTGTATCAATAAAAATCTTTTTAAAAGGGGGGGGGCAGAGGAGAGGTTTGCTTCATGGGGGCCAGATCTGCTGGAGATTAAATAGGTCTGACACCCCTGTGTAGGGCCTTCTGGTGCTAATAAAAAGCCAACTCTTGCTCGGGGTACCACAACAAACAGAGGTGAGACAAAGACAAAATGACGAATGGGTGTGCGTTTGGGTGGGTGGGGGCATAGAAGGAGGGCATGGGCGGGGGGAACGAAACAGCTTTTGACATTCCAAGGAAGGAGGAGGTGGTGTCGGAAGCTGACGGGGCAACAGGTTTTAAGGAGCAGGGAGAGTCTGTGGCAGAGAGCAGTCCAGACTTGGCGGCAGAAGCTGAAACAGGAGGGAGGCCCAGAGGCAGAGATGAGGCAGGCTGCTGAAGAAGCGAGGGGTCTCCCTCTCCTGCTCCAACCAGCTCCCCTCCTCGTAGCCCCCCCAGAACCAGAAGAGGTATGAAAAGGAGCAGAGACAGGCAAGATGGAGACGTCTCAGATTGCTTGGGATGGAATTGGATGAGGAGGAGCCTTAGAGAGCGGCAGTCCTTGCAACTACCTACCGTAATTAGGACAAGATCTACTGGGGAGTGTTGCTGGGACCACTAGGCCTACACTGTTTTGGATTATTTGAATAAAGAGTTAACTTCTCTTGACACCTCGTGAGTTATTCCCAACCTGCTCCCAAGTCCCAACTTCACATGTACAGTGGTACCTTGGTTGTCAAACTTAATCCGTTCCGGGAGTCCATTCGACTCCGAAAACCATTCGAAAACCAAGGTGCAGCTTCCGATTGGCTGCAGGAGCTTCCGGCACTCAATCGGAAGCCACATTGGACGTTTGGCTTCCGAAAAACATTTGCAAACGGGAACACTCACTTCCAGGTTTGCGGCGTTCGGGAGCCGATTTGTTCAGGAGCCAATCCGTTCGACAACCAAGGTACCACTGTAGTCCGAACACGACGAAGACCTTGGCTCCCCCCCACCGACTACAGTTCTACCTGCGCGACGTAAAACCAGGTTTCCATGCAGTTTTAACTTTGCAAAGATACATAGTGAGTCCTCCTGGAGAGACAGGCACACAGTTCGAGTTCTAAAAAGCTCTCTCTCTCTCTTTTTAATAGACAAAATGGCAGGAACTCTGTCCCCATCCTTGATCTAGTGGCACAACCCCCTGTCCAGTTGGTCAGATTTCCAATGAGGTGGAATCCTGTCCCTGGGGTTCCTGCACGGACGCTGCCTTTGACTGGCCGGCCACAGGCTTGTTTTTCGTGGCAACACCACTCTTCGCTTTCTCCTCAAGGCCCACGTGGGACTCGTGCTGCAGGGGGGGCTGCGAGGGCGGCCGGGCCTCCCACTGCGACTCCTCCCCGAAAGCGTTCACGTCGTAGAGGTAGTCCAGGCTCGTCACTGCACTGAGGATTTCCGGCACGCTATAATCAAAAGACAAGAGCTCGTCGGGCAAGTTGAGGGACCGGATGTCGCTGGTTGAATCCTCGGCAGAGAAGCAACTGTCCCTCAGGCTGTCTCCCCAGTGCCGGCTGTGGCGTCCGTTGCCCAAGCCGTCCAACGAAGCCTCGGTGTCTGAGTTCACCGGGGAGCAGTCAAACAACTTCATGGCATCTTCTAAGAGGACCTTTTCCGGGAGGTTGAAGGACACCTCCTCCTCCTCTATCAATGCGTTCCCGGCCGCGATGATGCTCTCCAGGTCCATGCAAGACTCCGCTTCGGGTATGATGTCTGCGCACGGCGCACCGAGGATGGCCTGGTGGTCTTCAGGAGAGGCGTTCGGCAGGGCTGGAGGGTCCTCTGCAAAATCTGGGTTCTGGACGTCGCCTGCCTCGTCCGCTTGGAAGTCCTTGAAAGCTTTGAAGGCCAAGTTGTGGCAGTCTTTCAGGGGTTCGTAGGCCGCTGGCCGCTCGCTCGGGTTCAGCCCAGGGAGCGTGGAGAGAAGCTTAGGCTCCTTGCTCTGCCCCGGGCCCTCGCTGTGGAGAGAGACCACCTCTGCAAAGGGGGAGCCGTGGGCAGGGCTCCCCACGAAGCCGATGTGGTCCGCCAAGTTGGTCGAGGGCCCCTCGGGCTTGAAGAAGGGCAAGACGAATGGGGGGTTGCTGGCGAGCGGCTGATAGGGCGGGTATGCAACCGGCTGGACAGGGCTCTTGAGGTATTTCTGGCCGTCCAGCAGGTAGGTGTTTTGTGGGCCCGGCGCACCAGAGAGTTTGTACACGGAGGGCTGGACGAAGTTGGCCGTAGCCCACTCAATGCGGTAGATCCGGGGGTCGAAGAAGCACCCGCACGGAGCCATGTGGAAGCCTGGCAGGGGGCGAGGAGAGAGGAAAATGAGGGGCGGACAAAGAGACCCTCCAACATGTGTCCTGCTCTAATCTACCAAGGCATGGCTGACTGCCACTTCCTTTGACTGCGGCGGGCAGGTGTGGGGGACTCCCTGGTCCTGAATGGGGTGACTGTGCCCCTGAAAGACCAGGTGCGCAGCCTGGGAGTCATTCTGGACTCACAGCTGTCCATGGAGGCACAGGTCCATTCTGTATCCAGGGCAACTGTCTACCAACTCCACCTGGTATGCAGGCTGAGACCCTCCCTACCCGCAGACTGTCTCTCCAGAGTGGTGCATGCTCTGGTTATCTCCCGCTTGGACTACTGCAACACGCTCTACGTGGGGCTACCTTTGAAGGTGACCCGGAAACGACAGCTAACTCAGAATGTGGCTGTTAGACTGGCAACTGGGAGCGGCCGCCGGGACCATTTAAAACTCATCCAGAAAAGCCTACATTAGTTCCCAGTACCTTTCTGAGCACGATTCCAAGTGTTGGTGCTGTCCTTGAAAGCCCTAAACGGCCTTGGCCCAGAATACCTGAAGGAGCGTCTCCACCCGCATTGTCCAGCCCAGACACTGAGGTCCAGCTCTGAGGGCCTTCTGGCGGTTCCCTCCCTGCGAGAAGTGAGGTTACAGGGAACCAGGCAGAGGGCCTTCTCAGTGGTGGCACCCTCCCTGTGGAACGCCCTCCCATCAAGGAAATAAACAACTACCTGACTTTTAGAAGACATTTGAAGGCAGCCCTGTTTAGGGAAGTTTTTAAAGTTTGAGGTTTTAATGTGTTTTTAATATTCTGTTGGGAGCCGCCCAGAGTGGCTGGGGAAACCCAACCAGATGGGCGGGGTATAAATAATAAATTGTTATTACTAATTAGTTGAGGGGCAGAACCTTGGCACAGCCCCCCGATCCCTCTCTCTATTGCCCTAGGGGCTCTCTCCAGGCCACACACCCTTTCCCCAGGGCTCCACCACTAGGTGTCCGTGAGATCTTGCGATGCCTCCTGCTTGTCTGGATGAAGAATGGAGACCAGTGCCTGGCTCCATCTGCACCCCATCATCCCACTTCAAATGGCCATGGCGCCCCCCTACACCTCCCCACAAAACAGTGGCGTAGCGTGGGGGTGCAGGGGGGGCCGGCCGCACCGGGCGCAACATCTGGGGGTGCGTGCTCGCGCTCGCAGCTCTCTGCCCCTACTAAAATCCACGGGTTAGGGGGCACAAATTACTTGCCTTGCCCCGGGTGCTGACAACCCACGCTACGCCACTGCCACAAAACGCTCCTGGGAAATGTGTTAGGAGTTCCCCCAGCTCCCAATCCCCAGCAGTGGTGTACAGTCAGTGGCCTAGAGGGACTGGGTTACTCCTCCAAATTTTCCCTATAAATTAGAGTACAGTGGTACCTTGGTTTTCAGACGCCTTGGTACTCAGGCAACATGGAACCCAAGCACTGCAAACCCGGAAGTAAGTGTTCCAGTTTGGGACCTTTTTTTGGAAGCCGAAAGTGCTCCATTTTGAGTGCCGCGCTTCCCTTTTGAGTGTTACGCTGTCTGTCTGTTTTTGCTATTTATTTTGCGTTTTTGTTTTTGCGGCTCTCTCTTTGTGACTGTGTGGAACCCAGTTCAGCTAGTGATTGACTGATTTTGTGACTGCAGCACATTGTTTATTGATTTCATTTTATGGATCAGTGGTCTTGTTAGATAGTGTGATGGCCTGGGAATCCGATTCAGAGGCTGAACCGGAGGAATCCCAGCCTGCCCAGGAGTCCCCGCCTCCAGGGCCGGCTGAACTGGGGCAGGGCCTTGATTCTGAAGCGCCTGCACCTGTGCCGGATCCTCTGGAGCAGGCACCAGGTGAGTCCACTCTGGCTCCAGAGGTGATTAAGGACTCAGTGCCTACAGGTGAGTCTCCCCCTGGGCCCAGTAACCTTTCAGCCTCTCCTGAACTGCAGAGGCTCAGGGCAAAGAGGCAAAGGGAACTGGTTTCTCCCAGGAGGAGCGCTCGCCTTAAGGCCAGGAGAGGCGGGTCTCCTGGGGGCTGGGACCGCCCCTGGCCTCAGAGAAGATAAAGGCCAGTCAGCCCGGTCCCAGGTTGCAGGAGCAACGTCGTTGTTGAGTGCCTGTTCCTGCCCGGACCCAGACCTGACCCTCCAGTGCTCCTGTCCCCGCCCGGCTTCCTGCTTTGGACCTCGCCCCGCTCCTTGTGGACTGATTCCAGGCTAGTGACCCAGGACCGGACTTTGACTACGCCAACGGTAACCTTCCCCCCAGGACCAGCACAGATAGTAAAATTAACGTCAAATTGTTGTTTTTAAAAGTCTCGCACGGATTAATCCGTTTTGCATTACTTTCTATGGGAAAGCGCGCCTTGGTTTTGGAACGCTTTGGTTTTGGAGCGGACTTACGTAACGGATTAAGTTTGGGAAATTAGGTACCACTGTATATAAAAATCCGCAACTGAGAACAGTTGATGATCCATTGGCCATTATTTTGAGTGTTATGCTTCCAATTTGAGTGCCACACTTCCATTTTAAGTGTTACGCTGAAGTCTGTCTGTTTTCGCTATTTATTTTGCGTTTTTCTTTCGGCGGCTCTTTTCTGTTTTTGTTTTGGTGACTGTGTGGAACCCAGTTCAGCTAGTGACTGATTGTGTGACTGCAGTACATTGTTTATTGCTTTCATTATATGGATCAATGGTCTCGTTAGATAGTGAAAATCTCGTTAAATTGCTGTTTTAGGGTGTGTGTTTTTAAAGTCTGGAACAGATTAATCCATTTTGCCTTACTTTCTATGGGAAAGCGTGCCTTGGTTTTGGAACAATTTGGTTTTGGAACAGAATTCTGGAACGGATTAAGTTTGAGAACCAAGGTACCATTGTATTAAAGTATTGAAGCCTGGTGCCCACTTCGTAAAGTCAAGGAAGCTTTTGCCGGGCTTAGGGAGGGGGGCACTTTGCTCCGACGGGTTCAAGAGCCCTCTTGCCACCTCCCCAAACCTCAGCCAGGGGCATCCCCTGCCTGAAACCCCGGAAGGTCTCTGCCAGTCAGTGTGAACAATACTAAGCTATATGGAACTAGCTTCTATCAAGGCTGATATCCTATGGTTTCTGTGCAAAAACTCGCTGACTGCGGTATTGGGCTAAGTTACTGAAGATGTTTTACGAAGATGAAATCAAGAAAAAACCTAGAACCTTGGGGCGTTTTCAGATGGGCAGCAAATAGGGCTACCCAATCCTGGCTCTTCAGCTCTAAGCACGATTTGCATGTAGTGATTTTCTGTGCGTTGTGTGCAGAGGGTCTATGTGCATCTTCTTATGTTGTATCCACACTGGTGAGCCCAATATTGCCATGGTCACGAGTCCCATGGAGGTGCCCTGGAGGGACCAGATCAGGAGGAGGAGCTCAAAGAGTAATTCGTGTTGTAATATACGGCTATTGACTCACACTTGCATGCATGAAAGGGTTAAGCTGAGCCCTGAGCTCAAGTTGCCAGTGGGTGGCTAGCAGCTTTTGCATCCTCCCTCCCTCCCTCCCTCCCTCCCCCTCTCTCTGTGTCTTCCTGGAAGAAAGGAGCCGTGCAGAATGGCTCCCAGCTGAAGGATAACCACGTGAATGAAATCTCTCTAAAGGAGATTTTTACAGCCTCCATAACACAAAACCTGCATTATTCTTTTGAAAGAAACAAGTTCTTTTTTTTCAAAGCCATTTGGAACCTTTTTCTTCCTTATTTTACTGCCAACGGACAGAGACTTGTTTTCTGTAACTTCTGAAACTCTGCGTGTAAAATACTCGCTTATTTGCAAAATTTAAGTGTCTGTGATTTATTCTAGCCTAAGTATTTTTGTGTGGAATGCTTGCCTAAAGGTGGATGAGGGAAGATGTAAAAATCTAGCCAGGCCACAGAGAGGTTAGGCTGGCCTCAACCAGAGCCAGGGCTTTTTCGGCTGTGGGTCCAGTCTGGTGGAACGCTCTGTCACAAGAGACTAGGCGCCTGCGGGACTTGACATCTTTCCGCAGGGCCTGCAAGATGGAGCTGTTCCACCAGGCCTTCGGCCAGGGCACAGCCTGACTCCCTCCTTTGGTAATCCTTACAGAACTCTAGCCCAATGGTTGCCATTAATCTGATTTGAACTGATTTTATAATGAAATGAATTTAGAATGTTGTAACATTTTACTGTGGTTAGGCGCTCTGAGCCCGGCTTCGGCTGGGGAGGGCGGGATATAAATAAATAATAATAATAATTATTATTATTATTATTATTATTATTATTCCTGCGTGTGCATCAGATGGGCTTTTGCTCGTGTACTTTGAAGCGATGAATTCCATTACTTGGCAGCAGATGGCGGAACAGCAATCAGCTCAGTTTTCTTATGGCAATAGCTGCCGACCAAATCTCAGCTTTAGTCCGTCAGAAACCCAGCCAGGCATTGTCCTGCCCTATCCTGAGTCGAGATTTACAGGCCACAATCCGCAAAGGCCCACCCACGCACCCGCGAGAGTTGCTCCTTTCTACGCACCACGTAAGCGTTACCTGCCGGGGGTGTTGCAAATAGCTCTTTCTCTTGGCTGGGGGTGTGGTACAAACTGGGAGTCCCTGTAACGTCAACACACAGAAAAATCCATGCTTTACCCTCTGCTTTTGCCAGCTGTGATAGGAATTTTATGGTCTTAGTTATATGGTAATGTTCGTAAGTGTACAAACCAAGCACGTACACAGGTCAGCACAGGAAGACCGACCTGGAACCATTTTGATTGCTAAACTGAGCAAATGTTTTCTCTGCAAGGTCAAAGTGGGAAACCTCCCCATTGTCTCTTTCCTCACAAATCCTGTCTTAAGGACACATTTAAGATATGACTAGGGTGTGAGCCTGTGACCTGGCCCAGGAACTAAGTATTTATCATTACAAAAGACTGGCCAGGCTCCCCAGGCAATCCAGTCAAGTAACCTGCCAGGCAGGAGATAAACAAGGACAGGAGAAAAACAACATTCAAATTTCTGTTTTAGACCACCTTTTCTGTGATGTAGGTGTGATGTATCTGAGGGGTGATCTTAGGTTACACCCCTTCTGTGATGTATGTATGCTGTTTCTGGGGGTGGTCTTGATCTACAGGGTGGCAATTTCAAAAGTCTTTATAAGGCCTTGCGCACCATTTTTCTGGGTCCCTCCTCTCTCCTGCGGGTGAGGGGAGCACCCTGTTGCAATAAAGATCAAGCTTACTAGCTGCTTTGCTTCTTAATATTCTCTAGTTGGCCTCTGTTATTCTCTCCTACCAATAGGGAACCTGCGTAAGGACTCTATATGGGCTCTTGGATACCCCATAAGGGAAAAGGGCAATTTTTGTTTACAACACAGCTGCGTCGTTTCTCCCGTTCTGTCTCCCAGGAATCTCCTCCTCTACTTCCGGTTGGGTTCCGAAGGGCTGAGCAACCCCTTTGGGTTTCACCCCTTAGCAACGATGCCATGCCCTCCAACATTCCTCAGATGAAAATACAGCCGTACCTCGGAGGTTGAACGGAAGTCGAATGTTCGGAAACCAAATCGCAGCTTCCAATTCTGATCGGCAAGCCCTAGGCTCTGTGGTTTAACTCACAGCGCCACCTGCGTCAGTTTGCTATAGTATACAGTCAAAACCTCGGTTCTCGAATGGCTCCGTTTTGGAACGTTTTGGTTCCCGAATGCCGAAAACCCGGAAGTAAATGCTCCGGTTTTCAGACGTTTTCCGGAAGCCGAACGTCCGGTGCGGCTTCCGCTGGAGTACAAGAAGCTCTTGCAACCAATCGGAAGCCGCACCTCGGTTGTCGAACATTTTGCAAGCCAAACAGTCTTCCAGAACAGATTCCATTCAACAACCAAGGTTTGGTTGTACCTTTTGTAGTCTGCCTTCCGGAAACTCAAATCCATTGTGCCTTTTCTGTGAGCCCTTCTCTCTCTCTCTCTCTCTCTCTCTCTCTCTCTCTCTCTGTGTGTGTGTGTGTTGCATTGAGGGTTCCTTCTTTTTCCTTCCATGAGTTTTGCAACAGCTCAGAGGCGACTCCACTGCCCCTTGCTCTCAGACGCTCTGTGCACCCGAAACCTGCTGAACATCTGTGCACAATTTAGCAGCGAGCTTCGTAGTAGCTGTGCCGCTCAACCGAATTTTGGCAACGGCTAGATATCGGGGCTCTATTCCGCATGGAATTTCACACACGCACACACACCCAATCCTGATTCCCCACCCCAGTAATCAAAATATAATTCAAAAAGCCATGGGTCTGAAGGAATGTGCTGCGGTGGCGGTGGAGGCACACTTCCTTCTGCACCAAGATGGCGCATGTTTCAGCAACGCTGCTCCAGCCGTGTACGAGAACACTTATTCTCAAAATATGAACGCCAAGGGGAAAAGAGGCTTGCGAGGGCACAGGAGCCATTGCTAGCGATGTGAGAGAAGGGAGAGGAAAAAAAGGACCGTGGTTGGCTTGGGATTGGGAGGCCACGACTGAAGGACAGGTTACCTCCTTGCAATAATAAAGGTAAAGGGACCCCTGACCATTAGGTCCAGTCGTGACCGACTCTGGGGTTGCGGCGCTCATCTCGCTTTACTGGCCGAGGGAGCCGGCGTACAGCTTCCGGGTCATGTGGCCAGCATGACTAAGCTGCTTCTGGTGAACCAGAGCAGCGCACGGAAACGCCGTTTACCTTCCTGTCGGAGCTGTACCTATTTATCTACTTGCACTTTGACGTGCTAGGTTTGGCAGGAGCAGGGACCGAGCAACAGGAGCTCACCCCGTCGCGGGGATTCGAACCGCCGACCTTCTGATCGGCAAGTCCTAGGCTCTGTGGTTTAATCCACAGCGCCACCCGTATCCCTGCCCTTGCAATAATATGGGGTGTAAAATTAGTATTACAGGATGTTGTAAGGGGGAAGCCTGTTTTCCCATAATATGCTGTTGAGCCAACAAGCCAAGCACCCCCATGGGGGACTTGGCATACAGGCTGTCATCCTTAGATGTGGGGTTGGCCTCATCCCAGAAAAAAACAAGGTAAGAAAACCCCGCTGGCGTCAACCGATCCTACCTACGGAGGCAAGGTTTTCAGGGAGAACAAAAGCCGGGAAGGGCCGGTTGGACTGTCTGTCTGGTCGCTCTAAAGGCCGAGGGGTGTACGTCTCATGTTGGGGGTAAAACAGTTTCGGTTGCTGCATAATCCGTCCGTTGAGCTGAAGGGCAGTCTGCCCATCTGGACCCCTTTTGCCTAGGGGCGCTTGCCCGAGGACTGACTTCCTGGAGCGTCGCCACGGAGAAAAAGTTCTGTTTGGATGGTTACTCGGGAAAGCGTTCCAGCTTGGCCCACTGAAGTTCTGAGGCAGAGAAGGGGCATTGGAATTGTAGAGTTGGAGGGGGGACCCCCACGGTCATCTAAACCCACCCCCCGCGGTGCAGGAATCGAACCCGCGACCTCACCAAGATGAAGAGTCTCGTGCTTTTGCCGACTGAGCTATCCTTCAGAGATGCAAGAGGGAGAGTTGGGGGAAATGAGTATGTTTGTGGGGAGTGGAAATAAAAATGAGGATGAGTTTGTTCCCTTTAACTTTGCAAAATTCTGATACAGTGGTAAGGTAAAGGTAAAGGTATACCCCTGCCAGTACGGGCCAGTCGTGTCCGACTCTAGGGCTGTGCGCTCATCTCACTTAAGAGGCCGGGAGCCAGCGCTGTCCAGAGCCGCACACGGAAACGCCGTTTACCTTCCCGCTATAAAGCGGTACCTATTTATCTACTTGCACTTAGGGGTGCTTTCGAACTGCTAGGTGGGCAGAAGCTGGGACCGGAAGACGGGAGCTCACCCCGCTGCAGGGATTCGAACCACCGACCATACGATCGGCAAGTCCTAGGCACTGAGGTTTTACCCACAGCGCCACCCGCGTCCCCCGATACAGTGGTACCTCGGGTTAAGTATTTAATTCATTCCGGAGGTCCGTTCTTAACCTGAAGCTATTCTTAACCTGAAGCACCACTTTAGCTAATGGGGCCTCCCGCTGCCGCCGCGCTGCTGGAGCACGTATTCTGTTCACATCCTGAAGCAAAGTTCTTAACCCGAGGGCCTATTTCTGGGTTAGTGGAGTCTGTAACCTGAAGTGTATGTAACCTGAAGCGTATGTACCCCGAGGTACCACTGTACCTAAGTCAGAATTTGTTTGGTTTTTTTCTTGAGTAGGAAGAAGTCATTATATTTTATTTAAAGCAACAACAACAACAACTTTGGGCAAAGTGCCCCTGAGCATGTGAAGTCTTCTTTTCTTAAGTTTTACAGGAAACCATCGTGTCATTGTTACACCTTGGGATGGTATTATCTGTAAAGGTAAAGTAAGGTAGGTGTGTTGGGAAAAGTTTAGGAAAGTTTCTAATGTTTGATGTGTTGTTGTGCTTTTAATATTCTGTTGGGCGCCGCCAACAGAGTCGCTGGGGAAACCCAACCAGACGGACAGAGTATAAATCATAAATTGTTGTTGTTATTCTGTGCAACTGTTGTGTCGAAACACCGGGTTGTGAAACACCAGCCCTGCAGCACCAATGATCTACGTCTCTCAGATTAATGTCCAGACCGAACCAGAACTATACATTGGATTTTGCACATCTGTGGAAGGTCTGGTGCTGAAAAAATGAAAAAGTATCCAAATGCCCTCTCTTTTTTTGGAGACTAAGTTGTGTTTTAAAATGCATCGTTTTGAGAGCAA
Source organism: Podarcis gaigeae (assembly GCF_964106915.1). Classification (NCBI taxonomy): domain Eukaryota; kingdom Metazoa; phylum Chordata; class Lepidosauria; order Squamata; family Lacertidae; genus Podarcis; species Podarcis gaigeae. The sequence continues at coordinate 6,082,241 of NC_139696.1, read as the reverse complement.
ACAACATTTCGGTACAAATGAACGTGCCGATTTCTTTCTTTCAAAGTGCAGTTTAATACAGGTTGGAGCGAGGCAGTGATGAACATGAGCAGAATCTCCATAAAGCGAGAGATCCGTTCGTTCTCTCATTCCCTCCACATGTCCTCTATAAATAGCTTAAATACGGTGTCCGCCATTCTCTGGGGAACGGGCAAGTTTCAATGTCGCATAACGGAGGCATCCCGTTCAGTATGGCCGGGCTGGCGGGAAAACGCGCTGCGCAACAGGGTTGGGCGACAAGCCATGCGACAAAGCTACCTGCATGCGCTGTCTCCCAGGCAACAAGGGTTTGGCGGCGCGAAGCTTTTCGGTGGCCAAACAAGCATAGGGCTCAGGCGTCGCGATGGGTAGAACCTGTCGGATCAGTGCCGGGCTCCTGTTGTCTTCAGCGGTCTCGCAGTCCCCCTAGCACTGCTTCTTGAATTTCGGAAGGTCGATGTACGGCAGCGCAAAGAAACTACACTCGCTGGGCCAGTAAACCACGTCGGGCTCGCAGCTAGGGAGGTCGTAGAAGACATCTAAGTAGACGACCGTGGTGGCGCAGTAGAAAATGGTAACGACGATAGAAAGATGCCTGTGAGTTTTTTAAAAAAGGAAAGAATGTTGTCTAGGGCTGCCAGGGCTGTCTTGCTTTTTTACTTTTTGAAATACAGTGGTACCTCTGGATGCGAACGGGATCTGTTCCGGAACCCCGTTCGCATCCTGAAGCGAACGCAAAATGCGTCTGTGCGTCTCCGTGTGCGCGGGTTGCGATTCTATGCGCATGCGTCATTTTGAGTGAATGCACATGCGCAAACGGCGAAACCCGGAAGTAACACGTTCCGTTACTTCTGGGTCGCCATGGAGCGCAACCCGAAAAGGCTCAACTTGAAGCAACTTTAACCCGAGGTATGACTGTATAATACAGTGGTACCTTGGGTTAAGTACTTAATTCGTTCTGGATCCATTCTTAACCTGAAACTGCTCTTAACCTGAAGCACCACTTTAGCTCATGGGGCCTCCCGCTGCCGCCGCGCTGCTGGAGCACGTTTTCTATTCACATCCTGAAGCAAAGTTCTTAACCTGAAGCACTATTTCTGGGTTAGCGGAGTCTATAACCTGAAGCGTATGTAACCTGAAGCGTATGTAACCTGAGGTACCACTGTAATAATCATCACCATAATTTATAATTTATACCCCGACTTCCGCCCGACTTCCGGAAACATTTGACAACAGAGGCGCGGCTTCCGATGGGCTGCAGGAGATTCCTGAACTCAAGCAGAAGCCGCGTCGGACCGTTCAGCTTCCGAAGAACGTTCGAAAACCGGAACACTTACTTCCAGGTTTCCGGCGTTCAGGAGCCAAAACGTACGAGTACCAAGGCGTTCGAGAACCAAGGTACGACTATAATAACAAAGCGATAAAACATCAAACACTAAAAACTTCACTAAACTAGACTGCGTTCAGATGTCTTCTGAAAGTCAGATAGTTGTTTATTTCCTTGACATCTGATGGGAGGGCGTTCCACGGGGCGGGCGCCACCACCGAGAAGGCCCTGGCAGAAAGACATCAAGGAAGGAGCCTTTCTGGCTTCTCCAGGGAGAGAGTTCCTGAGACTGGGAGCAACCTCTGAGAAGCATTTGCTGCCACTGAGAAGCATTTTATGAAACCCCCAAAATGTATTTTCTACAGTTAAGTTTTTACCTCTGCAGTGGTACCTCCAGCTGTGCATGGGATCTGTTCCGGAGATCTGGTCAGATCCCGAAGAATTTGCAACCGGAGGTGCCTGTTCTGCACATGTGTGTGGCACATAGAGTGCTTCTGCACATGCGTCAAAACCCAGAAAAATACTTCTGGGTTTGCCGCATGCATAACCCGAAGGATATGCAACTAGAGGTGTGCGTAGACAGAGATACCACTGAATCTTCAGTACATTTTATTTTATTGCTATGTAAACCACAGAGCCTAGGGCTTGCTGATCGGAAGGTCAGTGGTTCGAATCCCCGTGATGGGGTGAGCTCCCGTTGCTCAGTCCCTGCTCCTGCCAACCTAGCAGTTCGAAAGCACGTCAAAGTGCAAGTAGATAAATAAGTACCACTCCGGCGGGAAGGTAAACGGCGTTTCCGTGTGCTGCTCTGGTTTGCCAGAAGCGGCTTAATCATGCTGGCCACGTGACCCGGAAGCTGTACGCCGGCTCCCTCCGCTAATAACGCAAGATGAGCGCCGCAACACCAGAGTCGGCCACGACTGGACCTAATGGTCAGGGGTCCCTTTACCCTTTACCTTTTTATGTCTAGTGGCCAAAACAAATAAAGATTGCTGCCTGAGGCAACTGCTTCATCATGAGATGGCCAAGATGGCTAGGTTATGGGCTCCCTTGTACCAGCGGTGCTTACCAGCCCAAAGCTTTTGCCAACGTTCAGCTGGCTTCTGACACCACTACCCAATAAATGAAGACCGTTCCATTTCGTCTAGCCCTCCAGGGCAGCCCAGAGCAGGTCCTTCTTACCAAATGCTGTGAAGGTAGGCGAAATTGGCCCTCTGACAGATGCCACACAAAAACTTATCCGTCAGCCAACAGGTGATGGCGATGCACCACCACACGACCATGGTCCTGATTAGACGGTGAACGCGGACGTTGTTGCACCTGCGGAAAAGATATTTATTGAAATTTCAAAGATTATACAAAAAAAACCACACAGTAATAAAAACAAAACACAAACACAAAAAATAACAAATATAAAAAACAAAATACAAAACTAAAAACTATTTAAAAACAAGTAAAGTTTCATTCCCTTATTTTCTTATAACTTACTTCCCCGACCTCCTCATACCTCCCCTTTTTGTATTCCAATTTCTAATTATTAATTCAGCAAATCCTCTCCCTTAATTTTCATTTAGTTTTCAACCTTTCTTTTCTTTTTACTTAATCATTACAGCTGAAAAACCCCTTAATTTTCTAAACCAACATCATTCTAACATTCATTAATTTTGCAATATTTCCCAAGATAGTCCTTAAATTTCTTCCAATCTTCTTCCGCTGTCTCTCTTCCCTGGTCTCAGATTCTGCTAGTCATTTCTGCCAGTCCCATGTAGTCCATCAACTTCATCTGCCATTCTTCCAAGGTGGGTAGATCTTGTGTCTTCCAATACTTTGCGATGAGTATTCTTGCTGCTGTTGTAGCATACATAAAGAATGTTCTATCCTTCTTTGGCACCAATTGGCCGACCATGCCCAGGAGGAAAGCCTCTGGTTTCTTCAGGGAGGTATATTTAAATACCTTTTTCATTTCATTATATATCATTTCCCAGAAAGCCTTAATCCTTGGGCACGTCCACCAAAGGCGAAAGAATGTACCTTCATTTTCTTTACATGTCCAACATTTATTATCAGGAAAGGGTAAATTTTTGCGAGCTTGACTGGGGTCATGTACCACCTATAAATCATTTTCATAATATTCTCTCTTAGGGCATTACACGCCGTAAATTTCATACCGGTGGTCCACAACTGTTCCCAGTTAGCAAACATAATGTTATGACCAATATCTTGTGCCCACTTAATCATAGCTGATTTAACCGTTTCATCCTGCATGTTCCATTTCAACAGCAAGTTATACATTTTTGACAAATTCTTAATTTTGGGTTCTAACAATTCTGTTTCCAATTTTGATTTTTCCACCTGGAAGCCAATTTTCCTGTCCAACTTGTAAGCCTCCATTATTTGGTAATAATGAAGCCAGTCTTGCAATCAGGAATAGTTGGCGCACTCGCCTGAGGCTGGAGGGGTTACATTGACAAAATGGGCATTATAACTATGATCACAATGGGGTAAGCTCCTGTTGCTCGGTCCCTGCCCCTGCCAACCTAACAGTTCGAAAGCACACCGGTGCAGGTAGATAAATAGGTACCACTGTGGCGGGAAGGTAAACGGCACTTCCGTGCGCTCTGGTTTCCGTCACGGTGTCCCATTGTGCCAGAAGCGGTTTAGTCCTGCTGGCCGCATGACCCGGAAGCTGTATGCCGGCTCCCTTGGCCATTAAAGCGAGATGAGCGCTGCAACCTCACAGTCGCCTTTGACTGGACTTAACCGTCTGGGGTCCTTTACCTTTACCTTTTACTTATTAATAATAATAATAATAATAATAATAATAATAATTTAACTTATACACCGCCCTAGACCGGGAGGTCTTGGGGCAGTTCACAAGAAGACCACAACATATAAAATCAAACCGAAAGCAGTAACTCAATACACCCCCCCCAAAAAAGCCACATTCTAAAAGGGTGTCGAATTTCAATAAGATCAACCAAAGGCCTGGGGGGAATAAAATGGAGCTGGATTTTTAGCATCATGTAAAGCTAAAGGTAAAGGGACCCCTGACCATTAGGTCCAGTCGTGACTGACTCTGGGGTTGCGGCGCTCATCTCGCTTTATTGGCCGAGGGAGCCAGCGTACAGCTTCCGGGTCATGTGGCCAGCATGACTAAGCCGCTTCTGGCGAACCAGAGCAGCGCATGGAAACGCCGTTTACCTTCCCGCCAGAGTGGTACCTATTTATCTACTTGCACTTTGACGTGCTTTCGAACTGCTAGGTTGGCAGGAGCAGGGACTGAGCAATGGGAGCTCACCCCGTCATTGCGGGGATTCGAACCACCGACCTTCTGATCAGCAGGTCCTAGGCTCTGTGGTTTAACCCACAGCGCCACCCGCGTCAAGTACAATGCAGCAATTAAGGATAAGAATAAACACCTGTTGACTATGGTTAATTAAGGATAAGAATGAACACCTGTTGACTATGGTTAATGACTGCATTGACTCAATGGGTATGGTAAACCTGCACTCATTAACAGTCGTCAACAGGTTTACCATACCCATTGAGTCAATACCCATCTCCCACTACCCTTCTGAGAAATACGCCATCCCACCCTCCCACTATATATAAGGGTCTGGCGACTTCTGTTTCAGTGTATCTTAAAAAGTGTCCATGCACATGAAAGCTTATACCAAGAACAACCTTAGTTGGTCTCTAAGATGCTACAGGTGGCGCTGTGGGTTAAACCACAGAGCCTTGGACTTGCCGATCAGAAGGTCGGCGGTTCAATTCAGGTGAGCTCCTGTTCCTCGTTCCCTGCTCCTGCCAACCTAGCAGTTCAAAAGCACGTCAAAGTGCAAGTAGATAAATAGGTACCGCTCCGGCGGGAAGGTAAACGGCGTTTCCGTGTGGTGCTCCGGTTCGCCAGAAGCGGCTTAGTCCTGCTGGCCACGTGACCCGGAAGCTGTACGCCGGCTCCCTCGGCCAGTAAAGCGAGATGAGCGCCGCAACCCCAGAGTCGGCCACGACTGGAGCTAATGGTCAGGGGTCCCTTTACCTTTACCTAAAATAGAAACTGCTTGCTAATTCTTATCTGTGAAGCTACTGTAGCGGGAGGCGGACTCTGCACTAAGGGGCCCTTAGAATTGGCTGTTCAATGCTTGCAGGGTTCTCTGTCCGCAACTTACTTTCTAAATTCCTGGTTACTCAAGTATAAAAGGTGCAAGGCGACAGAGTTGAGGGCATAAGCGTTCAGGGTCGGCTTCAAAAAGGACAGCAGGGTGCTGAAGACGGTCACGATGCCCACCAGCCACATGAACTGATCCCTAAGTAGGTCAAAAGAGAAGAAAAACAAAACAAAAGACACAGTTTGAGTGCTGAAGAGCTCAGGGTCCTTTACAGAACAGGCGGGAAGATTTCCATGAGCCTTCTCCCCGTGGGCAGGAAGAAACGAAGCCAAGTGCGTCGAGAAGTCGCTGTGGTTCTGACAGAATGAGTTAGCAAAGATCAGTGGCGTAGCGTGAGTTGCACCCGGGGCAAGGCAAGTAATTTGCATCCCCCTAACCCGTGGATTTGCGCCCCCTAACCCATGGATTTGCACCCCCTAACCCGTGGATTAGGTGGATTAGGACGCAGGTGGCGCTGTGGGTTAAAGCCTCAGCGCCTAGGACTTGCCGATCGAAAGGTCGGCGGTTCGAATCCCTGCGGCGGGGTGCGCTCCCGCTGCTCGGTCCCAGCGCCTGCCAACCTAGCAGTTCGAAAGCACCTCCGGGTGCAAGTAGATAAATAGGGACTGCTTACCAGTGGGAAGGTAAACGGCGTTTCCGTGTGCGGCTCTGGCTCGCCAGAGCAGCGATGTCACGCTGGCCACGTGACCCGGAAGTGTCTCCAGACAGCGCTGGCCCCTGGCCTCTTGAGTGAGATGGGCGCACAACCCCAGAGTCTGTCAAGACTGGCCCGTACGGGCAGGGGTACCTTTACCTTTACCTTTAACCCGTGGATTTGCGCCCCCTAACCCTAACCTCCAGATGTTGCGCCTGGTGCGGCCGGCCCCCCCTGACCACGCTACGCCACTGGTAAAGATCAGCCTGTCTTTATGGAACCAGGGCACCCATTGCTCTTTATAGTCCAGGATCTCTCTGCAGCCATTGGAATGTTTATGCATGTGGGGTTTGGGGTTTGTTTGTTTTCGTAGGAATAGAAAGTGTGTTGGAAAAAGTTCTACTTGCAATCTGGAGGGCTGCAGAGACATAATAATAATAATAATAATAATAATAAATAATAATTTATACCCTGCTCATCATTCAATTCAAAGTGTTGGTGCTGACCTTTAAAGCCCTAAACGGCCTTGGCCCAGTATACCTGAAGGAGCGTCTCCACCCCCATCGTTCTGCCCGGATGCTGAGGTCCAGCGCCGAGGGCCTTCTGGCAGTTCCCTCATTGCGAGAAGTGAGGTTACAGGGAACCAGGCGGAGGGCCTTCTTGGTGGTGGCGCCCGCCCTGTGGAACGCCCTCCCATCAGATGTCAAAGAGATAAACAACTACCGTATTTTTCCCTCTATAACACGCAGATTTTTTCTCCTAAAAAGGAAGGGGAAATGCCTGTGCGTGTTATAGAGCGAATGTGTGGTCCCTGGAGCCGAAAAACCAGGCAAATATCAAATCGCCAGGCAAAAATCAAATTGCGGTGCTTCACTGAGAAGGGAAAACTGAAAAGAGGAAGCGGCTGCTTTCCTGCATTCTGCCTCAGGGTCTTACTGCCCACCCTCCTCTGTTTCCTTGCTGTGTTTGCTGAAACGGAACAAAGAGCAGGGAAAGCCCCTCCCCTCCAGGCAAGCTCCGGTGCTGCTGGGGGAGAGGGAGAGAGAGGGGGGAAGGGAGAGAGAGAGGGGGGAGGGAGAGAGAGAGAGGAGGAGGGAAGGAGGGAGGGAGGGGGAGAGAGAGAGAGAGAGAGAGAGAGAGAGAGAGAGAGAGAGAGAGAGATGGCTGGCTGGCTTGGGTGGGGGAAAACTTTTGCCTTTCTTTTCTCCAACCCGTTAAATCCCCACCCCTCTAATATCCCTTCTTTGTTTTTCCTTCGTTCCCCACTTAAAATGTGGTTACAAAGCATAGATCCACCACTGTTGCCTGGGGCTGCAATGGTGCAAAAACGTGGTTACAAAGCATGGATCCACAGGGATTCTCAGGATCCTTGCATTGGGTCACCCCAAATTCACCATCAGATCACATGTCTGTGGCCACAGCATGAAGCCCAAAAATGATACATCCACTGTTTCATTCAGAATGTTTTTTCCCTTGTTTTCCTCCTCTAAAAACAATGTGCGTGTTATGGTCAGGTGCGTGTTATAGAGCGAAAAATACGGTACCTGACATTCAGAAGACATCTGAAGGCAGCCCTGTTCAGGGAAGTTTTTAATGTGTGATATCTTAGTGTATTTTTGGTCTTTGTGGAAGCCGCCCAGAGTGGCTGGGGAAACCCAGCCAGATGGGCGGGGTACCAATAAATAATTATTATCATTATCATCATCATCATCATTCCAACAGAATGTTAAAAATACAATAAAACATCAAAACTTCCTTGAACAGGGCTGCCTTCAGATGTCTTCTAAAAGTCAGATAGTTGTTTATTTCCTTTGACATAGGATGGGAGGGCATTCCACAGGGAGGGCGCCACCACCGAGAAGGCCCTCTGCCTGTTTCCCCGGGTGCCCCAGCAGTTCCTTATCCCCCCCCCCCCACTTACCTGTTTTTGATGAACGATGGGTAATGGTGAACAGGCAACCAGAAAGCGTAGCAGAGAGCGATTGCCCAGAGGATGGAGAGCTCATCCAGCATCTGCCCTGCGTAGCTGAGAGTCATATGGAAGTAGCCGGAGAACAGACCTGCAGGATGAAAAGAGGCGGGATCTAGCTTGGTGCCCTCTGCACTCAAAGCAGGTTCTCTCCCACTGGGCTGCGGCTGCTTCTTTCTTTAGGGGGGTCAGACTAGATGGCCCATGAGGTCCCATGCAACTCTACAGTTCTGTGAGTCCAGAACTTTAGGCTCCCAGAAGAATAGTAGAACCACAGAATTGAAGCGTTGGAAGGGACCCCGAGGGCTAAACGTCATGGATGCTTTAGCTGAGATTCCTGCAAGGGGTTGGACTAGATGATCCTTGGAGTTCCCTTCAAACTCTACAGTTCTAGGATTCTAACCCTCTGCAATGCAGGAATCTTGGCTGGAGCATCGCTGACAGGGGGCCTTCCAAACTCTCTTAAAAAATCTCCAAGGAGGGAGAGCCCGGCAGCTTCCGGGAGCGACAGTTTCCACTATTGAAAGGCTCTTATATCCAGAAAGTTCCTTCTGATGTTTAATCTGAATCAGCGCCGGATTTACGTATCAGCTAAACAAGCTATATAGGGACGCGGGTGGCGCTGTGGGTTAAACCACAGAGCCTAGGACTTGCCGATCAGAAGGTCGGTGGTTCGAATCCCCGCAATGACGTGAGCTCCCGTTGCTCTGTCCCTGCTCCTGCCCACCTAGCAGTTCGAAAGTATGTCAGAGTGCAAGTAGATAAATAGGTACCGCTCCGGCGGGAAGGTAAACGGCATTTCTGTGTGCTGCTCTGGTTCACCAGAAGCGACTTAGTCATGCTGGCCACATGACCCGGAAGCTGTTCGCCGGCTCCCTCGGCCAGTAAAGCGAGATGTGCGCCGCAACCCCAGAGTCAGCCAAAACTGGACCTAATGGTCAGGGGTCCCTTTACCTTTACCTAAACAAGCTATAGCTTAGGGCCCCACACACTTGGCCCTCCCCCCCCCCCAAATTCACTATCAATATAAAAAAAGATAAAGGACCCCTGACAGTTAAGTCCAGTCGTGAACGACTCTGGGGTTGCGGCACTCATCTTGCTTTACTGGCCAAGGGAGCCGGCGTTTATCCGCAGACAGTTTTTCTGGGTCATGTGGCCAGCATGACTAAGCTGCTTCTGGCAAAACCAGAGCAGCACACGGAAACGCCGTTTACCTTCCCGCCGGAGCGGTACCTATTTATCTACTTGCACTTTGACGTGCTTTTGAACTGCTAGGTTGGCAGGAGCTGGGACCGAGCAACGGGAGCTCACCCCGTCACAGGGATTCGAACCACCGACCTTCCGAATGGCAAGTCCTAGGCTCTGTGGTTTAGACCACAGTGCTACCCGCGTCCCTATTCTATAAGTTGCGTTTGCTAATTCTACCATTTCACTTGCAATTCCTCCTCTTGCTGGCATTGTTCCGTCTCTCCGTTTCTGGGCATGTATAATTCGGGATGCCGTGATTGCGTAAAGAAATAAATTCTTTTGACCTGGAGGGTGCGTCCCTTCCCTTCTTATTCCCCCAGGGAACGTACCAATCAATGTTGACATGATAGTAAGACCCGGGATGGGAACTGGTCGATACTGAATGTACTGGGGGTTCAGGAACATCATGATCGGCGGCAGGATGAAGAAACCAACATTGCTGATCTGCAAAACAGCAGCAAACAAGGAGAGAGAGTTTTCTTGTTGTTCTCATTTTTAACGTGTAATTTGGAATGTTCCACACTTTGAATCGCTTGGTTGCAACCATCAACTTCAAAAAAACAAGCAAACAAAAAACAGCAACACCCCGTTATTAAGAATCAGTGCTTTTTCCCCCTTTAAAAAAATGTTTAGGGGGTACTCTCATTTTGACTCAGGAAAATCACCATTTTATAGTTCGAACCGGGGGGGGGGGGGGAATAAATACAGTGAATGGAAGTACAAAGATTCACAAAATGTTTAGGGGGATGCGTACCCCTGCGTACCCCCAAGGGAAAAAAGCATTGTTAAGAAGAAAGAAAGAAAAGTGACTTAAAGAGAATATTAGTGAATTAACAAATCCATTGATAAGCAGAGGGAGGGGACAGACCACATTCTGGCATGTGTAATAAAATCAAACATGACCTCTACAAATCTATCCATTTTTTTATTTGTCCCCCGGAAACACATCATTTTTGGGTCATCTTTTCTAGTAAAGTCAGTTCCCAAACCCTGGGAGTATCTAGAAGAAAATTGGGCTCTGCCAGAATAGTGCCACTGTATTCTGCTCTGGTCAGACCTCACCTGGAGTACTGTGTCCAGTTCTGGGCACCACAGTTCAAGAAGGACACTGACAAACTGGAACGTGTCCAGAGGAGGGCAACCAAAATGGTCAAAGGCCTGGAAACGATGCCTTATGAGGAACGGCTAAGGGAGCTGGGCATGTTTAGCCTGGAGAAGAGGAGGTTAAGGGGTGATATGATAGCCATGTTCAAATATATAAAAGGATGTCCCATAGAGGAGGGAGAAAGGTTGTTTTCTGCTGCTCCAGAGAAGCGGACACGGAGCAATGGATCCAAACTACAAGAAAGAAGATTCCACCTAAACATTAGGAAGAACTTCCTGACTGTAAGAGCTGTTTGACAGTGGAATTTGCTGCCAAGGAGTGTGGTGGAGTCTCCTTCTTTGGAGGTCTTTAAGCAGAGGCTTGACAACCATATGTCAGGAGTGCTCTGATGGTGTTTCCTGCTTGGCAGGGGGTTGGACTCGATGGCCCTTGGGGTCTCTTCCAACTCTATGATTCTATGATTCTAAGGTCTGTCTCCAGAAACAAGCCATTGTGGCTCCAGCGGCCATCCGAAATTGAACAATTAGCTATTTATTATGTATTTATTAATGTCAGTTCACAATAAACTTTTGAGGAGCATTAGGGGTTTTTTTGTTCTCCCAGTGGCTCAGCCATAAAAGTCCTAGCGCGTTTGCAAAGCTAAGCAGGGTCCGGTATGGTTTCAAATTGGAAGGGAGACAGTGATCATGGAGCCCAAGAAAGTAAAATCTCTCACTGCCTCCACTTCTTCCCATTCTATTTGCCAGGAGGTGATGGGACCAGTGGCCACGATCTTCGTTTTTTGATGTTGAGCTTCAGACCATATTACAATACAGCTAGGCTCCATTTAAAATGGCTTCTCCTTGTGAACCAGGAAGTGACCTCTCCAAACAATGGAACGACTCTTCTTATCTCTGTGGCTGTGATCTTCTCAGTGATGCGGACGCAGTGAAGCGGTTGTATGCACATGCATATGCTATCTGATTCTCAGCCTCTCACCCCACCAACCCTCTGTGCAGTCCCGGGTCCTGGCAACCCCGCTTATGCCACTGTTATGTACTGAGCTTGGATCCTAGAACAATAGGCAGGTAGGATCCTAGAAGGAAGCAACCTGATTGGTCTACAGCAGCCGCCCAATCCGGCTCCAGGAGGAAGTGAATCAGCAACCTGATTGGCCTGCAGGAACAGTCCAATCAGGCTCCAGGAGGGGAGCTGAATCAGCCAATCACACGAGACCCATTGTGAAAATAATGTATATATAGCAAGAGGTTTGGGGGAAAGCACTCGCACACTGTTTACCATGAGCTGAAATAAGGAGCATGAAATAAACACTCAACGCCGAGTATATTTTAGCCATGTTTACCCCTTAGTAAACATGGTAAAGGGACCCCTGACCTTTAGGTCCAGTCGTGGTCGACTCTGGGGTTGCGGCGCTCATCTCGCTTTCCTGGCCGTACAGCTTCCGGGTCATGTGGCCAGCAGGACTAAGCCGCATCTGGCGAACCAGAGCAGCTCACGGAAACGCCGTTCACCTTCCCGCCAGAGCGGTACCTATTTATCTACTTGCGCTTTGACGTGCTTTCGAACTGCTAGGTGGGCAGGAGCAGGGACTGAGCAATGGGAGCTCACCCCATCATTGCGAGGATTCGAACCGCCGACCTCCCTATCAACAAGCCCTAGGCTCTGTGGTTTAACCCACAGCGCCATCCGCGTCCCTTACAAAGCTCCATTTCCCAGCACCTTTAACCCATCCCAGCTCCTTTTCAAAAATAGAACTCATTAGAATTAGGGGGGAAAGGGATGTCAAGATTATTATCAAACTTTTTAAAAAAAAAATCAAAACAAAAACCTTAATCTAAACAAAAGCACAAAAAACCAAAAGAGAGAAAAGGAGATGAGCGAGCTAGAAAGATAGAATGTACAAGGGGGAACATAAGAGAGGAAACAGAGAAAGAAGAAAAATAGAGAACTTCCGATTCTTTGTCCGTCAGCTCGATATACAGTATTTTTCGCTCTATAAGACGCACCAGACCACAAGACGCACCTAGTTTTTGGAGGAGGAAAACAAGGGGGGGAAATATTCTGAATCTCAGAAGCCAGAACAGCAAGAGGGATCGCTGCGCAGTGAAAGCAGCAATCCCTCTTGCTGTTCTGGCTTCTGGAATAGCTGCGCAGCCTGCATTCGCTCCATAAGACGCACACACATTTCCCCTTACTTTTTAGGAGGGAAAAAGTCTTATAGAGCAAAAAATACGGTAAAAGTTATTTCACCCACCCACCCAATCCAAGATAACACCCAGCGAAAACTCTTTCTCTCAAGCAACATTACCGTCGCTCCTCAAGCCACGTGTCGCAAGCGTCGTTTTCTTTTCCCGGTCTTTAGTAAATGCTTCGCGTGGCTTTTCTTTGGTTTAAACATGTCAGCGCATCACAGTTCCCTGTTATCTGCTTGGAGGCGGGGGTTGGGGGAGCTGTGGTGGAGATGCTTTCAGATGTGCTCTGCTGTGCGCCTGCAGCCTAAAGGCGAGATCCCAGCGAGGAGGGGGTGAGGTCAGGGGCTCCTGGAGACCCTGCCCTCTTCCAGCCTCCCCAAGCCTTGCCGTGGGGCAGACGCCAGCCAGCCAGCTCCAGAAGCTGAGCAGGTAAAGCCGGTTTATTTTCTGGATCTCTGTGAAGGTGTGTGGGTGGTCAGCTACTTAAATGGGCGCCCCACTTTCTCTGTGCCAGGAGAAAGCAGTTTTGAAGCAAACACCACACCCTCCTTCCCTTTTTGGCATCAAGCCAGAATTTGGAGCTTCGGGAGTGAGGGAGAGGGGAGCGTCTTCACCTTTGATGTACCTTTGCCATATTTCCCATCCCTCGGCATGGCGTGGAATTTGCAATTGGAATATTCAGTCTCTGCAGGAAGCGGTCCGTTTGTGGCTGGTGTAATATGCTACCGGTCCGGATTCAAGGTGCAAATGGCCATGACGACTCAGGGCCCAGGAAACCTTCAGCTCAAACCAGCCATAGGCAAACTCTGGCCTTCCAGAAAGCCAGTGTGGTGTAGTGGTTAAGAGCGGTAGATTTGTAATCTGGGGAACTGGGTTCGCTTCCCCGCTCCTCCACATGCAGCTGCTGGGTGACCTTGGGCTAGTCACACTTCTCTGAAGTCTCTCAGCCCCACTCACTTCACAGAGTGTTTGTTGTGGGGGAGGAAGGGAAAGGAGAATGTTAGCCGCTTTGAGACTCCTTCGGGTAGTGATAAAGCGGGATATCAAATCCAAACTCCTCTTCTCCAGATGTTTGGGACTACAATCCCTTTCACCCCTAGCTAACAGGACCAGTGGTCAGGGATGATGGGAATTGTTGTCCCAAACATCTGGAAGACCAGAGTTTGCCTATGTCTGGCTTGAACCTTCAGTTTAGTCGGAATCTCCTTGCTTCTAACTTGGAAGTCCTCCCTTCCAGAGCAAGAGAAAACAAGCTTGCTCCCGCTACCATGTGGCAGCCCTTAAGATATTTGAAGAGGAGATATCATCTCCCTTATCTCTTTTCCAGGCTAAACATGCCCAACTCCTTCAACCATTCCTCATCAGGCTTGGTTTCCAGACCCTTCATCATCTCAGCCACCCTCCTCTGCACACCTTCCAGCTTGTCAACGTCCTTCTTAAATTGTGGTGCCCAGAATTGGACACGGTATCTCAGGTGTGGTTTGACCAAGACAGAATAGAGCGGAACTATGACTTCCCTTAATCTGGACACTAGACTTCTGTTGATGCTGCCTAGAATACCATTCACTCTTTTTGCTGCTGCATCACATTGTGGACCCATGTTGAGCTTGTGTTCCACCAAGACCCCTAGATCCTTTTCACATACACTACTAGTAAGCCAGGTGCCCCCCCATCCTATATTTGTGCATCTGGTTCTTCTTGCCTAAGTGCAGAACCTTACATTTGACCCTATCAAAATTCATTTTGTTAGCTTGTGCCCAGTTCTCTGATCCATTAAGGTCATTTTGAATCCTGATTCTGTCTGCTGCGGCATTAGCTACCCCTCCCAGTTTGGTGTCATCTGCAAATTTCACCAGCATCCCCTCAATTCTTCATCCAAGTCATTTATAAAGACGTTGAACAACAACGGGCCCAGGACAGAACCCTACGGCACCTCATTTGTCACTTTTCCCCAGGATGACAAAGAAAACTTTGGGTTTGTGTTATGCACTCAGCTTGCATCCTAGAACAATAGACAGGTGGGGTCCTAGAAGGCAGCCACCTGATTGGTCTGCAGGAGCCGCCCAATCAGGCTCCAGGAAGAAGTGAATCAGCAACCTGATTGGCCTGCAGGAGCAGTCCAATCAGGCTCCAGGAGGGGAGTTGAATCAGCCAATCACAGGGGATCCATTGTGAAAATAATGTATATATAGACAGAGGTTTTTTTGGGAAAGCACTCACACACTGTTTACCATGAGCTAAAACGAAGAGCATGAAATCAACACTCAACTCTGAGTATATTTCAGTTTGGTCAGTCAATCACCTAAACGTTGCCTCGTTCAACCCATATTTTACCAGCTTCCTCGCGAGAATATCATGGGGCACTTTGTCAAAAGCCTTTCTGAAATCAAAATACAGTGGTACCTCGGATTACATGTGCTTCAGGTTACATACGCTTCAGGTTACAGACTCTGCTAACCCAGAAGTATTACCTCGGGGTAAGAACTTTGCTTCAGGATGAGGACAGAAATCGTGCTCCGGCGGCGCGGCGGCAGCAGGAGGCCCCATTAGCTAAAGTGGTGCTTCAGGTTAAGAACAGTTTCAGGTTAAGAACGGACCTCCGGAACGAATTAAGTACTTAACCCGAGGTACCACTGTATTGTATGGAAGAAAACATGTACAGCTTCTGAGAGCTGCTTCGCGGCCTTGGTTAGAATCACAGAATCCTAGAGTTGGAAGAGACCCCAAGGGCCATCGAGTCCAACCCGCTGCCAAGCAGGAAACACCATCAGAGCACTCCTGACATCTGGTTGTCAAGCCTCTGCTTAAAGACCTCCAAAGAAGGAGACTCCACCACACTCCTTGGCAGCAAATTCCACTGTCAAACAGCTCTTACTGTCAGGAAGTTCTTCCTAATGTTTAGGTGGAATCTTCTTTCTTGTAGTTTGGAACCATTGCTCCGTGTCCGCTTCTCTGGAGCAGCAGAAAACAACCTTTCTCCCTCCTCTATGGGACATCCTTTTATATATTTGAACATGGCTATCATATCACCCCTTCACCTCCTCTTCTCCTCCTCGCCCAGACCACAAAAGCAGCTCTGATGCCTCGATGGAACCCTGAGTTTTTATTTCATTTGCAAGGGAGCATCCGGAAAATTCGCATCTCCTTGACTAGACCATAGCCAAGGTTCTCAGCACATCCTCGCCAGGTCCTGGTGAACAAGTACATTTTGTTTATTGAATGAATAAATAAATAAGATGAAATAAATGAGGGCAGACAGAACGGCGGCTTACCGTGTTGTAGTATTCTGCAATATACTCTGACTGTGCAAAATTCTCTTCGCACCAGTCTACTTCAGCGCTTTGGTAGGCAAATATACTAGGCATGCTGGCAACACCTTTCAAAACAGAGGAACACAACACCTTAGTACATACAGAGCGTTGCAGTGGGAAAAAACCCCACCTATCCAGATTTTCCATATCTCCTTCCCTCTGAAATATTGCAGCACACAGTTTGATACCCGGCGACGGCTCTGAGCTGGTGTACAAGAATCTGCCGGGAAGATGCTAAGAAAATGAAGGAACCTTATTCCACATGTGGTGGACTGGTCCCCAAATCAAAAAAAAAAATGGGACATGATTTATGAGGAACTTAAAAATAAATAAATGCTAAAATATACATTCCTAAAGAAACCTGAAGCTTTTTTGTTAGGCATTTTAACCATAAGCATCCATGAAAGAGTGTTTCTTCACGCGACAACAGCTTTAGAACAGGGGTAGGCAACCTAAGGCCCTGGGGGCCGGATCGCCTTCTAAATCCGGCCCTCAGACAGTTCAGGACTCAGCGTGTTTTGACATGAGTAGAATGTGTGCTTTTATTTAAAATGCATCTCTGGGTTATTTGTGGGGCCTGCCTGGTGTTTATACATGAGTAGAACGTGTGCTTTTATTTAAAATGCACCTCTGGGTTATTTGTGGGGCCTGCCTGGTGTTTATACATGAGTAGAACGTGTGCTTTTATTTAAAATGCATCTCTGGGTTATTTGTGGGGCCTGCCTGGTGTTTTTACATGAGTAGAAGGTGTCCTTTTATTTAAAATGCATCTCTGGGTTATTTGTGGGGCGTAGGAATTCGTTCATTTCCCCCCCCTCCAAAATATAGTCCGGTGATTGGGCCGGATCCGGCCCCCGGGGCCTTACTTCGCCTACCCACGGTTTAGACTAAATGTAATCCACCTGGAGAAGGAACTGGGAAACCACTCCAGTCTTTTGCCAAGAAAACTCCATGGACATAAAAAAAGGGAGAATTTTTGAGAAGAAACTGGGAGTTTCCAAGGCATGCTGTGGTCCATGGGGTCACGGAGAGTCGAACACGACTAAAAAACAAGTGGATTGTCCAACAGGACGTGACAATTGTAGGTTAAAGTGAAATCTGTCCTCCCCAATTTCTTAACAATAACGGGGCTAAATTTGTACTGCGTGTCATTCTCGGATTAATTCCCCCACAAGCTTTCAAGTGGGGCGTCTGTATGGCAGGAGTTTTCGGTGTAATCTGAAGTGAAGGCCCAAGACAGGTGTTGATCACTGATCATGATGTGAGCTGCGCACAGGTGGTCTGAAGCGAGCGAGTGAGCGAGCTACCACCATTCCTGCGGAGCCTCTTTTTATTGAGACAAATATGCAAGCTAGGCAAATACATTTTTGGGCTGTGACCTTTACACATCTTCCGTCCCGAAATCGTGGGGTGGAGTGGCGTAGCGTGGGTTGTCAGCACCCGGGGCAAGGCAAGTAATTTGCGCCCCCTAACCCGTGGATTTGCGCCCCTAACCCCTAACCCCCAGATGTTGCGCCTGGCGCGGCCGGCCCCCCTGCACCCCCCACGCTATGCCACTGGTGGGGTGGTACAAAGCTATTTTGGCACCTGTTCCACAGCGTCATTTTCCCCTTGCACGGGGTATGACATAGGAAACAAAAGGTCTCAGGGGAAAACTTACAGACAGGACACTGCTGACTCTGAGACCGCAAAAGGTCGGACATAGGAGACGATGTTCTAGACAGCCATGATTGTCTGAGGGGGAGTTTTCCCTGCACCCCAGGGTCACGCGTGCAGGCAGATTGTGGCTGCCTTCTGGTGGGGAAGTGTGCTCCCTCCGGACCCCACTCCACGATATCCCTACAGTAATCCTCCAAAAAGGCAAAATGCCCTTTTCTGCAACACTGATAACAGAGAATGCAGTGTTGGCCGTGTCAACAATCTCAGCAGAACTTTGCTTTGTCAAGCCTGTCACGATAGGCTTGAAAGCCTATGTGTTTGATACCTGGCAAGCCAAACTATTTAGAAGAAGAGACACGGAGCATTTGGGATAAGCAGGGCTTTCGTTAACTGAGAGGTTGGCTTTTATTGCCAGAGTTATTCGCAACTGGACTTAACTGTCAGGAGTCCTTTGAAAAGGTAAAGGGGCCCCTGACCATTAGGTCCAGTCGTGGCCGACTCTGGGGTTGTGGCGCTCATCTCACTTTATTGGCCGAGGGAGCCGGCGTCCAGCTTCCGGGTCATGTGGCCAGCAGGACTAAGCTGCTTCTGGCGAACCAGAGCAGCGCACGGAAATGCCGTTTACCTTCCCGCCGGAGTGGTACCTATTGATCTACTTGCACTTTGAGGTGCTTTCGAACTGCTAGGTTGGCAGGAGCAGGGACCAAATAATGGGAGCTCACTCCGTCGCAGGGATTCGAACCGCCGACCTTCTGATTGGCAAGTCCTAGGCTCTGTGGTTTAACCCACAGCGCCACCCGCGTCCCTCAGGGGTCCTTTACTTTTTTTACCTCCATAGGGACGTGGGACCAGGAGATGGTCAGAAGAGGAGTGCAGCAGTCTGGCCGGTTTACGAGGGGCAAGGCAGGTCCCAGGCTGTTTAAGACCTGGAACTTAGCTTAGCAATAGACTGGTATCCAGCACAGATCTTTAATGTACTGATGCAGAAACATCCCGGGCAAACGTCATGCAGCTGCCCAGACCGAGAAATTTCATAGAATCATAGAATCCTAGAGTTGGAAGAGACCACAAGGGCCATCGAGTCCAACCCCCTGCCAAGCAGGAAACACCATCAGAGCACTCCTGACATATGGTTGTCAAGCCTCTGCTTAAAGACCTCCAAAGAAGGAGACTCCACCACACTCCTTGGCAGCAAATTCCACTGTCAAACAGCTCTTACTGTCAGGAAGTTCTTCCTAATGTTTAGGTGGAATCTTCTTTCTTGTAGTTTGGAGCCATTGCTCCGTGTCCGCTTCTCTGGAGCAGCAGAAAACAACCTTTCTCCCTCCTCTATGTGACATCCTTTTATATATTTGAACATGGCTATCATATCACCCCTTAACCTCCGCTTCTCCAGGCTAAACATGCCCAGCTCCCTTAGCCGTTCCTCATAAGGCATCGTTTCCAGGCTTTTGACCATTTTGGTTGCCCTCCTCTGGACACGTTCCAGTTTGTCAGTGTCCTTCTTGAACTGTGGTGCCCAGAACTGGACACAGTACTCCAGGTGAGGTCTGACCAGAGCAGAATACAGTGGCACTATTACTTCCCTTGATCTAGATGCTATACTCCTATTGATGCAGCCCAGAATTGCATTGGCTTTTTTAGCTGCCGCGTCACACTGTTGGCTCATGTCAACTTTGTGGTCAACCAAGATAGACGGAAGTGGCAGCAGGCAAGGGGAGTAGGGGCATCTGTGCGAGAGGGCAGGTCCCATGGACCTGGCAAGTCTCAGATCAGGCAGAGAGGAAGCAATAGATGATTGGACCAGTGGGAACGGCGGCTCAGTCTGAGCAAAAGAATGACAAGGAGCTCAAAGTGAGCTCCTGGTTGTCCCTTTGAATCTTTACCTGTAGGAACGTAGAATCATAGAATGGTAGAGTTGGAACTGGACACCCAAACTTCCTCTAATTCGACCCCCTGCGACGCAGGGATCTCAGCTAAAGCACCATGGCAGATGGCCACCAAAGCTCTGCTTAAAAACCTCCAACGAAGGAGAGCCCACCACCTCCTGAGCGAGACCATTAGGAAGTTGTCTTATGCAGAG
Source organism: Podarcis gaigeae (assembly GCF_964106915.1). Classification (NCBI taxonomy): domain Eukaryota; kingdom Metazoa; phylum Chordata; class Lepidosauria; order Squamata; family Lacertidae; genus Podarcis; species Podarcis gaigeae. Next base: position 6,062,526 of record NC_139696.1, on the reverse strand, counting down.
GCTGAACATTTCGTCCACCTAAATCAGGGTTGATTACACTGACTGACAGAGGCTCTCCATAATTTCGGGGAGAAGTCTCTTCTACCTTCCGCTTGCAAGGAAGGTGCTGTCCCGCTGAGCTATGGCCCTTCCTCAATTTGTACCCATCTGACTCCTGGCAGTGAGAGTGGAAGTGAGAGCTGGACCATCAAGAAGGCTGATTGCCGAAGAATGGATGCTTTTGAATTCTGGTGCTGGAGGAGACTCTTGAGAGTCCCATGAACTGCAAGAAGATCAAACTGATCCATTCTGAAGGAAATCAGCCCTGAGTGCTCACTGGAAGGACAGATCGTGAAGCTGAGGCTCCAAGACTTTGGCCACCTCAGGAGAAGAGAAGACTCCCTGGAAAAGACCCTGATGTTGGGAAAGATGGAGGGCACAAGGAGAAGGGGACGACGGAGGACGAGATGGTGGGACAGTGTTCTCGAAGCGACCAGCATGAGTCTGACCAAACTGTGGGAGGCAGTGGAAGACAGGAGGGCCTGGCGTGCTCTGGTCCAGGGGGTCACAAAGAGGCGGACACGACTAAACGACTAAACAACAATGATGCCTGCCGTGATGAGCAGGGTGAGAGGCATAGATGCCAACTCCCTGTTGGCCCAAGCACCCACACAATCCCCATCAAGGGGCCAGACACCCACAAAATTTGGCTCTGGGCACCCACAGTCGCGGTGCAAAGCTGGCATTCCTGGTAGGTGGGCATGGTTTGGGGAAAAGGTTTGCAGGCCAGGCTGGTAGCCTGCAGTTCTCTTACGCCTGGAATCAGCGAAGGAAAAGACAAGCTGTTGTTTCAGATTATATATTCCTGGAATTATGCAAGAATCTCTCTCTCTCTCTCTCTCTCTCTCTGCATTGAGATAAGAGATTTTCCCACGCCTCTTGTCTCCCTCTCCACAAGAATGAAGGCGGTGGACAGGGGTGGCTGTAAACGAGTTTTGTAGAGCTAGCTAATCGCAAATTGGTGGCAATTCAGATTTTATTGCCAAACTGTTGGTTTCGTCAGGCCAGTTGCAAGGTGCTTAGGAGAGCAGGGCAGAGTTCACACTCTCAAAGATGGATGGGGAACGAATTCGAATCCATCTGCCTTTAAAGGCAACTGCTCTGCAGAATGATACACAAACCCAAACACAGCCTCTTTTGAAATCCGCCCTTCTCCGATTTTTGCCGTGAAATTATCCAGCCAAAGGGATGCGTCTAAAAAAGGCATATTCCGGGGTGAAAGTGTGTGTGGAAATGAGCGAAAACAACATAGCAGATTCATGGCGTTATGCTTTGCGAAAACGTTTATAATTGCAAAGGTTTGGAGAAAACGGTGCTGATGAATTTTCGCGAGGGAAAATAAAATCTCAGATTGATGTGGAAGTGTGGAGTACTGGATTTAAGACTGGGAGTGGGGAGGGAATCAGAAATAGGGATTGACAGATCCACCGATCCCTTGTCTCACTGAGACTGTGATAACATCAACCCAGGAGAGATTGCTGTCATGCCTTAGCCGAGAACATTTGTTCTCGCAACCTCCAATTGTCCTGTTTCCCTTCCACCTGCCATGGCAGTGGACCACACGGCCTGGTCTGCTTCCCCAGGCTGTTGTAAGGATGAAAACGATGGGGTCCGAAGCATGTTTTCAACCCTTGAAATGTATACCGTATTTTTCACTCTATAAGACGCACCAGACCACAAGTTTTTGGAGGAGGAAAACAAGGTTAAAAAATATTCTGAATCTCAGAAGCCAGAACAGCAAGAGGGATCGCTGTGCAGTGAAAGCAGCAATCCCTCTTGCTGTTCTGGCTTCTGGGATAGCTGTGCAGCCTGCATTCGCTCCATAAGACGCACACACATTCCCCCTTATTTTTTAGGAGGGGAAAAGTGAGTCTTATAGAGCAAAGAATACGGTAATTTCAGCAAACCCTGCTGACTCAAGGGAACGTTCACTGGCCTTGCACCATTCCGGTCCTCGGGACAACAAACGCACATAGGACTGTGCTCATTCTGCTCTTCAAAAGGAAAACCGGGGGGACATATCAAGTGCCAGAACAATGCCTTGTGCCCAGCTGAACCTGCGAGCCAGTGTGCGTGTAACCTCCCAAGTGGGATGGCTAGGTCAACAGAGCATGCTTCATCCCCGGTTCATGGGTTGGAACCCGGCATGGGGCAAAAATATTCCTGCACTGCAAACTTGTTAACCTTCGCAATTCCCTCCCAACTCTACGGTTCTTTTTAAAAGGGATATTATTGTTTATTAGGGGATGCGGGTGGCACTGTGGGTTAAACCACAGAGCTGCTTGGGCTTGCCAATCAGAAGGTCGGCAGTTCGAATCCCCGCGACGGGGTGAGCTCCCGTTGCTCGGTCCCTGTTCCTGCCCATTTAGCAGTTTGAAAGCATGCCAGTGCAAGTAGATAAATAGGTACCACTCTGGCGGGAAGGTAAACAGTGTTTCCGTGCACTGCTCTGGTTCACCAGAAGCGGTTTAGTCCTGCTGGCCACATGACCTGGAAGCTGTACGCTGGCTCCCTTGGCCAGTAAAGCGAGATGAGCGCCGCAACCCCAGAGTCGGTCACGACTGGACCTAATGGTCAGGTGTCCCTTTACCTTTACTATTGTTTATTAGATTATTCAAAGGTTTTAACAAATTGACTTCACCTACAGTATATCATTCACACATTTGTGGACTCGCCTTCCTTGGAGGTTTATAAGCAGAGGTCAGGCAGCCATCTGTCATTGATGCTTTAAGCTGAGATTGCAGCATTGCAGGGGGTTGGACTAGATGACCGCTGGGGTCCCTTCCAACTTTACAGTTCTATGCTTCCATGATTCATTCTTCCTTCCCACCCTGACGTTTTAATTCTTATCCCTTATTGCTGCATTCAACTCGCTGGTAACCCCGCTAACTCCATCTTATTGTCTTTGCTCCGCCGCTTGTATCTCGAACCCTGCTCGCGATTTCATATCGCATACCCTCCGACATTTTTCCGATGGAAACAGGGGGGGGGGAATGCCTCCAATTTTCCACAGTTCATCATTTCGATCTCTTAGTTTTACAGCCGATTTTGCATAATCCATCCATTTTAGAAGCCATCCCACTTCGGTCGGACAATTCTAGGATTCTGTCTGAAAACAGATGAGGTGGCCTAGCCACATGGTAAGAGTTTCAGCAGTGTAAGAAATAACTAAAGTTTTAAAAAGTAGTTGTAATAGATGGGGGGGGGCAGAAAAAGCGGGAAAAAGAGAATCATGGAAGGAGAGGGTGAGAAGTCTCTTTTCTGTCTGTTCTTTGATATCCGAAAAGGCTACTACTTTTCTTATTTCAGAGATTCTTTTCTTTTCGCATCGTTTTTCTTTATTTTTTGTTGATATGGAATTATATCAGAAACGCAAATAAATAAATAACAATAACAATATTAAAAAGAAAACAGCTGAGGTGATGGAAGAGAAATCGAGCTCTGGCCTTTCCGAGTTCGAAGAGCCACAATGGAAACCAAAGTAAATTTTTTGGGCCTCCGTGTTTTAGAGTAAAGGGAACTAGTTGCACCGTGTCAGAATTCTGGTCAATTTTGCCACCTGGAAATGAGTTAAACCGACTGGCCTGGGACACTACAATGGTACCTCTGTATGCGAATGGGATCCGTTCCAGAGCCCCGTTCGCATCCTGAAGCGAACGCAACCCACGTCTGCGGGGGTCGCGATTCGCCGCTTCTGCGCATGCGCGTGACATCATTTTGACTGTCTGCACATGCGCAAGCGGCGAAACCCAGAAGTAATGCATTCCGTTACTTCCGGGTCGCCGTGGAGCGCGACCTGAAAAAGCTCAACCTGAAGCAACTTTAACCTGAGGTATGACTGTACAGGACATGTTTGCTTTTGTTTTAACTATATATTTGTGGTTTTACCTTGTGAATGGCCCTGAGATCATATGAGGAAAGGTGGTATAATAATAATAATAATAATAATAATAATAATAATAATAATTATTATTATTATTATTATTATTATTATTATTATTATTATTATTGTCAGGGCTGCCTCTAGGTCCCAGCTCACAGAGGACCAACGCCAGGTTGATGTAATGTACAAAAGTCTTTATTGAAGTTTGGTTTCCATTCCAACGCCAGAGCGTGCAGCCCTACGTCTTAACCTTAGATCGGCGAAGTCCCGTCTGACTCATCACCCCTTCCGCACCAGTTTAAGATCCTAGCCCTACTCCACCTCTTCCGTTGTTCTTTCCTCCTCTGGGTCCTCCTGCCCCCTGGGGTTTCCTCCTTTCTGGACTCTTCTGACGCTGACCCCCCTGAGTCTTGCCCCTCCTTCCGGCGGGCTTTAGGACCTGGCTCCCTATCCGGACTCCCTGCTGTGTCGCTCGCCTGTACATTTGAACTTGGCGCGCGCGCCCAGCCGGTAACCTTCCTCCTGACCGTTTCCCCGCTCTCCGATGGAGGCGTGGTCAATCCTGACTCATCTCCTCTCGCTGGTAGTGAGAACACTGGTCCCGATTCCTGGGATTCCTCCCCCCCACTGCACTCTGGTGGGGAAGCTGGTCCTGATTTCCAACTGCTGCTCTGGGAGTCCCCGCTGGCCCCTTCCTTCTGAGGTTTCCCCCTTGGCACCCCCCTTGCCCTGGCCATCGGCGCTCCCTTCTGTGAATCTTCCGATTCGCTGGAGAGGCTCGTGGAATCCCTCTGACCGCTGTCACTGCCTCCACCCCCCTCGGATTCCTCCTCCTCGCTCTCCATCTCCTCCCACTCCTGTGCCTCTGCTCCTGAACCCCTGACAATAATAATAATAATAATAATAATTTATTTATACCCTGCCCATCTGGCTGGGTTTCCTCAGCCACTTTGGGCGGCTTCCAACCAAAGATTAAAGATACATTACAACATCAGTCATTAAAAGCTTCCCTTAACAGCGTTGCCTTCAGATGTCTTCTAAACATCAGGTTGTTGTTTGACATCTGATGGGAGGGTGTTCCACAGGGCTGGCGCCACCACCGAGAAGGCCCCCTGTATATAATTATAATACACTGCCAAGCCCACCATATGGGTGTGGTAAAAAAATTAAAATTATTATCCTCCTTAAAACCTTCCCTGCAACAAGAAGTTCAGCATCCCTGACTTCAAGATGAGGATGAAAGATGCTGTTGTTTGCATCTGGGATGAGTTGCGGAAGAATGATAGCTTTGCTGAAAGTGTAATATAGAAAATTACCGTATTTTTCACTCTATAACATGCACCAGGCCATAACACGCACGTAGTTTTTAGAGGAGGAAAACAAGAGAAAAAAAATATTCTAAACGAAATAGTGGATATATGATTTTTGTGGTTCATGCAGTGGCCACAGACATGTGATCTGACTGAGTTTGGAGTAGCCCAATGCAAAAATCCTGAGGATCCATGTGGGAGAGCCAGTGTGGTGTAGTGGTTAAGAGCAGTGGACTCGTAATCTGGTGAACCGGGTTCGATTCCCCACTCCTCCACATGCAGCTGCTGGGTGACCTTGGGCCAGTCCCACTTCTCTGAAGTCTCTCAGCCCCACTCACCTCACAGAGTGTTTGTTGTGGGGCAGGAAGGGAAAGGAGAATGTTAGCCGCTTTGAAACTCCTTAAAGGGAGTGAAAGGCGGGATATCAAATCCAAACTCTTCTTCTTCTCTTCTTTGTAACCACGGAGGAGGGAAGGAAGGGGAACCATGGATCCTCTGCTCACGAGATCTCCCCCACCACCCGCAGGCATCCGCTCCATAACACGCACAGACATTTCCCCTTACTTTCTAGGAGGAAAAAAGTGAGTGTTATGGTGCAAAAAATACGGTAGGTGCCAAAATCCAAACAGAACAGAGAATGCTATGCATGCACCACGGCTGCACAGATGTTATTGGCCCAGAGATAAAAGAGGACAAAGTCCCGACCAGAGAAGAATGGCAGATTAAATTGATGGATTTATGCCAAAATGGCAAAAATGACCGGCAGAATCAGAAATCAGGAAGACAGAAATTTTAATAAGGAATGGGGGGAATTTATAATTTACTTTAAAAAACCATTGCAATCAGTTAAAATTGTAAGTAGGATTTGGAATAATGCTTGTAGCTTAATGATGGGTTTTGGATATAATGGAGAGGTAAAAGATTTGGATTATTATAAAAGATCCAGGAGGAAATGATTAATAATGAATAATGATTAATCATATAATTAATAATGATTAATAATAGGGAGAAGTTTCTTTGGAATCTTGTTTTTATGTTGAGTGTTGTATGTTTGTGATTGTAAAACTTTAATTTGAAAAACCAAATAAATATTTTTTTTTAAATTAACATATCATTTCCAACAATCATTTAACATATTTTCTTATTTTATACAATGTTTTGCACTCCCATCAACCGCATCTGAAGATTTTTCAATGTTCATCACTTTATCTACATTTCTTAATTTCTCTGTTACTTTTAATCGTCCTTAACTAATAACTCTCCTCATAATCTTCATTGCAATATTTCACAACGTCCTCCTTACAAAACTTCTTGCAGTCCTATTAGCGTAATCTGTTTATTGCAATTGCTTTTCAAATAGTTCAAATAGTTACTCCAGTCCTCTGAGAATCTCTGGTCCTGCAGCTTTCAGATCCTTCCTGTCATCTTATCTAATTCTGCATAGTCCATTAATTCAAAATAAATTTGTTTTTAAAACAGAATATTGCCCAGTATATTGGAGGGTGGTGGAAGACTTCAGAAGACAAAATGTGGGAGAAACTCGCTGGCAAATTCAGTTGGCCTATTCTAACCAGACATAGACAGATCCTGAAGCTGAGGCTCCAAGACTTTGGCCACCTCATGAGAAGAGAAGACTCCCTGGAAAAGACCCTGATGTTGGGAAAGATGGAGGGCACAAGGAGAAGGGGACAACAGAGGCCGAGATGGTGGGACAGTGTTCTCGAAGCGACTGACATGAGTTTGACCAAACTGCAGGAGGCAGTGGAAGACAGGAGTGCCTGGCGTGCTCTGGTCCAGGGGGTCACGAAGAGGCGGACACAACTAAATGACTCAACAACAACAGAAAGCCTTAAGACCTTTGGCAAAATCTGAGCTGAGAGTCGGAGCCTTGCACCTGTGGGGGCATTCAGCCTGGAAAGAACCTTGATATGAAATTATTATTATTATTATTATTATTATTATTATTATTATTATTATTATTATTATTGAATCAAAGCATCCTTTGAAACAGTATTGCCCAAAGTGGGCACCTGGGGATGCTGGAACTATCTGGGGAGTCAGGAGTAGCCATGGGTCCAATTAGGGAGCACAGAATAAAATTAAGGGGTCTGTAGAAGCAGCCACAAAATTAAAAGACACCTGCTTCTTGGGAGAAAAGCAATGAGAAATTTAGACAGCATCTTGCCGACAAAGGTCCGTATAGTTAAAGCTATGGTTTTCCCAGTAGTGATGTATGGAAGTGAGAGCTGGACCATAAAGAAGGCTGATCGCCGAAGAATGGATGCTTTTGAATTATGGTGCTGGAGGAGACTCTTGAGAGTCCCATGGACTGCAAGAAGATCAAACCTCTCCATTCTGAAGGAAATCAGCCTGAGTGCTCACTGGAAGGACAGATCCTGAAGCTGAGGCTCCAAGACTTTGGCCACCTCATGAGAAGAGAAGACTCCCTGCAAAAGACCCTGATGTTGCGAAAGATGGAGGGCACAAGGAGAAGGGGATGACAGAAGACGAGGTGGTGGGACAGTGTTCTCGAAGCTACCAGCATGAGTTTGACCAAACTGTGGGAGGCAGTGGAAGACAGGAGTGTCTGGCGTGCTCTGGTCCAGGGGGTCACGAAGAGGCAGACACGACTAAACGACTAAACAACAAGCACAAGAAGAAGCATAAAGAAAGAAGAAACTGTCTGTACATGTTTCATCAGTTGTGTATGATGCTAACTGCCAAGTCAGGTGCATCAGTTGTGCATTTATCCTAGAATACCTATGTTCGCTTCCAATTTTAGCTGATATTTATCTTTTTGCAAAGCAATTTCTCCTAATATAATGCATGTTATTTTTACGAATATGCGGAGGTTGGACTGAAGGACCCTCACAGTCCCTCCCAAGTTTATGGGTCTATGCATTTTTATGTAGAGTTTGCCCCGGTTTGTGCAATTTTTCAACACATTACTTGGCAGAGGAATTGTGTTGCAAAATTTGGAGAAGTGCAGATTTTCAAAGGATGCCTGTGTTTAAGTTTGTGAAATATTTCGGATGGTAAAATTTGAAAGGTTCTACTTTAAATGAAAACCCACCTGTCACCACAATAGCAAGTGAAATAGGAATGTGATTCTTAAAAGCATACAGAGGTTGTGAGGTTTTTTTAAAGCAATTTGCTCATTTCATGATTGAAACTCTTTCCTGCACTCGAGTCGGCTTCCAACGCTTTGAAAAGTTTCAAATTGCAACCAGACAGTTTGATGCCTCCATCCTCTTAAATTGCGGCTTCCTGGAGTGCTGTGTTTTAGATTTGTAAGCCTTTTGGGGCAGAGACCTGTCCCCTTGAACTTTGCAAAGATACAAGGAAGAGAAGTAAGAATAAGTTGCATTTGATGAAGCCCGAACTTTGGAGTTGACCCACTTAGAGCAATGGACTTTTGACTTAATCCTTCTTATTCCAATGGGAATTTTCTTTATTCCATAAAGAAGGCTGATCACCGAAGAATGGAGGCTTTTGAATTCTGGTGCTGGAGGAGACTCTTGAGAGTCCCATGGACTGCAAGAAGATCCAACCTCTCCATTCTGAAGGAAATCAGCCCTGAGTGCTCACTGGAAGGACAGATCCTGAAGCTGAGGCTCCAATACTTTGGCCACCTCAGGAGAAGAGAAGACTCCCTGGAAAAGACCCTGATGTTGGGAAAGATCGAGGGCACAAGGAGAAGGGGACGACAGAGGACGAGATGGTTGGACAGTGTTCTCGAAGCTACCAGCATAAGTTTGACCAAACTGCGGGAGGCAGTGGAAGACAGGAGTGCCTGGCGTGCTCTGGTCCAGGGGGTCACGAAGAGTCGGACACGACTAAACGACTAAACAACAACAACATTCCAAAGGGTCTACTCTGAGCAAGGCAAGCACAGCCCAATGGCCTTGCAACTTCTAAAATGGGGATTGTTTGAAAAGAACGTGCACCTTTCAAATCCAACCCTTGCTTATAAAACCAGCATTCATCTACCTGTTTAGGGAAGCTTTTAATGTTTAATAGATTATTGTGCTTTAAATATTCTGCTGGAAGCTGCCCAGAGTGGCTGGGGAAACCTGGCCAGATGTGCGGGGTAGAAATAATAAATTATTATTACTACCAATCCATCACCTGCACATCACTTTCCATGCACATCGATGGAAGGAACATCTTTCCGCAGAGCAACCAGACCCTGATTTCCCCTGAGCATGCGCAGAGTGGCACAGAGTATATGCAGAGAGCCGAAGCGGTAGAGGGGGCGTTGACACCTTGTGGGATTTCAGACAAATCAAGGCTTTCAGAACCCCAACTAAAGAATCACGGTAAGAAAAATGGATGGACTATGCAGAACTGGCAAAACTGATATATAAACTACGGGACAAGGATAACTGTGACTTTAAAGATGAATGGGAACCCTTTACAAAGTATTTGAAGACGCAACAAAGCGAACTGGACTCCTTGGCTGGTTTTGAAGAAACATTCACAAACTTTTCACTGATAATAATCAGCTAAATAGTTTGAGGATCTATACAACTGTGCAACATGCAGAAAACAGCATTTTTAGAGAAATCAAAGACTGGAACTGGGGGAAGTCAGAATTAAAATGTTACTTTAATTTAATTTAATTCCTGGGGGAATTAAAATGTTACTTTAAAAAAACGGCTTTCGGGTTACCAGCTTTTATAGATCTGGAATTCCTGGGTTGAAGGTGAGTCCTTACCTGCGGTGTCTCCGCTCCCTCCACAAAGCCGAAACTCCAGACGTCAAAAGAGCTCCTGAAGGTGTTCCTGGGGTATCTCTTGCCGCTGCAACCTGTCCTGCTACCTTCCCTTTGCTGGGATAGAACCAGCCTCAGGGAAGTCAGACTGGAAGTTGACAAGACCAGCAAGCTGAGAGGTGGCTCTGTCTCAGGGAACAGTCCGCAGCTGGCTTCTATAACCTCTGCAAATCGCAGGGCTGGGGGAAATTTAAATAAATCTGCATAGGCTTTGAGGACAGGGGAGGGGCAGGGTGGCAAAGGCATGGCGGCCGAGCCCTGAAGCTCTCTCTCTCTCACACACACATTTCGACATATGCCAAGCTGTTTATCTCCTCCCATCGAGCCTTTGGTCCCTTCGCTTTGCGCACCTGTGTGTGGTTCCGTTTCAACACATCTCCTTGCATGTTGGCTCAGTTGCCCCAGAGGCGCATGGGGCTTGCAGGGCCGACGCGAGAAATGGGCAGGGCTGGCCACATGCCCATTTCTGCCCCTGCAGGACCCGGACAGATGTTTTCCTACAGAGATTCCCTGCCACCACCACACACACATACACACACACACACTGCCTTCCTCTAGGGTTTTTGCGGCTGCCTTTCGGGTTTTGCCATCTGGCTTTCACGGGAGCATTTTGGAATTTACAGTGGTACCTGTAGCTGTCAACTTTTCCCTTTTCTTGCGAGGAATCCTATTCAGAATAAGGGAATTTCCCTTTTAAAAAGGGAAACATTGAAAGCTATGGTGGTACCTCGAGTCACAGACGCTTCAGGTTACAGACGCTTTAGGTTACAGACTCCGCTAATCCAGAAATACAGTGGTACTTCGGGTTAAGTACAGTGGTACCTCAGGTTAAGTACTTAATTCGTTCCGGAGGTCCGTTCTTAACCTGAAACTGTTCTTAAGCTGAAGCACCACTTTAGCTAATGGGGCCTCCCGCTGCTGCCGCACCGCCGGAGCACGATTTCTGTTCTCATCCTGAAGCAAAGTTCTTAACCTGAAGCACTATTTCTGGGTTAGCGGAGTCTGTAACCTGAAGCGTATGTAACCCGAGGTACCACTGTAGTACTTCGGGTTAATCTAACTCTACATTTAATAGTATACTTATCGCATTATATTCTGTTTTATGTGCTCTATTTTCTTCCTATCTCCTCTGTTGGTTAAAGAAAGAAAGAAAGAAAGAAAGAAAGAAAGAAAGAAAGAAAGAAAGAAAGAAAGAAAGAAAGAAAGAAAGGAAGGTTCTGCAGAACATGAGGCTTTTCCTGTCTGGAAAACACTTCTTGTCCTTTTCTGTACTGTTTATTGACTCATCAGTATGGAGATACAGGTGTCATGCACAGCCTCCAGCGCAGGCAGAAACAGGTTCGAATCCTGCCATCTCCAGGTTATTATCGCTGGTTGCGCTTTATATGTTTAGCCTAGACTTGCTGAGTTTACGAAAGGTTGTTGGCATCTGTCTGTTCTCCTCTGCTGCTGTTGTTGCCATAAAAAAAATTTTACACATCACTTGGGAAGACAGGTGAACTAATGGTAGGGTACTGGAAGAAGCAAAGATCACCAGTTTCAGAGTGATGATTCTTCAACATTCGTTGGACTGGTCATGTTGGGCGGCTGCCTAATGATCGTCTTCCAAAGCAACTCCTCTATTCCGAACTCAAAAATGGAAAGCGCAGTCGGGGCAGTCAACAAAAGAGGTTCAAAGACTCTCTCAAGGCAAATCTTAAAAAATGTAGTATAAGCACCGACAATTGGGAAACACTGGCCTGCGAGTGCTCCAGTTGGAGAACAGCCTTGACTAAAGGTATCCTGGGGTTTGAAGACATTCAAATTCAGGACGCAAGGGAGAAACGTGCTAAGAGGAAGGCACGCTTGGCAAATCCACACCAGGATCAACTCCTGCCTGGAAACCAATGTCCCACTGTGGAAGGAGGTGTGGATCCAGAATTGGCCTCCACAGTCACTTACGGACTCACTGTTAAAACCGTGTTTATGGAAGACAATCTGACTCAGCTACGAGAAGAAGAAGATGAAGAAGAAGAGGAGGAGGAGACAGGAGCAGAGTCGATATGGCTGTCTCTCAAGAGCTGAATTGCAAGGAGGGAAGCAGAAGGGCTTTTGCATGTTCAGGGAGATGCTATAGCCCAGCAGAAGACCCCATGTTATAAGAAGCCATCATCTCCCAAGTCTGATCATTGCTCTATCTTTCTTGGGATAGACTTCACTGACAGACAGAGGCTCTTCGGGGGTTTGGGGAAGGGCTATCTCCCGGGATTGAAACTGGAATGCTCTGCTTGCAAAGGGGTTGCTCTGGTCTTCCTCTTAAATATCCAAGTGAATAGCTCGGTTAGTTAGAGTGCAGTGCTGATAATGCCAAGGTTGCAGGTTCGATCCTCGTAAGATCCTTGAGAGCCAGTTCGATCCTTGAGAGCCAGTGTGGTGTAGTGGTTAAGAGCGGTAGTCTCGTAATCTGGGGAACTGGGTTCGCATCTCCGCTCCTCCACATGCAGCTGCTGGGTGACCTTGGGCCAGTCACACTTCTCTGAAGTCTCTCAGCCTCACTCACCTCACAGAGTGTTTGTTGTGGGGGAGGAAGGGAAAGGAGAATGTTAGCCGCTTTGAGACTCCTTAAAGGGAGTGAAAGGCGGGATATCAAATCCAAACTCTTCTTCCAAACTCTTCTTTGTAAAGGACAGCTGCATATTTATGCATTAGGGGATTAGTCTAGGTCCCTCAAGGTCCCTTCCAATCCTATGATTCTAGGGAGTAAGAATTCAGTAAGAATTTTTTCTTTGCAAAGACATATTAGGTTTCTAGGGGGAAAGTGTATGTGTATGTGTGTGTGTGTGTGTATAATTTTCAAAATAAAAACAATTTAATATAAAAAAAGGGGGGAGGGAGTACAGAAAAAGGCAGAGGCGCAATATACAAGACACACCATAACCTTAAGAAATAAAACACTCCAAAGTTCAGGTTACACGCAGTGAAGTTGCCAGATATCCATAACTGCCGTTGTTGTGCAGTTTGCAAATCGTTGCTGGAGGCTTGTGCAATAAAGTTCTGCCAGATGGTGTGAAATGCTCGTGGCCATTCTTTTCCTCGCGTAGCCGGGATTTTATGTGCCATTCTCTCTGCCAGGGCTAAAGTCCGACTCGTACCGTGCTGGTAAGGATAGCTTACCTAGATCATTTCCACTGTCAAGTGAGAGGTTGCAAATGCGCCGCGAGGCCCTTAGACTTGATGTCGTCATTGTATCCTGTAAACCTAGAGAGTAATAATAATAATAATAATAATAATAATAATAATCTTGGAGTGCAATATGATTATGACCATATTATGATTAGGAACACTGTGATCAGCTGTAATATGAACAAGTCCTTTATGTGCATGTGGTGAAAACCCTTTTATTGGAGTGCTCTTCCACCAGGTGTGAGGGTATGTGCCATTCAGAACCATGGAGGTCATATGAGGCAATTGCTCTCTTCAGACCATATGGCCATGATACTAACGTTAAATAAGTTGGAGTTCTTGTTATTAAATATACCAAGAAAAAGGCATACCAAGAACTCAGGCCAATGTAAGTTTCAGTAGTGGGAGTGGTCCCTACTCTGCAAGCAGCCAGTCACTGACAGCTGATTAACTTTTTAAATATATATTTTATATATATACAGTCATACCTCATGTTGTGTCCGCTTCAGGTTGTGTTTTTTCAAGTTGTGGACTGCCAAAACCCAGAAGTACCGGAACGGGTTACTTCCGGGTTCCGGCAGTCACACATGTGCAGAAGCACTAAGTCGCGCTTTGCGCATGCGCAGAAGTGCCGAATTGCAACCCGTGCATGCACAGACTCGCAGACGTGGGTTGCGAACGTGCACCCCACACAGATGACGTTCGCAACCCGAGCGTCCACTGTATTAAAGATTTCTTAGTGTACAAAAACACATGCGTTGCCTCTTTTTTCAAGTTGAGTTTTCTGCAGTTCCGCTCCCTTTGTTGTGAGACATTAGTGTTACATACAATGTTAGGAAGAAAAGAGGGGAACAGAGGGGTGGTGGTGAGTGGGGTGGGGTGGTTATGCTTCTGTTCTTCTGCTTAGTGTATGTGTGGGGTTTTGCATCAGCATGGCAAAACGTGGGGGTTTGTGTTTTGGTGGCAGGTGGCGCTGTGGTTTAAACCACTGAGCCCTAGGGCTTGCCAATCGGAAGGTTGGTGGTTCGAATCCCTGCAATGACGGGGTGAGCTCCCGTTGCTCGGTCCCAGCTCCTGCCAACCTAGCACGTCAAAGTGCAAGTAGATAAATAGGTACCACTCCGGCGGGAAGGTGAACGGCGTTTCCGTGCGCTGCTCTGGTTTTGCGAGAAGCGTCTTAGTCATGCCGGCCACATGACCCGGAAGCTGTCTGTGGACAAACGCCGGCTCCCTCGGCCAGTACAGTGGTACCTCGGGTTACATATGCTTCAGGTTACATACGCTTCAGGTTACAGACTCCGCTAACCCAGAAATAGTGCTTCAGGTTAAGAACTTTGCTTCAGGCTGAGAACAGAAATCATGCTCCGGCGGTGTGGCAGCAGCAGGAGGCCCCATTAGCTAAAGTGGTGCTTCCGGTTAAGAATAGTTTCAGGATAAGAACAGACCTCCGGAACGAATTAAGTACTTAACCCGAGGTACCACTGTAAAGCGAGATGAGCGCCGCAACCCCAGAGTTGTTTGTGACTGGACTTAACTGTCAGGGGTCCTTTACTTTTTGGGTTCTCTTACCATTCCCTCCTTGTGTTTCCTTGGTGGTGAGAGAGGTTGGGGGTGGCCTGGGGTGTCTTTGGTTGGCTGTAGCGAGAGTTGTCATCTTGGCTCGAAGCGGCACCCATCCCACACGTCCCCATTGCTCCATTCCCAATTAAGCAAGCCCCGACTGAAGTGGAGGCAATCCCATGCGTATCCGGACTAGCAGAAAGGCGTTTGCAAGCGGAGCCGGGGAGAATTTTCCCACCGGTATGCTAATGCAAAGTTGGCTAATTTAAGGCAGACTTCGCCCTCCCAGTTGCGGAGTAGATTAAACCAAGATCTTCACAAGGGAGAGAGGGAAACTGCCTGCAGTCAGAAAGCCCGGAGATTTCAAAAGCACCAGATTCTCACAATAGACAGGCGTCGTGTGGCTGGGGAGCAAATCACGTTGGCTTCAGAGCTATTAGTTCTTTGTGGCCGTTGAAAATTGGGGTGTCCCCCTGGCTGGGGTGCAGGAAATGGGGCTTTTCAGTGGGGCTGTCCAGGCAGTGGACCTCCCTGCTTCAAGAGGTCTGGGGATCTGTTAATGACTTTGCTTTTTGCCTTTGCTGTCATAGAATACTGTGCACAGTACTGGACACCTCCCCTCGAAATGGATATTGAAATAATAATAATAATAATAATAATAATAATAATAATAATAATAATAATAATTTATTTATACCCCGCCCATCTGGCTGAGTCTCCCCAGCCACTCTGGGCAGCTTCCAATCAAGTGTTAAAAACAGTACAGCATTAAATATTAAAAACTTGTAGAATTGTAGGGTTGGAAAAGACCCCTGAGGGTCCTCGAACCCAACCCCCTGGAATGCAGGAATCTCCACTAAAGCATCCAGTTATCCCGAATGGGGTAACTGTGCCCCTGAAGGACCAGGTGCGCAGCCTGGGAGTCATTCTGGACTCACAGATGTCCATGGAGGCGCAGGTCAATTCTGTGTCCAGGGTGGCTGTTTACCAGCTCCATCTGGTACGCAGGATGAGACCCTCCCTGCTTGCGGACTGTCTCGCCAGAGTGGTGCATGCTCTGGTTATCTCCCGCTTGGACTTCTGCAATGCGCTCTACATGGGGCTGCCTTTGAAGGTGACCCGGAAACTGCAATTAATCCAGAATGCGGCAGCTAGACTGGTGACTGTGAGCGGCCGCCGAGACCATATAACACCGGTCCTGAAAGACCTACATTAGCTCCCACAATGTTTCCGAGCACAATTCAAAGTGTTGGTGCTGACCTTTAAAGCCCTAAACGGCCTTGGTCCAGTATACCTGAAGGAGCGTCTCCACCCCCATCATCCAGCCCGGACACTGAGGTCCAGCTCCGAGGGCCTTCTGGCGGTTCCCTCACTGCGAGAAGTGAAGCTACAGGGAACCAGGCAGAGGGCCTTCTTGGTAGTGGCGCCTGCCCTGTGGAATGCCCTCCCAACAGATGTCAAGGCAATAAATAACTATTTTACTTTTAAAAGAGAACTGTTTAGGGAAGTTTTTAATGTCTGACGCTGTATTGTTTTGGTTGGAAGCCGCCCAGAGTGGCTGGGGAAACTCAGCCAGATGGGCGGGGTATAAATAATAAATTATTATTATTATTATCCATGACAAATGGCCACCCAACCTCTGCTTAGATACCTCCAAGGAAGGGGAGCCCACCACCTCCCAAGGGAAACTGTTCCACTGTCTAGGAGCTCTTGCTCTCAGAATGTTCTTCCTGATGTTGAGTCGGAATCTTCTTTCTTGCAACTTGAAGCCATGGGTTCGAGGACACAAGCTTGCTCCATCTTCCATGTGACAGCCCTTCAGATATTTGAAGATGGCTCTCTTTTCTCCTCAATCTCCTCTCTCCCAGGCTCAACATACCTAGCTCCTTCAACCATTCCTCATATGGTCTGGTTTCCAGACTTTTGATCATCTCAGTCGCCCTCCTTGGCACACCTTCCAGCTTGTCAACATCCTTCTTAAATTGTGGTGCCCAGAATCGGACACAGAACTCTAGGTGTGGTCTGACCAAGGCAGAATAGAGTAGGACTATGACTTACCTTGATCTGGACACTAGACTTCTGTTGATGTGAGTGCTTGGAGGCGGTTGGAGGATGGATGGCGGCTAACAGATAGAGGTTGAATCCTGACAAGACAGGAGGCGGGCAGGTGTGGAGGACTCCCTGGTCCTGAATGGGGTAACTGTGCCCTTGAAGGACCAGGTGCACAGCCTGGGAGACATTTTGGACTCGCAGCTGTCCATGGAGGTGCAGGTCAATTCTGTGTCCAGGGCAGCTCCATCTGGTACGCAGGATGAGACCCTCCCTGCCCACTGACTGTCTCGCCAGAGTGGTGCATGCTCTGGTTATCTCCCGCTTGGACTACTGCAATGTGTTGGTGCTGACCTTGAAAGCCCTAAATGGCCTCGGTCCTGTATACCTGTATTTTGTATTTTTAATCTTTTGTTGGAAGCCACCCAAAGTGGCTGGGGAAACCCAACCAGATGGATGGTGTATAAATAATATATTATTATTATTATTAATTGGTTTTACACAGTTTCACACATTTTAACTTTAACCATTTGAACATTCGGACTCCCTTCCCTCCCACCATGGATTCCGTATTGAAAATTAAATTTTCTGCATCTTTTACCCTGTTATATATCCATATCATGAAGAGTTGGACACGACTAAACGACTAAACGACAACATATCCATAGTTATTGTAGTTAATTCCACAGAAGAAGAGGAGGAGGAGGAGTTTGGACTTGATATCCCACCTTTCACTCCCCTTAGCAGCGGTTCTCAACCAGATGTTGTTGGACTACAACTCCCATCATCCCTGAGCCCTGGCCTTGCTAGCTAGGGGTGATGGGAGTTGTAGTTCAACAACATCTGGGGACCCACAGGTTGAGAAAGGCTGCCTTAAGAAGTCTTAAAGTGGCTAACAATCTCCTTTTCCTTCCTGCCCCACAACAAACACTCTGTGAGGTGAGTGAGGCTGAGAGACTTCAGCGAAGTGTGACTGGCCCAGGGTCACCCAGCAGCTGCAGGTGGAGGAGCGGGGAAGCGAACCCGGTTCACCAGATTACGAGTCCACCTCTCTGAACCACTACACCACACTGACTCCCTGC
This sequence comes from Podarcis gaigeae, assembly GCF_964106915.1. Taxonomy (NCBI): domain Eukaryota; kingdom Metazoa; phylum Chordata; class Lepidosauria; order Squamata; family Lacertidae; genus Podarcis; species Podarcis gaigeae. The sequence continues at coordinate 6,044,667 of NC_139696.1, read as the reverse complement.
CAGTGATTTTAACTGTTTACAATGGTCTTTTAAGGAAGATATAAATTTTCTCAGTCTTTTGAAAAGACTGGTTTCTGATCTTCCCCGTCAGTTTCGCCATCTCTGCCTACTCCATCAGTTTCGTCAGCCATTCTTCCTTTGTTGGTGCTTCTACTTCATTCCATCTCTGGGCTAGAAGCATTCTTACTCCCATTGTTGCATATATAAAAAGTCTTTTATTCTCTCTTGCGATCTCTTCACCTATTGTACCTAACAAAAAAGCTTCTGGTTTTTCAACAAATGTATTTTTAAACATTTTCTTTAATTCATTATATATCATTTCCCAGAAAGCCTTTGCTTTGCTTTTCCAACACAGATTTGAACTCCTTTTGTACATCTTTGCAATTTTACTCAGTGTTAGAAACCAGCAAAACATCATTTTCATATAGTTTTCTTTCAATGAACAGCATGCAGTAGATTTCATTTCCTCTTTCCATAACTTTTCCCAAGGCGAAAGTTGGATATTATACACCAAATCTCCAGCCCAGGGTATCATCACTGCCTGGACTTCTTCATCTTTTGTATACCATTCCAAAAGTAATTTGTACATTTTTGATAGCACTTCCACATTATTTTCCCAACAGATCTATTTGAAACCTCGATTTCACTGTATCAAAACCTCTTCTTTTATCTACCTTAAAAACATAATTTAATTGGGGATACTGTAACCAATCTGTTAACACTCCACTTTGTTGTTGTTTAGTCGTTTAGCCGTGTCCGCCTCTTCGTGACCCCCTGGACCAGAGCATGCCAGGCACTCCTGTCTTCCACTGCCTCCCGCAGTTTGGTCAAACTCATGTTAGCAGCTTCGAGAACACTGTCCCACCATCTCGTCCTCTGTCGTCCCCTTCTCCTTGTGCCCTCCATCTTTCCCAACATCAGGGTCTTTTCCAGGGAGTCTTCTCTTCTCATGAGGTGGCCAAAGTATTGGAGCCTCAGCTTCAGGATCTGTCCTTCCAGTGAGCACTCAGGGCTGATTTCCTTCAGAATGGAGAGGTTGGATCTTCTTGCAGTCCATGGGACTCTCAAGAGTCTCCTCCAGCACCAGAATTCAAAAGCATCCATTCTTCGGCGATCAGCCTTCTTGATGGTCCAGCTCTCACTTCCATACATCACTACTGGGAAAACCATGGCTTTAACTATACGAACCTTTGTTGGCATGGTGATATCTCTGCTTTTTAAGATGCTGTCTAGGTTTGCCATCGCCTTTCTCCCAAGGAGCATGCGTCTTTTAATTTCGTGACTGCTGTCACCATCTGCAGTGATCACACTCCACTTAGGCTTCGCCTAAACTCAAATCCCCCCGGTTTAATATCCCTAATGCTGCAAAATTGTCACAAGAGCACCTGGACTAAAATTGTCTATCAAAAACTTCACTCTTGTGGTTTATCACCACAACAGCTATTCACTTCGGGTTTTACTAAAGCGAACAGTCTAATTTGTCAACGCGTAAATGATATCGAGTGTCAGAACAACTTGGCCACAATAAGGAGGTTTTGCCCGTGGTATGACTATTTTCCACCTTCCCATTTCGACTCTCTGGCACCCTATCTGCATAACCTAGGAATTCTAAAATATAGACACGCTTTTGCTCTTGCAAGATTGAATGTCTTGCCCTTGTCTGGACTTGAGGGACGATTCTAACAGATTCCACAGGGAAAACGCTTATGTCCCTGTGGAGATGGCAGTCCCGAATCGGTGGTGCATGCCCTTCTGGCTTGCCCTCTTTATAAAGACTTGAGGAATGAGATTATCACCCCTCTTTTATCGTCCGTTCCGGGTCACCCAACCACTGCCGCAGTGTCTTTTCTCTTGGCAGATCAAGATGAGCAGGTGACAGCAAAAGTGGCAAGGGTTTTAGCTGGGGCACTCAGAATAAGATCCACTATTTGACTATCGATTCGAAACCCTAAAATGTATTTTATATACCGTATTTTTTTCTCTATAACACGCACATTTTTTCTCCTAAAAAGTAAGGGGAAATGTCTGTGCGTATTATTGAGCGAATGTGTGGTCCCTGGAGCCGACTGGCCCGAGTGCAGGGACAAAAATCAGGCAAAAATCAGATCCTGCGGAGGAGGAAAGGCTAAAGAGTGGAGGTTGCTGCTTTCCTGCATTCTGCCTCAGGGTCTTACTGCCCACCCTCTTCTGTTTTCAGTTGCTGTGTTTGCTCAAACACAACAAAGAGCAGGGAAATCCCCTGCCCTCCTGGCAAGCAGAGGGGAAAGGAAAGGATCGCATCCTTCCTTCTAATTCCTTCCTAGTCACACTGCGCGCAGGCTCCAGCCCACCCGGCTCAGGTTCCGCCGGCTAATAGCGCAACCAACAGACACCACCTCCTCTCCGTGCTCCGGTGCTGCTGCTGCTGCATCCAGCATTCTAGGGACTTGCAGGCAGCTGGAAAACATGCAGGTGGGAGGGGGGGGGCTGGCTTGGGTGGGTGGGGGGAAACTTTTCCCTTCCTTTCCTCCCTCCCGTTAAACCCCTCTCCTGCATTCTTAGCCAGCTGCTTCTCTGCACACCCCTCTCGTGCTCCTTGTCCCTTCTGTGTTTTTCCTTCCTTCCCCACTTAAAACGTGGTGACAAAGCACGGATCCACATGGATCCTCAGGATCTTTGCATTGGGTCACCCCAAATTCACCATCAGATCACATTACATGCCCATGGCTACAGCCTGCACCCAAAAAAATCACGCACCCACTGTTGCCTGGGGCTGCGATGGTGCAAAAATGTGGTTACAAAGCATGGATCCACATGGATCCTCAGGATCTTTGCATTGGGTCACCCCAAATTCACCGTCAATTCACATGTCTGTGGCCACAGCATGAAGCACAAAAATGATACATCCACTGTTTCACTCAGAATTTTTTTTCTCTTGTTTTCCTCCTCTAAAAACTATGTGCGTGTTATGGTCAGGTGCGTGTTATAGAGTGAAAAAACACGGCAACTGACTTTTTATTTCTGTTCTTCGTATATCGTACCATTGTTCTATTGCTATGGCCAATGGCTAGTGCAAATAAAGATTCATTCATTCAGTTAACACTTGCAGAAGCTTCGCAAACCGTTCCAGAAAGGTATTCTAAGACCCCCTCTCCCTACTTGGGTTCTCTGTGCATGGGAATTTTGTGCCAACCACACCCAGCATGCAGATTTCAACAGACTGCCAGCTTTGGGGGGGCAAAAAATAGTTTATCAGCTGGACTAGATTGGGTAGTGATGCTTGTGGATTTAATCAGCACAAGCTGTGCTTTAAACCTGCAGCCGTGGAACATTGAGGGAGTTGGGTATGTTTAAATTGGCTGAGAGGTGATAAGATAGGCATCTACGCATAGCTAAAGGGCTGTCTCATGGAAGATGGAGCAAGCGTGTTTCTTTCTGCAACAGAGGGTAGGATCCGAACTAATAGATGCAAGAAAGGAGGTTCTGACGAAACCTCAGGAATAACTTTCCGACAGTAAGAGCAGTTCAACAGAGGAGAGATGGGGGACTTTCAAGGGAAGTCATAGTACCACTTTGTTCTCACTTTTTCAGGCCACACCGGGAATATGTGTCCAATTCTGGGCACCACAATGTAAGAAGGATGTTGACAAGGTGGAAGGTGTGCAGAGGAGGGTGACTGAGATGATCAAGAGTCTGGAGGGATTTTTGGATTTGATATCCCGCTTTATCACTACCCTAAGGAGTCTCAAAGCGGCTAACATTCTCCTTTCCCTTCCTCCCCCACAACAAACACTCTGTGAGATGAGTGGGGCTGAGAGACTTGAGAGAAGTGTGACTGGCCCAAGGTCACCCAGCAGCTGCATGTGGAGGAGCGGGGAATCGAACCCGGTTCACCAGATTACGAGTCCACCGCTCTTAACCACTACACCACACTGGCATATGAGGAACGGTTGGCAAACCTAGACAGCATCTTAAAAAGCAGAGACACCACTTTGCCGACAAAGGTCTGTATAGTTAAAGCTATGGTTTTCCCAGTAGTGATGTAAGGAAGTGAGAGCTGGACTATAAAGAAGGCTGATTGCCGAAGAATTGGTGCTTTTGAATTCTGGTGCTGGAGGAGACTCTTGAGAGTCCCATGGACTGCAAGAAGATCAAACCTCTCCATTCCGAAGGAAATCAGCCCTGAGTGCTCACTGGAAGGACAGATCCTGAAGCTGAGGCTCCAAGACTTTGACCACCTCAGGAGAAGAGAAGACTCCCTGGAAAAGACCCTGATGTTGGGAAAGATGGAGGGCACAAGGAGAAGGGGAGGACAGAGGACGAGATGGTGGGACAGTGTTCTCGAAGGTGCCAACATGAGTTTGACCAAACTGTGGGAGGCAGTGGAAGACAGGAGTGCCTGGCATGTTCTGGTCCAGGGGGTCACGAAGAGGCGGACACGACAACGACTAAACAACAACAACAACAAAAACAAAAGTTCTGTTAATGGCTGTGTCCTATATTTGTTTGGCAGGAGTGGACGTGCCGGAGGCAAGGCTTGTGTGAGACAATACAGCATGTCCGGTACTCCTTTTTGTCTAGGCTGTTGGGCCATGACCTTGAGGCATCAGCCTTCATTTGTGCAGGGTGTCACAATATGTGAATGGCTTTCTTAATAGACTTTAGTTCCCTTGATTGGTTGTGTGGTTACTGAGTAGATGGCAGTGTGGGGGCTGTTTACACTGAGTATGTCAGAACTACAACAGTTTTACATTCACACATACAGTGGTACCTCGGGTTACATACGCTTCAGGTTACATATGCTTCAGGTTACACACTCTGCTAACCCAGAAATAGTGCTTCAGGTTAAGAACTTTGCTTCAGGATAAGAACAGAAATCGGGCTCTGGCGGTGCGGCGGCAGCAGGAGGCCCCATTAGCTAAAGTGGTGCTTCAGGTTAAGAACAGTTTCAGGTTAAAAACGGACTTCCGGAACGAATTAAGTACTTAACCTGAGGTACCAATGTACACAGTTCTTTCTTTGGTTACATTCACTTTGCAGCATATTTACATAGGGTATCTCTTAGACTATGGGTAGGCAAACTAAGGCCCGGGGGCCGGATCCGGCCCAATCGCCTTCTCAATCCGGTCCACGGACGGCCCAGGAATCAGTGTGTTTTGACATGAGTAGAATGTGCCCTTTTATTTAAAATGCATCTCTGGGTTATTTGTGGGGCATAGGAATTCGTTCATTATTTCCCCCCCCAAAAAATATAGTCCGGTCCACCACAAGGTCTGAGGGACAGTGGACCAGCCCCCTGCTGAAAAAGTTTGCTGACCCCTGTCTTAGACGTTTGCAGAATATACATTTTACAGGATTATGTCAACTTGGAATTCGTGTATGGTTCAGTTAGTCTTTGGGTATACACTTTATTAAGATCTGATTCAAGACTGCGACAAAGACAAAGAGACTCCCGCTTCAATTCTGTTTCTATTACCTGACAATGGTCACCGATCGCACTACTTGGGCAGCCTGGGCATTCCTTTGTGATGGTAAATACTTTAATTCCTGAGTCCAGGTCATAGGCTCACCTGAGTCATACACAAATACACCCTTAAGACAGGGAAATATTTCAGAGAAATATTTGAGGTCACTGGGAGAGTCAAAATGGCTTCAGGGTTGTTCTCTTGTGCTATTTCAGACACCTGGTTTATATGCTTATGTATGTGTTTGCCTTGTACATTTATGGCCATTGGGTTGCGGCATTCATCTCACTGTCAGGCCGAGGGAGCCAGCGTTTGTCCGCAGACAGTTTTCCAGGGCATGTGACCAGCAGGACTAAACCGCTTCTGACACAACGGGACACAATGACGGAAACCAGAGTGCACGGAAACGCTGTTTACCTTCCCTCTAGAGCAGTACCTATTTCAGTGGCGTAGCATGGGTTGTCAGCACCCGGGGCAAGGCAAGTAATTTGCACCCCCTAACCCGTGGATTTGCGCCCCCTAACCCTAACCCCCAGATGTTGCACCCGGTGCGGCCGGGCCCCCCCCTGCACCCCCCACGCTACGCCACTGACCTATTTACTGTATTTTTCGCTCTATAGGACGCACTTTTCCCCCTCCAAAAATTAAGGGGAAATGTGTGTGCGTCCTATGGAGCGAATGCCGGCTCCTTGGCTTCAGCGATAGCAACACGAAGCCTCCGAAGCGCAGAGGGAGCGCTCCCTCCGTGCTCCAGAGGCGTCGTGTTGCTTTCGCTGAAGCATGGAGAGCGAGAGGGGTCGGTGCGCACCGACCCCTCTCGCTCTCCAGGCTTCAGGGATAGCCGCCTGAAAACTTTGGAGCACAGCGGGAACTCGCGCTGCGCTCCAAAGGCTTCGGGTTCCTTTTTCTGAAGCCGGGAGAGCAAGACTCTCCTGGCTTCAGTCAAAGGAACCCAAAGCCTTTGGAGCACAGCGCAAGGTCCCCCTGCACTCCAGAGGCTTCAGCCACGTGCCGGAGGAGGCCAGATCTCCAGCTTCACTTGAAGGGGCGATGCGCAGTTCTCCCTCTCTGCGCAGCGCCCCTTCAGCGACACACCTCTCCTGGCTTTTGCCGTAGCCGCGCACAGCCTCTTCGGGCAGAGGGAGCCTTCATCCTGCTTCCCTGAAGAGGTTTGGTGCGTTTATCCCAGAAGCCAGAAGAGCCACACAGGGAGAAATGTAAAGTATTGCACTTGGGCAAAAAAAATGAGAGGCACAAATACAAGATGGGTGACACCTGGCTTGAGAGCAGTACATGTGAAAAGGATCTAGGAGTCTTGGTTGACCACAAACTTGACATGAGCCAACAGTGTGACGCGGCAGCTAAAAAAGCCAATGCAATTCTGGGCTGCATCCATAGGAGTATAGCATCTAGATCAAGGGAAGTAATAGTGCCACTGTATTCTGCTCTGGTCAGACCTCACCTGGAGTACTGTGTCCAGTTCTGGGCACCACAGTTCAAGAAGGACACTGACAAACTGGAACGTGTCCAGAGGAGGGCAACCAAAATGGTCAAAGGCCTGGAAACGATGCCTTATGAGGAACGGCTAAGGGAGCTGGGCATGTTTAGCCTGGAGAAGAGGAGGTTAAGGGGTGATATGATAGCCATGTTCAAATATATAAAAGGATGTCACATAGAGGAGGGAGAAAGGTTGTTTTCTGCTGCTCCAGAGAAGCGGACACGGAGCAATGGATCCAAACTACAAGAAAGAAGATTCCACCTAAACATTAGGAAGAACTTCCTGACAGTAAGAGCTGTTTGACAGTGGAATTTGCTGCCAAGGAGTGTGGTGGAGTCTCCTTCTTTGGAGGTCTTTAAGCAGAGGCTTGACAACCATATGTCAGGAGTGCTCTGATGGTGTTTCCTGCTTGGCAGGGGGTTGGACTCGATGGCCCTTGTGGTCTCTTCCAACTCTATGATTCTATGATTCTATCCCAGAAGCCAGATCTCTCTTGCTGTTCTGGCTTCTGGGATTCAAAATATTTTTTTTCTTGTTTTCCTCCCCCCCAAACTAGGTGCATCCTATCATCTGGTGCATCCTATAGAGCAAAAAATGCGGTATCTACTTGCACTGGTGTGCTTTTGAACTGCTAGGTTGGCAGGAACCGGGACGGAGGAATGGGAGTTCACCCGTCGTGGGGATTCGAACCTCCGACCTTTCGATCAGCAAGCCCAAGAGGCTCAGTGGTTTAGACCTCAGCTCCACCCGCGTCCCTAGTTGGTCAAGGGAGCTGTGGACTCAGAAAGGTTGGAAACCTCTGTGCTATGCGAAAGAGAGACGTTCCAGGACCAAATCAGAAATCGGGACGGCTTATGTAAATCCAGGACTCTCGCTGGAAAATAGGGACACTTGAATCGTCTCCGTAGGCCAGGTAGCCACTTGCGGGCCACTTCATAATCTAATTTACAAAGACAGCAGAGGGAGACCCAGGATGAGGTCCTCGTTTTCTCCCACTCTTTCTCTCTCTCACAGACGTGCAAATATCTGAGATTCTTTTGCACACTTTCTCCCTTCAATGCAAAAGCTGTGCTTTCTTGATCACCACCTTGTGGCCATCCGAGGTACAGCGACACCTATGGATGCATCGGTTTTTTGAAATCTTTATTTACAGTGGTACCTCGGGTTACATACGCTTCAGGTTACATATATGCTTCAGGTTACAGACTCCGCTAACCCAGAAATAGTGCTTCAGGTTAAGAACTTTGCTTCAGGATGAGAACAGAAATCGTGCTCCGGCGGCGCGGCGGCAGCAGGAGGCCCCATTAGCTAAAGTGGTGCTTCAGGTTAAGAACAGTTTCAGGTTAAGAACGGACCTCCGGAACGAATTAAGTACTTAACCTGAGGTACCACTGTACTTAACCCGAAGTACCACTGTATTTCTGGATTAGCGGAGTCTGTAACCTGAAGCGTCTGTAACCTGAAGCGTCTGTGACTCGAGGTACCACCATAGCTTTCAATGTTTCCCTTTTTAAAAGGGAAATTCCCTTATTCTGAATAGGATTCCTCGCAAGAAAAGGGAAAAGTTGACAGCTACAGGTACCACTGTAAATTCCAAAATGCTCCCGTGAAAGCCAGACGGCAAAACTTAGCTAAAGTGGTGCTTCAGGTTAAGAACATTTTCAGGTTAAGAACAAACCTCCAGAACGAATTAAGTACTTAACCTGAGGTACCATTGTATTTGGAGCATTCCCTCCCCCCCACCCCCCCGTGTGAATCACAAAACAAGGAGATCGAAACCCAGCCGCAAGTACAAAGCCAGAATATCAAAACTGGGTGTGTGCAGGTATATCTGAAAACTGATATGCACACAAACAAAAATTTCTCAAACTGCACCATTGCATCATGTGGAAATGTCAGCACAGGTTTTTAAACCGCGGGTGGCGCTGTGGTCTAAACCTAGTAATATTTGTTACTGCAATGGTCGTCTGTAGTCTGCCGCTCAGAATTTAAGGTGGATTTACACACAGGGGTAAAAGGAATGCGGGTGGCGCTGTGGGTTAAACCACAGAGCCTAGGACTTGCCGATCAGAAGGTTGGCGGTTCGAATCCCCGCGACGGGGTGAGCTCCCGTTGCTCGGTCCCTGCTCCTGCCAACCTAGCAGTTCGAAAGCACCTCAAAGTGTAAGTAAATAAATAGGTACCACTCCGGCGGGAAGGCAAACGGCGTTTCCATGCGCTGCTCTGGTTCGCCAGAAGTGGCTTAGTCCTGCTGACCACATGACCCGGAAGCTGGACGCCGGCTCCCTCGGCCAATAAAGCAAGATGAGCGCCGCAACCCCAGAGTCGGCCACGACTGGACCTCATGGTCAGGGGTCCCTTTACCTTTACCTAAGTTGCTTTTATATATTGTCCCTGTAGATATCTTGCACATTTTAACACCAGGGTGTAGTTAAAGTTGGGTGTTTTCATTCGCAACTAATGTTCAGATATGCACAGTCACGCCCAATCTTAAATTTTGTGTGCATCATCAGATCAGTCGGCCATCAGTACTATAAAGCCAAGGTTGTGGGTTTGATTCCTGTATGGAGCAGCTACATATTCCTGCATTGTTAGACCCTCCAAGTGTCCCTATTTTCCAGGGAGAGTCCTGGATTTCCAGTAGCCATCCCAGTTTGTGATTTGATCCCGGAATGTCCCGCTTTTCCTAAGATTGTACCTATTTTAATTGCAGAAAAGTTGGTGTGTATGGAACTATCCAACTCCCAAGTCATCTGAAGGCAGTTCCTGTATAGGGAACTAGTTTAATGTTTTATTATGTAAACATATACATATTATGTATATGTTGGAAGCAGCCCAGAGTGGCTGGCACAACCCAGTCAGATGGGTGGGGTATAAAATAGTGACATTATGATGGTGATGGAATGGGATGTCCCTATTTTCATCGGAGAAAACGGTGGAGGGTGTGCTTCACCGGGAGATGGGCTAGGTAATCCTCAGGGTCTCTGTGATTCCTCCCTTTACTCAAAAACGCTCCCAGAAGGACTTAACGTAAAAATCAGTAAAAACAGGACAGGCCCCGCCCACATACAATCCAAGAGACAACACGCAAGGAAAGAAAGATGAGGAGGGATGAGGAAAAGAGCCAACAGTACTGTCATCCATTTGAGCCTTCATATTTACGGGTCTGCCTCTCCTGGTCTGCCCCGCAGAGGACCTTAAGGTCCATGAATAATCACAGTTTGGAGGTCCCAGGCCCTAAGGAAGTCAGACTATCCTCCACCAGGGCAGGGCCTTCTCAGTGATGGCTCCCACCTGGTGGAATGCTCTGTCCCATGAGACCAGGGCCCTGCAGGATTTAACTTCCTTCTGCAGGGCCTGTAAGACAGAGCTATTCTGCCTGGCTTTCAATTTGAAGTTAGCCTGATCTTTTATTCCCCTTCCTTCCCTCCCCCTCCCCTTTTTATGAAGATTCCCCGCTCTGGGATCCCACAGCTAATTCTCCCTGGTCTCCTTGCTGACCCAAGTGGGACTAATTTAGCCAGCTAGCCCTGGTGATCATCTAATGTTTATTGGACGGATTTCCCCCCTAAATTGATTTTTAATTCTGAATTTATTGTTATTCACATTTTATACTGTATTTTATGCTGTTTTTTGTTGCATCAATTAAGTGTTTTAAATTTGTTGTTAGCCGCTCTGAGCCCGGTTTTCTGAACCGGGAAGGGCGGGGTATAAATAAAAAAATATTATTATTATTATTAAGTTAAATAGTTTTTGACTGGAATGCAAACAGTTTATTATTATTAAGTTAAATCATTATTAAGTTATTATTAAGTTAAATCATGATTGACTGGAATGCAAACAGTTCAGGGGATGGAAGAGCTTGAAGGAGCTGGTCTTCAGGGTGGGGTGTGGGGGCTCTTTCCTTCTTCCACTGTTATGAAATGAAATCCTAGTAATATTTGTTACTGCAATGGTCGTCTGTAGTCTGCCGCTCAGAATTTAAGGTGGATTTACACACAGGGGTAAAAGGGACGCAGGTGGCGCTGTGGGTTAAACCACAGAGCCTAGGACTTGCCGATCAGAAGGTCGGCGGTTCGAATCCCCGCAATGACGGGGTGAGCTCCCGTTGCTCGGTCCCTGCTCCTGCCAACCTGGCAGTTCGAAAGCACGTCAAAGTGCAAGTAGATAAATAGGTACCACTCCGGCAGGAAGGTAAACGGCATTTCCGTGTGCTGCTCTGCTTCGCCAGAAGTGGCTTAGTCCTGCTGGCCACATGACCCGGAAGCTGTACGCCGGCTCCCTCGGCCAATAGAGCGAGATGAGCGCCGCAACCCCCAGAGTCGGCCACGACTGGACCTAATGGTCAGGGGTCCATTTACCTTTACCTTACACACAGGGTGTTGGAATCAAGCCTTGTCAGAGGAATGTGCCACTTTGCTAGGCACCGGCTGATTTCCTTGTTGACCTCCCCGCTGCGACTCCCAGCAGGAAAACAGGCGAGGTCTCTTATCGGCGATCCTCCTCAAACGTGAGAAGAACACACCACTCCTTTCCCCTTCCTCCCTGCTATCCCCAGGGAGGGGAAAGAGACAGACAGAAATATATTTACATGCTTTTATTTCTGTCTTTTGCAGCAGTACAGAGAAACATGTCTGCACTCAACAGCAGAGAGAATATACTCCTCCCATGTACTTCCAGTACAGGTCAGATGACACACTGAGCTAACATCCGGTGCTCAGTACAGTGAATGGACTGCCCCCTTGTTCCCATGGTAACAGTCACAAACATCCTGTTTAGCTTTCCAGCCAACTGCTCGCTGCTGCATTGCTCCTTTTTGGTAACACAGGGGTGGTGGGAAATGAGAGAGAGAGCGAGAGAGCAGAAGAATCTTTATTTGCATCAGCCACTAGACATAGCAATAAAACAAAACAAAATGTCCTGAAGATAGAGGTAAAAACTTAACCATAGGAAATACATGGGGGGGGTGTTACATCAATAATCAAATAATAGATCTCATTCTAACGGCCCCCGCTAAAAACTTTGCAGTTTTTGCTGTCACCTTGATCTGCTAGAGAAAGGACATGTTAGCAATGAACAAGCGACCCAATATGGAGAATAATAGAGGGGTAATAACCTCACTCCTCAAATCTTTATAAAGAGTGCAAGCCAGAACCACACGAGCCCTGACTCAATACTGCCATCTCCACGGGGACATAACCATTTTTCCAGTGGGATTTTTTGAAATAAACCCTCAAGTACACAAAAAATAAATGTGATAAGTAAGTAAGATATTAAATCGTTATAACAAAAGGGGAAAAACCGCTAGGTAAAATGGCATCGAAAAGTTTTCTGCTCTGCAGCGCCATCTGGTGTTGAATGTTTATAACGCATTCAAAACGCTGTTGTTTTTTTTAGTAATGTAACCGAGTCCCCAGTCCTTCCAAGGAGGCTTTGCAGTGACGTCGGAAGACATTAAGCAACAATGGAAGAACGAAATCTGTAGCAAGCCAGATTTCTGCGTTTACCTTCCTGCCAGAGTGGTACCTATTTATCTACTTGCACTTTGACGTGCTTTCGAACTGCTAGGTTGGCAGGAGCAGGGACCGAGCAACGGGAGCTCACCCCGTCATTGCGGGGATTCAAACCGCCGACCTTCTGATCGGCAAGTCCTGGGCTCTGTGGTTTAACCCACAGCGCCACCCGCGCCCCATATAATGGAATAGGGTGTCCCTATTTTCATCGGACAAATGTTGGAGGGTATATCATTTCATGAGGCTGTCTTCACAGGAGAGAAAGCAGCAGGGCCCCCTCCATCAGCCTTGCCGAAAGCCCCCCCCCAGCTGATCATTACAGAAACAACTCTTAAAAGAACTGGCGCCCCAGTTTGCTTTTTTCCTCTTCCCTTCCTCTCCCTTTCGCCTTGTGTGCCGTGGTTTGTGCGTTCCGAAGCCTGCAAGTTGGGGCTGTCCTGTTTCAATTGCCTGTACCTCTGGTTACGTACTTAATTTGTTCCAGATGTCTGTTCTTAACCTGAAACTGTTCTTAACCTGAAGCACCACTTTAGCTCATGGGGCCTCCCGCTGCTGCTGCCGCAGCGCGATTTCTGTTCCCATCCTGAAGCAAAGTTCTTCACCTGAAGCACTATTTCTGGGTTAGCGGAGTCTGTAACCTGAAGCGTATGTAACCTGAAGCGTATGTAACCCGAGGTACCACTGTACGTGAGCTGATAACGTTGTCATCTAGCATTAGACTGGCAGGCTGTGGTTAGTGAACGACTAAAAAAAAGGAGGCTCTTTGGCAAAGTCGATTGGTCGGGTGTAAACTGCATGGGGATATTTCCAGAAAAAGCTCCCAGAGCACATGAAGTCTGTGAAGTTTCTCTCTCCTTCCCTGTCACACTCGCAAACAGAGTGTTATGTGCTGAGCTGAATCCTCGAACAATAGGATCCAGAATGCAGCTGTCCGATTGGACCGCAGGAGCCACCCAATCCAGCTCCAGGTGGAAGTGAATCAGTGACGTGATTGGCCTGCAGGAGCAGCCAATCAGGCTTCTGGAGGAGGTGAATCCGCAACCTGATTGGCCTGCAGGAGCAGCCAATCAGGTTCCTGGATGAAGTGAATGATCAACCTGATTGGCCTGCAGGAGCAGCCAATCAGGCTTCTGGAGGAGGTGAATCCGCAACCTGATTGGCCTACAGGAGCAGCCCGGAATTAGCCAATCACGTGGGGCCCATTGTGTAAATAATGCATATATAGCTAGACGTTTTGGGGAAAGTTTCATTCATTGCCACCATGAGCTGAATATAGAGCATGAAATTCACACTCGACTCCGCGTATATATCACAGAGCAAGCAGCTTTCCCTTTCTAGACAACGCCACCCTTCCCAAATGAAACATCTGATGTTCCTTTAATCTGTAGTGACGAAATGCTTTGAGAGATTGGTACTTCAATATCTTAGGTCATGGTTTCCACCGGACTTTGATAAACATCAGTTCGCCTATAGGAGAAACAGGTCAACAGATGATGCCATAGCTACAGCTTTTCACCTTGCAGCAAGACATCTGGAGAGACCAGGGAATTGTGTCAGAATATTGCTTATTGATTACCGTATTTTTCGCTCTATAACACGCACCAGACCATAACACGCACGTAGTTTTTAGAGGAGGAAAACAAGAAAAAAAATATTCTAAACGAAATAGTGGATATATGATTTTTGTGGTTCATGCTGTGGCCACAGACATGTGATCTGACAGTGAGTTTGGTGTAGCCCAATGCAAAAATCCTGAGGATCCATGTGGATCCATGCTTTGTAACCACGGAGAAGGGAAGGAAGGGGAACCATGGATCCTCTGCTCATGACTGCAGCAGATCCCCCCGCCACCCGCAGGCATTCACTCCATAACACGCACAGACATTTCCCCTTACTTTCTAGGAGGAAAAAAGTGAGTGTTATGGTGCAAAAAATACGGTATTTGTTTAGTCGTTTAGTCGTGTCCGCCTCCTCCTGACCCCCTGGACCAGAGCACTCCAGGCACTCCTGTCTTCCACTGCCTCCCACAGTTTGGTCAAACTCATGCTGGTAGCTTCAAGAACACTGTCCCACCATCTTGTCCTCTGTCGTCCCCTTCTCCTTGTGCCCTCCATCTTTCCCAACATCAGGGTCTTTTCCAGGGAGTCTTCTCTTCTCATGCCAAAGTCTCTCACGAGAAGTTGTGGGCTCGCCTTCCTTGGAGGTTTTCAAGCAGAGGTTGGATGGCTGTCTGTCAGGGGTGCTTGAGCCGAGATTCCAGCATTGCAGGGGGTTGGTCTAGATGACCGCTGGGGTCCCTTCCAAGATGCAATGCTTCTATGGCCTTAATCATCCCTCCCACCTCCTTTAGCCTGCAAGAAACCATCCCTCGTATATTTATATCTTTTCCTTGGCTTTCCCTTGAAAAATGTTTAATAATACTAATGTATATACCACTTCATATTTTAAAGGGGAAAAATCTCAAGGCTGTTTATATGGCGCTGTAGGTTAAACCACAGAGCCTATGACTTGCTGATCAGAAGGTCAGCGGTTCAAATCCCCATGACGGGGTGAGCTCCTGTTGCTCGGTCCCTGCTCCTGCCAACCTAGCAGTTCGAAAGCATGTCAAAGTGCAAGTAGATAAATAGGTACCACTCCGGCGGGAAGGTAAACAGCGTTTCCATGTGCTGCTCTGGTTCTCCAGAAGCGGCTTAGTCCTGCTGGCCATATGACCCAGAAGCTGTACGCCGGCTCCCTCGGCCAATAAAGCGAGATGAGCGCCGCAACCCCAGAGTCGGCCACGACTGGACCTAATGGTCAGGGGTCCCTTTACCTTTACCTAAGTAACACCAGAGTGTCAGATAGACTGTCTCACATAGCTCCTTTTCTCTGATTTCCTATGGTCAATGATGCCTCCAAGACAATGAAAGCAGTCATGTGGCCAGCAGAACTAAACCGCCTCTGGCGCAACGGGACACCGTGACGGAAACCAGAGTGCATGGAAACGCTATTTACCTTCCCGCCGCAGTGGTACCTATTTATCTACTTGAGCTGGTGTGCTTTCGAACTGCTAGGTTGGCAGGAGCAGGGACAGAGCAACGGGAGCTCACCCCGTCACGGGGATTCAAACCACTGACCTTCTGACTGGCAAGCCCAAGAGGCTCAGTAGTTTAGACCACAGTGCCACCCGCAAACCACAGATATTTTGCAAAGCACCCAGGATTGCCTTTCTGGTGGAGTTCAGAGTAGAGGGGTTCTTCAAAGAGCTCCCTGCTTCCAATTCCACAAAACAGATTCCAGCAACATTCCTGTTTCTTTCGTGTTGCTGCCTCCTGAAGGATAGGAGTTTAATTTCGGAGACTGTGGGTTCAATTGACCTCCTCGATTCCTTGACTCTCTGCCTGGTTTTTCAGACAGCACCATGAGCTGTGCAGTTGTGTAACTCACTGCATGCCAGCAGAGGTCCCCAAAGTGTTACTAAGAAGAACGGGATCAGTCTGGCATCCTTTCTTACAGCGGCCACACGGATGCCCCTGGGAAACCCTTGAACAGGATTTGAATACAAGACCGCTCTCCCCTCCTGTGCATTCCAGCGACTGGTACACAGTGGTACCCTGGGTTAAGTACTTAATTCGTTCCGGAGGTCCGTACTTAACCTGAAACTGTTCTTAACCTGAAGCACCACTTTAGCTAATGGGGCCTCCTGCTGCAGCTGCATGATTTCTGTTCTCATTCTGAAGCAAAGTTCTTAACCCGAAGCACTATTTCTGGGTTAGCGGAGTGTGTAACCTGAAGCAGATGTAACCTGAAGTGGATGTAACCCGAGGTACCACTGTATAACTCTGGGGTTGCGGCGCTCATCTCGCTTTACAGGCTGAGGGAGCCGGAGTTTGTCGGCAGGCAGTTTTTCCGGGTCATGTGGCCAGCAGGACTAAACTACTTCTGGCAAAACCAGAGCAGCGCACAGAAACGCCGTTGACCTTCCCGCCAGAGCGGTACCTCTTTATCTACTTGCACTGGTGTGCTATTGAACAGCTAGGTTAGCAGGAGCTGGGACTGAGCAACGGGAGCTCACCCCGTCGCGGGGATTCGAACCTTCTGATCGGCAGGCCCAAGAGGCTCAGTGGTTTAGACCACAGCGCCACCCGTGTCCCTTTACACTTGTAAAATCAAATAAAAATTATTTCAAAAAGGAAAGAAAAATATTTGGTATGCAATGACCGCAGTACAATGGAACCTCAGGTTACATATGCTTCAGGTAACAGACTCCGCTAACCCAGAAATAGTGCTTCAGGTGAAGAACTTTGCTTCAGGATGAGAACAGAAATCGGGCTCTGGCGGTGTGGCAGCAGCAGGAGGCCCCATTAGCTAAAGTGGTGCTTCAGGTTAAGAACAGTTTCAGGTTAAGAAAGGACCTCCGGAACGAATTAAGTACATAACCAGAGGTACCACTGTACGTAAATCTGTTTCCATATTCCTCCTCATGGTGGAGTGTAACACATTGCTGTTGGAAAGAGTGTTAGCACAATGACTTAGAAGCAATTCCAAGCTGGTTTAAAAATTTCACCCAGGAGAGTCCTTTCTGTTTGGGTATAATTCAGACTGAAATTCCCAGGTGTCAGAAAAAGGTTATTTATGTATGGCATTACTGCGGCCCATGTTTTGTTAGCCCAAAAATGGAAAACGAGCAAGGTCCCAACGAAAGAAAAATGGCAACTTAAGTTGAGAGAAGATGCACAACTTGCAGACTTAACATACAGAATACGAGAACAACAACATACGTTTAGAGAATATTGGAAAACGTTCATTGAATAGATGGGAAATAATCGTGTACAGCTGAAAATGCCGACAGCATTAAGATAAATGCAACAGTGTAAGCAAGTTTCTTGTTTTTTAAAAAAATATATTAGAAATTTCAACACAATAATTTTAACAAAAATACATCATCCACATTGTTCCCCCCTCCATTTTTTTCTTCCCCCCTCCCCCCTAAACAACCTCTCCAACCTCCCACCCCACCCCCGGACTTCCCTCCGCTCCTTTCTCTGGTTTCTCAACACATATTTCTATCTGCTTGTTACAGAATTGTAAAGGTCCTCAAATTATCTATCTATATATTACAATAAAGAGTTTGTGAATGTTTATTCAAAACCTGCCAAAGAGTCCAGTTCATTTTGTTGCTTCTTCAAATATTTCAGAAAAGGTTCTTTGAAATCACAGTTATCCATGTCATGTAGTTTGTGTGTCAATTTTGCCAATTCGACATAGTCCATCAGTTTTTCTTGCCACAATTCTTTTGTCAGGATTTCCTCATTCCTCCATCCTTGTGCTATTAAGACGCTTGCTGCCGTTGTCGCATACTGTACATAAAAATACAGTGGGACCTCAGGTTAAGTACTTAATTTGTTCCGGAGGTCCGTTCTTAACCTGAAACTGTTCTTAACCTGAAGCACCACTTTAGCTAATGGGGCCTCCTGCTGCTGCCGCGCCGCCGGAGCAAGATTTCTGTTCTCATTCTGAAGCAAAGTTCTTAACCTGAAGCATTATTTCTGGGTTAGCAGAGTTTGTAACCTGAAGAGTATATAACCTGAAGCGTATGTAACCCGAGGTACCACTATATTTTTAAATTTCTTTGGCAGGTTTTTCCCCACAATCCCTAATAAGAACAGTGTAAACAAGTTTTGATGGATACAATAACGAAATACCGAATGGTATAGTTTTTGTAAAATATGTAGGGATTTACAATATGCAAAATGAACCATGGAAAGAGAAGAAGGGGAGTCATTGATATATTAAGGATGTAAAATGAGTATTTTAAATTGTAAGACAGAAAATTTAACAAAAATCATATAAAATAAATAAAATAAAAGTTGCACCCAGGATATAGTGCAGTAGAAAAGGCTTGCATAAAAGCACTGTGGCGAGGACGGGAAATCAACTTATGAAAAAATGCATTTGATTTGAAGGCGATTGTGAAAATGTCTGAAAAAATTAATTTAAAAATTATGTATAAAAATTGCACCCAGGATAGTTGCCTTTAATCAGCAACCCTTTCCCAGCTTGAAATGACAACAGTTATGGCACTGACAACTTTTTAATACCCACTTCGTCTTTGCAGTCAAGAGTCATCTCATCCTTGGCTTGTCTGTTGCTTTTGATTTTATTTGCAACGACATTATTATTAAAACACGACAAAACAAAATCAGTCCACTTAGCCTTGATTTCGGTAACGCAGCCCACAAGCAAAATGAAAAATCAAGTCACAGGGTAAGATATGCAAATGGGCAGAAATGAAACGGAAAATCTCCCAGTTTCAGAATAAAAAAGTAATACTAATTTGAAGAAGAGTCCTCAGTAGTTCAGAGGGTCCTGACACAAAATTGCAAAACTGACTGCAGGGGGGGAAACCTTTGTTGCTGCAGAAAATGCGCAGCTAGGCTCATTCTTTAACTACTTAGAGCAGGAACGTCCAAAGTCTGTTTCGGGGGCCTAATTCGGCCCGCCGGTCAGTTTAATCCGGACCCGGTGCCAGTTTATTTCCTGGGCGCTGTGGGTTAAAGCCTCAGCGCCTAGGACTTGCCAATTGAAAGGTCGGAGGTTCGAATCCCTGCGGCGGGGTGCGCTCCCGCTGCTCGGTCCCAGCGCCTGCCAACCTAGCAGTTTGAAAGCACCTCCGGGTGCAAGTAGATAAATAGGGACCGCTTACCAGCGGGAAGGTAAACGGCGTTTCCGTGTGCGGCTCTGGCTCGCCAGAGCAGCGATGTCACGCTGGCCACGTGACCCGGAAGTGTCTCCGGACAGCGCTGGCCCCTGGCCTCTTAAGTGAGATGGGCGCACAACCCCAGAGTCTGTCAAGACTGGCCCGTACGGGCAGGGGTACCTTTACCTTTACCTTTAAAATCCTAAAAAAAACCCTCAACAACAGTAAGGATACATTCAGAAACACTTTTATACATTTCAGTGATACATTCATATATATCTCAGTGATAGCAAAAGGTAAGGAAGAAACAGCAATGACAAACTTGGCAGCATCTTAAAAAGCAGAGACATCACCTTGCCAACAATGGTCCGTATAGTTAAAGCTCTGGTTTTCCCAGTAGTGATGTATGGAAGTGAGAGCTGGACCATAAAGAAGGCTGATCGCCGAAGAATGGATGCTTTTGAATTCTGGTGCTGGAGGAGACTCTTGAGAGTCCCATGGACTGCAAGAAGATCAAACCTCTCCATTCTGAAGGAAATCAGCTCTGAGCGCTCACTGGAAGGACAGATCCTGAAGCTGAGGCTCCAAGACTTTGGCCACCTCAGGAGAAGAGAAGACTCCCTGGAAAAGACCCTGATGTTGGGAAAGATGAAGGGCACAAGGAGAAGGGGACTACGGAGGACGAGATGGTGGGACAGTGTTCTCGAAGCTCCCAGCATGAGTTTGACCAAACTGCGGGAGGCAGTGGAAGACAGGAGTGCTCTGGTCCAGGGGGTCACAAAGAGGTGGACACAACTAAACAACTAAACAACAACAACACCACAATCCACCTTTCCTACTGAATATGCAAAGAAACTATGCCACACTTTTTCCAAGGTATCTGAAGAAATGTGCATGCACATGAAAGCTTATACCCAGAACAAACTTGGTTGGTCTCAAAGGTGCTACTGGACAATTTATTTATTTCGACTGCGTCAGACCAACACGACTACTCACCTGAACCTGGTTGATGGTTGAGCATTGGTAAAGGTAAAGGTAAAGGTACCCCTGCCCGTACGGGCCAGTCTTGACAGACTCTGGGGTTGTGCGCCCATCTCACTTAAGAGGCCAGGGGCCAGCGCTGTCCAGAGACACTTCCGGGTCACGTGGCCAGCGTGACAAAGCTGCATCTGGCGAGCCAGAGCTGCACACAGAAACGCCGTTTACCTTCCCGCTGGTAAGCGGTCCCTATTTATCTACTTGCACCCGGAGGTGCTTTCAAACTGCTAGGTTGGCAGGCGCTGGGACCGAGCAGCGGGAGCGCACCCCGCCGCAGGGATTCGAACCGCCGACCTTTCAATCGGCAAGTCCTAGGCGCTGAGGCTTTAGCCCACAGCGCCACCTGCGTCCAATCCCTTCTGCGAACAAACTTAGTTGGTCTCAAAGGTGCTACTGGACAATTTATTTATTTCGACTGCGGCAGACCAACACGGCTACTCACCTGAACCTGGTTGATGGTTGAGCATTGGGACTCCTCCTGAAAGCTAATGTGTTGGGTGGGGCGGAGGGCTTCAAAAGCCAGGGCTTTGTGCCACCACCACCCCGTCCACAATGCCCTATTGTTGTGTCTCCTCCCCATTAAGCCTGCCTGACTTTATCATCCCTGATTAGATCTCCACCACAATCAGTCCTGAATTACTCCACTTCACCAGTTGGGGGACAAGGACTTGAATAGAGACAATGTCTTCATAGAGGGAGCTATAGGATGGAGCTATTGACTCCACAATCACCTCTCACCTGGGGCGAAAAGCAAGAGGCCCCCTCCTCTCCTCCATGCCCTGGGCCATATTGCAAGCTCCCCCAGCCTCAGGCTGAATTTTGCTAGTACAGTGGTACCTCAGGTTAAGAACTTAATTCGTTCTGGAGGTCTGTTCTTAACCTGAAACTGTTCTTAACCTGAAGCACCACTTTAGCTAATGGGGCCTCCCACTGCTGCCAGAGCATGATTACTGTTCTCATCCTGAAGCAAAGTGCTTAACCCGAATTACTATTTCTGGGTTAGCGGAGGCTGTAACCTGAAGTTTCCGAGCACAATTCAAAGTGTTGGTGCTGACCTTTAAAGCCCTAAATGGCCTTGGTCCAGTATACCTGAAGGAGCGTCTCCACCCCCATCATTCTGCCCAGACACTGAGGTCCAGCCCGGAGGGCCTTCTGGCGGTTACCTCATTGCGAGAAGCAAAGTTACAGGGAACCAGGCAGAGGGCCTTCTCGGTGGTGGCACCCACCCTCCCTTCAGATGTGAAGGAAATAAGCAGCTATCTTCTCTTTAAAAGACATCTGAAGGCAGCCCTGTTCAGGGAAGTTTTTAATATTTAACGCTGTCTTGTTTTTAATACTTGATTGGAAGCCGCCCAGAGTGGCTGGGGAAACTCAACCAGATGGTCGGGGTATAAATAATAAATTATTATTATTATTATTATTATTATTATTATTATTATTATTATTATTATTATTATCTGCAAATTAAAGCATTTGTAACCCGAGGTACCACTGCATTCATCCAGACTAATTTGTGCAGCAAAGGCCCAGATCACAAATGGACGTTCAACAGAAAAGCACACACAGACATAATTTATACACAAATCCTTTTTGCCTGTTTGAGAAGGTGTGTTGGGCTTACGTAAAGTTGGCCGAGAAAAGAGCCCAGCTTTGCCCAAGGATTCTGCTAGCAAAAGCCCCCCCCCCCCCCGGGTTCAATCCTGTAACCCTGGGTATCTACTTCCTGGGTGTCTATTTTATCAGCAGGGGGCCGGTCCACTGTCCCTCAGACCTTGTGGGGGACTGGACTATATATTGGGGGGGGGGAGGATGAGCGAATTCCTATACCCCACAAATAACCTGGAAATGCATTTTAAATAAAAGGACGCATTTCACTCATGTAAAAACATGCTGATTCCCAGACTGTCATGCCGGATTGAGAAGGCGATTGGGCCGCACCTGGCCCCCGGGCCTTAGGTTGCCTACCCATGGTGTACTGAAGACAGTACTGAGCTCTCGATGGAACGGCTAAGGGAGCTGGGCATGTTTAGCCTGGAGAGGAGGAGGTTAAGGGGTGATATGATACAGTGGCGTAGCGTGGGGGGTGCAGGGGGGGCCGGCAGCACCGGGCGCAACATCGGGGGGGGGCGCACTCGCACTCGAGTGCTAAAATCCACGGGTTAGGGGGCGCAAATTACTTACCTTGCCCTGGGTGCTGACAACCCACGCTACGCCACTGATATGATAGCCATGTTCAAATATATAAAAGGATGTCACATAGAGGAGGGAGAAAGGTTGTTTTCTGCTGCTCCAGAGAAGCGGACACGGAGCAATGGATCCAAACTACAAGAAAGAAGATTCCACCTAAACATTAGGAAGAACTTCCTGACAGTAAGAGCTGTTTGACAGTGGAATTTGCTGCCAAGAAGTGTGGTGGAGTCTCCTTCTTTGGAGGTCTTTAAGCAGAGGCTTGACAACCATATGTCAGGAGTGCTCTGATGGTGTTTCCTGCTTGGCAGGGGGTTGGACTCGATGGCCCTTGGGGTCTCTTCCAACTCTATGATTCTATGACCAACAATCAGATTGACTTGGTTGACTCCAGTTTCCTACCCTTAGAATCATAGAATCAGAGAGTTGGAAGGGACCCTGAGGATTATCTAGTCTAACCCCCTGCCAAGCAGGAATATGAAGCTGTCCTTTATGGGGGTCGAACCTGCAACCTTGGGGTCATCAGCACGACACTTTAACCAACTGAGCTATTTAAACCAGTCCTTTATTCAGAACCATGAGGTCTAGAACCTTAGTTTATTCTCTTTTTTTAATGAAAATTTTCATGTAGACAAATATATATGAGTTATATAACAAATAAAACAAAAAACGATACAAATGAATAGAAACAACGAAACAAGAAAAGATAAAGAAACAAACATAAACAAATACAATATATTACACTTACATGACATTCCTTGCACAGATTCAAATTATTTTTGTATATAGATATATAATCCACTATTATATTTTAGGTAATTCTTGGTTGCCAGTATCACTCTATTTCTGCAAGTATCTTATTGTTCGTACAGTACATTTTAAAGTATTCTTTAAATATTTTCCATTCCCTATATACCTTAGTTTATTCTTTAGTTTTATCCCAACAAGACAGAAGTGCTGTTTCTGGGCGACAGGGGGCAGGCAGGTCCTGAATGGGGTAACTGTGCACCTGAAGGACCAGGTGTGCAGCCTGGGAGTCATTTTGGACTCAAAGCTGTCCATGGAGGCGCAGGTCAATTCTGTGTCCAGGGCGGCTGTCTACCAGCTCCATCTGGTACGCAGGATGAGACCCTCCTGCCCCCAGACTGTCTGGCCAGAGTGGCGCATGCTCTGGTTATCTCCCGCTTGGACTACTGCAATGCGCTCTACATGGGGCTACCTTGGAAGGTGACCCAGAAACTGCAACTCATCCAGAATGCGGCAGCTAGACTGGTGACTAGGAGTGGCCACTGGGACCACATAACACCAGTCCTGAAAGACCTACATTGGCTCTCAGGACGTTTCTGAGCACAATTCAAAGTGTAGGTGCTGAGCTTTGAAGCCTTAAACGGCCTCAGCCCAGTAGACCTGAAGAAGCGTCTCCCCTAGGACTTGCAGATCAGAAGGTCGGCGGTTCGAATCCCCGCGACGGAGTGAGCTCCCCTTGCTTGGTCCCTGCTCCTGCCAACCTAGCAGTTCGAAAGCATGTCAAAGTGCAAGTAGATAAATAGGTACCACTCCGGTGGGAAGGTAAACGGTGTTTCCGTGCGCTGCTCTGATTCGCCAGACGCGGCTTAGTCCTGCTGGCCACATGACCCGGAAGCTGTACGCCGGCTCCCTCGGCCAATAAAGTGAGATGAGCGCCACAACCCCAGAGTCGTCTGCGACTGGACCTAATGGTCAGGGGTCCCTTTACCTATTCGCACGACCAGTGTGGGCCAATCCAATCCATTGTGTTCATTCATCCTCCCGTTGAAAGGAAAACGAGGTCGCCGCGCGGCCAGCAGAGGACGCTGCCGGGCGGGTTCCTCTGAGGCGGGCGCGTCGCAGCGGCAATTCTCCGGCGCCAGGGGGCGCTTCTCCCGGCTCCGTCGGCCCCCCCGCCCGCCGCCCGCCTCCCTTTTGTTGCCTGGGGTGCCTGGCTGCTATATAAGCGGCGGTGGGGAGGAGCCCGCAGCTCGCTGCTCCTGTCCGCGCGGCCGCTTGCTGCTCTTCGCCCGAGACTCGCCTCGCCGCGCGGAGACGTCGCCCGGCCGCCATGGAGATGAAGAAACGGCTCAACCTGGAGCTGCGGAACAAGAAGCCAGCCGAGGTGAGCCTTCCCTCCTTCCCCCGGCCCAGGCCCGGCTGCCTTCCCCCGCCTCCGGCCCGCTTCGCGCACACGTGTGCGCGGCCGACATGTTGGAGACGCGCGCCGCGCTCCTGGGCGCACGGAAACCCATCCTCGCCTTGCAGTTTTTGGAGTGCCCTTTTCCCCATTTCTTCTCATTTCTCCGCGCCTTCTTCCTTGCCTCCCCGATCCTTTACATCCCTGTCTCTTGGAGAGAAAAGGGGGGGCTCGACCTATTTTTTGGCGACCCCTTTTAAGAACCCCCCCAAAAAAACCAACAGCAACACATGCGCCGCTTTGCCTTTCGCCTCTCCAAAAGTGTGTTTTTACGCACAAGATAAGTTTTAGGGGGTTCTTGGAACAGGCGGATTTAAAAATAAAATAATCAAATTGGGATCTGTTTTTTGGGGGGAGGGGGGGTCCTGTCCCGCCCCTTGACCCATGTGTTTTGTAAATTTTCTAAGTGGGGGGGGAATCTGGTTTCCCCTACATTCTTAACGCTTGCTTGGGGGCTTAAACCGAGGCCTACTTGACTACTTCCCACGCCTAGTTGAGGGTTTTTTTTAATGGGGGGGTGAATTGCTTGTTTTTCTTTCGGGGACGGGGGGAGAGAGAGAGCTCGGTGAGTGGGGTAGTTATGTGGCCGCGGGGGGGGTGGCTTAAAACATATTCCCACCCCAGGAATGTTGGAGTAGGCATTTGAATGTTTTCCGGAAAGGTGGAGCGGAATAACCCCCCCACCCCCACCCCAAAGGGAGAAAGAAATGCCCTGTAGGCCTTGGACCGACCCCCTCCATCCCGGGAACGTGGGTCAGAGTTGTGAATTGTGATTTCCCCGGCTTTACCCGGTCTATAAATGATGCGTAACTAAAGCGCACATGGTGGGGTTTTTGTGGTGTTTTTTTAATGCAATCTTGGGTCGGGGGGGGGGAGGAAGGATGGCGGCAGTTTCCTCCCTACCCATAGGCACTCCCCCCTCCTTAAACCGCTTCCTTGCGCTCTCCCAAAAGCACAATTCTTCTCTCCCCCCCCCCCACTCCCGCCAGCTGCGCACGTGGAAACGCGTTTCCTAAAAAAAAGAAAAACCCAAACGATTATATATATATAGCTATTGGTGCTGGGAGGAGGGCGATCAGTGAGGGAAGAGTTTGTTTCCCACCCGCTTAATTCCCTCCTCCTACCCCCCCCCCATTTTACCACCTCGGGGAGTGGGAGGAGAAAAACCACAGTGGAGCTTTTGAGAGCGCAAAGGAAAGGAGGGGGTTTGGCGCTGGGTCGCTGCGCGCCTCGCCAAAGAAGGCGCTGCTTTGTAAAAAAAAGGGGGGTTGAGATTAAAATCTCAAGAGTCCCCCCCTCTTGGTTTTGGGAGAGAAGCAGGAAGGGGATGTTGGGGGGGGGGCGGAATGGATGCATGCCGAGCTGCGTCCACGTGTAGCTTTTTTTTTGGAGGCGGGGGGAGGGATGGGGACTGGGTCAGGCAGGCGGATGGAGAGGCCAAGGCGGAGCAAGGGGGCCTTTTATGGTTTGGGGGTTTAAAGGGTCATCCAAGATGGTCTAGCAGCAGGGGGGGAGCGTGGCTTGGGCTGAATGAAAGGAGGGGGGGGGAGGGCGGTGAGACACACACAGCACACACACACACACTAGAACCAATTGAATTTATGGCAGCACCCAGGAGATTGGAAAGAGAGCCTTGACCCTGACTTGGAGGGGGGGGGTGTGTGTCTCTGAAACTGCTGTTAGAAGTCTTGCAGAACACGCAGAAACACACAATCTGTGTGTGTGTGTGTGTGTGTGTTTAGACTTTCTGGTCCATTTTGAGCAATGCTTTGGCTGGGTTGCACCCAGGAGCCAAGCTGAGGTTTGCTTGGCTGCAGTTTGGATCAGCCACATTTTGGGGGTGCGTTTTGTGTATTTAGGGGGGGGGGCTTGCCAGGTGTGGACACTGGTCCTCTGCTGTTGCTTCGCTTGGTTTCCGGGCGCCTGGCTTCCTGTGTGTGTGGCTGCCATTGTGGGGGTTAAGCCTTGGCGCGCCCCCCCCCGCCTCTTTTGGGAGGAGCCAGGAGCTTGGGCAGTATCATGGCTCCCCCAGCAAGGAACTCTGGGAATTGTAGTTCTTTGGAAGGAGGGACTATAAACTGGCACATCTGGGGGAGTCCTGTTTGGGGGGGCAGTTTGCGATCATTGTACCTGTGTTTAAGAATACTTTCAGCGTGTTTCACGTAGAAAACAGCCTCCCTTAAAAATTAAAAAAGAGCCACACTTAACTACGTAAAACTTGAGCCAGGTCATTGTCTACATTGGATGGTAGCAGCTCTCGAGCTGATAGGTTTCTGCATGCCTAGCAGGTGTACTGGCGGGGTCTTCTGCACTCCAAGCAGTTGTTCTGCCACTGAGAACCTATGTATTCATCGCATTGTTGAGACAGGGTGATGGGGGGGCAGCCTCTCTATTTGGTGTTAGAAACTCCCGATTTTTAAGCTAGTCGCCAAACTTGCACCTTAGACCTAGCTTGTGGTTACCACAATGGAATGACTAGGTGCCTGTTTTTTTTTCATTTTTGCGGTGAACTTTATTATTACCCTTATTAATTATTTCGGTTTCTCTTCTGCTTTTATATTTTAAAAGGGGAGGGCTTTCTCTAGGCGGTTTATTAACACATTAAAACGTCCAGTCAAATGATCTGGAATGAAACAAAATTCAGGCTTCGAGGAAAACATTTCAGATCCTTCTCTTCCGTAGATGATGAGTCTCTGTCCTCAAGGAGCTTGCAGTTTAAAATAGGCAAAGGGGGGGGGGAGAGAATGAGAGAAAATTGCAGAATTTATATGCCACCCTGGCTTCTGGTCCTGCAAGCTAGGGATGATGGGAGTTGTAGTCCAAAAACAGCTGGAAACCCAAGTTTGGGAAACTCCAACCTAGAACGTTTCAGGTGTGCGGAAATGCTTTTCCGTTCCTTCCTGCAGCCAATCAGAAGCCACACTTTGGTTTCTGAACGTTTTGGAAGTCGAAAGGACTTCCGGAGTGGATTCCGTTGAAGAACCAAGGTATGACTGTATATCTGTGTTTCTAACAGTGCTGACTGGGGGTCACAGGAGTCATTGTCCGAAAACTTTCAGGGCGCTGTTCTAGAGCAGGGTTTTCCAAACTTGGGTCTCCAGCTAGTTTTGGGCTACAATTCCTTTTTAAAAAATTGTATTAAGGCGTTCCATAATAAATTACAATAAAAAACCCGCAATTCTAAACAGCAGCAAAGGGGAAGGAGGGAGAATACAAAGTCCTCTTTCGCAGGTAAACGTTAACTTTTCCCGCGCAGAGAGGGATGATAGCTCAGCCTGCTGGAGCCTGAGACTCTTAATCTCAAGGTATTGGGTTCGAGATCTTGCACAAAAGATTCTTGCATTGCAAGAGGTTAGACTTGAGGACCTCCAGGGTCCCTTCCAGCTCTTGTTATACTATGAAGCTTCCACCTGAGGGTTTCCCTTTCCCCCCTAGCCTCATCCTGGGACGTGGGTGGCGCTGTGGTCTAAACCACTGAGCCTCTTGGGCTTGCCGATCGGAAGGTCAGCGGTTCGAATCCCGGCGACGGGGTAAGCTCCTGTTGCTCTGTCCCAGCTCCTGCCAACCTAGCAGTTCGAAAGCACACCAGTGCAAGTAGATAAATAGGTACCACTGCGGCAGGAAGGTAAATGGCATTTCCGTGCGCTCTGGTTTCCGTCACAGTGTCCCGTTGCTCCAGAAGCAGTTTAGTCCTGCTAGCCACATGACCCAGAGAGCTGTCTGTGGACAAACGCCGGCTCCCTCGGCCTGAAAGCGAGATGAGCGCCGCAACCCCAGAGTCGCCTTTGGGTGGACTTAAATGTCCAGGGGTCCTATACCTTTTCCCATCCTGGGAGATCTTCCTTTCCCTTCCTCTCAAACACGGTCTGCATCTCCTTTAAGGCACACAAAATGCAAAGGACCAGAGCAGAGCAGGAAGGGAAAAGGAGCATAAAGGAAAAAGAATTTCCACTGGTCCTACTAGCTAAGGATGATGTGAGCTGGGCCTCCCGCTGTTAGAGGGACCACAAGTTTGGAAAATGCTGTTCCAGAGCTTTGTGAAGCTGTCTCCCCTGAACGCTTGAGGCTTTGCTTTATACCAGGGTGGATAAAAACCAGTGATTAAAAAATAATAATAAAAAATTGGATGTTTTTGATTTTAATCGGATTTTTACAATACAAAACGCTTTGGGAGGAAAAAATGTTTCTAAGGATAGTTTTCTATTTAAGTTACATTATACTCCAGAGGCTATTCAACAGGAAATAAGGATTTGTTTTAAGTTTTTTATGTGTGCTAAAACTCGTATTATGTTGTTGTTTTTAATTGTTGTAACCGCATTGGTTAACAAACATGGATACATATGCAATAATGTTACTGTTTTAGTTAAATAAGTTGTTTAAATGGTTATTTTTTTTCCTCCTTCCACGAAAGGACAGCAGAAAAGTTGTCCAAATATAAACCGTTAACTTACTAAACTTTACAATGATTTCATAATGGTGTATTCCTAATAGTATAACCCAATCGGTAATTTTTGATACAACTGTTAAAAAAAGGACTCTGAAAAATTATTGTTCCAAAAATGAAACCTTCATCTGTTTGTAAATATTAAGATTATACCAGTGAGAATGAGTCTTTCTGTAAGAAAATGATTTAAATCAAGTCTTAAAGGTAAAGGTACCCCTGCCCGTATGGGCCAGTCGTGTCCGACTCTAGGGTTGTGCGCCCATCTCACTTAAGAGGCCAGTGCTGTCCGGAGACACTTCCGGGTCACGTGGCCAGTGTGACAAGCTGCATCTGACGAGCCAGCACAGCACACGGAAACGCCGTTTACCTTCCCACTAGTAAGTGGTCCCTATTTATCTACTTGCACCCGGGGGTGCTTTCGAACTGCTAGGTTGGCAGGCGCTGGGACCGAACGACGGGAGTGCACCCCGCCGCGGGGATT
The DNA here is from genome assembly GCF_964106915.1 of Podarcis gaigeae. Lineage (NCBI taxonomy): Eukaryota > Metazoa > Chordata > Lepidosauria > Squamata > Lacertidae > Podarcis > Podarcis gaigeae. Next base: position 6,015,177 of record NC_139696.1, on the reverse strand, counting down.
CGAACCGCCGACCTGATGATCGGCAAGTCCTAGGCGCTGAGGTTTTACCCACAGCGCCACCTGCATCCCAAATCAAGTCTTACTGATTAGCGATTTAAATTGATTTGATTTAAATCAAAACCACTCTGCTTTTTACAGTCCTGCGCTCCAGGCCGCCTTCCCATGGCGCTAGTCCCTAGTGTGGCAAAGCAGCAAATGGAAGCTGCATACAATTGAGCCATTCGCAGTAGGGTGGATTTGATTTAAATCAAATCAATTTAAATCACTAGTCAGTAAGACTTGATTTAAATCATTTGGTTATACCGTTAGAAATACATGGACAGGTAATTATGAAATAATTGTGAGGTTTAATAAGTTAACTGTTTATATTTGGACAACTTTTCTGCTGTGTTTTATTGGAAGGAGAAAAATAATCATTTCCTTAATAAGAATTTTAACAATTTATTTAACTGAAACAATAACATTACAGTGGTTCCTCGGGTTACGGACGCTTCAGGTTACAGACTCTGCTAACCCAGAAATGGTACCTCGGGTTAAGAACTTTGCTTCAGGATGAGAACAGAAATCATGCTCCAATGGCACAGTAGCAGCAGGAGGCCCCATTAGCTAAAGTGGTGCTTCAGGTTAAGAACAGTTTCAGGTTAAGAACGGACCTCCGGAACGAATTAAGTACTTAACCCGAGGTACCACTGTATAGCATATCTATCCATGTTTAACTGATGTGGCTAAACAATTAAAAAAAAAAACACTACACACCTTCGACTGAGTTTTAGCACACATGAAAAACTTGAAACAAGTCCACTTTTTTTAAAAAAACACTTTTGATTTTTAATCTACCCTGGTTGGGGGAGGGGGAGTTGGCGAAGACTTCCTGGGCTCAAAATCGCATTCCCTTTCTGATAGGAGTTGTAAAGGTAAAGGGACCCCTGACCATTAGGTCGTCGTGGCCGACTCTGGGGTTGCAGCTCTCATCTCGCTTTATTGGCCGAGGGAGCCGCCGTACAGCTTCCGGGTCATGTGGACAGCATGACTAAGCCGCTTCTGGCGAACCAGAGCAGCGCATGGAAAAGCCGTTTACCTTCCCGCCAGAGCAGTACCTATTTATCTACTTGCACTTTGACGTGCTTTCGAACTGCTAGGTTGGCAGGAGCAGGGACCGAGCTCACCCCGTCAAGGGGATTTGAACCGCCGACCTTCTGATCGGCAAGTCCTAGGCGCTGTGGTTTAACCCACAGCGCCACCCACATCCCGATAGGAGTTATAGCTGTCGTCAAAACAAAACAAAAACGAACAAGACAGGGAGCTCTTTGCAGCCTTAAACCTCTGGGCCAAACCTCCCTCCATCAGCCCAACCAATTCCCTGATCTCTGCCGTCCTCCTCTTGTTTCAGAATCTGGACATTTAGCGCAGGAAAAGTCTCTGGAACGTTGGCACAATTTGGAGATGTTGTGGGGCAGGTTGAGAAAGGGGTTGGTTTGCATTAAAAACGCAAGCGATTTTGGTGACGGAAGGATGAATTGACGCCTCCTGTTCTTTTAATGAGAGGATTCCGATTTTGGGTTTATGTTTGTCTAAACGGCAGGTGAGGGGTGCACTTGAAAGGGGAGGTGTTGCTCAGCACCCCCTTCTTGGTAAAAGATCCCTGGCAGATCTAGGTCCTGATCAAAGCTTCCAGGGGTGTTAGCTTCCCTGGATGAATTTTCGAACATGCAGCTGCAGCTGTTAAGAGCTTTGTGCTTGCTTTTCCTCTTCCTCCCTCCTGTTCTTCTTTCCTCTTGTGCCATGTCTGTTTTAGATTTTTAGAGGGCAGAGACCTCTCCATTTGGAAGCCACAGGCCATTTGCAGGGCGGGGGGGCTATGAAAGGGCACACAAATGCATCTCCCTAGTGGTGAAATGGGTCCACGCGCCTGGATGTTAGCCAGAACGTCAGTGCTTCCAGCTGTGTGCAGGATTCTTGCATTGCAGCGGGGTTGAGCTAGATGACCCTATGGGGTACCTACAATCATTTTCTGAAATGCCATAAGCAAATGATAAGGGAGTGCTAAGACTTGTGGCTTACAAAGCTTCTGCTAAACAGCCATCTTCTCTCTGGCGATCCCTCGTAGCCAAGTAAGATTGTCTTCCATGAACACGGTTTTAACAATGAGTCCGTAAGTGACTGTGGAGGCCAATTCTGGATCCCCACGTCCTTCCACAGTGGGGATATATAGGTTTCCGAGCAGGAGTTGATTCCGGTGAGGGTTTGCCAAGCGTGCCTTCCTCTTAGCACATTTCTCCCTTGCGTCCTGAGTTTGAGTGTCTTCAAAGCCCACAACACCTTTGGCAAAGGCTGTTCTCCAATTGGAGCCCTCGCAGGCCAGTGTTTCCCAATTGTCAGTGTTTATACTACATTTTTTGAGATTTGCCTTGAGAGAGTCTTTGAACATCTTTTGTTGACCACCAGAATTACGCTTCCCATTTTTAAGTACGGACTAGAGTACAGTGGTACCTCGGGTTAAGTACTTAATTCGTTCTGGAGGTCCGTTCTTAACCTGAAACTGTTCTTAAGCTGAAGCACCACTTTAGCTAATGGGGCCTCCTGCCGCTGTCGTGCTGCCGGAGCACTATTTCTGTTCTCATCCTGAAGCAAAGTTTTTAACCTGAGGTACTGGTGGCGCTGTGGGTTAAAGCCTCAGCGCCTAGGACTTGCCGATTGAAAGGTCGGCGGTTCGAATCCCTGCGGCGGGGTGCGCTCCCGCTGCTCGGTCCCAGCGCCTGCCAACCTAGCAGTTTGAAAGCACCTCCGGGTGCAAGTAGATAAATAGGGACCGCTTACCAGCGGGAAGGTAAACGGCGTTTCCGTGTGCGGCTCTGGCTCACCAGAGCAGCGATGTCACGCTGGCCACGTGACCCGGAAGTGTCTCCGGACAGCGCTGGCCCCTGGCCTCTTGAGTGAGATGGGCGCACAACCCCAGAGTCTGTCAAGACTGGCCCGTACGGGCAGGGGTACCTTTACCTTTACCTTTACTATTTCTGGGTTAGCGGAGTCTGTAACCTGAAGCGTATGTAACCCGAGGTACCACTGTAGTTGCTTTGGAATACGATAATCAGGCATCCACACAACATGACCAGTCCAACCAAGTTGATGTTGCCATAATAGGGTACTGGCCTCCTTAACCCAAGTCCTCCCTTTCCCCGATCTCGACATTTGGTTCGTTGTATCCGGACGGCTGCACCTTCCATTGGGTTTGAAGGAGGAGGCAGAAAACCAGCTTGGTTTTCGCAGTGCAAGGGATCTGGCTGCTTCTCGCGCCGTCTGCTAACGCAGCCGGTTCGGCGGCATCGCTGCTGGCCAGGATTAGGTCACTCAGCCGTGATACCGTACAGCTGACTCACCCAGGCTGTGGGGCTGCTGCTGCGGAAGCTGTGCTCTTCCTGCCAAAATTGGGCTGCGCCGAGTCTGTCCGTGTAGCCTGGTCTTGTCTTTGCTGACCTGCAAATAATAATAATAATTTATTATTTGTACCCCGCCCATCTGGCTGGGTTTCCCCAGCCACTCTGGGCGGCTTCCATAGAAACCAAAAATACACTAAAATATCACAGATTAAAAACTTCCCTGAACAGGGCTGCCTTCAGATGTCTTCTGAATGTCAGGTAGTTATTTATCGCTTTGACGTCTGATGGGAGGGCGTTCCATAGGGCAGGCGCCACTACCAAGAAGGCCTGGTTCCCTGTAGCTTTGCTTCTCGCAGAGAGGGAACCACCAGAAGGCCCTCGGCGCTGGACCTCAGCATCCAGGCTGGACGATGGGGGTGGAGACGCTCCTTCAGGTATCCTGGGCCGAGGCCATTTAGGGCTTTCAAGGTCAGCACCAACACTTTGCATTGTGCTCGGAAACGTACTGGGAGCCAATGTAGGTCTTTCAAGACCGGTGTTATATGTTCTCGGCAGCCACTCCTAGTCACCAGTCTAGCTGCCGCATTCTGGATTAGTTGTAGTTTCCGAGTCACCTTCAGGGGGGTGAGTGTTTTCCCAGCGAACTGTTTGTTGCCTTTCTTTAGGAGAGTAGGAGCAGATTTCAGTAAGGACAGAAAAAGCTTCCTTAAGTTGGTCCATCTAATTCAGGGTTCAGCAACCTTTTTCAGCCGTGGGCCGGTCCACCGTACCTCAGACCTTGTGGCGGGCCGGACTTTATTTTTGGGGGGAGGGAAATGAACAAATTCCTATGCCCCACAAATAAAACAGGTGCATATTAAATAAAAGCACACATTCTGCTCATGTAAAAACACGCTGATTCCCAGACTGTCAGGCCAGATTGAGAAGGCGATTGGGACGCATCCGGCCCACGGGCCTTAGGTTGCCTAAGGTAAAGGTAAAGGGACCCCTGACCATTAGGTCCAGTCGTGGCCGACTCTGGGGTTGCGGCGCTCATCTCGCTTTATTGGCTGAGGGAGCCGGCGTACAGCTTCTGAGTCATGTGGCCAGCAGGACTAAGCCGCTTCTGGCGAACCAGAGCAGCGCACAGAAACGCCGTTTATCTTCCCGCCGGAGCAGTACCTATTTATCTATTTGCACTGGCGTGCTTTCGAACTGCTAGGTTGGCAGGAGCAGGGAGAAATTAAGTTGTTAGAACATAATTAGTCACGTGTTGCCTGTTGCTGCTTCAGTTTTCCTATAAATTAAGTGGGTCAATCAATATGGGAAAAGTAAAAATGTCCCTTAGAGAAGGATCTGAAATATTTTCACGGAGGCTTGAGTTTTCTTTCTTTATTTGGTTAAATTAGATCAGGCTTCCTCAGCCCTCCAGATGTTTTGAGACTACAATTCCCATCATCCCTGACCAAAAACATCTGGAGGGCTGAGGTTGAGGAAGCCTGTATTAGATCGTTTGGTAAGCAAACTAAGGCCCCGGGGGCTGGATTCGGCCCAATCACCTTCTAAATCCGGCCCATGAACAGTCCAGGAATCAGTGTGTTTTCACATGAGTAGAATGTGTCCTTTTATTTGAAATGCATCTCTGGGTTATTTGTGGGACATAGGAATTCGTTCATATATTTTCCCAAAAAAATATAGTCCGGCCCCCCACAAGGTCTGAGGGACAGTGCACCGGCCCCCTGCTGAAAAAGTGTGCTGACCCTTGTATTAGGTGTTTTCATGTGCTGCAAACTGATTTGAGATATATTTCTCCCCCGGCTTTAAAATACAAAACAGCATAGAAATGAAATTAATAATAATAAATTTCATTGAGAAAGAGAATGCCAGATAGACACCCCGTTGTGGGCATTCGCAGCCTAGGTTTAAGGTGCTGTTTGGCCTACATATCTCGAGTTCACAACACTTGAGCACAGTTAATTGTGCATTTGTTCAAACTCCAATTAAAACTATTCCAAGGCCTGTTCATCAGGAGATAAACTCCCTCTGCAGTGTTTGATAATCAGCTTTCAAACGGGGGCTGGGGGGGGGAGGGCTTAGAACCGTTGTGTGTTTTCTGGGAGGATTTTAAAAGCCCTTTAAAAAAAAAAAACAGTCCTTATTCCTTGCATTGGCAAATGGCTGTTGCTTCCATAACTTCGTTGCCGGAGTCCTTTTGTGGTTCGCGGCCGCCAGGCGGCTCTGTGAGCTTGGCTTAAAATATTCCTGATTTAATGAACAACCTTTTTCTGGAGAGGTTGGCAAATGTCTCTTTTTTTGGGAGGGGGACAGGTTTGGGTACAGAGTCCTCCAGCTCCTGATCTTTAGCACACAGGCCTGTTTCATTTGCCGATGCTGCTCTTTTCAAATGCCCAAAATCTTTTTTTCTTAGCGTTTTATCTGTTACGGTAAAATCTGGGTGCGAGGCTGCTCTGCCACCCAGCTGGTCGGACTAAGTCCGCGGGTCCCTGCGAAGGAAAATGAGCTCAGCCGGAGACAGGAGCAAGCTGCAGAAGATCGCAACAGGTTCAAGGCGAGATTGAACAGCGAGAAAGGGGTGACATGAACTTTTGAAACTTTCCTCCATGCCCCAGAATACAGTGCAAAACACATCCCAGTTACATCATGAATACATTAAGAAGAGGTTGGGTTACACAGGATTAACATATGGAGGAGGGAGGGGGAATATGCAGAGCTGGAGATATGCGCAGATAAGCACATCCTGATGAGAAGACAATGGTCCGTGTACTGGCATTGCCTGGGGGAAAGGCTTGGCAGAGTGTTTTGACAGGATTAGGGTCTTGACACCTTGCTTGAGGGATTATGGAGGACAGGGGAGGTGTCATGGAGTCCTAGAGAAATTGAGCAAATTGGCACGTTGACTTTCTATGAATTTTATAGATTTTAGTCCCTTTTGACACTGACAATTGGAAATAAATGGATATATTGTAGCAAAGAAGAAGGTGAAGAAGACATGCCCCCCCCCCCCATATCATATCTATGACTCTTAACAGCCTGACCCCCTCCTCTGGCAATCTGCACAGAATTTTGCTTAACGGTTGCTATCAATTTGATTTTAATTTTATAATGAAATGTTTTTAGAATGTTGGATTATTTGATTGTTGTTAGTCGCCCTGAGCCCAGCTTCGGCTGGGGAGAGCGGGATATAAATAAAATTTATTATTATTATTAACGACGGTCCTATGAGGTGGTCCCTCCCATTTACCCTCGTAATTAAACGGAAGCCCTTGTAATTACAGATAAGTAAACCGGAGGCAAGGGACGTGGGTGGCGCTGGGGGTAAAACCTCAGCGCCTAGGACTTGCTGATCGCATGGTCAGCGGTTCGAATCCCCGCGGCGAGCTCCCGTTGCTCGGTCCCTGCTCCTGCCAACCTAGCAGTTCAGAGAGCCAGTGTGGTGTAGTGGTTAAGAGTGGTGGACTTGTAATCTGGTGAACTGGGTTCGCTTCCCCGCTCCTCCACATGCAGCTGCTGGGTGACCTTGGGCCAGTCACACTTCTCTGAAGTCTCTCAGCCCCACTCACCTCACAGAGTGTTTGTTGTGAGGGAGGAAGGGAAAGGAGAATGTTAGCCGCTTTGAGACTCCTTCGGGTAGTGATAAAGCGGGGTATCAAATCCAAAACTCTTCTTCTTCTTCAAAAGCACGTCAAGTGCAAGTAGATAAATAGGTACCACTCTGGAGGGAAGGTAAACGGCATTCCGTGTGCTGCGCTGGCTCGCCAGATGCAGCTTGTCACGCTGGCCGCGTGACCTGGAAGTGTCTGCGGACAGCTCTGGCTCCCGGCCTATAGAGTGAGATGAGTACACAACCCTAGAGCCTGGCAAGACTGGCCCGTACGGGCAGGGGTACCTTTACCTTTACTAAACCGGAGGCAAAGCAAATCTCGCCTTTCCAAAGGCCATATATATACTGTTCCTGTAGAAAAAGCCCAAGACCTGAGCCATCTCTCGTGGCTAAGGTGTCGTGAGAACTGGGTTCACTTCTTGTAATTTATGGATTTAAGATCTGGGGGTGAAATCAGGGTCCTCGGTCTGTTTCTGAAATTGCGATGCAGGAATATGCAGGTGTCCCAGGGTGGATAAAAATCAATTATTATTTTTAAAATCAGATTCTTTTTATTTAAATTGGATTTTTATTCATTTAAATCGGATTTTTAAAATAAAATGCTTTTGGGGAATTTCCCCCCCTAAAGATAGTTTTCTGTTTAAGTTACATTATACTCCAAAGGCTATTCATCAGGAAATAAGGATTCCCCCCCCCCCCCAGTTTTTCATGTGTGCTATAACTTAACAAACATGGATACATATGCTATAATGTTACTGTTTCAGTTAAATAAATTACTAAGGAAATGATTGTTTTTCCACCTTCCAGTAAAGTACAGCAGAAAAGTTGAAACTGAAACCTTCATCTGGTTGTAAATATTGAGATTATACCAGCAATAATGTGTCTTTCTGTAAAAAAATAATGAGAGAGGTTGGCTTCCTTCTTCCTTTCTTTACCTTGTTTAAATAAAAGTTTTATTTGGTTTTACAAATTCATTCACACACATAAAGTTCTTACAATTGTTAAAATTAAAAACAAGATTCTTCTGAATCTTAGGGGCTTCCCTCATCCCATCTGTGGGTTCTTAAAAAAAAACTTTTTGTCAAGTGCATATTTTAAGTTCATTCAAGGAACAGTCCTCCATTATATCCAAAGTCTTCGTAACGTCTTAAGAATTATTTAAAGCCTGCCCAAAAGAGTTCAAGTGTTTAACAGTGTTCTTTTAGATACAATCTGTATTTGTCCCATTCTCTGTTGAAGTTTTGGTCCTCCTGGTTTCAGATTTTCCTGGTCGGTCTTGCAATCTCTGCATACTCACAATAATTTCATCTGCCAGTCCGTTTTCCATTGGTATCTAGTCTTTCCATTGATCCATAAAATCTTGTCTTTCCATTGATCCGTAAAATGAAAGCAATAAACAATGTACAGTGGAACCTCGGGTTAAGAACTTAATTCGTTCTGGAGGTCCGTTCTTAACCTAAAACTGTTCTTAACCTGAGATGTACCACTTTAGCTAATGGGGTCTCCTCCTGCTGCCGCCGCGCGATTTCTGTTCTTAACCCGAGGTAATATTTCTTAACCCGAGGTAATATTTCTGTTCTTAACCCGAGGTAATATTTCTGGGTTAGCGGAGTCTGTAACCTGAAGCATATGTAACCTGAGGTACCACTGTACTGCAGTCACACAATCCATCAGTGGCTGAACTGGGTTCCACACAGTCACACACACAAAAATGCGCCACAACACCGCAAAATAAATAGCGAAAACAGACACACCTCAGCGTAACGCTCAAAACAGAGCACGTTCGGCTTCCGAAAAATGTTTGCAAACCGGAACACTTAACTTCTGGGTTTCCATGTTGTTTGAGTACGAAGGCGTTTGAGAACCAAGGTACCACTGTACAGTCATACCTCGGGTTGCGAATGTGATCCGTGCGGGAGGCTCCTTCGCAATCCGCAGCATTCGCAACCTGAAGCACCGTGTCTGCGTACACACGGGATGCGATCATTTTTGCATGCACAAGTGCCGAAACCCAGAAGCGACCCGTTCCAGTACTTCCGGGTTTGGCAGGGTCCGCAACCCGCAGCGTTCATAAGCCGAGGTATGACTGTATATCATTTCCCAGAATTCCTGTTATCATTTTGCAGTACTCCTTTATTAGGCATAGCAAACCACACATTATCAAACAGACACCGTATACAAATTGTGCAAAATACAAGCTCAACATAACAAGGTTTGACCCAGTCAGATCTTTAACTCCAGAGAAAATCAATTTGCATAAATAATACAATACAACCGCTAAATCTCTTTATAATGGCCCAGTCTTTCTACATGGACAGCACTCAGAAATTCAGCCACTATTAAAGTAATTTAATCATTCCTGTCTGAAAGCAGGTCCTGAACCGTTGATAGTGTAGACATCAGCCTATTGAGTTGTAAGGCCTCTAATCAGGGCTGCATCAATAGAGTATAGCATCTAGATCAAGGGAAGTAATAGTGCCACTGTATTCTGCTCTGGTCAGACCTCACCTGGAGTACTGTGTCCAGTTCTGGGCACCACAGTTCAAGAAGGACACTGACAAACTGGAACGTGTCCAGAGGAGGGCAACCAAAATGGTCAAAGGCCTGGAAACGATGCCTTATGAGGAACGGCTAAGGGAGCTGGGCATGTTTAGCCTGGAGAAGAGGAGGTGAAGGGGTGATATGATAGCCAGGTTCAAATATATAAAAGGATGTCACATAGAGGAGGGAGAAAGGTTGTTTTCTGCTGCTCCAGAGAAGCGGACACGGAGCAATGGTTCCAAACTACAAGAAAGAAGATTCCACCTAAACATTAGGAAGAACTTCCTGACAGTAAGAGCTGTTTGACAGTGGAATTTGCTGCCAAGGAGTGTGGTGGAGTCTCCTTCTTTGGAGGTCTTTAAGCAGAGGCTTGACAACCATATGTCAGGAGTGCTCTGATGGTGTTTCCTGCTTGGCAGGGGGTTGGACTCGATGGCCCTTGTGGTCTCTTCCAACTCTATGATTCTAATTGTCTTCTGGCATAAATGCCAAAATCACAAGAAAAGAAAATATGTTCCAAAGTATCAGGTTCCTGTTTACTACCTTTGCAGAGACGCTCTGATTCCAGGGGAGCTTAACTATCTTCCTCTCACTATCATTGAGGGAAACATATTAAAACTGGCTAACATAAGCATCCTGCACAATTTAAATCATTTTGCAATTCTAACACAATTCCCCAGGTGAAGGAGTTGGTTCTGGACAACTGCCGCTCCGACGACGGCAAGATCGGAGGGCTGTCCTCTGACTTTGAAAACCTCGAATTCCTCAGTATGATCAATGTGAACCTCCTGTCCGTCGCCAACCTCCCAAAACTCAATAAACTGCGCAAGGTAAGCAACAGGACGGGGCAGCGTTGGCGTAAAGTTAAAGAGATCCTTCCAGGTACTGCCATCTTCCCTTTAAGACAAGGGTGCCCAAACCTTTTTCAGAGAGGGCCAGGTTTGATGAAGTGAAGATGCGTGAGGGCCGAGCTGTTGTTGTTGAGGTTTTTTTAGGATTTGAACCCCAAGAAATAAACTGCAAAGCCTGAAGCTTTTCTGTTTTTCCCCTCCGTAGCTGGAGCTGAGCGACAATAGGATTTCTGGCGGCTTGGAAGTCCTTGCCGAAAAAACTCCAAACTTGACGCACTTGAATCTTAGCGGAAACAAAATCAAGGATATAAACACTTTGGAGCCGCTGGTGAGTTAAACACTCCTCTCAAAGGGCTGGAGGAAACTCTATCTATCTATCTATCTATCTATCTATCTATCTATCATCTATCTATCTATCTATCTCTATCTATCATCTATCTATCTATCATCTATCTATCTATTTGTGTGTTCCTCTTTTGGTGAAGTCGCCTCTCTCCTCTCCCCTTTTCTTCCTAGGGGGGTGCACCCTTTTTTCATCCTCAAATTCTGAGGTGCTTTTATTCTCTCCCCTGCCAGAATTCAGCTGCTGCTGCTTTGCTTTGTAACTCAAAGTCAAGTACATAGTCCTCATGGTTTGCAAAGAACTGCACGGTTGTGGTTTGGTGGGAACACAAGGCCTCAAAACCTTGAATTGGCACATTTATTATATTTTATTTTGACAAAGGAAAAATCATGAATAGAAATGCGTGCCCCACCACTGAGACCGTTCCATTGTAACTATCCAACCTCTCCAGATTTCAACACCTCTTGCAATGGTTTGACCCCTTTCAGTTTTAGCAATACAAATTCAACAAACACCTTCCATATCTCCTCAGAATCATTTCTTCTGCATATTCCCTGTCTTACCTTAATGGCACATGTTAAAAGCTTCTGCGGTTTTTTTAAAAAAACAGGTTATTTTAAACATTTTTTTTAAATTAGTTTTACACACCGTTGCTAATCTGAAGGTGGTGGTTTGCAAAATGTGGTTTATGCACACTTTAAATTTGTCCCAAACCTGTCGCCGGTGAGCAATTTTGCTGCAGCATGCCGTGCTGACTGCAGCTCATGGCTCTGATTTGTGGGGATGGGGGGGGTCATGCGATTATCGTTCGCCCGGTTCACCTCCAGAATCTCCACAGAAAAAGCTGTCTCACCTACGAAGTTTGGACCTCTTCAACTGTGAAGTGACGACGCTCATCAGCTATCGGGAGAGCATCTTCACCCTTCTCCCGCAACTCACTTACCTCGACGGCTTTGACACGAACGACAAAGAGGCGCCGGACTCTGACCCAGAAGTGGACGGGCTGGAAGACGAGTACGACGAGAACGGGGAAGGTGAGACTCGGTCGGCCGCGGGGAAGGACTTTTGAGTTTTTGGAAATCAAACGCACACCGTACGCTCCAATGCATCGTGGACTTTTCCTTTCCTTTTGTCAACTTCCTGGCCCTGGTGCTTTTTTTATTTCTTCCCCATTTGCTGCACCCTAACTGGACGCGGGTGGCGCTGTGGCTTAAACCACAGAGCATAGGACTTGCCGATCAGAAGGTTGGCGGTTCGAATCCCCGCGACGGGGTGAGCTCCCGTTGCTCGGTCCCTGCTCCTGCCAACCTAGCAGTTCGAAAGCACGTCAAAGTGCAAGTAGATAAATAGGCACCACTCTGGTGGGAAGGTAAACAGTGTTTCCGTGCACTGCTGTGGTTCGCCAGAAGCGGCTTATTCCTGCTGGCCACGTGACCCGGAAACTGTACGCCGGCTCCCTCGGCCAATAAAGCAAGATGAGCGTCGCAACCCCAGAGTTGGTCACGACTGGACCTAATGGTAAAGGACCCCTGGATGGTTAAGTCCAAGGCAACTCCGGGGTTGTGGCGCTCATCTAACTTTCAGGCCGAGGGAGCCGGCGTTTGTCCACAGACAGCTTTCCGGGTCATGTGGCCAGCAGGACTTAACTGCTTCTGGCGCAACAGGACACTTCCATCCCTTATACCAGGCATCCCCAAACTCCACCCCCAAATATTTTGGGACTACAACTCCCATCATCCGTAGGTAACAGGACCAGTGATTGGGGATGATTGGAATTGTAGTCCCAAAATATCTGGAGGGCCGAGAACAGGACTGCCTTCAGATGTCTTCTAAAAGTCAGATAGTTGTTTATTTCCTTGACATCTGATGGGAGGGCATTCCACAACGTGGGCGCCACTACCGAGAAGGCCCTGTTCCTCCACGAAACCATCGTCCTTCTCTAGTTTTTAGCTGCTAACTTCGCCATTTCTGCATTGCCCCCATTGCTTTGAACAACTTCTTCCTCCTGTTTTTGTGCAAGGAGAATCCCAGCTGCTTTAATAAACTGCTTATAATCGTCTTTTTGGGAACTTCTGAATCGATTATCCCTGGGAGAAAAGCTTCACGCAAATCGGGGTTGTTGTTGTCGTCGTTTTTTACGTGCTGTGGCGGGCAAAATCCTTGCTCTCCCCCAAACCTCCTTTTTGGGATCTTTTGTGGAATATATGTATTTTTTTCTTCCGCTTCTCCCCCTTTCCCAGAAGGCGAAGAGGAAGATGAAGAAGACGAAGAAGAACTCGATGAGGATGCAGTCGACGACGAGGAGGATGAAGAAGACCTGGATGGGGAAGAGGAGGAGGACGGGGTTGACGATGAAGTACGTCTGCAAGGCGGCTTTCCTCCCCCCCTGCTTTTAACTTTGCGTTTTCCAGAGCGGTTAGAACAAAGGCTGCTATGTTCAGTAGCAGCATCCCTCCCCCAGAAAGAGAGGGGAAAAAGAGATTTGTTTTGCAGGTAGCTGATCCTTCAGACGGGAAAACTGCCTTGCAAAAAGCCAGGCCATTTAAATAATCACAATAATATTCTTTTCCTCTGTACAGGTATCTAGGCTAGCCTGCTTAACCCTGAGATCAAATGCATGCTCTTACCATATTCTAAAAGAGGACGCAAGATGCTGGTCCTCATTGTTGTGGTTAAAGAGCTGGTTTCAAATAGGGGCCCTCTAGCTCCAAAAGGGACGCGGGTGGCGCTGTGGGTTAAACCACTGAGCCTAGGACTTGCCGATCAGAAGGTCGGCGGTTCGAATCCCTGTGACGGGGTGAGCTCCCGCTGCTCGGTCCCTGCTCCTGCCAACCTAGCAGTTCGAAAGCACGTCAGAGTGCAAGTAGATAAATAGGTACCACTCTGGCGGGAAGGTAAACGGCGTTTCCATGCGCTGCTCTGGTTCGCCAGAAGCGGCTTAGTCCTGCTGGCCACGTGACCCGGAAGCTGTACGTCGGCTCCCTCAGCCAGTAAAGCGAGATGAGCGCCACAACCCCAGAGTCGGCCACGACTGGACCTAATGGTCAGGGGTCCCTTTACCTAGCTCGATTTTAGCCCCAGCGTCTCGCCAGCACTTCAAAGACAGTGCCCTTCTCTGTCACTGTGCTACAGGGTGTTAGATACAAGCGACTCTCAGCTTGGCGCTGGGGCTATGTTTCGGGGACGTTGCGCAAAGCTGTAATCGTAGGCTTTTAGAGTTGGAAGGGACTGTGCGGGTCCTCGCGCCTTGCACCCAACGTTGGGCTTCGAAACCCACGACCCTGAGATTAAAAGTCCCATGGGATTGGGTGGGTGTGGAAACAGATTTCCTGGGCACCCGTTTTGAATTTCTTTCTTTTTTTTTTTACTGCCAAGCGGCTCCCCCCAGAGTGGAATGCTCTCCTCAGAGACATTCATTTCATGTCTTTAGGCGCCTGGCGAAAAACATTCCTCTTTTCCCATTAAATCAGGGGTGCCCAGATTAAATCGGGGGCTGGATTAGGCCCCCGAAACAGACTTTGGACATGCCTGCTTTAAATAAACTGTGGCCTGTGAACGTGTGGGGCAGAGGGCTGTTATTAACGATTATTCTTTTTCCTGCCTGTCAGTTTGCTTGTTCATGTTTTTATTTTATCGTTATTGATGTTCTGTAATGTGCTTTTAATGTTGCACGCTGCCCTGTGATCTTTCGATGGCGGGAGGTTTATAAGTGGAATTAATAATAGCTGAAAGCGCACAGGTTAAATTTGTGCAAGTTGCGAACTGTGTCCCCTTCTTGGGTTGAGGTAAAAGCTTCTACTCCTCTCTTGACTTCAGGAGGAAGAGGAAGGCGAGGATGACGAAGAAGACGAAGGTGAGCCTTTTTAAATCGGCGCTCTGGTCTCTGAGGGATGGCGAAGAGGTGGCAAGCGTTTTTCTCCCAAAGGATAGTTAATCCAAGGGCTATTTAGGTTATTTATGTATGGCACTACTGCGGCCCATGTTTTGTTAGCCCAAAAATGGAAAACGAGCGAAGTCCCAACTAAAGAGGAATGGAAACTTAAACTGGTGGAATATGTGCAGCTTGCGGACCTAATATTGAATAAGAGAACAAGAAGAACATACGTTAAGAAAAGAAATCGTTTATGGAATATACGTGGGGAAATTGTGTACACTTGAAAACGTGGGCAGCGTTAAGATAAATTCAACAGTGTAAATAAGTTTTGATGGAATACCGAATGGTATAATTTGTGTAAAATTCGCAGGATAGCAGAATGAACCATGGAAAGAGAAGGGAAGCCATTATTCATTTAAACAACCTTAAAATATCAGTCTAAATGGTAAAACAGAAAGATTAATAAAAATATACTTTTTAAAAAATATAATCTGAGGGCCCGTTAGGCATGGGCTTTTAAATCCCAGGTCCTTGGTTTGTATACTCTTGTAGCTCTGAGCAAACCTCCTATCTCCCAGCCTCCTGTATCACAAATTGCACTAGCCTACCTTATAAGGGGGACACGGGTGGCACTGTGGGTTAAACCAACGAGCCTAGGGCTTGCCGATAAGGAGGTCGGCGGTTTGAATCCCCGCGACGGGGTGAGCTCCCGTTGCTTGGTCCCTGCTCCTGCCAACCTAGCAGTTCGAAAACACACCAGTACAAGTAGATAAATAGGTACCACTCCGCCGAGAAGGTAAACGGCGTTTCCGTGCACTGCTCTGGTTCGCCAGAAGCGGCTTAGTCCTGCTGGCCACATGACCTGGAAGCTGTACGCTGGCTCCTTCGGCCAATAAAGCGAGTTGAGCGCCGCAACCCCAGAGTCAGCCACAACTGGACCTAATGGTCAGGGGTCCCTTTACCTTTTTACCTTACAAGGTTGGCGTGCAGAGTGCGCCCGTGAAACTGCACAGAGTGTCACTTGACTGGTTTTTACGTCATCATCATTTTTAATTTGTATACCGCCTTTCTATCTTACAATACTCAAGGCGGATTACAAGCTGAAGAAACAAAAAATGTACATCTTAGAACAATCTAATGCAATACAAAAACGTGATAACAAAACATAGCTTTAAAACAGGCGGCCTCCATCAAGAAAGTAACATTCAACAATCATTAGAACAGTATAATATAATAATATCAACATACAGTGGTGCCTCGCAAGACGAAAACAATCCGTTCCGCGAGTCTCTTCGTCTAGCGTTTTTTTCGTCTTGCGAAGGAAGCCCATTAGCGCTATTAAAGGCTTAGCGGCTAAAAGGCTATTAGCGGCTTAGAAAAAGGGGGGAAGGCGAAAAAAATCGCAAGACTCGCAAGATGTTTTCGTCTTGCGAAGCAAGCCCATAGGGAAATTCGTCTTGCGAAGCGGATCGAAAATGGAAAAGCCTTTCGCCTAGCGGGTTTTTCGTCTTGCGAGGCATTCGTCTTGCGGGGCACCACTGTATAAAAGTTAAATGGAAATCCGCTCAACAGTTACAATACTATATAAACTATAATCAATGAAACAAGGGCAAGCCGCAGTACAATAAAACAGTACAATACACATTGAGAGCAGAGAGTCCGGCAAGGCAGGTGGAAGGAGGCCTGGCCTGATGGCGTCTTCCTGCTCAGCTGCGATGGATGCAAAAGTTTAAATACCAGGAGATTAAAATTACCCCGGCTTCCTAAAAGTCTTGTCTAGAACATTTTCAGCAGTTGCTTGCTTGATTCCAATACCCAGTGAGTTCCAGTGTTTAGCCCCCAGCCTTGTTCTTACAAATACAGAACAAAGAAATAATTTTGCCAGGGGTGGACATTGCTCTTCGTTTTTAAATATGTGTGTTCTCTCTCCCCAAAGATCTCCCTCAGGGCGAGAAGCGGAAACGAGAGATTGAGGACGAAGGGGAAGACGACCCCGACGAAGATGACGACGACGACGAAGACGACTGACCGGCTCCTCTTCCTCGTAGCCAGACGATCCGTTTTTTTTACGGACTGTGACTTTCCTGGCCCCTGTGAGACTGTGACGACAAATTTCTTCTCTCCCCTTCCTCTCCCGCCCCTGTGGGCCCCCCCACCCACCCGCACTCTGACCCCCCGGCCCCCCACAGTTGCTTCCGAGTCCACCAACCCCTTTGTATCGCTGCGACATGCACAGTATATTTTTTTAAAATGTAGAATACAGTTGAGGTGTTTCAGGAGACGTTGTCGGGTGGCTTTCTCTCCCTCCCCCCCCCCCCAGAAAATGCGCACAGTTTTTCTCCCCCCCCCCCCCCCAATACCTCAGCCCCTTCAACTCCTCTCCTGTTTTGGGGTATTTTGTGACCAAAGGCTTCGCGAATCGGATGGTGCATCGGGCAAGCTCGTTTCCGTCTCTCTTCCACACCACTTGCCACCCCCCAATAAAAAACCACAAATTCTCTGCTCTGCCACTAGGGGGCAGGGCTGGGTGGGGGACACCCCCTCCCACAGGCGGCGGTTTTGGAATCGGGGTGCAGTGATGACGACGGCGACGAATTCTCCAGCTGTCATGACAGATTCCCAGACCACTCTGGATGCTGTTTCATTTTTCTAACTATACTTTTTTGAGAAAAAAGCCTCTCTTTTTTTTAAGCCATGAATTGCAGCCAGCTGATCTGTGGTCGTCGGCCCAACACTTTGTCTTTTGGGGGGGCTTATTTTGGATGTGGTGTGTCCCTGTAAAACCTCCCAACTGTTCTGATATTCTTTCCCCAGTTGGGTTGACTTGAGTTAACAAAGACCTGCGGGGAGAATTCCTTATTATTTGCTCAGATTTCCAATTTAATTTGAGGGGGTTCCTGCTCCCCGATGGAGGGCTGCCGTATTATTTCAGAGCTTGCCTTTCCCCCCTTAACTTACTGTATCCTCAACAAGGCGAGTGGTTTAGAAGAAAAACAGAGTCGCCGTCTTCCCAACTCCTGTGTTTTGTTTTCTCCTTCCCTCCCCGGTTTTGGAAATTCCACCTGAGGCTTCTAACTTGTAAGGGCTGCACAAAAAACATGACAATAATGGGAGGGAGAGGACAAGAATGAACGAAGCGAAATTGTGCTGCCGAATCATATATAACGTTTCGTTTGGGGGCAATGGAGTTGGTGCGTACACAAACACAAAAGCCTTTCCTTAAATTCTGTGTCCGCAGATGGCGATACTTCATTTGTCAAGCCCAGTTGCAGTCCAGAATCTCTTTTTTCTTTTCTTTTTTGTCTCTCTTCTTCGAGGGAATTGCGGCAGCATGCAACAAGTTGGGTGGGGGCCGGTCTCGGGGTCCCCACCCTTCGGGGTTGGGGAGACGACGACGGCTGCACATCTGAGCGTGGCGTTGGGGCCTAGGAATGAGGTTGGCGATAAAAATCCTGCAAGATTGGGGGGGGGGAGAGATAGGTTCTTCCCTACTGAATCCCAGATCTTTGCTTGGTGGTGGGGGGAATAGCTGGATTGCTGGAGATTTTGGGGTTCGGCTTCTTGTCCCAGGGCAGGTAACACCATCTTTTTGCCCCCCCCCCACCACCACAAATAAATTAAAGAGTTGTGTTTCCATCTTCCCTGCCCCCACTTCACAACAGAACATGGTTTTTCTGAGTTTTAAGATATTAGCCCTCGTTCAGAAAGAGGCCTTATGATGTGGTCAAAAGCTAAACCCAGAAATGAAGATTCCCCCCTCGTTTTTTTGTGCGTGCGGTTTTTTGTTTTGTTCTTTCTGGGGTTTTCCGGTCCTTTTTTTTATATATCTCCTTTTTGTTAAGAGAAATTTGAATAAGACTTTTAATAAAAGACTTCAGTTTTTAAAAACCAACCCTTGCAACGTTATGAGAGATCTGCATCCGTTCTTTGATGTTTTCTGTGTCCCATGGGGGCTGAGAAGGATTTCATTTCACAAAACAAAAATACTGCTTACATTTGGCTGGCAACCAGACAGGCGAGAGTTCGAAAGGAATACAGTGGTTCTCAAACTTAGTCCGTTCCAAAACCAAAGCGTTCCAAATCCAAGGTGCGCTTTCCCATAGAAAGTAATGCAGAACAGATTAATCCGTTCCAGACTTTTAAAAACAACCTCTAAAACAGCAATTGAACATGAATTTTACTATCTAACGAGACCATTGATGAAAGCAATAAACTGCAGTCACACAATCAATCAATCAGTAGCTGAACTGGCTTCTACACAGTCCGGAAAACAAAACAAAAAGAGCCACAAAAACACAAAATAAATGGCAAAACCACACAAACCTCAGTGAAACAACCAAAACTGAAGTGTAACACTCAAAATGGAGCACGTTCGGCTTCCGAAAAATGTTCGTGAACCAGAACACTAACTTCCAGGTTTGCAGTGTTTGGGTTCCAAATTGCTTGAGTACCAAGGCGTTTGAGAACCAAGTTGTTGTTGTTGTTGTTTAGTCGTTTAGTCGTGTCCGACTCTTCGTGACCCCATGGACCAGAGAACGCCAGGCACCTCTGTCCTCCACTGCCTCCCGCAGTTTGCTCAAACTCATGCTGGTAACCTCGAAAACACTATCCAACCATCTCGTCCTCTGCCGTCCCCTTCTCCTTGTGCCCTCCATCTTTCCCAACATCAGGGTCTTCTCCAGGGAGTCTTCTCTTCTCATGAGGTGGCCAAAGTACTGGAGCCTCAGCTTCACAATCTGTCCTTCCAGTGAGCACTCAGGGTTGATTTCCTTCAGTATGGAGAGGTTTGATCTTCTTGCAGTCCATGGGACTCTCAAGAGTCTCCTCCAGCACCAGAATTCAAAAGCATCCATTCTTCGGCCATCAGCCTTCTTTATGGTCCAGCTCTCACTTCCATACATCACTACTGGGAAAACCATAGCTTTAACTATACGAACCTTTGTTGGCAAGGTGATGTCTCTACTTCTCAAGATGCTGTCTAGGCCTGTCATTGCCCTTCTCCCAAGAAGCAGGCGTCTTTTAATTTCGTGGCTGCTGTCACCATCTGCAGTGATCATTGAGCCCAAGAAAGTAAAATCTCTCACTACCTCCATTTCTTCTCCTTCTATTTGCCAGGAGGTGATGGGACCAGTGGCCATGATCTTCGTTTTTTTGATGTTGAGCTTCAGGCCATATTTTGCGCTCTCCTCTTTCACCCTCATTAAAAGGTTCTTTAATTCCTCCTCACTTTCTGCCATCAAGGTTGTGTCATCTGCATATCTGAGGTTGTTGATATTTCTTCCGGCAATCTTAATTCCGGCTAGGGATTCATCCAGCCCAGCCTTTCGCATGATGAATTCTGCATATAAGTTAAATAAGCAGGGAGACAAAATACAGCCTTGTCGTACTCCTTTCCCAATTTTGAACCAATCAGTTGTTCCATATCCAGTTCTAACTGTAGCTTCTTGTCCCACATAGAGATTTCTCAGGAGACAGACGAGGTGATCTGGCACTCCCATTTCTTTAAGAACTTGCCATAGTTTGCCGTGGTCGACACAGTCAAAAGCTTTTGCATAGTCAATGAAGCAGAAGTAGATGTCTTTCTGGAACTCTCTAGCTTTCTCCATAATCCAGCGCATGTTTGCAATTTGGTCTCTGGTTCCTCTGCCTCTTCTAAATCCAGCTTGCACTTCTGGGAGTTCTCGGTCCACATACTGCTTGAGCCTTCCTTGTAGAATTTTAAGCATAACCTTGCTAGCGTGTGAAATGAGTGCAATTGTGCGGTAGTTGGAGCATTCTTTGGCACTGCCCTTCTTTGGCATTGGGATGTAGACTGATCTTCTCCAATCTTCTGGCCACTGCTGAGTTTTCCAAACTTGCTGGCATATTGAGTGTAGCACCTTAACAGCATCATCTTTTAAAATTTTAAATAGTTCAGCTGGAATACCATCACTTCCACTGGCCTTGTTATTTGCAGTGCTTTCTAAGGCCCATTTGACTTCACTTTCCAGGATGTCTGGCTCAAGGTCAGCAACCACACTACCTGGGGTATACGAGACATCCATTTCTTTCTGGTATAATTCCTCTGTGTATTCTTGCCACCTCTTCTTGATGTCTTCTGCTTCTGTTAGGTCCTTTCCACTTTTGTCCTTTATTATGGAAATCTTTGTACGAAATGTTCCTTTCATATCTCCAATTTTCTTGAACAGATCTCTGGTTCTTCCCATTCTATTGCTTTCCTCTATTTCTTTGCATTGCTCGTTTAAGAAGGTCTTCTTGTCTCTCCTTGCTATTCTTTGGAAATCTGCATTCAATTTCCTGTATCTTTCACCATCTCCCTCGCATTTTGCTTGCCTTCTCTCCCCCGCTATTTGTAAGGCCTCATTGGACAGCCACTTTGCTTTCTTGCATTTCCTTTTCATTGGGATGGTTTTTGTTGCTGCCTCCTGTATAATGTTACGAGCCTCCATCCATAGTTCTTCAGGCATTCTGTCCACCAAATCTAAATCCTTAAACCTGTTCCTCACTTCCACTGTGTATTCATAAGGGATTTGACTTAGATTGTATCTTACCGGCCCAGTGGTTTCTCCTACTTTCTTCAGTTTAAGCTTGAATTTTGCTATAAGAAGCTGATGATCTGAGCCACAGTCAGCTCCAGGTCTTGTTTTTGCTGACTGTATAGAGCTTCTCCATCTTTGGCTGCAGAGAATATAATCAATCTGATTTCGATGCTGCCCATCTGGTGATGTCCATGTGTAGAGTCGTCTCTTGTGTTGCTGGAAAAGCGTGTTTGTGATGACCAGCTTGTTCTCTTGACAGAACTCTATTAGCCTTTGCCCTGCTTCGTTTTGATCTCCGAGGCCAAACTTGCCAGTTGTTCCTTTTATCTCTTGACTCCCTACTTTAGCATTCCAATCCCCTATAATGAGAAGAACATCCTTCTTTGGTGTCACTTCTATAAGGTCTTGTAAGTCTTCATAGAATTGGTCAATTTCAGTTTCTTCAGCACAAGTAGTTGGTGCATAAACTTGGATTACTGTGATGTTAAAAGGTCTGCCTTGGATTCGTATCGAGATCATTCTATCATTTTTGAGATTGCATCCCAGTACAGCTTTCACCACTCTTTTGTTGACTATGAGGGCCACTCCATTTCTTTTATGGGTTTCTTGCCCACAGTAGTAGATATGATGGTCATCCGAACTGAATTCACCCATTCCCGTCCATTTTAGTTCACTGATGCCCAGGATGTCAATATTTATTCTTGCCATCTCATTTTTGACCACCTCCAACTTACCCAGGTTCATGGTTCTTACATTCCAGGTTCCTATGCAATATTTTTCTTTACAGCATTGGACTTTCCTTTCGCTTCCAGGCATATCCGCAACTGAGCGTCCTTTCGGCTTTGGCCCAGCCGCTTCATCAGCTCTGGATCTACTTGTACTTGCCCTCCGCTCTTCCCCAGTAGCATGTTGGACGCCTTCCGACCTGAGGGGCTCATCTTCCAGCGTCATATCTTTTATATGCCTGTTGTCTTTGTCCATGGAGTTTTCTTGGCAGGGATACTGGAGTGGCTTGCCGGTTCCTCCTCCAGGTGGATCACGTTTGGTCAAAACTCTCCACTATGACCTGTTCATCTTGGGTGCCCTGCTCGGCATAGTTCATAGCTTCTCTGAGTTCTTCAAGCCCCTTCGCCACGGCAAGGCAGTGATCCATGAAGGGGAGAACCAAGTTACCACTGCAGTAAAATTGACTTCAGGTCACCTGGAAATAGTTTTCCACCCGCAAAGAATCTCTGACACTTGGGACCGGGGTTTCGCCAACTCGAGTCTGTTTTTGGACTACAGTTTCCTTCATCCCTGACCACTGGTCATGCTAGCTAGGGATGATGGGGCCAGAGAATATTGAGAAGCAAAACAGCTAGTTGGAATGATCTTTATTAAACTGGTGCAACAGGGTGCTCAACCCCCAGGCAACAGGGAGGAGAGGAACCCAGAACATTGGTGCGCAAGCTCTTATATAGACTTTTGCCACCCTGTAGCTCAAAACCACCCCCCAAATACATCATACATACATCACAGAAGGGGCAGGCTATAGCAGAATTCTGTCTGGCAGGAAATCTGTTAATGGGTTTACCTAGACAGCCTGGCCATTGTTTGGTGATAATAGTTACAGGTAGGTAGCCATGTTGGTCTGCCGTGGTTGAAACAAAAAAAAATTCCTTCCAGTAGCACCTTAGAGACCAACTAAGTGTGTTATTGGTATGAGCTTTTGTGAAGAAGTGTGCATTCACACGAAAGCTCATACCAATAACAAGCTTAGTTGGTCTCTGGAAGGAAATTTTTTAAAAAAGTGATGATAAATACTTAATTCCTGAGTCCAGGTCACAGGCTCACCCTATTCATACCCAAATGTGCCCTTAAGGCAGGATTTGTGAGCACAGTGACAATGCGGAGGCTTTTCCCATTCCCATCCAAACTGCAGAGGAATATTTGAGGTCACTGAAAGAGTCAAAATTGGGACTGTTTTCCTGTACTGTTTCAGACATGTGGTTCTATATATTTATGTATGTGTTTGCCTGGTACATTTATGAACATTTATTTTATATCTTGGACCTTAAAATTCTCGTAACAAAGGGATTCTAAGAGTCATCTCTTCCAGCCCTCTGCAACGCAGGAATCTCAGCTAGAGCATCCTTGCTTAGAAACCTCCAGCGGTGGGTGAAAATTAGACAATTGTTCCGTACATGATGCACTTTTTAAGTCAAGATTTTTAAACAATGTGGACTGATCCCAGAGAGGCCCTTGGAACTTGGGCTTCATGTATAGTTTCCTAGTAGATCTGCTCCTGGTTCTAACTGGGTTTTGCGTAATGTGTGATCACACTGACCCTTTAGCCACAGTTTGCATAAGTCTCTTTTTTTTAAATGATATTTATTCAAATTTTCAAAAATACAAAAGCATTTTAAAACATCAACAAAATAGAAAAAGAAAAAAGGCAGAAAAAGAGAAAAAAGTATATAAATTCAAAATTACTTAATTTCATTATCTTATGTCTTAGACCTCCTCATACCTCCCTTCTTGTATTCCAGTTTAATCATTATTTCAGCAAATTCTTCCCATAGTTGTCAAAAATAATTTATCTTAACAATCTATCTCAATTTAAAAATATTATGTTTAACTTTATCTTTTACCTTCCAAACCATAAACTTTAAAGTTTAAAATTTAAATTTATATTTATACTTAATCAAGTCTTTCTGCTAAAGGCAATTATTTCCTTCCCGGCACAATCTATTTTATTAATATTACTCAGAAATAACATACATACATATATATATATATATATAAGTTCTCTTCTAGTTTTATCCATCGTCCCTTTCTTCCTGGTTTCGGGTTGTGTCCGTCCTTTCTTCCCTTTAAATCTTGACCTTCAGTCCACAGTTTGCATAACTCTCACCCACCCCGAGACGTTTTGCCGAGCCGCTGAGAGGCCTAAGTCATGAACGGGAGGAAACCCAAACTTTAAAGTTGTGGTTTAGTGTTTTGATTGCCTTATTTCACTTTTAAGAGCTAGCAAAAGGATCGAGAAGGGCTGGGGCTGTTTCCCTCTTAGGAAACAGTTTCCTGTTAGCACGGTTTGGTCTCCAGCAGTGTTTATAGACTACAATTCCCATCATCCGTGGCCACTGGTCCTGCGAGCTGGGGGTGATGGGAGTGGTAGTCCAGCTGGAGACCCAAGTTTGGGAAACCCCAATTTATGGAAAAGAGGAGTAAGGGAGCGGGCACCATTGCCATTCTGAGAGGACGAGGGAAGTGTTCAAGGTGAGTTGATACAGGTGTCATAATTGCGTTACCGTATTGGCCCGAATATAAGCCATACCTTTAAAATTCAATGGGGGGGGGGGAGAGGATAGCCAAATATAAGCCACTCTTAAAATTCCGCAGGCACTCACACGCCTTCCATTTAACCATATAGTGGACGCTCAGGTACTTCCGGGTTTCGGCGCGTCCATAACCTGAAAACGCACAACCTGAACTGTCTCTAACCCGAGGTAGGACTGTTATGTTTGTTTCAGCTGCGATGTCGTAAAAGCCTGTTTTTGTAGGGTTCTGAATTTAAGCCGCGCTCAGCGCTGTGGGTTAAACCACAGAGCCTAGGACTTGCCGATCAGAAGGTCGGCGGTTCGAATCCCCGTGACAGGGTGAGCTCCCGTTGCTCGGTCCCTGCTCCTGCCCACCTAGCACTTCGAAAGCACGTCAAAGTGCAAGTAGATAAATAGGTACCACTCTGGTGGGAAGGTAAACAGTGTTTCCATGCACTGCTCTGGTTTGCCAGAAGCAGCTTAGTCCTGTTGGCCACATGACCCAGAAGCTGTACACCGGCTCCCTCGGCCAATAAAGCGAGATGAGCGCCGCAACCCCAGAGTCTGTCACGACTGGACCTAATGGTCAGGGGTCCCTTTACTAACTTTCTCCATTTGGGAAAAGAAAGTGTGGCTTATATTCAGGCCAATATGGTATGTTGTGGAGAAGTGAATGAAGCTTTTTATTTGAGGGCGGGCTCGCCCCACTGGCTCTTTTAAAAGCTCTGCTCTCTTGCAAGACTCCTTTTTTGGCCGAGATGTAGGCACACTCTTGGTACACAAGAGGGCACTGTTGAATTTTAACAAATCTCTTCCACCAATTGCCATGAAGGGCTGCAGTTGGGGGAGCAGAGTCTTTGCTTGGCATGCAGAAGGTTGTCTGCTCAATCCCCGGTGTCAGCCGCGAAGGTCCCCTGCCTGAAACTGCAGAGCTGCTGCCAGTCCGTGCAGGCATAACTAAGCTAGGTGGAGCAACACATCTGGTTTTCGTTCTGCAAACTGCAATCTCCCTTAATCTCCAAGCCTCCTTGGCTGAACAGATGGTGCCCTTCTCTGTATCTCAACAGCAGCGCACACGGTTTGCGAGGAAGAGGGAATTGAGACGAAGAATTGATGCAGGGAGGTAAAGTAAAGGGACCCCTGAGCCTTAGGTCCAGTTGCGGATGACTCTGGGGTTGTGACGCTCATCTCGCTCTATAGGCCGAGGGAGCTCCCCAGAGTGAGAAGTATAGTGTTTCTCTCTCTCTCTCTCTCTCTCTCTCACACACACACACACACACACACAGAGAGAGAGAGAGAGAGAGAGAGAGAGAGAGAGAGAGAGAGAGAGAGAGAGAGCCAGCCTGCAGCCAAGGAGGCCAGCCCATCTATCATTTAGGGTGATTAATTTTTCATCTAGGCAATGCCTTTTAAGTACCAAATTGCAGTATTTGCAAGAGTGCTGCTAATGATTAATTTAAACGGGGTTAGAATCGGTTTTTGTGGGCGAGGCCGGGGGGGGGGGTTGGGAAAAGCTTTTATCAGCCCATGCGCAACATATATCGATGAGTAGCAGAGGCTCTGCGTACAGATCAAAGAGCAAGCGTATCAAATATAAACCATTGGTCTGGATTATTCTGAATCCTGGCACCCTCTGCTTGTGACCGCACTGCAACTCCCAGCTTTCCTTGGGCTTTTGGGAACTTGAGACCAAAAAAAAAATGGGCAGATTCCTCGCGTTTTCTCTAGGGACACACACATGCAAAATCCATAAAAACAAAATTTTTATTCCTTGCAACAGGATTTGGGCCAAAATTGGTATCTGTTGGTACTATTGATGGTTTATTTTCTGGGACTGTTTTGCTTCAGGCAGGATGAAATAGACCAGGCATAGGGAAACTTGGCCCTCTAGATTTTTTGGGACTACAATTCCCATCTTCCCTGACCTGTTAGCTAGGGATGATGGGAGTTGTAGTCCCAAAACATCTGGCGGTTGCCAATGCCTGAAATAGACACTGAGTAAAAATTCCTCCAAACAAAACTATTCATGGCTTTCGTTCGTTAAATTATCTACTGAACGCAGTACTTGGAACGAAGGAGTTCGGTTTGGCCAAGTCCACTGACTTGGTTCAAAATCTGAACCACGCCTGGAAGGAGTTCTGAGAATTGCCAGGTGAACTGAATTTGAGTTAGGGTCAATTTCTAGTTGCTAATCAGGTTCCTTCTGTTCCATGTGTTGTGTCTTTTTAAATTTACGGAATCTCCTGGCAAATAGAAGGGGAAGAAATGGAGACAGTGAGAGATTTTAATTTCTTGGGCTCCATGATCACTGCAGATGGTGACAGCAGTCATGACATTAAAAAACGCCTGCTTCTTGGGAGAAAAGCAATGACAAACCTAGACAGCATGTTAAAAAGCAGAGACATCACCTTGCCAACAAAGGTCCGTATAGTTAAAGCTCTGGTTTTCCCAGTAGTGATGTATGGAAGTGAGAGCTGGACCATAAAGAAGGCTGATGGCCGAAGAATGGATGCTTTTGAATTCTGGTGCTGGAGGAGACTCTTGAGAGTCCCATGGACTGCAAGAAGATCAAACCTCTCCATACTGAAGGAAATTAGCCCTGAGTGCTCACTGGAAGGACAGATCCTGAAGCTGAGGCTCCAAGACTTTGGCCACCTCATGAGAAGAGATGACTCCCTGGAAAAGACGGGAAAGATGGAGGGCACAAGGAGAAGGGGAGGACAGAGGACGAGATGGTGGGACAGTGTTCTCGAAGCTACCAGCATGAGTTTGACCAAACTGCGGGAGGCAGTGGAAGACAGGAGTGCCTGGCGTGCTCTGGTCCAGGGGGTCACGAAGAGTCGGACACGACTAAACAACAACAACAACAGAATTGGAAGGGACCCCAGCGGTCATTTAGTCCAGCCCCCTGCAATGCAGGAATCTCAGCTAGAGCATCCATGACAGATGGCCATCTAATCTCTGCTTAAAAATCTCCGAGGAAGGAGACTCCCATCACTTTCTGAGGGAGTCTGTTCCACTGTCAAACAGCTCTTACCATCATAAAGTTCTTCCTGATCTTTAGCTGGAATCTCCCTTCTTGTAATTTCTTTGGTTTTAAGAACATACAGTCGGACCTTGGTTTCCAAACAACTTAGTTCTCAAACGTTTTGGCTCCCGAACACCGCAAACCCGGAAGTGACCGTTCCGGTTTGCGAACTATTTTTGGAAGCCAAACATCCGACGGCGCTTACGATTGGTTGCAGGAACTTCCTGCAGCCAATCAGAAGCTGCGCTTTGGTTTCCAAACGTTTTGGAAGCCGAACGGACCTCTGGAACGGATTCCGTTCGACTTCCAAGGTACGACTGTAATCTTAGGGGGGAACACACTAGTTCCATTCCACTCTTTCTGTGTGTGTTTTGATGTTTTGAGCCAGCTTGGAATATTCTGAAAGCTATGTCTTCATTTTCTCTCTCTCTCTCTCTCTCTTGCTTTGAGGGCCATTTAGGTGAACTTGAACCCGGACTGGTTCTTTTAAAAATCAACTTAAAACCTTTGCGGTTATTCCCAAGGAACAAGGAAATAAAAAAGCAGAAATCCCGTATCTGTCTATTCAGAAATAGGCACCATGGACTCCAGCTGGAGTTTTCCCCTGAAAGACTCTATTGCAGCGCAACTTTTGGCTTGAAACTGAAGCCTGCAACAAATTGCTTCCGTGGAGCCAAACAGTAAATAATTCAGGGCTTGGGATAGGCAGGACGAGATGGGATCCGGTCCGCCAATTCGAGGCTCCCTGGGAGGCAGAGTGAGAGATAAAAGGCACAGCCGCCCTTGCAATATTCATAAACCCCGGAGAGCAAAAGCCGCTTCTCGCTGCTGATGTGCCGATGGTTTTGCTCGTGGCTGTGCGGCTGACATGCAATGGCCATCGATCCTGGGGCAGCTCAGGACTGTCAGGGAGGGATTGGAGGTGGAGAGGGATAGTTTGTGATTTGGGGAGGGCAGCCTCCGCGCTGCACGAAAATGAGTTGCTCAGTCAGCAGCTGGGAACGGCCACAGCTTGGTGGGTTCGAACAGCTCGGGTTCGGATCGGAGAACCGGGCCCAAGCTAGCAAAATGAATTTCAATAGGGGTCAATCTCAGGTTCTGCACTTACGTTAAATAAGTTGGAGTTCTTGTTATTAAATATACAGTGGTACCTCGGGTTACAGATGCTTCAGGTTACATACGCTTCAGGTTACAGACTCCGCTAACCCAGAAATAGTGCTTCAGGTGAAGAACTTTGCTTCAGGATGAGAACAGAAATCATGCTCCTGCGGCAGCGGGAGGCCCCATTAGCTAAAGTGGTGCTTCAGGTTAAGAACAGTTTCAGGTTAAGAAAGGACCTCCGGAACGAATTAAGTACTTAACCAGAGGTACCACTGTACCAAGAAAAAAGCACACTGAGAACTTAGGCCAATGTAAGTTTCAGTAGTGGTATTGGTAAAGGTAAAGGGACCCCTGACCATTAGGTCCGGTCGTGGCCGACTCTGGGGCTGCGGCGCTCATCTCGCTTTATTGGCCGAGGGAGCCGGCGTACAGCTTCTGGGTCATGTGGCCAGCATGACGAAGCCGCTTCTGGCAAACCAGAGCAGCGCACGGAAACGCCGTTTACCTTCCCGCCAGAGCAGTACCTATTTATCTACTTGCACTTTGATGTGCTTTTGAACTGCTAGGTTGGCAGAAGCAGGGACCGAGCAACGGGAGCTCACCCCGTCGCGGGGATTCGAACCGCCGACCTTCTGATCGGCATGTCCTAGGCTCTGTGGTTTAAACCACAGCGCCACCCGTGTCCCATTGGGATTGGTACCTACTTGCAAATCAATCGTCAATTGTAACAAAAACTAATCCATTCAAAAGTATGTATTCTGACAAGGTTTACAAACTCAAATAGAGATTACAAACTCTATCAGAGAATACAAACTCAAACTCATAAGAATATGTATAACACAATAATTCGTTCCAGAATTAGAAATAAGAGTTTATGAGTAGAGGTGAGATCATGTTAGTCCAGAGTCAGATTTGACGTGAAGGTCTTAGTTTTAATCATTGTGCAAAAATCATTTATGGGCCCTGTTTCGATGTATTCACCTTCATCAGCTGAGAGCATCAAATATATGAAAATACATTTAAATTCTACATTATCATAAATTATAAGACAGTCATAAATTATAAAACAGTGTTATATAACATTTGGTTCCTTACCTAATTTTTTAAGGGTCATGTAAGTTTTTGGATAAATATATCCTGTTATTTTCTACGTTTCTCAGAGATAACAACTGAAAATAATCAATATTAGTAATAATTACATGTGTTGAAACAAATTAAAAACTCTAAGGCAGCATATAATCATATGATTCCTCACCTATGTGAGGTTCTGCACTTAGGCAGGTAGAACCAGATGCACAAATATAGAATGGGGGACACTTGGTTTACTAGCAGTACATGTGAAAAGGATCTAGGGGTCTTAGTAGAGCACAAGCTGAACATGAGACCAAAGTGTGCTGCAGCAGCAAAAAAGGCTAACACTATTCTGGGCTGCATCAACGGAAGTCTTATTGTCCAGATCAAGGGAAGTAATAGTGACACACCTGGAATGTTATATCCCATTCTGGGCACCACAATTTAAGGAGGATGTTGGCAAGCTGGAAGGTGTGCAGAGGAGATGACCAAGGGTCTGGAAACCAAGCCTGATGAGGAATGGTCGAAGGAGCTGGGTCTGTTTAGCCTGGAAAAGAGGAGATAGGAGAGCCGCCTTCAAATATCTCGAGGGCTGTCACATGGAAGATGGAGCAAGCTTGTTTCCTCCTGCTCCAGATGGTAGGACTCGAACCCATGGCTTCAAGTTACAAGAAATGAGATTCCGACTGAACTTTCTGACAGTGAGAGCCGTTGGGCCGTGGAACGGTCTCCCTCAGTTTGCTGCGGACTCCCCTTCCTCGGAGGTTTGTAAGCGAAGCTTGGATGGCCAGCTGTCGTGGATGCTTTAGGTGAGATTCCTAGATGACCGTTGGGTCCCTTCCAGCTCTACGATTCAATCCCCAGTATATCCAGGCATGGCAGGAAAAGACTTCCTGCCTCAAATCCCAGTCATATTGGGCAGTTCTGAGCTACGTACTGTTTTGTGCTGTTCCTGTTTCCACCAGGCTTTAATCCACAGTCATGAGAACCAGAATCTTTCTTTCTCTTTTGGGGAAGGACCACAACTTTGCATGCAGGTCCCAGGCACCTTGGGGTAGAGCTGTGTGAAGACGCTGCCTGAAACTCTGGAGAGCTGCTGCCAGTCAGTGCTTGATTATTATTATTATTATTATTATTATTATTATTATTATTATTAATTTATACCCCACCCATCTGGCTGAGTTTCCCCAGCCACTCTGGGCGGCTCCCAATCAAGTGTTAAAAACAGTACAGCGTTAAATATTAAAAACTTCCCTGAACAGGGCTGCCTTCAGATGTCTTTTAAAGAGAAGATAGCTGCTTATTTCCTTCACATCTGAAGGGAGGGCATTCCACAGGGCGGGCGCCACCACCGAGAAGGCCCTCTGCCTGGTTCCCTGTAACTTGGCTTCTCGCAGTGAGGGAACCGCCAGAAGACCCTCGGCGCTGGACCTCAGTGTCCGGGTTGGACGATGGGGGTGGAGACGCTCCTTCAGGTATACTGGACCGAGGCCGTTTAGGGCTTCAAAGGTCAGCACCAACACTTTGAATTGTGCTTGGAAACATCGTGGGAGCTAATGTAGGTCTTTCAGGACCGGTGTTATATGGTCTCGGCGGCCGCTCACAGTCACCAGTCTAGGTGCTGCATTCTGGATTAGTTGTAGTTTCCGGGTCACCTTCAAAGGTAGCCCCACGTAGAGCGCATTGCAGTAGTCCAAGCGGGAGATAACCAGAGCATGCACCACTCTGGCGAGACAGTAAGCAGGCAGGGAGGGTCTCATCCTGCGTACCAGATGGAGCTGGTAAACAGCCACCCTGGACACAGAATTGACCTGCGCCTCCATGGACAGCTGTGAGTCCAGAATGACTCCCAGGCTGCGCACCTGGTCCTTCAGGGGCACAGTTACCCCATTCGGGATAACTGGATGCTTTAGTGGAGATTCCTGCATTCCAGGGGGTTGGGTTCGAGGACCCTCAGGGGTCTTTTCCAACCCTACAATTCTACAAGTTTTTAATATTTAATGCTGTATTGTTTTTAACACTTGATTGGGAGCTGCCCAGAGTGGCAGCAGCACTTTGAATTGTGCTCGGAAACGTCCTGGGAGCCAATGGAGGTCTTTCAAGACCGGTGTTATGTGGTCCCGGTGGCCGCTCCCAGTCCCCAGTCTCGCTGCCGCATTCTGGATTAATAGCAGTTTCTGGGTCACCTTCAAGGGTAGCCCCACGTAGAACGCGTTGCAGTAGTCCAAGCGGGAGATAACCAGAGCATGCACCACTCTGGCCAGACAGTCCATGGGCAGGGAGGGTCTCAGCCTGCGTACCAGATAGAGCTGGTAGGCAGCTGCCCTGGACATGTGATAAAACACAGTGTCCTATGTCAGTTTTAGGAGACAGGAGGAGCGGCCAGTTGGAAGGCTTATAGGCCTGGAGCAGGGAATATGGTTGTTCCTACAAAGAGAATTGTATAGCTGGAAGGGACCCCATAGGCAAACTGAGGCCCGGGGGTCAGATCCAGGCCAATCGCCTTCTAAATCCGGCCCGCAGATGGTCCGGGAATCAGTGAAATTTATTTAAAATGCATCTCTGGGTTATTTGTGGGGCATAGGAATTTGTTGATTTTTTTCTTCAAAATGTAGTCCAACCCTCCACAAGGTTTAAGGGACTGCTGAAAACGTTTGCTGACTTCTGCCGTAGGTTATGTCTGAATGTTTATACAGTGGTACCTTGCTTCTCAAAACGCCTTGGTACTCAAACAGCTTGGAACCCAAACACTGCAAACCCGGACGTAAGTGTTCTGGTTTGCAAACTGTTTTCGGAAGCCAAACGTGCTCCATTTTGAGTGCCACGCTTCCGATTTGAATGTTACTCTGAGGTCTGTCTGTTTTTGCTATTTATTTTGCATTTTTGTTTTTCAGCTCTTTTTGTTTTGTTTTCGGGACTGTGTGGAACCCAGTTCAGCTACTGATTGATTGATGATTGTGTGACTGCAGTACAGTGGTACCTCTGGTTAGGAACTTAATTCGTTCTGGAGGTCCGTTCTTAACCTGAAACTGTTCTTAACCAGAAGCACCACTTTAGCTAATGGGGCCTCCCGCTGCCACTGTCATGCAATTTCTATTCTCATCCTGAAGCAAAGTTCTTAACCCGAGGTACTATTTCTGGGTTAGCGGAGTCTGTAACATGAAGTGTCTGTAACCCGAGGTACCACTGTACATTGTTTATCACTTTCATTTTATGGATCAGTGGTTTTGTTAGATAGTAAAATTCATGTTAAATTGCTGTTTTAGTGGTTTTTAAAAGTCTGGAACGGATTAATCCATTTTGCATGACTTTCTATGGAAAGCACACCTTGGTTTTGGAATCAAACTTCCGGAACAGATCAAGTTTGAGAACCAAGGTACCACTGTACAGGCTTTCCAGATAGCCTCAGGCAGCATCTCTAGCTATACAGTGGTACCTCAGGTTAAGTACTTAATTCGTTCCGGAGGTTCCTTCTTAATCTGAAACTGTTCTTAACCTGAAGCACCACTTTAGCTAATGGGGCCTCCCGCTGCTGCCACGCTGCCGGAGCACGATTTCTGTTCTCATCCTGAAGCAAAGTTCTTAACCTGAAGCACTATTTCTGGGTTAGCGGAGTCTGTAACCTGAAGCGTCTGTAACCTGAGGTACCACTGTATATTATATTCAGATCTGGGAAGCGCTGGGGGGGGGGGACGTTGCCATTATCTTTCAGAGAGGAAGTTGTCCGCGAAAACTGTCTGCGTGTCTGAACAGCAGCTCTCAACATCAGGGTGAAAGTTCCATCTTTCCATCTTTCCCAGGACGGCAGTAAACATTCATGAGGCGTAAACAAGGCCTTTTATCAGCGCCTGGGGCCTTGGGAGCGGCTATATTTAAGCACCAAAACATTCTTGTTTTCCAGATGAATGGGGAGGCGTGGGCAAAGGATGGCAAGCCTGCACAGAGGCGGGAGGGATAAATTTGGGTACCGGGAAACAACACAGCATCATTTTCTGGGCTGGGAGACTGGCAGAAAGGGCAGCTGGAGTGACGGCAGGAGGTTAACTTTTTCATATCTGGCTTTTCCTGACAAATATGAAGCATCATATAAAATTGTAGGGTTGGAAGGGGGCCCTCCAGAGGTCCTCTAGCCCAACCCCCTGCTGTGATAAGAATGTTAAAGTCTTAGATATATAATAAATGTACCAATCAAGCAGGTACATAGATCAGCACAGGAAGACCGACCTGAAACCATTTTTTGTTTCCCAAACTGACCAAATGTTTTCTCTGCAAGGTCAAAGGAAAATGGAAAAGCCTCCCCATTGTCCTTTCCTTCACTAATCCTGTCTTAAGGGTATGTCTGTCTGTGTTTGAATAGGGTGAGCCTGTGACCTGGCTCAGGAACTAAGTGTTTATCATTACAAAAGACTGGCCAGGCTCCCCAGGGTATCCAATCAAGTGAGCATTAACAGGTGACCTGTCAGACGAGATAAACAATGCACTCGGATTTCTGTTGTAGACCGCCTTTTCTGTGATGTAGGTATGATGTATCTGGGGGGTGGTCTTAGGTTGCACCCCTTCTGTGATGTATGTATGATGTATGGAGGGGTGGTCTGGAGCTCCAGGACAGGGAATTTAAATTTCTATATAAGGCCTTGCGGGCCATTTTTCTGGGTTCCTCCTCCTTTCCTGCGGGTGAGGGGAGCACCCCGTTGCAACAGATCAATAAAGATCAGGCTTACTAGCTGCTTTGCTTCTCAATATTCTCTGGTTGGCCTCTGTTATTCTCTCCTACCAATAGGGAACCTACGTAAGGACTCTATATGGGCTTTTGGATACCCCATAAGGGATAAAGGGCAGATTTTTGTTTACAACACTTGCAACGTGTTCTTCCCCTCTGCTGTCCTTCCAACCTCCAAGGAAGTTCATATAACAGTTCCATATCATGATCCTTAAGCAGATAATCACAAACGGAAGCCTGTTAGTCAATGAATTCTCCCTGCACACGGAAGGGTTTCTGCAGGTGCAAAGTCCCCATTGCCCCTCCCGCCGCTGCCCGGGCTGCCACGTTGCCCTCCGAAAATCTGCTCTGAAGGGTGGCGGGAACCCCCCCCCCAGCAGATTTAGAGGGTGGGGCGGGGAGGGGAGAGGGAAGGGACGTTCTATTGGGCAGCCAGTAGTCTTTGCCCTTTGTGGAATGACTTTCACTGGATCCCACCCAAACCGAGCCTTCTTCAAAACAGCAAAGAGAGGCAGAGTCCAGGAGAAACTGGTGCAAACGTGTACATTTTAAAGAGGCGTTTAAAGGTCATTCTGGCCTCCGCTTCATGAGTTAATCTTATCCAGGGCATTTGGGGGGAAGGGGTCGCCGTCTCGGGGAAAGGCCTGCTTCTGCGTTGTCGCCAACCCACGAGCAGGGTCTCCACAGAAGCAGACCATCCTACTGTCCCAATTTTCTAGTCCCAGATTTACAGAAGCCGTCCCGGTTTCTGATTTTACCTTGGAACATAGCTGTCAACCGTCCCTTATTTGGCGGGAAAGTCCCTTATCCCAGTGCAGTGTCCCGCTGCTGTCCCTTACTGATGATGTCCCTTAAATTTCCCGGGTTTCAAAGGAAGCAGCTCCTCTCCCTCCCTCCCTGCTGGCCAGGGAGGAGGGAGGCTCCAACTGTGTTGCTTGGCTGCGTTGCTCACCCAATAAGGAGTCTAAGAATGACTGGGGGGGGTGGAGCTTGCATGCCTTGTGCCGATCAAATCGGCCGCGTTGCCTGGGGACTCGCCTTTGCTCAGCGCTTCCCAGCGGAGAGGGGACGGTGGTTTTCCTTGCTGCATCCCCTTTGCCGGGTTGCTGTGCTGTGGGAACCACCGCTTGAGGTTTCGTTTGGCTGCTGGCTGGGCTTTCTGCCTTTGGCTTGGAGGGGCTCAGAAGTCGAACATACCTGTGCTGGGAAAATCCCTTATTTTGGCTGCTGATCCCTTATTTTCAAGGCTGCTTGTCCCTTATTTTCAAATCTGTAAGTTGACAGCTATGCCGTGGAATGTCCTGCTTTTCCTTAGGACGTCCCCTTGTCGAGCAAACCTTCCAGGGGGTACTACGTCGAGATACTTCCTGGAATAAAAACACTGGCTTGCAGAGCAGGTGTCCTTTCTTCTCGTGCTGGTCTTACCTGCCTCAGGTGTGCTCTTGAAATGGTGGCGATCTTTCCCTTGCTTGGACAAAGCACAGGGATTGATTTCTGTGCAGCCGCTAGCATGCGGCCTCCAAAAACCTGCTCGCAAGGAAAGATGGCCCCTAAGCTATACACTGG
Source organism: Podarcis gaigeae (assembly GCF_964106915.1). NCBI lineage: Eukaryota > Metazoa > Chordata > Lepidosauria > Squamata > Lacertidae > Podarcis > Podarcis gaigeae. Next base: position 5,979,266 of record NC_139696.1, on the reverse strand, counting down.
TACCTCAGGTTACATACGCTTCAGGTTACAGACTCCGCTAACCCAGAAATATTACCTCGGGTTAAGAACTTTGCTTCAGGATGAGAACAGAAATTGTGCTCTGGTGGGGCAGCGGGAGGCCCCATTAGCTAAAGTGGTGCTTCAGGTTAAGAACAGTTTCAGGTTAAGTACGGACCTCTGGAACGAATTAAGTACTTAACCTGAGGTACCACTGTAAAGTGGTCCCCATCCCTGCTGTTAGCCCCCAACCCCAGAACCTGCCTGGATGTAGGAATGTTTTCTATGGAAGAAAGGTGATGATAACTGTGATGATGATGGATGATAATAGTTTATTATTTATACCCTGCCCATCTGGCTGGGTTTCCCCAGCCTCTCTGGGCGGCTCCCAACAGAATGTTAAAAACACACACACAAAAATCAAACATTAACATTAATAAACTTCCCTAAACAGGGCTGCCTTCAGATGTCTTCTAAAAGTCAAACAGTTGTTTATTCCTGATGGAACCGCCAGAAGACCCTTGGACCTGGACCTAAGTGTCTGGGCTCTCTACAGGGCTGCCTTCAGATGTCTTCCAAAGGTTGTATAGTTACTCATCTCCTTGATGGGAGGGTGGGCGCCACCACCAAGAAGGCCCTCTGCCTGGTTCCCTGTAACTTGGCTTCTCGCAGCGAGGGAACCGCCAGAAGGCCCTCGGAGCTGGACCTCAGTGTCCGGGCAGAACGATGGGGGTGGAGATGCTCCTTCAGGGATACTGGGCCATTTAGGGTTTTAAAGGTCAGCACCAACACTTTGAGTTGTGCTCAGAAATGTACTGGGAGCCAATGGAGGTCTTTCAGGACCGGTGTTATGTGGTCTTGGTGGCCACTCCCAGTCCCCAGTCTAGCTGCCACATTCTGCATTAGTTGTAGTTTCTGGATCACCTTCAAAGGGAGCCCCATGTAGAGCGCATTGCAGTAGTCCAAGCGGGAGATAACCAGAGCATGGACCACTCTGGAAAGACAGTGCGCAGGCAGGGGGGGTCTCATCCTGCATACCAGATAGAGCTGGTAGACAGCTGTCCTGGACACAGAACTGACCTGCGCCTCTATGGACAGTTGTGTGTCCAAAATGACTCCCAGGCTGCGTACCTGGTCCTTCAGGGGCACAGTCACACACTTTTTCAATAGGGGGTTTGCAAGCGGCATCCTGCCCTCTGTGTATGTCTGTTTCTGCTTCTGCCTTCCTTAGGTATCCCACACCAGAACCCCCAATGACTTTGGGCTGCTTGTGAGTTCCACCCCGGTCACCGCCCAGCACCCTCTGCACATAGCTGTCAACTTACAGAGTTGAAAATAAGGGACCAGCAGCCTCAAAAATATCAGCAGCCAAAATAAGGGATCCACAATTTGTTGTTGTTGTTGTTGTTTAGTTGTTTAGTCGTGTCCGACTCTTCATGACCCCCTGGACCAGAGCACGCCAGGCACTCCTGTCTTCCACTGCCTCCCACAGTTTGGTCAGACTCATGTTTGTAGCTTCGAAGACACTTTCCAACCATCTCGTCCTCCGTCGTCCCCTTCTCCTTGTGCCCTCCATCTTTCCCAACATCAGGGTCTTTTCCAGGGAGTCTTCTCTTCTCATGAGGTGGCCAAAGTCTTGGAGCCTCAACTTCACGATCTGTCCTTCCAGTGAGCACTCAGGGCTGATTTCCTTAAGAATGGATCGGTTTGTTCTTCTTGCAGTCCATGGGACTCTCAAGAGTCTCCTCCAGCACCAGAATTCCAAAGCATCAATTCTTCGGCGATCTGCCTTCTTTATGGTCCAGCTCGATCAACAATTACTTGGATAAAATACATATTTTGTTGCATGCAAATAGCTTTAAATACCTATTAGGTCCATCAATTACCATATAGCATATATTCAACACAAAAAACAGCAACAATTTGATGTTGACAAAGGACAGCTGGACATAGAAAGGGCCCCATTACCTTCAGTAGCTTATTTAAGGGACATCATCAATAAGGGACAGCAGCGGGACATGGCGCTGTAATAAGGGACTGTGCCGCCAAAGAAGGGACGCTTGACAGCTATGCCTCTGCAAAACCTCAAGTGATCTGAGAATGATCTCAAGGAGGGACCCACAAACTAAGGACCCACAGCTCCAAGGAGTTGGGGGACGGACAGCTTTTTAGCAGGGAAGCAGGTGAAGGCTTTCGGCAGACCTCAGCCCGGACAGCTTTGTCTTGTCAGCTGTCGCTGGAGATCAAGTGGGTGGTCTTCAGGCCTGCTCTCATTCTGCTCCTTTAATTAATCCGAAAGTTAAAAGTCATTTGGGCTGACGTCGTCTCACCCGGCTGGCAGGAAACGACAGCTCCAATGATTGTTAGCACAAATTTAAGGCATTGATTAAGGGGCTGAATGAGGCCGGCAGACATAACTGCCTCCTGTATGTGTCAAAAACTGAAGACAAACCATAGCTAAGCCCAAGTCTGTGTCAATGCTTAGGCACTCCCAGTTGAAATAAACATGCATTTCCCTGCAGTCCCACTGTCCCCACTGTGGAAGGACGTGTGGGTCCAGAATTGGCCTCCACAGTCACTTAAGGACTCATTGTTAAAACCGTGTTTATGGAAGACAATCTTACTTGGCTACGAGGGATCGCCGAAGAAGAAGAAGAAGAAGTTGACGCAACTTGGAGCTGAGAAATGGTTTGGCTTTGGGTTCTCTACCCCAGACAAACCATGAGCAGGAAGAAGCAGGAGGAGGAGGAAGAGGAGGAGGAGGAGGAAGAAGAAGAGGAGGAAGAAGAGTTCGGACTTGATATCCCGCCTTTCACTCCCCTTAAGGAGTCGCAAAGCGGCTCACAATCTCCTTTCTAACAATTCTAAGGTCTTAGATATAGAATAAATGTTCATCCATGTGCAAGGCAAAGACATACATAAGTAAATAAACCACGTGTCTGTAATAGTACAGGAGAGCAATCCTGTAGCCATTTTGACTCTCCCAAATTGACCTCAAATATTTCTCTGCAAGGTGGAAGGAAATGGGAAAAGCTTTTTGCAGTTGTCTTTTGACTGGGGCTCACAGCTCCCTTTGCAAATACAGCCTGGCAAGTATCTGTTAAGCTGAGCAAAGTTATCAATATGGGTAAGAGACTCAGGAACTAAGCATTTACCCAGTGCTTTTTTCGGGGGGGGGGCACAGGGGACGCATACCCCTAAACATTTTGTGAATCTTTGTACTTTTGACCATTTACTGTATTTATTTTTCCTGATTTGAACTGTAAAATGGTGGTTTTCTTGAGTCAAAATGAGAGTACCCCTAAACATTTTTTTAGAGAAAAACAACTGCATTTACCACCTCAAAGGAATGGCCAGGCTACTCAGAAAATGCAATCAAGTAAGGACGCAGGTGGCGCTGTGGTCTAAACCACTGAGCCTCTTGGGCTTGATGATCGGAAGGTCGGTGGTTCGAATCCCCGCGACGGGGTGAGCTCCCGTTGCTCGGTCCCTGCTCCTGCCAACCTAGCAGTTCAAAAGCACATCAAAGTGCAAGTAGATAAAAAGGTACCGTTCTGGCGGGAAGGTAAATGGCGTTTCCGTGCGCTGCTCTGGTTCGCCAGAAGCGGCTTAGTCCTGCTGGCCACATACCCGGAAGCTGTACGCCAGCTCCATCAGCCAATAAAGCAAGATGAGCGCCGCAACCCCAGAGTCGGCCACAACTGGACCTAATGGTCAGGGGTCCCTTTACCTTTACCTTACTAGCCGGATGAGAAAATAGGTCTTGGAAAAGGTACTGCTCCGGTGGGAAGGGAAACAATGTTTCCGTGTGCTGCTCTGGTTCTCCAGAAGTGCTTAGTCCTGCTGGCCACATGACCCCGAAGCTGTCTGTGCACAAATGCCGGCTTCCTCAGCCAATAAAGCGAGATGAGTGCCGCAACCCCAGAGTCATCTGCGACTGGACCTAATGGTCAGGGGTCCCTTTACCTTTACCTAAGGCATTGAGAAGAGAAGACTCCCTGGAAAAGACCCTGATGTTGGGAAAGATGGAGGGCACAAGGAGAAGGGGACGACAGAGGACAAGATGGTTGGACAGTGTTCTCGAAGCTACAGAGTTTGACCAAACTGCGGGAGGCAGTGGAAGACAGGAGTGCCTGGCGTGCTCTGGTCCATGGGGCCACGAAGAGTTGGACACAACTAAATGACTAAACAACAACAGCACAACCTTTAGAAGATATCTGAAGGCTGCTCCCTACCCCCAAAATTTAATGTGCATTACCATTCAAATGGGCGTAGGCAGGGGGGCAGCTGCCCCCAAGTCAAGTAAAACAATAGAAATACTTAAGTAGCTGACCAATCACATCGGTTCTGCCCCCCCCCCCACAAAAGTCCTGCCCCGTCTAACCAAGTCATGCCCCCCCAAACATCCTGGGTACACCCATGGTCTGCATGCATTGTGTCATGTGGTCGATTATGCAGGGTGGGGTTTACCTGCCCCCCCCCGAATATTTTGTTCAAGTCGGCACCCCTGGTATATAGCCTAAGTTGCAGTTCCCACTTGGCGTTTTCTGAATGTGAATTTTAACAACTTGGAAGTCAAGTTTGCAGACTTGGAGATGATTAACCCTACAGGTTTATTCAATTTCTATCCCATCTTTCACCCCAGAAGAAAGCAGGCATAGAACTTGTCTCCCTCCCTCCCTCCTAAAAGTACACTTAATCTTCACAACACCCCTGTAAGGTAGGCCCGACTGAAACATGGCGACTGGCCAAAAGCTCGCCCAATGAGCTTTTATGGCTGAGTTGGGGTCATTTGAACCTGGGTCTCTGGAGTCTTAATCCAACACTCTCCCTGCTGCAATACAGTAGCTTTCCTTGTGACTTTGTTTTTCCACGGGGTTTGCAGCTCGACGGCATAATTGAGAATGTGTGTGTTTTGCTCGCGCGGCGATCCCACCAGTTCATCAAGAGCGAATTTCATTTGACAGATGAATGCCCAGTGACCTACTTTCAATCCGTCTTGCGAGTAACTCTTTGCAGCCCACGGCAGATGTTGTTTCGTTTCCTTCACCCTGGGTTAGTTGTCGATGCTTTAAAACAGGCATGTCCAACAGTTAGATCACGATCTACTGGTAGATCGCGGGATGTTCCAGGTAGATCTCTGGCCCCTCAGGGATCTCCTCCCCCCCCCCAGAATGAAAAAGAAAGAAAAAAGAATTTTAAAAAACACAACAACTATTGCTTCCTGTTATGTTCTGTGTATATCGTGAGGCTCATTGGGTTTCATTCATTCACATCTTCTCTTCCATTCATTCATATCTTTCGTTTCTTTCCTTCATTTCCTTCATTTGCTTGCTTAGAAAAAGCTCAGCAACATTGGCTTCTGGGAAAAAGCCGGACAACTCTTTGCCAAAAAGTGGACCATCAGATTAAGGTCCACTACTGGACTGGGGATTCAGGACCCTCAACTGTGTACAGTGGTACCTCGGGTTACAGACGCTTCAGGTTACATACGCTTCAGGTTAGAGACTCCGCTAACCGAGAAATAGTGCTTCAGGTTAAGAACTTTGCTTCAGGATGAGAACAGAAATCGTGCTCCGGCAGCGTGGCAGCAGCGGGAGGCCCCATTAGCTAAAGTGGTGCTTCAGGTTAAGAACAGTTTCAGGTTAAGAATGGACCTCTGGAATGAATTAAGTACTTAACCCCAGGTACCACTGTATTATATATAATTGACTTTTGATTGTGTTCTGTGTATATTCCATTCATTCATCTTAAAAGTTAAGATGGAGGCAGTGGTAGCAGCCGGTTCCCTGGACCGGATGGGTGGGAGCTGGCCTGCTCTGAATGGGGTTACACTTCCTCTGAAGGAGCAGGTTTGTAGCTTGGGGGTCCTTCTGGATGCTTTGCTGTGGCTTGAGGCTCAGGTGGCCTCAGTGGCCCGGAGTGCCTTCGATCGGCTTCGGCTGGTGGCCCAGCTACGCCCCTATCTGGACAGGGATGGCCTAACTGTGGGCATGCAAAGGGTCCCACGGCCAGCTGAATAGCCCCAGCTCGGTCGTCTCCTTCCAGCCGTCCTGCTGCGAAGACCCATCGGCCTCTGCTCCGACGTAAATCAGTGACCCGGGCATCAAAGCCAGGGCACACTCAGTGGCATAGTGTGGGTTGTCAGCACCCGGGGCAAAGCAAGTAATTTGCACCCCTAACCCATGGATTTGCGCCCCTAACCCGTAGATTTGCGCCCCCTAACCCTAACCCCCAGATGTTGCGCCCGGTGCGGCTGGCCCCCCCTGCACCCCCCACGTTACGCCACTGGGCACACTATATCAGCAGATAGAAACTGCGCACACAGAATAGGCGTGAGGCTTGTGAAAGCATACTACAACTACGGATTTATTAATCATAAATCAGGACAAAGAAACATGTCGTCTCTCTCTCTGTCTTTTCAGAAAGACAGGGAAAAACAAAAGCTATACACACAATGGAAGTTCCCAGCAAACTGTGCTGGAATGTAAACAGACATGTGACACGTAACAGTTCCACACATCTGCTCCTTAAGGTGGAATGGGAATTCTCAACACTAACTACTGTCATCTGTGCTCTGGTAACCTCAAGGTTAGATTACTGCAATGCGTTGTATGTAGGGCTGCCTCTGGAGACTGTTCAGATACTTCAGCCGGTGTAGAATTTGGCAGCCAGGTTGTTCACCGGAGCACATCAATTCTTCGTGCCCAGAGAGGGAAAGAAGATAAAAGTCCTGACCAGAGATGAATGGCTGATGAAGATGATGGACTACGCCGAAATGGAAAAATTGACCGGGAAAATCAGAAACCAGGAAGAGAAGAATTTTAAGAAGGAATGGGGGGAAATTCACAATGTGCTTAGGAGAACACTGTAAACAACTAAGAACTTTGGCAGGATTTGAGTAAGGCTTTGTTACAGAAGGGGGGGCATGTCTTCTTCACCTTCTTCGCTGCAATATATTTGCTCAATTTCTCTAGGACTCCATCACCCCTCCCCTGTCCTCCATAATCCCTCAAGTAAGGTGTCGGGACCCTAATCCTGTCAAATCACTCTGCCAAGCCTTTCCTCCGGGCAATGCCAGGTGACAGACTATGCATACATGGACCATTGTCTTCCCATCACCGGCACTCAGGAAGCGCTTATCTGCGCATATCTCCAGCTCTGTATATTCCCCCCTCCCTCCTCCATATGTTAATCCGGTGTAACCCAACCTCTCCTTAATGTATTCATGATGTAATCTGTGTAACCCAACCTTTCCTTAATGTATTCATGATGTAACTGGGATGTATTTTGCACTGTATTCTGGGACATGGAGGGAGTTTCAAAAGTTCATGTCACCCTTTCTCGCTGTTCAATCTCGTCTTGAACCTGTTGCGCAATAAACCTTGGATTTCCGCATTTTGCTCCTGTCCGGCTGAGCTCATTTTCTTCCGCAGGGACCCGCGGACACTTAGTCCAACGAGCTGGGTGGCAGTGTAGCCCCGCATCCAGATTTTAGCCGTAACAGCTTGAAATGTACTAAAAACTAAGGTAAAAAAGGACTATTTAAAGAAAAATAGAGGAATGTGATGCAGCAGGAAAAGTTTGATAATGGAAACCATGGAGGGGTAAGTCTAAGGATTCGAGGAATCCTAAATGTTGATGATTATGATCAGGGCCGGATTTAGGTTTAATGAGGGGCCCTTTCTATGTCCAGCTGTCCTTTGTCAACAACAAATGGTCGCTGTTTTGTTGTGTTGAAAATATGCTATATGGTCATTTATGGACCTCATAGGTATCTCAAGCCATTTGCGCATGTTGCCGTGTAACCAGTCCATGCAGAATGCCGGCACCCTATACAGTGGTGCCTCGCAAGACGAAATTAATCCGTTCCGTGAGGCTCTTCGTATAGCGGTTTTTTTGTCTTGCGAAGCAAGCCCATTGACAGCTTAGCAGATTAGTGCTATTAGCGGTTTAGCGGCTTTTAGCGGCTTATCAGCTTAGCAGATCAGCTGATAAGCGGCTTAGCTGCTTAGAAAAAGGGGGGGAAAGAGGAGAAAACCCGCAGGAACTCGCAAGACATTTCCGTCTTGCGAAGCAAGCCCATAGGGAAATTCGTTTTGCGAAGCGCCTCCAAAACGGAAAACCCTTTCGTCTAGCGGGTTTTCCGTCTTGCGAGACGTTCGTTTTGCGGGGCACCACTGTATATATAGAAAGGAGCAAACCAGGGATATTTTAGGGAGCAGGCAAGCAGGCGGGGCCCATGACTTACATCCCAGGAGCCTACACAACAAAAAAACACTGTTCCTGTATATAGGTTTTATTTCATTTGTTTTTTTATCTTATATTTTGGAAATGTACATCCAGGTTTGTTTCCTTTACATTTTTTAGGGGCCCCCAAGAGAGTGGGGCCCTAAAGCTACAGCTTGTTTAGCTTATACGTAAATCCGGCACTGATTATGATTAAAGTTTGAATTCAAATGTAGAATGTAAAACTGAAGACAAAAAGATTGAAGAAGAAGTTGGTGTTTTTGAAGCAAGTGTTGTCCTTTCACTGTGGTCCCACTAGTTGAAGGATGCAAATCTGCAGTGCTCCCAATTCATGGGTGGAGTGATCCTGTTTCACACTCATTGGGTGCTAAAAGGGTGGCAGGTTTCGCCCAGCAGCCTTTGCCAGCCCTAACACCCACCAGATGTTGCGACTACAATTTCCAGCAGCCTAAGCCAGCACAGCTGCCTTGCAGTAAACACAGATGTGCTGCAGACTGCCACAGTTTTTTCCCCCTTGGTGGGCCTGCATTTTTTACATTAGTCCACTGGAGGTCAGGATTCAAGGGGGGGGACTGACCCCCCTGGTCAGAGCAGCCAGAGGCAAACACAATCCATTTTCATTTCACAACACACGCCATGTGTCTGCAAAGCACGTGAACCGTTCAGACCAAGAAACAGGAGACCACCCAATGCCCATTTTTGCCGGAATTTATGTATAGGTTGGGGGGTTTGCCCCTCCAGCAGATATCATGCACATGCAGCCCACTACCAAAATCAGCACTGTGGCTTTTGTGATTTGTCCCCACAAAGCACTTCATCACAGTTTCTTCCTATCTATTCAAAGGGCCTTTGCTGGACAATACCAAATGTAATAATTCACAGATAAATGTATCTATGTACTGTCTCACTGGGAAAACTTTAGAAATTCATATAGACAGGTGAGCTCAGCTACTCAGCAGCCCCTCTGCCTGAGTGATCATTCCTGGCCTCCTGATACCTGAGTGCCAGACAGGTAGCCGTTCCAGAAATAACAAACCCAGATGAAGACAAAAGGGTGTGATTCACTTGGCTGGGAAACGGGGAAATGTAAATATCTCTTTTGTTTCACTTGATGGGTGTTTGGTGGAGGGCAAGGGCGCAATGTCCAGGATGCTCAGATTACGGCCACCAGACCTCCCCTTTCATGATGTAACCATGATGTATGAGTGATGTAGTTTGGGGGGTGTAACATGGGGATTAGCAGCTAATAAAAGTTGGGGTTCTCTTTTGTTCGGGGCTTCCATCTTGTTCCACCTGGTGGCAAGTGGGAGTCCTGTCACGACCGTCTTCAATAAAGACCAAGCCTACTGGCTGCTGTTTTGCTCTGGTATTCCTGGCTGGTGTCCTTGTTTTTTGTCCAAGGGAGCCCTCAGATTTCTCCGTTAACACCATGAAACCACATCAAGGTTTTTTACACAAAATATGCAGGGGCAGACTATGGTAATAAGGCACCCCAAACGAGGAGAAAATTTAGTGGGCCTATCTCCCCCCAAAATACCGTATTTAGTATTTTCACAATAATTCCTTTTGGTACAGTTGCTTTTGCATGAATCTTCTCAGTAAGGACCCATTTAATATAGGTTGTTGTTGTTTTGCACCCCCTCGGCTCAAGGACGGGGACCACCTGCCCCACCTTGAAATCCTGCACTGATATATGTGACAAGTCTGTGCAAATTCCGGGACAATGTATAGGGAAGCTTTTTAAGGTTTAATGTTTTGTTATGTTCTTATATATGCTGGAAGCCGCCCAGTGTTGCTGGGGAAACCCAGTTGGATGAGAGGCGCATAAATAATAAATTGTTGTTGCTGTTGTTTGTTGCTGTATGCAGTTTGGAACTTTGTTCTTTCATTGCTATTTATAGAAAATAAATAAAAATAGATAGATGATAGATAGAGATAGATAGATGATAGATAGATAGATAGATGATAGATAGATAGATAGATAGATAGATAGATAGATGATAGATAGATATGGATAGATAGATAGATAGATATAGATAGACAGATAGATAGATAGATAGATAGATAGATAGATAGATGATAGAGTGCTTTTTTCTGGGGGTACGCAGGGGTACGCATACCCCTAAACATCTTGTGAATCTGTACTTTTGTCCATTTACTGTATTTATTTCCCACGATTTGAACTATAAAATGGTGATGTTCTTGAGTCAAAATGAGAGTACCCCTAAACTTTTTTTTAAGGAAAAAAAGCACTGGATAGAGATGATAGATAGATGATAGATGGATAGATAGATGATAGATAGATGATAGATAGATAGATAGATAGATAGATAGATAGATAGATAGACAGACAGACAGATAGAGCCAGGGGGACAGCTCCCACCGAATCAAATGAATAAATAAAAATACGTAACTTGGGAGTAGAAATTGTGGAGAGATTTTGACAGACTTTTCTGCGCACTTAGGGTCAAAAGAGAGTAATTTTTTTAAAAAACTGTTCATTCCAAATCTTCTAGACAGCACATGGTGACAGGTGGGCGTTCTGCCCCCCCCCAAACATTAATCCTGGTTACACCCATGAAAAAGAGAGAGAGAGAGAGAGAGAGAGAGAGAGAGAGAGAGAGAGAGAGAGATCTGGGCAGTGTAGCAAGGGGTTAAGTTTCTTTTTCCAAGTGGGAAATTCCTCCTTGTCATGTTGGCTTAGTCAGCAGTGCCGGGTTTGGAACACAAGCCTAGATAAACAGCGTTGCCCTTGGCACGCCTTTTCCGAGGGCCACAGTGACCCAGATCACTGGTCCCCCATGGGACCCAGAAGCGGAGCTCTTCTCCGGAAAAAGGAGTTGGCTTCTCAGATTCCCCGGCCGATTGTCGGAGGACGGAGGAGGATTTTGGCTGAAAGGAAGAAGAGGAGCAGAGGGGAAGAACACGTTGCAAGTGTTGTAAACAAAAATCTGCCCTTTATCCCTTATGGGGTATCCAAGAGCCCATATAGAGTCCTTACGTAGGTTCCCTATTGGTAGGAGAGAATAACAGAGGCCAACCAGAGAATATTGAGAAGCAAAGCAGCTAGTAAGCTTGATCTTTATTGTTCTGTTGCAACAGGGTGCTCCCCTGACCTGCAGGAGAGAGGAGGGACCCAGAAAAATGGCATGCAAGGCCTTATAAAGACTTTTGAAATTGCCACCCTGTAGATCAAGACCACCCCCAGAAACATCATACATACATCACAGAAGGGGTGTAACCTAAGACCACCCCTCAGATACATCACACCTACATCACAGAAAAGGCGGTCTAAAACAGAAATTTGAATATTGTTTATCTCCTGTCTGGCAGGTTACTTGATTGGATTGCTTGGGGAGCCTAGCCAGTCCTTTGTAGTAATAAATACTGTATTTTTTGCTCTATAAGACTCACTTTTCCCTCCTAAAAAATGTGTGCGTTCTATGGAGCGAATGCAGCCTGCGCAGCTATCCCAGAAGCCAGAACAGCAAGAGGGATTGCTGCTTTCACTGCGCAGCGATCCCTCTTGCTGTTCTGCCTTCTGAGATTCAGAATATTTTTTTTCTTGTTTTCCTCTTCCAAAAACTAGGTGCGTCTTATGGTCTGGTGCGTCTTATAGAGCGAAAAATACGGTACTTGGTTAATGGGCCAGGTCACAGGCTCACACCCTATTCATATCTTAAATGTGCCCTTAAAACAGGATTTGTGAGGAAAGAGACAATGGGGAGGTTTCCCATTTTGACCTTGCAGAGAAAACATTTGCTCAGTTTAGGAATCAAAATGGTTCCAGGTTGGCCTTCCTGTGCTGATCTATGTACGTGCTTGGTTGGTACACTTATGAACATTACCATATATCTAAGAGCATAAAATTCCTATCACACAAGCAGGCCAGACGGCTCCAGGCAAGGCCATATGCAATGGAGGGCATGGGGGCCCTGGAATATTCTGTTGGCTCAGGACACCCAATGGCACTCTGCTCCATACAGGTACCACCTGTACTCTGGTGGAAGCATAGGTGCCAACTCCCTGGGGCTCTGGGTGCCCGAGCACCCACAAAATTCCCCATAAAGGGGCAGGGCACCCAGGGGCATCCTCACTGCAGGTGGCAGCATTTGGGTGGGGGCATTTGAGTGGCATTAGCAGATTGATTTATTTTTTTAAAAAAAGATGTTTATATATTTTTTATTGTAAGGGACGCGGGTGGTGGTGTGGGTAAAACCTCAGTGCCTAGGGCTTGCCAATCGCATGGTTGGCAGTTCGAATCCCCGCGACGGGGTGAGCTCCCATCTTTCGGTCCCTGCTCCTGCCCACCTAGCAGTTCGAAAGCCCGTCAAAGTGCAAGTAGATAAATAGGTACCGCTTTATAGCGGGAAGGTAAACGGCGTTTCCGTGTGCTGCGCTGGTGTTGGCTCGCCAGAGCAGCTTCGTCACGCTGGCCACGTGACCCGGAAGTGTCTCCAGACGGCGCTGGCCCCCGGCCTCTTAAGTGAGATGGGTGCACAACCCTAGAGTCGGACACGACTGGCCCGTACGGGCAGGGGTACCTTTACCTTTACCTTATATTTTTTATTAATTTTTCAACATATCATTTCCAACATACATATGGCATCACTTCTTATCTTATACAATGTTTTTGACTTCCGTCAACACTTCTGATGATTTTCCGTTCTTTATCGCTTATTCTGCATTTATTAATTTCTCTATTACTCTTAAAAGGGACGCGGGTGGCGCTGTGGATTAAACCAGAGCCTAGGGCTTGCCGATCAGAAGGTCCGCATTTTAAATCCCTGTGACGGGGTGAGCTCCCGTTGCTCGGTCCCTGCTCCTGCCAACCTAGCATTTCGAAAGCACATCAAAGTGCAAGTAGATAAATAGGTACCACTGTGGTGGGAAGGTAAACAGCGTTTCCGTGCGCTGCTCTGGTTCGCCAGAAGCGGCTTAGTCCTGCTGGCCACATGACCCAGAAGCTGTATGCCGGCTCCCTTGGCCAATAAAGCGAGATGAGCGCCGCAACCCCAGAGTTGGCCACGACTGGACCTAACGGTCAGGGGTCCCTTTACCTTTACCTATTACTCTTAATTATCATTAACTAATAATTCTCCTGATAGTCTTACTTGTAATATTTCAAATAGTCCTCCTTACAAAACTCCTTTCAGTCCTACTAGCGTAATCTGTTCATTACTATTACTTTTCAAGTAGTTCCTATATTTACTTCAGTCTTCTAAGAATCTCTGGTCCCGCAGGTTTCGAATCCTTCCTGTTAATTTATCTAATTCTGCATAGTCCATCAATTTCGTCCTCCATTCTTCTTTCGGCGGTAGTTCTTCTTGCTTCCATTTTTGTGTCAATAATATTCTTGCTGCCGTCATTTCATATAAAAAACAATTTACAATCCTGTCTATTAATATCATCTCCTACAATGCCAAGTAAAAATGCTTCTGGTTTCTTAATAAATGTATATTTCAGCATCTTTTTCATCTCATTATATATCATTTCCCAGAAGTTTTTCACTTTTTTACATTCCCATGTTTAAAAGGAGTACAGCAAAAAAAGCCCAATGCGTTATAGCAGGCTTCCTCAACCTCAGCCCTCCAGATGTTTTGAGACTACAAATCCAAATTTTCTCACATGATGGGGCTTCCCCCTCACCTCACCAATTAATTGTTATCCCCTTCCATTTTTACAAAACGAAGTAGCATCAAATCAATTTACATCTAATACAAATTTAAAAGTCGACTTCCTCTCCCGCCGCCTTGATGTTTCACTAACCACCCTTATTATTTGCTGCTCAAAATTACATACATTTCCAAATTACATTTCAAAAAACTTAACACCTTTTAGGCATTTCATCCTTTTTTTTCTTTTTTCTTTCCCCCCTCTTCTTGAAACGGCTTAAAGTCAAGTTTTCTTTTGTCCCTACAGCAGGGTTCTCCACCTGTTTTCCAGACTAAAATTCCCATCACCCCTGACCGCTGGTCCTGCTAGCTAGGGATCATGGGAGTTGTAGTCCAAAAACATCTGGAGTGCCAAGGTTGAGGAAGCCTGTGTTATGGCTTATAGGGACAGAACCCTTCCCCAAAAAATGTTAAAGTTGTTTATGTATGTAATAACAGCGGCTAGGATTCTATATGCACAGCAATGGAAGCAAGAATCCGTTCCCACCGAAGAATGGATTTGTAAGATAATGGCCTATGCAGAACTGACAAAATTAACAGCAAAATTGAGAGCGTGTATCATGGGAGAAAGGGACGTGGGTGGCGCTGTGGGTTAAACCACTGAGCCTAGGGCTTGCCGATGATCAGAAGGTCGACAGTTCGAATCCCTGCGACGGGGTGAGCTCCCGTTGCTCAGTCCCTGCTCCTGCCAATTTACCAGTTTGAAAGCACGAAGTGCAAGTAGATAAATAGGTACCACTCCGGCGGAAAGGTAAACGGCGTTTTCGTGCGCCGCTCTGCTTCGCCAGAAGCGGCTTAGTCCTGCTGGCCACATGACCCGGAAGCTGTACGCCAGCTCTCTTGGGCAATAAAGCGAGATGAGCGCTGCAACCCCAGAGTCAGTCATGACTGGACCTAATGGTCAGGGGTCCCTTTACCTTTACCTATCACAGGAGAATGGATGCCTTTTTCGGACTATCTGAATAAATATTATAGTAGGTAAAAGGTAAAGGTAAAGGACCCCTGGACGCTTATGTCCTGTCAAATGGGGTTGTGGCGCTCATCTCGAGGGAGCCGGGAGAGGTACCTATTTATCTACTTGCGCTGGTGTGCTTTTGAACTGCTAGGTGGGCAGGAGCTGGGACTGAGCAACGGGCGCTCACCCCGTCGCAGGGATTCGAACCGCCGACCTTCCGATCGGCAAGTCCAAGAGGCTCAGTGGTTTAGACCACAGCCCCACCTTTACCATTTTTCTTTGTATACAGCCCTTTAAAGCAAAACAGCACATAAGTAAAATTCTTGCAAATCCAAGACAGATTCCAACTGGGACAAAAGGTTCAGAAGGCTTGTTGAAAGTTGCCCCCCAATACCAGTCCTTACAGTTGTTCGTTGACCTGATATATATCATGAATAGAAATTTATTTCTAGATGTATTTTGGTTACCATTACTGCAGATGCCTGGCTCAACTTTCCTGCGCAGAGAAGCTAAGCCACCCACATATCCAGCTAAGCTTCATTACCCAGGAGAACAATTAAAACATGCTGAGGCTCGTGGCTGTGAGCAGTTGCTATTAATTTGTTTTGCAAGGAGCCTGGAAGAGGGAGTTTTGTCCCAGAAGAAAGGCCTTGGTTACGCTGAATGTTCAGGTCAGATGAACAATTTGTGTGCAATGTGGGGAGGCTCCTTTTTTGACCCTCCCTGACGCAACTGTGCATCCTAAAATAAGATCTTTCCTCCTTTCACAGATAAAAATTAAGGTTTCCTGATCCTAAAAATGGTAACAGCGTTTGGCTTTCCTGTAGCTCCAGATTTCCTGGAGCTAAATCACACCTGCCAGTAAAAGGGCCCACATACAGTGGTACCTCAGGTTAAGTACTTAATTCGTTCCGGAGGTCCGTTCTTAACCTGAAACTGTTCTTAGCCTGAAGGACCACTTTAGCTAAAGGGGCCTCCTGCTGCTGCCGCACCGCCGGAGCATGATTTCTGTTCTCATCCTGAAGCAAAGTTCTTAACCTGAAACACTATTTCTGGGTTAGCGGAGTCTGTAACCTGAAGTGTATGTAACCCGAGGTACCACTGTAAAGGAAATCCATATGTGTTATCATTTCAGTGATGAAAATAGGGACGTCCTTTTCCATGGGTAGGGGACGCAGGTGGCGCTGTGGGTTAAACCACAGAGCCTAGGACTTGCTGATCAGAAGGTCAGCGGTTCGAATCCCCGCGATGACGGGGTGAGCTCCCGTTACTCGGTGCCTGCTCCTGCCAACCTAGAAGTTTGAAAGCACGTCAAAGTGCAAGTAGATAAATAGGTACCACTCCGGCGGGAAGGTAAACGCCGTTTCCGTGCGCTGCTCTGGTTCGCCAGAAGCGGCTCAGTCCTGCTGGCCACATGACCCAGAAGCTGTACTCCGGCTCCCTCGGCCAGTAAAGCGAGATGAGCGCCGCAACCCCAGAGTCGGCTACAACTGGACCTAATGGTCAGGGGTCCCTTTACCTTTTACCTTTATTCCACGGGTAGGCAAACTACGGCCCGGGGGCCGGATCCGGCCCAATCACCTTCTAAATCCAGCCCCGCAGATGGTCCAGGAATCAGCGTGTTTTCACATGAGTAGAATGTGTCCTTTTATTTAAAATGCATCTCTAGGTTATTTGTGGGGCATAGGAATTTGTTCATCCCCCCCCCCCAAAAAAAAATATATAGTCCGGCCCGACACAAGGTCTGAGGGATAGTGGACCGGCCCTCTGCTGAAAAAGTTTGCTGACTCCTGTATATTCCATAGCAATAATAATAATAATATATAATGAATTGAAAAGGATGTTTAAAATAACGTTTGTAAAAAAATAAACTCAGAAGCTTTTCTTTTGGGAATTACAGGGACAGAAGTACCGAAACAGTATAGGAAATTTATTCGTGTATGTTTCCAGGAAAGGAAGAATGAATTCAGAAACTTATGGAGTATGCAGAAATAGTGAAACTTACCTGAAGAATAAGAAATAGAGATAACAAACTTTTCTTAAATAAAAGAATGGAAACGGTTTATTGAATTTTTACAGATAGATTGTAAGCAGATAAAAACATTGGCAGGATTATTGTAACAACATGCACTTTGATAAGAGTATACAATATAAAAGCACAAAAATGTACAATAGCAAACAAAACAATAACAGTACGGCACACCCTACAACATTTACCCGATGAATATAGGGATGTCCTAAATAATAATAATAATAATAATAATAATAATAATAATAATAATAATAATAATAATTTCATTTTTTTGAAATCCCACCCATCTGACAGTGTTGCCCCAGCCACTCTGGGTGGCTTCCAACATATAAAAATAACAATACAGTGGTACCTCGGGTTAAGTACTTAATTGGTTCCGGAGGTCCGTACTTAACCTGAAACTGTTCTTAACCTGAAGCACCACTTTAGCTAATGGGGCCTCCTGCTGCTGCCGCGCCACCGGAGCACGATTTCTGTTCTCATCCTGAAGCAAAGTACTTAACATGAAGCACTATTTCTGGGTTAGCGGAGTCTGTAACCTGAAGCGTCTGTAACCCGAGGTACCACTGTAAAACATTAAACATTTTAAAAACTTCCCAATACACGGCTGCCTTCAGAAGTCTTCTAAAGGTTGTATGTTATATCCTTGTCTCAGGGGTGTCACATAACTCCGTGCCCTCTGGTGTTTCTCCGATGAAAATAGGGACGTCCCTAAGGAAAAGCGGGACGTTCCGGGATCCATTGGGGAACCGGAATGGCTTTGGGGAATCTGGGACTGTCCCGGGAAAAGAGGGACACCTGGAGGGTCTGCTCCCTGTCGCTTTTCCTACCTCGCAGGGTGGTTGTGAGGGTCAAAGGTGGCAAGGGAGGGAAACCGCGATTGCTGCCTGCTTCCCAGGTGAAATGAGCCCTGCAGGAGGAGAACCGGGAAGGAAGTGCGGCCTTGTTTCTCTCCCCGAACGGCTCTCCCTTTGTTCTTGGCACTGCCTGGATGCCTTTGATGCAATCGGGGCTTTCGCACATCCTTTCTTCCTCCCACACTCCCTCCTTCCTTGGGAGGTTACTGTGCGAAAGGTCGCCGGCAGCCGCAAGCAAAGGAAATCTGAGGTCTCGCCGGCAGGCGCTGGGAGTCGGGGGTCTCTGAATATGAGCCCTCTCTTTTGGAGAGAGAGAAAGCGAGCCTACGCTTGAAATTAGAACCACATGGGCCCTCCGGCCGCTGCAAAGAACCGCAGCTCCCCGCCTGCGCCGCGAGAGACGCCGCAGTTAGGAACGCGGGGATCTGAATTGCACGGTGGGCATTAGAACGCTCGCCCACCAGGCTCCAGTATCGCCCGCACGGACTGGCAGCCGCTTGCCAGGGCTTCAGGGAGCGGTGTCTCACACCCGTGCCTGGAGACACAAGCAAAGGGATGGAACGGCTCAGAACCGTTCTTTGTGTGCCTCCTCCTGGAATGTGGCAACAAGAGAACAGGGCCTTCTCTGCAGTGGCTCCCCATTTGCAGGACGCTTGCCCCAAAAGAGGCCCACTTGGCGCCTTCATTGCATATCTTTAGACACCCTGGGCTTTTGGCTAATTCAACAGTCTCTGGCTTTTTAGACTGTGTCAGACGCTTCAAGTCCCCCTGTTTTCCAGGGACAGTCCCAGATTTACAGAAGCTATTTAGAAACAACAACAAGCCACTTCTTCTTCTTCTTTTTTTAAAAAAAGCAGATTTATAGGCAGTGGAGCTGTTGCAGCAAGTGAGTCGTATGCACCCAGGGGGTCAGCAAACTTTTTCAGCAGGGGGCCGGTCCACTGTCCCTCAGATCTTGTGGGGGGCCGGACTATATTTTGAAGGAAAAAGATATGAACGAATTCCTATGCCCCACAAATAACCTGGAGATGCATTTTAAATAAAAGCACACATTCCAGTCATGTAAAAACACACTGATTCCCGGACCGTCCACGGGCCGGATTTAGAGGGTGATTGGGCCGGATCTGGCCCCTGGGCCTTAGTTTGCCTACCCATGGACTACTCTGTCAGATTTGGTTTCTCTAAGTCAGGGGTCAGAAAGGTTTTACCTGCCTGGGCCAGGCAAGTCCCGCAGAGATCTCTCCGTGGGCTGAATTGCATGAATGTGTGATTGTGCATGTGTGATTAGCAGCATCTGGGCATGCACAGAGTGATTTTTGGCATCTGGGCACATGCAGACGCGATTTTCGTCATCTGGGCATGCACAGACGTGATTTTTGGTGTCTGCGTGCACAGACACGATTCCCACCGCCGCACTGCGCCGGTTTAGCGCAGTGCGCAGGGACTCACCAAGCGGATGGCTCGAATTGGGGGCGGCTCGTAGGCAGGTAAAACTGCCCCCGTGACCCACAGGTTGCGGGCCCCTACTCTAAGTTTTTAAGAGCTTAAGAACCAGGTCAAAGGAAGTCCCATCCCTTCCTGCGGCTTCCAGCAACTGGCAATCTCATTCCACCCCCCATCTTAAATTTGGTCCTTCAAATCTCCACAAGAGTTTGTCAGCGTAACCACAAACACGAGGAGGACCCAGTAATGCTAAGATGAAGGAAGCAGGGGAAAACTTAAGATGGCCAAGCAGTCTTGGGGGCTGCTTTAATTGGAAACGCTGTCCAGCAAGGGTTCTGGTGAGAAACATCCCCTGTGTAGGAGGAAAAGAAGGGATTTGCTCAGAGAATGTCTGCTGGCTTGCTTGAGACAAGTTGCACCAGAAAGGAAATTTGTTGTTGTTGTTGTTGTTTAGTCGTGTCCGTCTCTTCGTGACCCCCTGGACCAGATGCAAATTTGTTGTTGTTGTTGTTGTTTAGTCGTGTCCGTCTCTTCGTGACCCCCTGGACCAGAGCACGCCAGGCCCTCCTGTCTTCCACTGCCTCCCACAGTTTGGTCAAACTCATGCTGGTAGCTTCGAGAACACTGTCCCACCATCTCGTCCTCTGCCGTTCCCTTCTCCTTGCGCCCTCCATCTTTCCCAACATCAGGGTCTTTTCCAGGGAGTCTTCTCTTCTCCTGAGGTGGCCAAAGTATTGGAGCCTCAGCTTCAGGATCTGTCCTTCCAGTGAGCACTCAGGGCTGATTTCCTTCAGAATGGAGAGGTTTGATCTTCTTGCAGTCCATGGGACTCTCAAGAGTCTCCTCCAGCACCAGAATTCAAAAGCATCAATTCTTCGGCGATCAGCCTTCTTTATGGTCCAGCTCTCACTTCCACACATCACTACTGGGAAAACCATAGCTTTTACTAGTGGAATGAATAAATTTGAAAATACAAATAAAAAACTAGATGGGCTAAGGGTCTTATCCAGTGGGCTCTTTTTATTCCTAGCTCCAAAGGATGTCCGCTCTTAAATTTTACAGAGAATGCATCAACTGCTTTCACCTGTGGCATCGCACTCAGGGCATTGTGGGTAACAAAAATGGCAGCTGCCTCCTGTAGCTAACCGGGGGTGACTGGAAACACCCCCCCCCCGGAGAAACCAGCTCTGCCTTTCTGCTCCTTACGCAGGACAGGCCGGACGAAACCTTACAAACCCACAACATTGTTCTCTTCCTTGATGACGTGAACCACTCCCCCCACTCCAACCCACCTCATTTGATCACCGCAATCCATTCAAGTTTGTCCTGTCCTGAACTTTTACACACTGACTCCCTCTTCCCCCTGCAGCCCTGAAGGTCAAGTGTGGGAAGAGGAAGGGAACAGGACAGAACGAGGGAATCAAATTCTACCAGCAGATTGCACTGGATGTTGTTGTTGTTTAGTAATTTAGTCGTGTCCGCCTCTTTGTGACCCCCTGGACCAGAGCACGCCAGGCACTCCTGTCTTCCACTGCCTCCCGCAGTTTGGTCAAACTCATGCTGGTAGCTTTGAGAACACCGTCCAGCCATCTCATCCTCTGTCGTCCCCATCTCCCTGTGCCCTCCATCTTTCCCAACATCAGGGTCTTTTCCAGGGAGTCTTCTCTTCTCCTGAGGTGGCCAAAGTCTTGGAGCCTCAGCTTCAGGATCTGTCCTTCCAGTGAGCACTCAGGGCTGATTTCCTTAAGAATGGATCAGTTTGATCTTCTTGCAGTCCATGGGACTCTCAAGAGTCTCCTCCAGCACCAGAATTCAAAAGCATCCATTCTTTGGCGATCAGCCTTCTTGATGGTCCAGCTCTCACTTCCATACATCTCTACTGGGAAAACCATAGCTTTAACTATACGACCTTTTTTGAGGGGCTGCCTCCCCCAAATTGATAGACATTGCCATTCAAATGGTGTTTGTGTTTGTGTGTGTCTTGTCATCCATTTTGCGGGGTGCAGCTTACATGCCCCCCATATTTTATTCAAGTTGGCACCCTTGATTCTAGGTGCCTTGGCGTCAGAGCCGGATTAAACCCTGCGGAGGTCCCTAGGCAGTCGGAATCTCAGCGGCCCCGCTTGCAATCTATCTCCAAATACGTTTTGGATTTTGCCAACCCACAATTTTAACAAACCGATTTCAAGATCAAATCAATATTAGGTTGATACGTTGTCTCCGGGCCCTTCAAAGCAGCCCTCTCTGCCTGTTTGGTAACTCGGCGTTGCTGCGCGTGGGTCGCGGCGACCGAAAGAAACACAAAATCCTCTCCGCCACGCGGAAAGATAGTTCTGTCCGTTCCTCGGGAAAAAACAAACTTGCCCAACGTGACAAGTTAGCTGCCATGCGATAACAAGGGCTCTGGGAAGATGCCAGCGCTTCCGGGCCCCACCCTGCGCTCCCGTCTCCCAGGATCCGTCTTTCTGCGAAAGAAAGGAGGAGCGCCGGGACTGGAGGGCGGGGGGGGGGCGCAAAGCGAAGCTGCCGAGGCCATGTGCGCGCGGGCGGCGGGGCGGCGTCTATAAAAGGGGGCGCGTCCGGCGCGGCCTCTCCAAACCGTGCGCTCTTGGCGAGGTGGCGACTCTTGCGCGCTGCGCTCTAACCAAGTTCATTGTCTGCTGGGGCGATGCGTTCGTGGGCGCTGCTGGTTCTGAGCGCGGCGGGGCTGGCGGCCGCCGCTCCTCCTCCTCCTCCTCCTCCTGCCGGTTCTTCCAGCAAGGAGCGCGCCTTCAAGGCAGCCTCCTGGGACGAGGTGAACGTCTTGGCGCACGGGCTCCTGCAGCTGGGCCACGGCTTGCGGGAGCACGTCGAGCGCACCCGCGGGCAGCTGCGCGAGATGGGCGGCCGCCTGAGCGCGCACAACGCCTCGCTCGGCAGCCTCGAGCGCTCCGCCGACGAGCAGCGGCAGCAGCTGGGGCGAGCGCAGCGCCTCCTCGACGGGCGCTTGGACGACCTCTCCAGCCGGCTGGGCGCGCTGGCCGGCGACCTGGCGGCGCACGAGGAGGCGGTGCGGGAGCGCCTGGGGCGCCTCGACGGGCAGCTGCTGCGCCAGGTGGGCGCCGAGAACGCCAGCGGCAGCCCTCGAGGGAGCGGACAAGCGGCGGAGCTGGGCGCCCTGCAGGTGAGTCCCGGGGTGCTGCCCCAGAGGGAAAGGGAGCGGACAGAAGAGGCATTCTGAACCCGAAAGGGGCTGGAGCAAAAGCACTCTGCACACGCTCAGAGGTGCCCTTTACCTGGGAGCTATAGAGATAAAGACCTTACCTGTCCACAGTCCTTTTCTTCTGGAAAAGAAGGTGCTGGAACAAACCCATGAAGTTCTTGCAGTAACCGCCACACTTTTAACCAGTGCTTTTCTTCTAAATTAAAAGGTTCCTTTGAGTACCCCCAGTAAAAAAAAAAAACACTGTCAAAAAGTTACCTGGGGTCGCCCCCCTGAAGGATGGAGGTAGCTGCCCTCTAGGAAATAGAGATTGAGTGGAGAGGAGAGGTAAACCCGGCTTTTGGTCTTGGCTTTCAAATTTTATGAGCTTTATCTAGCCTCAAATGCTTCCTTGACACCTTTTGGGTACAGTACAAATCGATTGTTGAGACTTTTTCTAAGCGGTGCGAAGGGCTGTGAAATGTAAACCACTTGATTAATAAAAAGAATGGGTCATGCAGAAAGAGAACTGGGGTGCCCCATAAATTGGCATAAGTGCCTCTTTGCAGAAGAGCTTTGTTGGGCGGCTGTGTGGGCACCAGATACAATAGCCCGGCGGGCACCTGGTTAGCAAAGGTTGAGATAGGACAGTATTTCCTTAGGGCAGAGGTTTTCAACCTTTCTGAGTCCGTGGCTCCCTTGGCCAACTGCTTTCTTTTTGCGGCACCCCTGTGGGGCTCAGGAGCCCAGTTATGTGCCCCCCCCCTTGCCTGCAGAGCTGGCAGCTTCTCACCCTTTTTCGAAACCCTCCTAAGTTGTGATGTGTTCCTTCAGCCTCCTCTCCTCTCCCTTCTTCTTGGGAGTCCTCTGGTCAGCTGCTGCTGCCTCCCTGGTCTCTGAGCTGTCCCCCCTGCCCCAAAGAGAGGTTCCTCCTCACACTGCCCCACAGGGGCCTGCGAAGCACCCCCTGGCCTGCCCCAGAGGCGCCATTCGCCCGCAGAGCTTGTAGCCAGGGCTGCTGCAACACACAGCTGTGCAAACCTTTGGGAGGCAAAGACCTGAGAGAGGGCATCAGAGAAAAGAAAGAGGGACAGAGGCCAGTGTTGCCCACAGCACCCTAGACCATCATTTAAGGCACCCATGGGTGTTATGACACACTGGCTGAAAACTACCACTTTAGGGAACTGGCAAGAGGTTGGAGAGCTGAGAGTCTGTTGCGAAAGGAGGGTGCTATCTATCCTCTGGGTTTTCTCTCCCTTAAGAAAGTTTCCCTTTCTTAATGATTTTTTACCTATGCTGGGTTTTCTCTGTTCGCATCATTTGGATTAGTATTGCTTATTAATTAATCAATCAGTGCATTAGTGAGTGCACGATAGATCTCTCTTCCCAGCAGCATGCAATATAAAGCTTGATCGAGGAAGAACAAAAAACGTGACAGAGGGAGACAGAGAAAAGTATATGCAATCGTCAGAGAGACCCGGGAGCCTTAAGATCTTAATATGTGGCTAAGGGGAGACAAAGGGACGCGGGTGGCGCTGTGGGTTAAACCACTGAGCCTAGGACTTGCCGATCAGAAGGTCGGCGGTTCGAATCCCCATGACGGGGTGGACTCCCGTTGCTCGGTCCCTGCTCCTGCCCACCTAGCAGTTTGAAAGCACACCGGTGCAAGTAAATAAATAGGTACCGCTCCGGCGGGAAGGTAAACGGCATTTCCATGCGCTGCTCTGGTTCGCCAGAAGCGGCTTTGTCATGCTGGCCACATGACCCGGAAGCTGTACGCCGGCTCCCTCCGCCAGTTAAGCGAGATGAGCGCCGCAACCCCAGAGTCGGTCACAACTGGACCTAATGGTCAGGGGTCCCTTTACCTTTAAGGGGAGACAGTGGAGAAAGAGGAGGGAAACTGAGGCACGGGTAAGCCTGGGAGGAATATGCCGTTGTTGCAATCACACATCCTTAGGCTCCACTTCAATAATTTATAAAACACGTAGTAATTTACTTGTTATCCAAGGAATATGAGTCTACATCCCTTATCAAGTTGCTCCATTTGCAATTGCAACAAAGAAAATCTGAGTGTGGCTCGCGAGCCAAACGCTGGCCGTTTGCAAAGGTGGTTTATTAAGTCGAGCAAGCTAAAATGTAAGCGTAACCATGGGAGGTTCCAAGGTTTATTTCAATGCTTTTTGCCTTTCAAAAAGAGTGTGCATCTACCCATGTTTTTGTTCACAATGCCCTATTGATACGAGAGCACTAAATATTGATTGGCCTTGAGATGGATGGGCTTCTCCAGCCTTTGCAAGAATTCCCAGAGAAACCGGGGGGTCCCCGTTGTTCTGCAAACAAAGCCAAAAGTGACATTTCAAGTGTGGAGCCTTAATTTGGCCGGGGGCGGGGGGGGGGGGGGGGAGAGGCTTCAGAGCTTTCATTGGTTCCAGGCACTTCTGTGAGACAAGCTCTCCGCCAGCGATTGCGAGTGACACCCGCTTTGCAAGGTTGTTGTGAGAGCGAAGCAGCTGCCGATTTCGAAACTGCAGTGTGTGTCTAACGCAGAGGTGTGGGACATTCCTGGGCTTCCACTGTCATCCTTGACCATTGGCCATGTTTACTGAGGCTGATAGGAGTTGGATAACTTCTGCAGGGCAGTGCTAGAAAATCACATCTGTATATATCTAGATATATCTATCTTAAACCTGGGTTGTGGTCGCCACAACCGTATATCTAGGTGCCATTCTCCCCCCCCCCCCGGAGTTTAATACAGTGGTACCTCTGTTTACGTACTTAATTCATTCTGAAGGTCCGTTCTTAACCTGAAACTGTTCTCAACCTGAAGCACCACTTTAGCTAATGGGTTTCTTTACCTTTACCTAAACCACTTTGAGGGTTTTTTCTTTAAAATATAAAAGTATAGAAATGAAATTAACAACAGCAACAACAACAATACAGTGGTACCTTGGGTTACATACGCTTCAGGTTACAGACTCCGCTAACCCAGAAATAGTACCTCGGGTTAAGAACTTTGCTTCAGGATAAGAACAGAAATCGTGCTCTGGCGGCAACGGGAGGCCCCATTAGCTAAAGTGGTGCTTCAGGTTAAGAACAGTTCCAGGTTAAGAACGGACCTCCGGAACGAATTAAGTTCTTAACCCGAGGTACCACTGTACTGTATTTATCTACCTGCTTAATTTACAGAGCTGCCCCATATACGAAGGACTCTGCCCCATATTAAGTCTGCAGCCGCCCCCGCCCCCAATCCAGCTCATTAAAAGCCATGAACAGGCAGGGAGGGGGTCATTCTTAATGTTAGATGGTTCATTTTCCTATTCCCTTCTTAGAGCCAGTGTGGTGTAGTGGTTAAGAGCGGTGGACTCGTAATCTGGTGAACTGGGTTCGCTTCCCGGCTCCTCCACATGCAGCTTCTGGGTGACTTTGGGCCAGTCACACTTCTTGAAGTCTCTCAGCCCCACTCACCTCACAGAGTGTTTGTTGTGGGGGAGGAAGGGAAAGGAGAATGTGAGCCGCTTTGAGACTCCTTCGGGTAGTGATAAAGCAGGATATCAAAGCCAAACTCCTCCTCTTCTTCTTCTTCTTCTTCTTCTTCTTCTTCTTCTTCTTCTCTGAATGGACAGCGTCTGATGGTCAGGGCCAGTCTGCTGAATGTGTACCTTTGTTTCCAAATTTCAGAATTTGATGAGTCGTCAGAACCTGAAGATTGAGGAGCTGTTTCATAAGATTAAGCAACAGCAGTACAGAATGGACAAACAGAACCTACAGATCAAAAGTCTTCAGAGCAAGGTATGACCTACAGTTTGAAATTCTGGTTCAGAGACACACTTTGCACATGCCTAAAAGCACTTTCCTGCAGACTGAATTCATTTTTTGGGAGGGGAGGGTGGGGAAATATAAACCGCTCTTTATCTCCACAGATAATTCTGCTGGATTCCACAGCAGAATGTATGTATATTTTTAAATGAACATTATAGCATGTTGTTGTTTACTCGTTTAGTCGTGTCCGACTCTTTGTGATCCCCTGGACCAGAGCACTCCAGGCACTCCTGTCTTCCACTGCCTCCCGCAGTTTGGTTAGGCTCATGTTTGTAGCTTCGAGAACACTGTCCCACCATCTCGTCCTCTGTCTTCCCCTTCTCCTTGTGCCCTCCATCTTTCCCAACATCAGGGTCTTTTTCCAGGGAGTCTTCTCTTCTCATGAGGTGGCCAAAGTCTTGGAGCCTCAGCTTCAGGATCTGTCCTTCCAGGGAGCACTCAGTGCTGATTTCCTTCAGAATGGAGAGGTTTGATCTTCTTGCAGTCCATGGGACTCTCAAGAGTCTCCTCCAGCACCAGAATTCAAAAGCATCCATTCTTTTGCGATCAGCCTTCTTGATGGTCCAGCTCTCACTTCCATACATCACTACTGGGAAAACCATAGCTTTACCTATACGGACCTTTGTTGGCAAGGTGATATCTCTGCTTTTTAAGATGCTGTCTAGGTTTGTCATCACTTTCCTCCCACGAAGCAGGCGTCTTTTAATTTCGTGGCTGCTGTCACCATCTGCAGTGATCATGGAGCCCAAGAAAGTAAAATCTCTCACTGCTATAATCTCTCATTATAGCATAAGGCATGATAAATTTAAGAGGAATAAAGTAACGCAACCAGCTAATCTAAAATCTAAAATATCTGGGCAAATAAACAAAAGCTTTTAAAACTGGCAGTCCAGAAATGTGCATTGTCAGGCATACCTGAGAGAGGCACTTTTCTAATGCTTAAAAGTACTCTTTGCACATTTAAGTGCTGTGATAATGGCAGTATCAAATATGGGAAAGGTTTAGGATAAAAGGATGGTTCTTGATACCAACATAATTCAGACTAATCTGCTAAACTGCTTCTTCCCAGTTAGTCTAGGATCATCCATGAAACGGGACGCAGGTGGCGCTGTGGGTTAAAGCCTCAGCGCCTAGGACTTGCTGATCGAAAGGTCGGCGGTTCGAATCCCTGTGGCGGGGTGAGCTCCCGCTGCTCGGTCCCAGCGCCTGCCAACCTAGCAGTTCGAAAGCACCTCCGGGTGCAAGTAGATAAATAGGGACCGCTTACCAGCGGGAAGGTAAACGGCGTTTCCGTGTGTGGCTCTGGCTCGCCAGAGCAGCGATGTCACACTGGCCACGTGACCCGGAAGTGTCTTCGGACAGCGCTGGCCCCTGGCCTCTTAAGTGAGATGGGCGCACAACCCCAGAGTCTGTCAAGACTGGCCCGTACGGGCAGGGGTACCTTTACCTTTACCTTTTATCCATGAAATGATTATAGATACTACTACTAATAATAATTTTATTATTTGTGCCCCAGTCACTGCAGGCAACTTCCAACAAACAAAAAAGCACAATAAAGCATGAAAAATTAAAAACGTCCCTACACAGGGTTGGCTTCAGATGTCCTCTAAAGGTTGTATAGTTACTTATCTGCTTGACATCTGATGGAAGGGTGTTCTACAGGGCGGGGGCCACTACTGAGAAGGCCCTCTGCCTGGTTCCTGCTTCTTGCAGGGAGGGAACTGCCAGAAGGCCCTCGGAGCTGGACCCCGGTGTCCGGGATAGAGATGCTCCTTCAGGTATACAGTGGTACCTCGGGTTACATACGTTTCAGGTTACAGACTCTGCTAACCCAGAAATAGTGCTTCAGGTTAAGAACTTTGCTTCAGAATGAGAACAGAAATTGTGCTCCGGTGGCGCGGCAGCAGCAGGAGGCCCCATTAGCTAAAGTGGTGCTTCAAGTTAAGAACAGTTTCAGGTTAAGTACGGACCTCCCGAAGGAATTAAGTACTTAACCTGAGGTTAAGTACCCTCATCTCGCTTTATTGGCCGAGGGAGCCAGCATACAGCTTCCAGGTCATGTGGCCAGCAGGACTAAGCCACTTCTGGAGAACCAGAGCAGCGCACGGAAACGGCGTCTACCTTCCTGCCGGAGCGGTACCTATTTATCTACTTGCACTTTTGACATGCTTTCGAACTGCTAGGTTGGCAGGAGCAGGGACAGAGCAACGGGAGCTCACCCCGTCACAGAGATTCGAACCGCCGACCTTCTGATCGACAAGTCCCAGGCTCTGTGATTTAACCCACAGGGCCACTCGCGTCCCATGCAGAATGTAGGCACCCTGAATATAGAAAGGAGCAAACCCGTGATATTTTAGGGCGCAGGCTAGCAGGTGGGGCCCATGACTTACATCCTAGGAGCCTACACAACACAAAACACTGTTGCTGTATGTAGGTTTTATCTTATTTGTTTTTTATCTTATATTTTGGAAATGTACATCCAGTTTTTTTCCTTTATATTTTTGGGGGAGCACAAGAGAATGGGGCCCTAATCTGTAGCTTGTTTAGCTTGTACGTAAATCTGACACTGTGTCTGGCAGATAACTTGCCAGTTCCATCGCCAAAAGTTCGCTTGATATAAGGACGCAGTTTCTACCTTCCCTTCCCTTCCCTTCCCTTCCCTTCCCTTCCTTTCCTTTCCTTTCCTTTCTTGTTTTTTATTTATACTTTTCAAACTCATACATGTCAATAGTTTTACAATCAGTTTAACATTTCCAGATTTTGGCGTCCTTCCCCCTCTTTCTGCAGTTCCTTAAATTTATTTTTTATATCTTCTGCATATCCACATTCATTTAACTTTCTCATTTATTTATCTGCTCTAAATCTCTTATAAAACTGCAGGTTATTACATTAATCCTGCTTATGTTCTTATCTGTTTACAATTGATGTGTCAATATTCAAGGAACCCATTTCCATTCTTTTATAAAAAGTTTGTTCTCTTCTTACTTCTGCTAAGTTTTGCCATTTCTGCATATTTCATAACTTTTTGTATCCGTTCTTCCTTTGCTGGGTCTTCTGCTTCTTTCCACTTTTGGGGCAAGTAACATTCTTGCCACTGTAGTAGCAAACATGAATAAATTTGTACACAATTTAGGTAGTTGTGTCCCCATAATTTCCCAAAAGAAAAGGCTTCTTCACTTTCCACTTGCGCTCTGGAAGGTAAATTATATTTCCCTCTCATTCTCTCTCCCTTCCGCCCTCTCCCAACCCACAGGTCAACATGCTGATTCCTTTGCACGTCCGAGAGAACGAAACGCAGGGTCCGAAATGGAAGGCCAGCATTCAGCAAAGTGTGGACCGGTCCGGCAACCACAGCCAAAGTCCCCGGCCAAAGTCCCCGGCGATGACCAGTGAGTCCCACACCTTGCCCCCCACATAACTGATGTATCCCTTTACAGTGGTACCTCGGGTTAAGTACTTAATTCGTTCCGGAGGTCCATTCTTAACCTGAGACTGTTCTTAACCTGAAGCGCCACTTTAGCTAATGGGGCCTCTGGCTGCCGCTGCGCCGCAAGAGCACGATTTCTGTTCTCATCCTGAAGCAAAGTTCTTAACCCGAGGTACTATTTCTGGGTTAGCGGAGTCTGTAACCTGAAGCGTATGTAACCCGAGGTACCACTGTACTTAAATATTTCCTTTGCTTAGAAGCGGAATCTTTTGGAGGCAGAGGGGGCTGCTGCTCCTGAGTAGACCCATTGAAAATGATTGAACGTGGGGAACTGCCTCGTGCTAAGTCTCTCTAACTCAGCGTTGTCTAAACCAGTGTTTCTCAAACGTGGGTCTTCAGCTGTTTTGGGGACTACAACTCCCATCATCCCCGGCTCACAGGACCAGTGGTCAAGGGTGATGGGAAATGTAGTCTGAAAAACAGGTGGAGACCCGGGTTTGGGAAACACTGGATGCTGATCAAGGTTTAACACTGGGGTCTTTCCAAGCCCTATTTTCTCGTCCAGCTAGTAAGGTAAAGGTAAAGGGACCCCTGACCATTAGGTCCAGTTGTGACTGACTCTGGGGTTGCGGCGCTCATCTCGCTTTATTGGCCGAGGGAGCCGGCGTACAGCTTCCGGGTCATGTGGCCAGCAGGACTAAGCCGCTTCTGGCGAACCAGAGCAGTGCACGGAAACGCCGTTTACCTTCCTGCCAGAGCGGTACCTATTTATCTACTTGCACATTGACGTGCTTTCGAACTGCTAGGTTGGCAGGAGCAGGGACCGAGCAACGGGGATTCGAACCGCCGACCTTCTGATTGGCAAGTCCTAGGCTCTGTGGTTTAACCCACAGCGCCACCTCTGTCCCTTCTCGTCTGGCTAGCCAGAGCTAATTCCCCAGTGCTGAGCTGAGGGCTGGAGCCGGGTTCCTAGAGGGGAAATAATCTGCCTTCAAATCCAGCCATGCCAGCAAGATTGAGCTTCCATATCTGGAGGCAGTCTACCTTGGAAATACCAGCTGCCACGTGGCATGGAAACTTTGGGAAGCAGGGCTCTGGGCTAGACCCCAGCAAGGGGCAGTTTTGTTTGTTTTTAAGATGCAAACAGAAATTGGAGCTTGTTGTTGACAGAGGGGTGGTGGGGGGGGGGAGCCAGGGGCAAGAGTTGGGCCTGGTTGTGATTAGCCCCTAGTTCAAGATGTGCCATAGCCCTTGTTGTTGTTGTTGTTGTTGTTTAGTCGTTTAGTTGTGTCCGACTCTTTGTGACCCCTGGACCAGAGCACGCCAGGCCCTCCTGTCTTCCACTGCCTCCCGCGGTTTAGTCAAACCCAGCTTTGAGAACACTGTCCCACCATCTCGTCCTCCGTCGTCCCCTTCTCCTTGTGCCCTCCATCTTTCCCAACATCAGGGTCTTTTCCAGGGAGTCTTCTCTTCTCATGAGGTGGCCAAAGTCTTGGAGCCTCAGCTTCAGGATCTGTCCTTCCAGTGAGCACTCAGGGCTGATTTGCTTCCGAATGGAGAGGTTTGATCTTCTTGCAGTCCATGGGACTCTCAAGAGTCTCCTCCAGCACCAGAATTCAAAAGCATCCATTCTCCAGCGATCACCCTTCTTTATGGTCCAGCTCTCACTTCCATACATCACTACTGGGAAAACCATAGCTTTAACTATACGGACCTTTGTTTGCAAGATGATCTATAAAGCATCTATTGTTCTTGTTTAGTCATTCAGTTGTGTCCGACTCTTTGTGACCCCCTGGACCAGAGCACACCAGGCACTCCTGTCTTCCACTGCCTCCCGCAGTTAGCCCTACCACCCTTTAAATCCATATCAACGAAAAGAAAATAACTCACTCTGAAACTCACCTGCAGGTGGTACCTAACACCAAGAAAACTAACGCTAATACGTCCAGGAACCTCACCAAAATGCTGGAGAGTGTGCACCTCCACAAGCACATACCTTCACATGTGATGGGAGTGCTCCCAAATCCAACTATTCTGGACAACAGCCATACGAGAAATATGTAAAATAACTAAGCAAGTATTAGACATCAGCCCAGAATTGGCCCTACTAAACATCTTCCAAGACAACAATGCCCATTTACACCACAAAGAACTCATAACCCACCTACTTTCAGCAGCCAGAAGCATCATAACTAGACACTGGAGAGACCTGTCAGGAGTAAGCATGGACCAATGGTACCAAATAGTATGGGGAACAGTCTTACTAGAAAAATTAACCAATAAACTGAAACTGACATGGGACAAATAGAAGAAGATGCCTTTACCCCGGTATGGCTCCCCCTTATCACATACACAGCCCAACAAGACAAGGACAAGAATCCACCAACAGCATACCAATCAATATGGCTAACCTGATCCAAAACACCCACCCCACTCACACACGAAAACAAAGATCGCCATAGCCAATCACAAACAAACAACCACACCCTAGGCCAACCCCAACCTCTCTCACCACCAAAGAAACACAAATGAACAGCACGAGCAGAAGATGTGTCATAGCCCTGAACCAGACTGTAGCCCATTGTCTTGTCTCAGCAGCTGAGGAATTCAGCCATCTGGAGACGTGAATGTGTGGTGTCTTGCAAGTTAAAACGTGGCCCTGCGGATCTGAAGGCAAAGCTCTTTAAAGATGTCAAATCAGGTGCTTTTTTTCCAACCAAGACGTAGAAAACCGTCTTATACCAAGTCAGAATATTGGTACAAGCAAGAGTAGGGACGCAGGTAGCGCTGTGAGTTAAACCACAGAGCCTAGGACTTGCTGATCAGAAGGTCAGCGGTTTGAATCCCTGCGACGGGGTGAGCTCCCGTTGCTCAGTCCCTGCGCCTGCCAACCTAGCAGTTTGAAAGCTCATCAAAGTGCAAGTAGATAAATAGGTACCGCTCCAGCGGGAAGGTAAATGGCGTTTCTGTGCGCTGCTCTGGTTCGCCAGAAGCGGCTTAGTCCTGCTGGCCACATGACCTGGAAGCTGTACTCCGGCTCCCTCGGCCAATAAAGCAAGATGAGCGCCGCAACCCCAGAGTCGGCCACGACTGGACCTAACGGTCAGGGGTCCCTTTACCTTTTTTACAAGCAAGAGTGCCTTCATTCCCCGTGGCTGTGTGTGGACAATTACAGTAGTGCTTTTCTAAGTGGAACAAATCTCTGCAGCGCCTCTTCGCAAATACCGTATTTTTATGTGTATAACACTAGGTTTCCCCCACTAAAAAATAATGTCAAAAATTAGCGGGTGTCTTATACACGGATACATCTTCCCCCCATTTTCTTAAATCTGAGTCCTCCGAAATAGGGGGCGTCTTGTACATGGGAGCGTCTTATAGATGGAAAAATGCGGTACATCTTGAGCAGCAATTCTGAAGTGGCTTTTAGGTTCTGTGGAAATTGGAGAACACACCACTGTAGCTTAATACCAGCCTTGTGAAAGCGTTGTGCTAGACACATTACAGAAACTTGCTCCAAGCCGTCTCGGGGGCGGTCACGACGTAAAATCACAAGATAAAAACACGAAATACGTTAATTCAAATAAAAACAAGAGTAACCCAATATCCTCACATTTTAAAAGGGCGTTGGGTGTTGATCAGCCTGGTTATCGAGGAACCTTTTTGCGTGGTGCCTAATGGTGTATAATGAAGGCGCCAGGCAAACGTTCCTGGGGAGAGCTTTCCACAAACTGGGAGCCAGTGCAGAAAAGGCCCTGTTCTTGTGTTGCCTCCCTCTGGACATCTCACAGAGGAGGCACACGAAGGAGGGCCTCAGATGATGAACGCAGAGTCTGGGTAGGTTCATTTACCGTTGATGCAACATCTGTAAGGATACAGACCTTTTCCATCCCCCTTTTTAAGCAGAGCTTGGATGGCCATGGTGGTTCAAACCCACCCAGGGATAGCTGTAGGCAGGATTCCTGTTGGAAGAGATAGATAATTTATTACGGTCGGAGACCAGCTTATAAAACACACTTGGGGTTACAGTCACAGAAGGAAAACAAACAACTAAAACAACGTACGACAATAAATTTAAAATTTAAAAATGCGATGAGTGTATAGACACTTAAAACTTTAAGATAAACTACCGCAGGGAGCTGACCCAGAGTCACCCATGGAACCGAGTTTGGGGATTTTCTTAACGAACTAGTTTGAGTCGGGAGATGGTCTGCGCCTACAGATCTGTACACAGAATCTGGGTCGTCTTCTGATCTTTGCCTAACAGGAAAAGGTCGAATTTTGCTTTTCCGGGAGGTCAGTGAGCCTCACCTCAATGGTCTCGCTACGTGCCTCTTCATAAAAGGGCCATCTAAAGAACAAGTGTTCTAGGCTTCCCCAATGAACAGGCGCAAAGTCTCTGGTCATATGGGACTTTTTAAAAGGCTCCTTCCAGGACCAGCGAGGGAAGAGCCGAGCTTCTGGCGAGTGTAAATGCCCTTCTTGCATTTTTGGATACGTGAAAGAAGAGATATGCTGCCGGTGCAGCTATATCTCTCCAATTTTATAGTTGGGGCAAGGGTGGGTTGGAATGGATGACCTTCAGGGCCCCTTCCAGTGCTACAATTCTATGATTCCATCCCTGATCTAAGAAGAGGCATCTCCCCTGCTCTGAAGAAGGAATGCCTCTTCTCAATAGAACTGCCCCACTGTCTCTCGCATGCAGTGGGGAAATCAGGGACGGGGGGCTTGTGGCCACTGGGATATTACTGGGCTTCCACTTCCCATCAGCCCCAAGCCATTGGAGTCCCAGCCTTTCTCGACCTGTGGGTCCCCAGATCTTTGTTGGACTACAACTCCCATCACCGCTAGCTAGCAAGGCCAGAGCTCAGGGACGATGGGAGTTGTAGTCCAACAACATCTGGGCACCCACAGGTTGAGAACCACCGCCTTGGACAATGGGGCTTTTGTAGCCCCAGACATTGGAGGTGCCAGCGGTGTTCCGATGTGCCTCTCTCGGCTTCGACACGGTGCTCTACGTGAGTCGCGGCTGTGTTGGAGCATTCGCGACACTCGCTATGGGGCATTCGAGCTAGGAGATTCGAGCCGGCCTCGTTCGGCTCCCAACCAGGCCTGTCTCTCGCTCGCTCGCTCGCTCGCTCTGGCTCTCAGCCAAGTGTGCGAGAGGTGAAATCTTCGCAAGGCATTCCCAGGAGCGACGAGGTTAATTGAGGAAGAAAGAGAGACGGGGGGAGAGAGAGTCCGGGGCAGGAAGTGGGTGGGGGGAGAGAGTACCGTGGCACACACTTGGGCTGGCATCCCTCCAACTAGGGGAAAGGCAGCGCTCCCCCTGCGGTGCTGGGATTCCAAAATAATTTGGCTGTACCAGGGCGGTGGAAACCTCAGTGGCTGAGCAAGGCTGGGCTTGTCTCTTTGCTGCTGGAGCAGTTCTGCAGGGAGTTGCCTCCAAGAGTCCAGGGGGCTGTGCTGCCACCGTCCAGTGTCCCCATAATTACTGTATAAGACTCACTTTTCCCCTCCTAAAAAGTAAGGGGAAATGTGTGTGCGTCTTATGGAGCGAATGCAGGCTGCGCAGCTATCCCAGAAGCCAGAACAGCAAGAGGGATTGCTGCTTTCGCTGCGCAGCGATCCCTCTTGCTCTTCTGGCTTCTGAGATTCAGAATATTTTTTTTTCTTGTTTTCCTCCTCCCAAAACTAGGTGCGTCTTGTGGTCTGGTGCGTCTTATAGAGCGAAAAATACGGTAATCTTTCGTTCCATCTTCTTCTGCTAGGAACAGAGGAAGCTGCCTTAGCCAGGCTCCGAGCAATGGTCCATCCAGCTCGGAGGATCAGCCCCATAGTCATTTACACCAGAAATGTTAAGGGGCGCCCATTCCACAGAAAGCCAGTCCTTTACCCCTTCAAAATTAGGAAGCCTTCCCTGAGAAAAACAGAGGACGCAGAACAATCCCCAGGCCACCTTGGCTCTCCCGAAAGACTCTAAATCAGGTGTCAGCAAACTTTTTCAGCAGGGGGCTGGTCCACCGTCCCTCAGACCTTGTGGGGGGCCGGACTATATTGGGGGGGGGGAGGAAATGAATGAATTTCTACACCTAACAATAACCCAGAGATGCATTTTAAATCAAAGGACACATTCTACTCATGTAAAAACACCAGGCAGGCCCCGCAAATAACCCAGAGATGCATTTTAAATCAAAGGACACATTCTACTCATGTAAAAACATGCTGATTCCTGGACTGTCTGCGGGCCAGATTTAGAAAGCAATTGGGCCGGATCCGGCCCCTGGGCCTTAGTTTGCCTACCCATCAGTGGCGTAGCGTGGGGGGTGCAGGGGGGCCCGGCCGCACTGGGTGCAACATCTGGGGGTTAGGGTTAGGGGGCGCAAATCCACGGGTTAAGGGGCACAAATTACTTGCCTTGCCCCGGGTGCTGACAACCCACGCTATGCCACTGCTACCCATGCTCTAAATATTTCCTCTCCTGTAAAAGGGAATATCTTGGGGGGTGGGGACAGCTTTCCCAATAGTGCTTATCACTTACAAATCCAGTGAAATGAGCATCTCTTGCCTATGAATGGGGGAGGTCTGGGACAATGGTTTTGGGAGCTAGGTATTTGCAATTTCAAAAGAAAGGCCTAATCTGGCCAAGGTGGGGGGAACAGCAAACATTATCAGGTATCTTGACAGACAAGCCACACTCTCAAATGTCTTCTAAACGTCAGATAGCTGTTTATTTCCGGATGGGAAGGCGTTCCACAGGGAGGGCGCCACCACCGAGAAGGCCCTCTGCCCGGTTCCCTGTAACCTCACTTCTTGCAGCGAGGGAACCGCCAGAAGGCCCTCGGAGCTGGACCTCAGTGTCCAGGCTGAACAATAGGGGTGGAGACTCTCCTTCAGGTATACTGGGCCATTTAGGGCTTTAAAGGTCAGCACCAACACTTTGAATTGTGCTCGGAAACGTCCTGGGAGCCAATGGATTTCTTTCAAGACCGGTGTTATGTGGTCTTGGCGGCCGCTCCCAGTCCCCAGTCTAGCTGCCGCATTCTGGATTAGTTGCAGTTTCCGGGTCACCTTCAAAGTCAGCCCCACATAGAGCGCATTGCAGTAGTCGAAGCGGGAGATAACCAGAGCATGCACCACTTTGGTGAGACAGTCCATACTAATAAAAATTAATAGTAATAAAAACTCTGACACTGAGCTACAAGGGCTTCAGCAGAGGGCATATCTTGCCTGGTGTGTCTTCCTTCTCAAAGATGCACCTGTTGAATTTCCCTCCGCGCTCCAGGGCGATTCTCCTTGGGGAGCCCAGGAGAAAGGCCCCAATGGCAGCTGTTATGCTGTCTGTTGAGGACATTTGCAAGGAGCGGAAAGACCAGCTTATTACGGCCATGTGCGGTGTTGTGTCCTGAGCTAGGGAGGTGGGGGAAAATGGGTGAAAGTTGAAAGCCTTTCCTTGAGGGCTGCAGTCTTTTTCCGGCAGTTCCCAGGCTGAGATGCCCTTTCCCCTACTTAGCTCTCGCTCCCGCACCCCCGCTGCACATGCTGATCTAATATCTGCGGCTGCGAGAGAGATGGCTTTGTGTCAGAGGCTTTTTCCTGGAATGTGCTGCGGTCAGCCTGCAAAAAAAACCCCACGCCTGCCCGCTACCCGGAGAGCCTGTGATTCAACGCTACCCGTGACTCACGGGAATGTGGTGGGACGCTCGGGAAATTGCTCCTTCGCATCTCGCCTCCGCTGAAAACGTGCAGCATCGCACGAGCCTTAGCCATACCGTCTCCTTTCCATGCTTGGACTACTGCAGTGCGCTCTACATGGGGCTACCTTTGAGGGTGACCCAGAAACTACAATTAATCCAGAATGCAGCAGCTGGACTGGTGACTGGGAGCGGCCGCCGAGACCACATAACACCGGTCCTGAAAGACCTACATTGGCTCCCAGGACGTTTCCGAGCACAATTCAAAGTGTCGGTGCTGACCTTAAAAGCCCTAAACCAGGCACTCCCAACCTGCGGCCCTCCAGATGTTTTGGCCTACAACTCCCATGATCTCTAGCTAACAGGACCAGTGCTCAGGGATGCTGGGAATTGTGGTCCAAAGCATCTGGAGGGCCGAAGGTTGGGGATGCTTGCCCTAAACCATGGGTAAGCAAACTAAGGCCTGGGGGCCGGATCCGGCCCAATCACCTTCTAAATCCAGCTCGCAGACGGTCTGGGAATCGGTGTGTTTTTACATGAGTAGAATGTGTGCTTTTATTTAAAATGCATCTCTGGGTTATTTGTGGGGCACAGGAATTCCTTCATTCCCCCCCACCCAAATATAGTCTGGCCCCCCACTAGGTCAACTGGCCCCCTGTTGAAAAAGTTTGCTGACTCCTGACCTAACTCATATCCGCAAGTTTGCGCAAAGGAGACAACGTGAAAATACGCTGTTCTATGGGATGGAAGGGGAAAGGGGGGGTTCTGCAGCTTTCTGGACGTGTTTTTGCCATAATGCATTCCTCTGCATTTCCCCCCCTTTCATATAAAAAACAACAACTGTAAAAGCCAAATGGCAAAGCTGCGGGTGTCTGGTTCGTTTCTTGAGAACTAGCGACGTGATTTTGTTCAGGGTGGGCTCTGCAAAGCCTCTGCCGCTGAACGGGGCATCTTTTTTGAAGGCTTCCCCCTTCTATCCTTCCTGCACCCCTTGATTCCACCCCACGGCTATTCTCTGCAGGACGGAGAAGCCATTTCCAATATCCTACGTGGTACGGCTAACGTCTCCGCCTGGCCGTCTGATGCAAGCATCTTGCCCAGCCGTGCATTAATGCGCACCTCCCTCCCCGCTGAGAAACTGGGGGAAAGTTCATGTTTACTCGCAGGAACTCCCTCTCCAACGTGGGATCCCGCCCTCTTCCTGATCTCCTGCTGCTGGCATCTGTTTTGAGAATCCCAGCTAAATTTATCCGAGGCAGGAGAAGGTCCCAGGGGGGGCCTGCTGAGCCCAGAAGATGCAGCACATTTTGCCGGGACAGAGGCTTCCTTTGTCTTTGGGATAGCGGGGAGGGACGTCCTCCCCCCCTGCAGCTGTTTTTAGCCAGAGCAAAGTCCCCTCGCGCCCTGCCACATCACTGCCCTTCGCCTCCTCGCGTGCCGGATGCCTGTCCCAACTGGACCTTTGACACGGGGCTGTCGAAACCCTGATTCGCTGGCAGATAGTACCCAGCCACCTGCCAGGGGTGGTGCAGAGAGAAGGAACCCTAGAAAACCCTAGAATTTTAGAGTTGGAAGGGACCCCGAAGAATGGACGCGACGGGGACATGGGTGGCGCTGTGGGTTAAACCACAGAGCCTAGGACTTGCTGATCAGAAAGTCGCGGTTTGAATCCCTGCGACGGGGTGAGTTCCCGTTGCTCATTCCCTGTTCCTGCCAACCTAGCAGTTTGAAAGCACGTCATGTGCAAGTAGATAAATAGGTACCACTCTGGCAGGAAGGTAAACGGCGTTTCCGTGTGCTGCTCTGGTTTGCCAGTAGTGGCTTAGTCCTGCTGGCCACATGACCCAGAAGCTGCACACCGGCTCCCTCGGCCAATAAAGTGAGATGAGCGCCGCAACCCCAGAGTCGTCTGCGACTGGACCTAATGGTCAGGGCTCCTTTTTAATAACCACTGCAGTAAGACCCGAGCCTTGTGACATGACATCGTGGCCGCCCTTGAGCATGTGCAGAGTGTTTCTATCCCCTTTACTATGTAGCTGCAAGCGTAGGGTCAGAATTAACAGAATTCCAACCTGCATGGGGAGTAGCTTCTGACAGGATTCAGCTGTGGCTTCTCTTAGGAGGAATAAGCTTTGGCAACACAGTTCCCCCTCCATGCTTTTGCTGCCTGCCAGCTGCTGTCTGCAACTTCGGCCTTGCAGTTGTTAATGTCAGGCTGACATTTGGCTGAGGGTAGCTTGGACAAAGTCCGAGTGGCGTTCCGTGTTCACGTGGTGGCCGGATCCCGCAGGGTCCTGTTGCGGTTGCTGCCTGCTCTCAATTCCTCTCCCCCCCCCCCTTTTTAAACATTGGATTCATCTGCAAGTTAATAGTCTACTAGTGGAAGTTTTTGCCTGCAGGCATGGCGCACATCTGTGACCCTCAACACGGCCAGCGGTTAGGGCTTTATTTATTGAGGAGCGCTTCTAAACCGCTTCACATTTTGCAATCTATAAAACACAGTAACGCAGGAATGCAAGACACGGCAAAACCACATTGTTGTTGTTGTTTAGTCGTGTCCGACTCTTCGTGACCCCCTGGACCAGAGCACGCCAGGCCCTCCTGTCTTCCACTGCCCCCCGCAGTTTGGTCAGACTCATGCTGGTCGCTTCGAGAACACTGTCCCACCATCTCGTCCTCTGTCGTCCCCTTCTCCTTGTGCCCTCCATCTTTCCCAAATCAGGGTCTTTTCCAGGGAGTCTTCTCTTCTCATGAGGTGGCCAAAGTCTTGGAGCCTCAGCTTCAGGATCTGTCCTTCCAGTGAGCACTCAGGGCTGATTTCCTTCAGAATGGAGAGGTTTAATCTTCTTGCAGTCCATGGGACTCTCAAGAGTCTCCTCCAGCACCAGAATTCAAAAGCATCCATTCTTTGGCGATCAGCCCTCTCTATGGTCCAGCTCTCACTTCCATACATCACTACTGGGAAAACCATAGCTTTAACTATATGGACCTTTGTTGGCAAGGTGATGTCTCTGCTTTTTAAGATGCTGTCTAGGTTTGTCATTGCTTTTCTCCCAAGAAGCAGGCGTCTTTTAATTTCGTGGCTGCTGTCACCATCTGCAGTGATCATGGAGCCCAAGAAAGTAAAATCTCTCACTGCCTCCATTTCTTCCCCTTCTATTTGCCAGGAGGTGATGGGACCAGTGGCCATGATCTTTGGTTTTTTTCCGAAAACCACATTATAGATAGTTTTAAAACAGAAATTTGGAAGAAGAAAAAAGAGGGTGCTGTTGGATTCAATAGGGCTTACTTCTGAGTAGGACACAGTAAAAATGTTTTGCAAGCTAATGATGTTAATTTATTGCTTTCAGTCCTGTAGTTTGACGTTGGCTTGTTATTTTGTTGCCTTTTAAGTCTGTATTTAGTTAACAAAAGCTAAAAGACCACCAAGCAGTGTCTTGTGCAATGTTCCATTAATACAACTGTGCAGATAATCCTGAAAACTATTCTTGACTTTTATTAAATAATAGTATTGTGCATGGTGGGCTGTCTGCGGCTACGTCAACTGTGGAGCAGAGCCACTGAAGTTGCTGGGAATAGTAATTAATTAATTCAATTGTAAACACACACCCCCATCTGACTGGGTTGGCTCAGCCACTCTACGCACCCCAAGCGAGTCGTGTCTGTTAATTTCAGCGTTGACTAATATTGGATAAAGCCCGTAGATTATTTTCAGTAAACACACAAACTTCCTCAAAATAACATGGCCAAAGCAGGAGGAAGAAAATAGCTGTGCAGTTAATTAATTAATAAAATAATAATAAGATTTTATTAGTTCTACCACGCCTATCTGGCTGGGTTTCCCCAGCCGCTCTGGGCGGCTTCCAGCAAAATATAATAATTCATCAAATATTAAAAGCTTCCCTAAACAGGGCTGCCTTCAGATGTCTTCTAAAAGTCAGATAGTTGTTTATTTCCTTGACATCCACAGGGCGGGTGCCACCACCGAGAAGGCCCTCTGCCTGGTTCCCTGTAACCTCGCTTCTTG
The DNA here is from genome assembly GCF_964106915.1 of Podarcis gaigeae. Lineage (NCBI taxonomy): Eukaryota > Metazoa > Chordata > Lepidosauria > Squamata > Lacertidae > Podarcis > Podarcis gaigeae. The sequence goes on along the minus strand of NC_139696.1, from coordinate 5,937,912 downwards.
CAGTGAGGGAACCGCCAGAAGGCCCTCAGAGCTGGATCTAAGTGTCCGGGCTGAACTATGGGGGTGGAGACGCTGCTTCAGATATACTGGACTGAGGCCGTTTAGGGCTTTAAAGGTCAGCACCGAAACTTTGAATTGTGCCCGGAAACGTACTGGGAGCCAATGTAGGTCTTTCAGGACCGGTGTTATGTGGTCTCGGCGTTAATAATCAGTATTCACGGCAAATCAAAGGCCGATCAAATCAATGCTTGTTCTAGGATGCTAAAATGGCTTTTGTTTCTTCAATCTGCAGAGTTCCCAACCAGCTGTCACCAGCTGTTTCTAGAAGGGGAACAAACCAGCGGTGTTTTCCAGATCCAGCCCCCTGGCTCTCAGGTCTTTGAAGTCTTCTGTGACATGACTCCAGGTAAAAATGTGGGGTTTATAGAAGCGGGAGAGAAATTTGATACAGTTTGCATTTAAGGTTTTCTTAACCTGGTTCTGGGATGCGGGTGGCGCTGTGGATTAAACCACAGAGCCTAGGACTTGCCGATCAGAAGGTTGGTGATTCGAATCCTCATGACGGGGTGAGCTCCCGTTGCTCAGTCCCTGCTCCTTCAAACCTAGCAGTTCGAAAGCACGTCAAAAGTGCAAGTAGATAAATAGGTACCACTCTGGCGGGAAGGTAAACGGCATTTCCGAGCGCTGCTCTGGTTCGCCAGAAGCAACTTAGTCATGCCGGCCACATGACCCGGAAGCTGTACGCCAGCTCCCTCGGCCTATAGAGCAAGATGCGCGCGCAACCCCAGAGTCGGTCATGACTGGACCTAGTGGTCAGGCGTCCCTTTACCTTTTTAACCTGGTTCTCACTTGACAAAACAGCCTGCGAACCGTAACACAGCCCTCTGAAAACCTGCCCTGTTCTGAGTTTTCGAGTGCGATTCTCCAGCCAAGTATTGTGTCCAAAAATTAACATGCTTGGATAGAAGCGTGCATGGGAATGCATATGTGAGTGAAAATAACACACACACACACACATACACAGTGTGTTGCGTTAGGAAAATTGCCCTGCAAAAAAATATGCATTTATCAAGCAAAGTTGCGTACAAATGTCTGTACATGAGTAGGCAAACTAAGGCCCAGGGGCCGGATCCAGCCCAATCGCCTTCTCAATCCGGCCCGCTGACGGTCCAGAAATCAGCATGTTTTGACATGAGTAGAATGTGTCCTTTGATTTAAAATGCATCTCTGGGTTATTTGTGGGTCCTGCCTGGTGTTTTTACACGAGTAGTATGTGTGTTTTTATTTAGAATGCATCTCTGGGTTATTTGTGGGGCATAGGAATTCGTTCATTCCCCCCCAAAAAATATAGTCCGGCCCCCCACAAAGTCTGAGGGACAGTGGGCTGGCCCCCTGGCTGTATCGGGGGGGAAATTGCGCTCAGATGCCAATGAATTTTCACAACTTAAAAAAGAAAGAAAGGAAGAAATTGTAAAACTGAAGGAGCAAATTTCAGATTGGGAAAATGATAAACTTCACTCTGAAACTCACCTACATGTGGTACCTAACACCAAGAAAACTAGCGCTAATACGCCCAGGAACCTCACCAAAATGCTGGAGAGGGTGCACCTCCACAGGCACATACCTCCACATGTGGTGGGAGTGCCCCCAAAATCCAACTATTCTGGAAAATGAGAAACTGAAGTTGACAAATCGAAATCCTGGGATAGGTCAGTTGGTGGAGCGTGAGACGCTTCCTCTCATGGTTGTGGATTCGAGCCGCACGTTGGACGAAAGATTCCTGCATTGCAGAGAGTTCGACTTCCAACTCTATAATTTTATGATTCTGTGGTCCATTCCTGCCGGTTTGCTGGTTGGATGTCTTTGGGTTCAGGTGTCACCTGATCCTGGAGATCACGGATTGATCTGGAAGGGTAAAGGTAGAGGTTTGGTTGGGTTGCGAGGGCTGTGACTCAGAGAGCCAGTGTGGTGTAGTGGTTAAGAGCGGTAGTCTCGTAATCTGGTGAACCGGGTTCGCGTCTCCGCTCCTCCACATGCAGCTGCTGGGTGACCTTGCGCTAGTCACGCTTCTCTGAAGTCTCTCAGCCCCACTCACCTCACAGAGTGTTTGTTGTGGGGCAGGAAGGGAAAGGAGAATGTTAGCCGCTTTGAGACTCCTTTGGGTAGTGATAAAACGGGTTATCAAATCCAAACTCTTCTTCTTCCCTTCGTTTCTCAAACTGGGAGGCGAAATGTTTTTGCAACTACAGGGGCCTGTCTTTCTCCCCAGTCCTGGTTCACTGTGTGTGTGTGTTCAAGGTACTAAAACATGTTGCACACACAAAAATCATATGGAAAAGATTACAGATCAAAGCAACACACCGGTGGGTGTGTTTTGGTGGGGTGAGGGAGGCAGGGGGCACAAGCCAGATGTCTGCAGGCTGATTGAAATTCCCCCTCCTTTTTATTTTGCAGATGGTGGAGGCTGGACGGTGATCCAGAGACGTCGGGATGGTTCTGTTGATTTTGACCAGCTGTGGGAACCCTACAGAAATGGATTTGGGAATATGAGCGGTAGGTCTCTGCTGCTTGCTTCCCGCTCTTTTAAAATTGCTACCTGCTCATGCGTAGGATATAGGGACACGGGTGGTGCTGTGGGTTAAACCACAGAGCCTAGGGCTTGCCTATCAGAAGGTCGGCGGTTCGAATCCCCGCGATGGGGTGAGCTCCCGTTGCTCGGTCCCTGCTCCTGCCAACCTAGCAGTTCGAAAGCACGTCAGAGTGCAAGTAGATAAATAGGTACCGCTCTGGCGGGAAGGTAAACAGCATTTCCGTGCGCTGCTCTGGTTCGCCAGAAGCGGCTTGGTCATGCTGGCCACATGACCCGGAAGCTGTACACCGGCTCCCTCGGCCAATAAAGCGAGATGAGCGCCGCAACCCCAGAGTCCTAATGGTCAGGGGATAATACACACAGTGTATGTGTATAATACACACAGTGTATGGGATAATACACACAGTGACTTGCGATCTTGATCACATGCAGTCTGTAGTCCGCTGGCAGTAGGAGTACAATATGGGCATGTCTTTACTTTTTACATGTGTAAGATCAGGGCTCTGAAAAAACACTTGCACTGCAGAGCACCGCAAAAGGAAAGACTTCGTTACACGCTGGATTTTGTTTTTTAATGCATTTCTGTTTCTCAAATGTAATTATAAGTTTCGCGGTGAAGGCCAACTGATTGGTTAGAATCAGTGGTTTGCAACCGTTTTGCCGTGGCACCCTGGGGTGTCTTGAAAGATGGTCAGGGATGCCACGGGCAACACTTTCGGTGTCTATTTTCAGATCGTAGAGCATTTTGTACATGTCAGTCACAGTCAACCCAGCCAGATTGGGTGGGGGGATATAAATAATAAAATTGTTGTTGTTGTTGTTGTTGTTGTTTTGTTGTTGTTAGACATGTTCCTCATGAGGAGGAAGGAAAATAGAGAAGGAGAAGGGGTGGGTGAAAGAAACAGTAAAACCTTCATTCTTTACAGAGTATTTGAGCGATGCCTTTTTGTCAGCTTTGAGTGGATAGGTCTCTCGTTAACTTTGACAAGTGTTATCGCTTTTACACGTGTTATCACTGAGCGCCGTAAGTGTCACGCAACAGCCCTGTGAGGTAGGGTAGGCTGAAAAATTGGGGCCAGGGAGTCTCATCCCTGAGTGGCACTGGGTCCCAGATCCCGCCCTCTAATGGCTAATTTGCTTTTCTCTGAACCCATAATCTGAAGTGACAATGTAAGCTCCTAGAGGTCGAGACCTGTCTCCTGTGTAGAGTCGTACCTTGGATCCCAAACACCCCGGAACTCGGACGTTTTGACTCCTGAACACTGCAAACCTGGAAGTGATTGTTCCGGTTTGCGAACATTCTTTGGAACCCAAACGTCCGGCGTGGCTTCCGATTGGCTGCAGGAGTTTCCTGCAGCTAATTGGAAGCTGCACCTTGGTTTCCCAATGTTTTGGAAGTTGAACGGACTTCCAGAATGGATTCCGTTTGCCTTTCGAGGTACAGCTGTATATCTTCCACACATCAGGGTTTCAGTGTTTGATTTAGGGAAGGGTTTGTACCAACACCTGACCAATGACAAATTTGTCAGCAAATGGCAGAAAACCATGGCTAGAAAAGCCATCTCTATTGGTCTGCCCCCCCCCCCAACTTTATTACCTGGGTTATGAAGGCGCCCTAAAGACGTTAAAGCAAAGATTATGGGATAATGCACACAGTGACTTGCAATCTCGATCACACGCAGTCTGTAGTCCGCTGGCGGTAGGAGTACAATATGGGCATGTCTTTAAGTTAACACCTTACATTAAAAACCTGACAGTACCAAATTATCGAAGGCTTTTCACCAAAGCCAGACTAAAGGTCTTTCCTTCTGCAGTGTTGGCTGGCAGGTTGAGAGGAGTTCCCTACCAGGACAGACTTTGCTCGTGTGCTCAAGACATTGATTCCATAAATCATATTTTGTTGCACTGTGCAAAATATGAGCAAGCCAGGGCTGAACTGATACTACCCTTGCTGGTACCTTTCCCGGGAAAATCAGAGGCTCGCTATGTCAGGTTCCTATTGGAAGACCGGGCAAACGCTAGAACATTAGCAGTGGCAAAGTTTTTATCGGTGGCTGCAAGAACCAATGATCCCTATATTCTGAACAAAATGCTTGTTTAACCTGGAGGTAGGCTGTCTGAATTGTGTATTGCTTTGTAATGATTTGTTGGGTCTCTGGACCGGAATGAAGATTGATTGATTGATTGATTGATTGATTGATTGATTAATATATTCTGCTGGTGGGCCCTGACAGGATATTTATTTATTTATTCGTTTGTTTCTTTCTTTGGCCGTTCTCTTTCAGGCGACTTTTGGCTGGGCTTGGAAAAGGTCCACCAGATCACGAAAGATGGGCGGTTCCACCTCTCGATCGAACTTCAGGACTGGGAGGGCAACTCGGAGAGGATCCAGTTCCTTTTCAGCCTGGGCGGAGAAGACACGGCTTACACACTCAGTCTCCTGGGCCCTATTCTCGGGCAGCTGGAGAACGCCATGGGCGACTTCCCACAGCTGCCCTTTTCCACGCGGGATCAGGACCATGACCTCAAGGGAGATGCCAACTGTGCCAAACACCTCTCAGGTCAGTCCTGATTTTTATTTTTTCCTTTTCTATAATAATATTTATTCAATCTTCAACATTTTAAAATATCCATTTAAACCACCTTAAAACAAGCATAGGCAAACTCAGCCCTCCAGATGTTTTGGGACTACAACTCCCATCATCCTTAGCTAACAGGACCAGTGGTCAGGGATGATGGGAGTTGTAGTCCCAAAACATCTGGAGGGCCGAGTTTGCCTATGCCTGCCTTAAAATATCAAAGACTTCCCTTCTTCTCTTTCCATAACCCTTTTTGACACCTGGGAATTTCCGTCTGCACTATCCCCAACTAAAATGACTCTTAATTATATCCTTTATTTTATTTAAAGGTTTTATCTTTCTGTGGTTCATTTTGCATACCATACATCCCTGCATATTTAAAATGAACTAAACCATTCGGTTCAAATCCCTGCAACGGGGTGAGCTCCCGTTGCTCTGTCCCGGCTCCTGCCAACCTAGCAGTCGAAAGCATGTCAAAGTGCAAGTAGATAAATAGGTACCACTCTGGCGGGAAGGTAAACGGCATTTCCGTGCGCTGCTCTGGTTCGCCAGAAGTGGCTTAGTCCTGCTGGCCACATGACCCGGAAGCTGTACACCAGCTCCCTCGGCCAGTAAAGCGAGATGAGCACCGCAACCCCTGAGTCGCCCGCGACTGGACCTAATTCGAACTGCCGACCTTCTGATCGGCAAGTCCTAGGCTCTGTGTTTTAACCCACAGCGCCACCCGCGTCCCTTGCAGCATACATAAATAGTCCTTTTTGACACCTGGGAATTTCCCTCTTGAATTATCCTCAACAAAAAGGACTCTTGATTGCTTTCTTCCTTTCATTTTATTTATAAAGGTTTTCCAAAAATTTAATACATACAGATTTAAATATACATGCAAATTTTGATTACCGTCATCCTATGCTTCTAATCAGATTCATGCCATCGCACTCCGAGCACCAAATCCTTTTAGCCGCACAAACTTAAGCATAGCCGAAACAAAATAAAAAAGTTCCTTCCAGTTGCACCTTAGAGACCAACTAAGTTGGTGGTGCCTCGGAAGACGAAATTAATCCGTTCCGCGAGTCTCTTCGTCTTGCGGTTTTTTCGTCTTGCGAAGCACGGTTATTAGCGGCTTAGCGGCTATTAGCGGCTTAGCGGCTATTAACGGCTTAGCGGCTTAGAGGCTATTAATGGCTTAGCGGCTATTAACGGCTTAGCGGCTATTAGCGGCTTAGCGGCTTTAAGAAAAAGGAAACAAACTCTCAAGAACTCGCAAGACGTTTCGTCTTGCGAAGCAAGCCCATGGGGAAATTTGTCTTGCGGAACGACTCAAAAAACGGAAAACTCTTTCGTCTTGCGAGGCATTCGTCTTGCGAGGTACCACTGTATGAGGTTTTGTGTACATGCACACATCTTCAGATACACCTAAGCATGTTTGCAAGCAAACCCCGCTGTGTTCATTGGGACGTACTCCCTTGCCGCAGTTCTGCTCAGGATTGGAGCTCAAGAACTGCCATCTTTGAAGCATTTCCCAAGTAATGAAATCCATTGTTCTGTGGAAAGGCCCTTGGCTGATGCCTGCTCTTGCTGTTTTTTGTTTTTTTTAAATGAATATTTATTAGCATTTTCAATAACAAAACAAAAACAAAAATAGACAAAAAATGACAAAAATACAAAACTTAAAAACAATTAAAAGCACATAAAATTTCAATTGCTTATTTTCTTTTAACTTGTTTCTCGGACCTCCTCGCACCTCCCCTTCTTGTATTCCAATTCAAATTATTAGCTCAGCAAATCCTTATTACTTATTTCTCCACTTTAACTTAATAATTTATCTTAACATGTTGTTATTTTACTTTTTCTCTTTCGTCCATTTCCTCAATTTATTTTTGCAAACCTTATTTTCATTTAATTTAGATCATTTTAAAGACTAGATTTTGCTTATCCAAACTTAAACAACAATACTTATACAACAAAGTTTTGCTGTTTCTTTTTGCTAAAAAGGAGGCTGGTGGTTCAGCAGTTGTGGCCACGTGAACCTGAACGGAAAATACTTCCGCTCCATCCCACGCCAGAGGCACGAGAGAAAGCAAGGCATCTTTTGGAAGACTTGGAGAGGACGCTATTACCCTCTGAAGTCCACCACTATGAAGATCCGGCCTGCGGAGATGGGCCTGCCGTCCTAAATTTCCAGGAGGTCGCAGGAGAGAGTCTGGGTGGCCCTCCATATTCCTGCCTGTCGCCGAAATACAGCTGCAGCCCGTCGCTCCTGTCTGGGACGATTTGTGGGGTGTCTCTATCGGCTTCCAGTTGAAACCTTCTTTTTACAAGACTTAGTGTTGGGGTGGCGGGGGGGTGGGGGGGCAAAGCAACGACTGTCGTCTTCGCGTTGGGAAGAGCGGCACAGGGGACCGCTTGGGTGGGTGGGAAAGGAACGGGCATCAGGATTCATTTTACGGGCATGTTGGGCGTTGGCAAGAAAGGGCAGTTCAGCATCTTGGAGGCCTGGTGTTAGCTGTTGATGAGATCTTGGGTATCTCGGGTGCCATTGTGTGATAAAATTGGGGTTCTTGCTCGTCCGGCAGAGATTTGTGCTGTCGTCCATGTGTCTTTATACCCACTTCCTTACGCCTCAAGATGAGGAATGCCTTTGTCTCCTGTGGAATGTCCCAAACAGAAGGAGGGGCTTCTGCCAGTAGCCAACAGGACTCTCTGCTGCCGAGAATTTCCCACAATGCCCCCTGCGGTAGCATCTCTCTGGGGCATTCTGGGAAATTTAAACGGTTACCAGACCTGGCGCTGCTCTCAGCAACAGACTGGGTATTTTATTTTTTAAGTGGGGGGGATAGAGCAAGGATAGGCTCGTCGGTGATTGTCCAGATTGTGCGTACAAACAGCATATCTGTGGCTGATTAAATATGTAGTCGCGATTGAGGCTTGGGGCACCTGAAAATCGGACCGCCCTCCGCAAGCGTCCCTCGTGGTAGCTTGTGGTTGGGTCTGTCCTTCACCGCTTGGAACAGGGTTCAGAAGGATGGAGCCACTGCGAAGGGCATTGGGGGGGGACACTGGTTGGGGGAGAAAGTCGGGCGGGGCTGCACCTCCTCTCCCTCGCCCGAGGAGGAGGCGTTGCTCCTGTTGCAAAATCTGGTCCTCCCTTAAAGAGGGCATGTGTTGCGGTGAGACTTGGCAACCAAACCCTGTGTTGTGGGTGGGTTTGATTGGATAGCCACAACACCCAATTGGTAGGTCCCTTGATGCAGGGTTTAATCAGGCCAACGGGACGCAGAATAAATGGATCAAGGGGACTTGTTTATGCCCGTGCATGTGACCCAGAGCTTCCTCTTTTGGCGTGTGCATTCGGAACACCCGCCCACATCTCCCTACTTTTAGGGCTGTGCGCTTGACCTTGCTATGCCGTCGTGTGTCGTCTGTCGTTGGGACAGGGGCACGGCAGGAACTTTCCCCACTTGGCAGATTGGCTGGTGCCATTGGGGTTTCGCCTGCCGCGTAGCAAATCGTCACAACTTGTAAGGTTGCGGATAGGCTCTGGTTCAGGTGATAGGGATGGGAGAACGCTCTCGCCATCCCTACGTGAAGGGTATTCCGTTAAAGGAAACCAAGGACTCGGTGGTTTGGTCAACCCCTGAGAGGGGGTTGTGCCCGTGCCTGAGTCCAGGGGGACATTTGGGTGGCAGAGTTAGCCCGTTCCTGGCTTTCCACTTATCCAGGTGTTCACCCTTGGCTGACCTATGATAGAGCTCTGGGTCAGCGATACCTGCAAGGATGCAGGGAGCTAGTCGAACCAGAGCCTATGCAACCAGTCACTTACTGTAATCAATAAAGTTGTGGTCTAAATTCTACCAAAAAACCAAACCAAAATTTGAGTCTTGTCTGAATTTATTTAAGGGGCAGGTTTAAAGGTCTGAACACACAACTGGACAAACCTCTGCCCAGCCAGCCTCCCTGGTTGCTGTCGTGTCCAACCGCCCCTTCCCCATTCCTTCCTCGTCCATTTTTTTTAAGTCATATTGACTCAAGTTTGCTCCAGTGTTTAGCTGCTTCTTCTTGTACATAATAGCAGTTGTGCTAGTCGGTGTGTTGGTTTTAAGAGTGCTTTTATCCTCTTTTTTTATTATTGTGGTTTTAAAACGAGGCGTCGGTGAGTGATGTGGTTATAACTTATAAACGTTGCCTTGGAAGAGGAACCAGTAAGACGGGGGAGGGCGGGGGAGAGTTGATTTCTGCTCTTAATTTCTTTCTCTTTTTATACTTTAAATGTGTGACTCTTTGGTCAGTGAAGTGTCTTTTTAATAAAACCTGTGAACCGGTCGTGTTGTGATTCCTTGCCATGCAAGGCTGTGGGTTTGCCCTGTGGGTGGTGATGGAGCGGGGGGGGGGGACTCCCTCAGGAGGTGGTGGACTCTCCTTCCTGGCTGCGACTGTGGTGCGACCAAATGTGGCGTTGAGCCCAGGTTCCCTGGCTCCGCTGCTGTCAAAGGAACTGCCGCCAGTGGACTCACCGGATGGTCGGGTGCAGCGCTCCCTGACTGCTAGTGGCGCAACAAAAACTGCTTTCTGGCCCGCAGAGGCTGAGGAATAAGCCCCACTTATGCCCCTCTGTGGACGCGGGTGGTGCTGTGGGCTAAATCACAGAGCCTAGGACTTGCCGATCAGAAGGGCGGCGGTTCGAATCCCCGCAATGGGGTGAGCTCCCGATGCTCGGTCCCTGCTCCTGCCAACCTAGCAGTTGGAAAGACTGTCAAAGTGCAAGTAGATAAATAGGTACCACTCCAGCGGGAAGCTAAATGGCGTTTCTGTGCGCTGCTCTGGTTCGCCAGAAGCAGCTTAGTCCTGCTGGCCACATGACCCGGAAGCTGTATGCCGGCTCCCTTAGCCAGTAAAACAAGATGAGCGCCGCAACCCCAGAGTCGGCCACAACTGGACCTAATGGTCAGGGGTCCCTTTACCTTTACCTTTTATGCTCCTATGACCCTTTCGTCAGCTCGTTTGCTTGGAGGAAGCAGGTGAACCGAGCGAGGGATGAGTCCCATGATTCAGAGGCTGGGGCTAATGGCAATAGAGTCACGAGTGAAGCCATGGTTCTGATGCCGACGTGGAGGGCGATGGATGGAACACAGTGCTCTAGCCAGTAGGGTCAGCTCTGAATTGGGTTCTGTTCAGTGATTTCGCTCAGTGTTTCAGCTCAGTGAGTGTCCAAATCTGGCTGTGCTCTGACGTCCATTCGATCCCATCCTCTTCACCAGTGGGTTGACAAATTAATAATAATAATAATAATAATAATAATAATAATAATAATAATAATAATTTAATTATTTATACCCCGCCCCTCTGGCTGGGCTTCCCCAGCCACTCTGGGCGGCTTCCAAAAAAATATTAAAATACTGTGATACATCAAACATTAAAAGCTTCCCTAAACAGGGCTGCCTTCAGATGTCTTCTAAAAGTCTGGTAGTTGTTTATTTCCTTGACATCTGATGGGAGGGCATTCCAAAGGGAGGGCGCCACTACCGAGAAGGCCCTCTGCCTGGTTCCCTGTAACTTTGCTTCTCGCAATGAGGGAACCGCCAGAAGGCCCTCAGCGCTGGACCTCAGCGTCCGGGCTAAACTATGGAGATGCTCCTTCAGGTATCTTGGGCCGAGGCTGTTTAGGGCTTCAAAGGTCAGCACCAACACTTTGAATTGTGCTCGGAAACGAACTGGGAGCCAATGTAGGTCTTTCAAGACCGGTATTATATGGTCTCAGCGGCCGCTCCCAGTCCCCAGTCTAGCTGCTGCATTCTGGATTAATTGCTGTTTCCGGGTCACCCGAGTAGCCCCACGTAGAGCGCATTGTAGTAGTCCAAGCCGGAGATAACCAGAGCATGCACCACTCTGGCGAGACAGTCCGCAGGCAGATAGGGTCTCAGCCTGCATGCCAAATGCTACAAATCAGACGACGCAGAGATTTCTCCAAGTGGTTCTTTATAGTAAGCTGGAACTGAACTGAACTGAACAGCTCAGCCGGCCTGCTTTTATAGGCTATCAACATTGTAACAACAACATCTCAGGGTTTCCTGCCTAAATTAACTGACCTGAGTGAAAACTATATACTGTACACAATACCCCTAGTGGCCAGAGTGAGAACTTCAGTACATAACACATCCGACCTGGATTCTTTAGTTACCAGTGGCGTAGCGTGGGGGGTGCAGGGGGGGCCGGTCGCACCGGGCGCAACATCTGGGGGGGGGGCGTGCTCGCACTCGCAGCTCTCTGCCCCTACCTGGCTCGCTCACTCTCTCTCACTACAGTGCTGGCTGTGCGAATCCAATCCGAGCTGCCGGGTCGCCGCCCACTGTGGAGGGGGTGGGTGTCAGGAGTGCGGTGCGGAGAGAGAGCGAGGGACTATCTGGGGGAGGGACAGTGCAGCGCCCGCCCAGCGCAGCGCTGAGCGCGGGAGAGAACCACACCAGACCAGACCAGGCAGCAGCAAGAAGAAGCTGGCAACGGCGGCAGGTTAGGGGTTAGGGGGCGCAAATTACTTGCCTTGCCCCGGGTGCTGACAACCCACGCTACGCCACTGTTAGTTACGATTCCTGCCTTGCAGCGGGTTGGACTGGATGATCCCCAGGTGCCCCTTCCAACTCTTCTTGGGTTCTATGAAACTGAAAAAACTCTTTACTGTAGCTCGGATCTGTATAATCAGTTAAAGTGACACACACACCAAAATTCCTTTAAGTTGGGGTTGGGAATGGGGAGTCCAGCAACCGTTTTAAAAACAGCAGCTAAAAACGGCACGTCTAGAAGTTATTTTCGGATTCAAGGCAGCGGTGGGAAAACTCCCACATTGCACTTTTAACCGAGTTTGTTTGCTAGGGAAGAATACAAAACACAAAGCTGATAAAAAGCAGATAAAGATCCTTTTGAGTTGCTGGGAAATGTCATCCTGGCCGCCTCTCATCTCTCAAAGTCTACACTGGAATCTCCTCAAAGGAGGTTAGGTTTTAAGTCTTAGGAGGACTTTTCTACTTTTGGGGCTGCGGGCTGTGAAGCCAACCACTGTTGGCCACTGGCCTACGGAGGTAACATATACAGTCCTTAAGTGGGTTCCCTGTCACTAGGAGAAAATAACAGAGGCCAACCAGAGAATATTGAGAAGCAAAGCAGCTAGTAAGCCTGATCTTTAGTCAAGGAACTGTTGCAACAGGGTCCCCACTCACCTCACGTAGGAGGGAGACCCCCGAACAATGGTGCGCAAGCCCTTATAATAAAGGTAGAGGGACCCCTGACCATTAGGTCCAGTCGTGACCAACTCTGGGGTTGCGGCGCTCATCTCGCTTTACTGGCCGAGGGAGCCGGCGTTCAGCTTCCGGGTCATGTGGCCTTTCCGCCGGAGCGGTACCTATTTATCTACTTTCACTTGACGTGCTTTCGAACTGCTAGGTTGGCAGGAGCAGGGACCGAGCAACGGGAGCTCACCCCGTTGTGGGGATTCGAACCGCCAACCTTCTGATCGGCAAGCCCTAGGCTCTGTGGTTTAACCCACAGCGCCATCCACGTCCCCAAGCCCTTATAATAGACACTTGAAATTGCCCACCTTGTAGCCCAAGACCACCACCCCAAAGCATCATACATACATCACAGAAGGAGGCAGTCTACAGCACAAATCCTGCCTGCCTGATAATGGTCACTGGGCAGCCTGGCCATTCTATTGTGATGGCTAATACTTTATTTCCTGAATCCAGGCAGCTCACCCTGTCCATCCACAAATATGCCCTTAAGACAGGATTTGCAAGCGAAAAGACAATGGGGAGGCTTTTCCCCTTTGCCTCCCTGACTGCAGAGGGATATCTGAGGTCATTGGGAGAGAGAAACCACTTTCTTGATCCACTCTTGGTCTCGCCCACTCCATCCACCAGAGCTTGTCTCCGCATGCAGGAGAAGCCCCGAACTCACGGAGGGTTTGAGACCCATCGGCTCCCCTCATCTAGTTTTGCCACCCAGGTGTAGCCATTTCCTGGGTGTTTTGCCCCTGACCCACGCTGGCAGCTTCTAGGAGCCGCAGGTGAGAGCTGGGTGCAGGGTGGGGGACGAGAGGAAGGCAAACTACCCCGGAAAGAGAACGTGTCCCCTTCCCTTGACAAATAATGAATAAATAAGCCTACTGCCCTTGAATTGAACACTCTTATGGTCATGGAAGAAGCCCACAACCCCTGCTTGTGGCACACCACAGTTAACTCCTTAGAGCAGGGGTCAACAACCTTTTTCAGCCGTGGGCCGGTCCACCGTCCCTCAGACCATGTGGTAAAGGTAAAGGTAAAGGGGCCCCTGATCATTAGGTCCAGTCGTGACCGACTCTGGGCTCATCTTGCTTTATTGGCTGAGGGATCCGGCGTACAGCTTCCGGGTCATGTGGCCAGCAGGACTAAGCCGCTTCTGGCGAACCAGAGCAGCGCACAGAAACGCCGTTTACCTTCCCGCCAGTACGGTACCTATTTATCTACTTGCACTTGACGTGCTTTCAAACTGCTAGGTTGGCAGGAGAAGGGACTGAGCAGTGGGAGCTCACCCAATCGCGGGGATGCGAACCACCAACCTTCTGATCAGCAAGTCCTAGGCTCTGTGGTTTAACCCACAGCACCACCCTCAGACCATGTGGTAGTCCGGACTATATTTTGAAAAAAGAAGAAAAACTAATTGTTGGTTTTTTTAAAAAAGAATTGCTAAAGGAACTCTGCTATACAATATCTGGAAACTGTCAATTAAAAGATGTTAGAGCTCCTCCTGGTGGCATTGAGAAAGGACATCTCTGTCGAGGGTATCCATTTTGCAAAAAACTGTTGATGTTCAGCTTTAAGCCCAGAGGGACTGCAGGCATATACAGTGGCACCTTGGTTCTCAGACTTAATCCATTCTGGCGGTCCGTTCCAAAACCAAATTGTTCCAAAACCAAGGCGGGCTTTCCCATAGAAAGTAATGCAAAATGGATTAATCCGTATCCGACTTTGAAAAACAACCCCTAAAAGAGCAATTGAACATGAATTTTACTATCTAACGAGACCATTGATCCATAAAATGAATGCAATAAACAATGTACTGCAGTCACACAATCAATCAATCAGTAGTTGGACTGATTTCCGCGCAGTCACAAAAACAAAAGCCGCAAAAACGCAAACGCAAAATAAATAGCAAAAACAGACAGACCTCAGTGTAACACTCAAAACGGAAGCGTAAAAGCGTAACACTCAAAACAGAAGAGTAACACTTAAAACGGAGCATGTTCGGCTTCCGAAAAATGTTCGCAAGCCGGAACACTTAATTCCATGTTTGCAGTGTTTGGGTTCCAAGTTGTTTGAACACCAAGGCGTTTGAGAACCAAGGTACCACTGTATACCATGTATCTTTGCTGCCCTCTTGCAAAATGGTCAGGGTGATATATAAGCATTGCCAGCTACGTTGGCAGTGTGCCCCCTTCTGCTTAGACAGCCACCTGGGAGTGCACCAATCCATAGGTTGCAAACTCCAAAGCTCCAAAGTGCTTTTAAGTGGTGTGTGTGAATTAGCACCGCCACCTTATTATCGTAACTACTTGCTTCTTATTCCTGGCTTGTAGGCTGTGCTAGTGATTAATCATGCTGTTATAAGAAAAACTGCTCCCTTTCCCTTATGGGGTATTCCGGAGCCTGTAGTGTACAATGGCACCTCTGGTTACATACTTAATTCGTTCCAGAGATCTGTTCTTAACCTGAAACCGTTCTTAACCTGAAGCACCACTTTAGCTAATGGGGCCTCCTGCTACTGCCGCACCATCGCGCCACAATTTCTTTTCTCATCCTGAAGCAAAGTTCTTAACCCGAGGTACTATTTCTGGGTTAGAGGAGTCTGTAACCCGAAGCTGACGGGAAAAATGTGAAACCAGCATGATCAATTATTCCAAAAGGACTGGAGTAAATTTATGCGATATCTGAAAGATTACTGTAAGCAATTAACATCGCTAGCAGGGTTGTCTGAAGACTTGCCATGAGAACTTTTCTATCTTTCTATATTTATTTAAATTTTGAGCCATTTTATAATGAGTGTGATTAGAATTGGAAAACGTACAAAATGCAATGATATAAAGGTTAATTTTGAAAGCCATAAGGCGGGAGGGAAGGAAGTCTAAAGAGCCAAAGTGGCAAAGTGGATAATGATGATGTGAATGTATAATATTATTAAATGGTGTAGGGCCAACCCCCTGCGGTACAGGAACCTTTTTGCCCATGGCTTGAACCTTTGACCCCAAAATTTACAGTCTTGTGCTCTACTTGATAGATCTCTCCTTAGTCAATACATCTGATTTTATGTGTATCTGAAGAATACACAATACATCTGTGTATCTGAAGAAGTGTGCATGCACACAAAAGCTCATACCAAGAACTAACTTAGTTGGTCTTTAAGGTGCTACTGGAAGGAATTTTGTTTTGTTTTGACTATGGCAGACCAACACGGCTACCTATCTGTATCTGATTTTATTATTATTTATTACTTATTGAATTTATATACCGCCCTATACCTGGGGGGTCTCAGGGCAGTTCACAGAATAAAGTCAAGATATAAAATTACAAATACAGAATAAAGACAAAAACAACCCAATAGCCCCACCACCACAAAATAATACACATTTTAAAAGGGCACAGGATGTAAATCTGATCAACCAGAGGCTTATATAAAGCCATATCCCCTTTCTCCCCCCTCCCCAAGTATATGTTTGTGGCATCTGTATACATTTATAGAAATATATGTCTACAAATATGTATCTATAAAGGAAATATTCCTTCTCTTCCGCCCCCATGTATTGTATTTGTATGTTTATATGTGTGTGTGGCGCTGTGGGTTAAACCACAGAGCCTAGGACTTGCCGATCAGAAGGTCGGCGGTTCGAATCCCTGTGACAGGGTGAGCTCCCATTGCTCGGTCCCCGCTCCTGCCAACCTAGCAGTTCGAAAGCACGTCAAAGTGCAAGTAGATAAATAGGTACCGCTCCGGCGGGAAGGCAAACAGCGTTTCCGTGCGCTGCTCTAGTTCGCCAGAAGCGGCTTAGTCCTGCTGGCCACATACCCGGAAGCTGTACGCCGGCTCCCTCGGCCAGTAAAGCGAGATGAGCGCCACAACCTCAGAGTCGGACACCACTGGACCTAATGGTCAGGGGTCCCTTTACCTTTATGTGTGTGTCACGGAAACACACACACGTAAGTGTGGCAGTGCCTATCCTTTGGAACTCCCTGCATCTTGAGATTAAGCAGGCACCTTTTTTGGCTCTTTTCAGCACCTGCCCCAACTGTTCCTGTTTAGGCAAGCCTATCAACCCAGATGCTTAGAATCACAGAGTTGGAAGGGACCCCCAAGGGCATAGCTGTCAACTTACAGATTTGAAAATAAGGGGCCAGCAGCCTCGAAAATAAGGGACCAGCAGCCAAAATAAGGGATTTCCCCAGCACAGGTATGTTCAACTTCTGAGCCCCTCCGAGCCAAAGGCAGAAAGCCCAGCCAGCAACCAAACGAAGCCTCAGGCGGTGGTTCCCACAGCACAGCAACCCGGCAAAGGGGATGCAGCAAGGAAAACCACTGTCATCTCTCCGCTGGGAAGCGCTGAGCAAAGGCGAGTCCCCAGGCAACGCGGCCGATTTGATCGGCACAAGGCATGCAAGCTCCATCCCCCAGTCGTTCTTAGACTCCTTATTGGGTAAGCAACACAGCCGAGCAACACAGTTGAAGCCTCCCTCCTCCCTGGCCGGCAGGGAGGGAGGGAGAGGAGCTGCTTCCTTTGAAACCTGGGAAATTTAAGGGACATCATCAATAAGGGACAGCAGTGGGACACGGCGCTGGGATAAGGGACTTTCCCGCCAAATAAGGGACAGTTGACAGCTATGCCCAAGGGTCATCCAGCCCAACCCGCCGCAATGCAGGAATCTCAGCTCGAGCATCCAGGGCGGAAAGCCGAGGCGATGCAAAACTATTTTTAAGTGTTTTATAACCTCCACATGTTTCAAAGCAGGATTGTGACTTTTCCTTTTCTGGCTTTGGCTTCTGAAATTTTTGGCAAACCAATTTGAAGGTTGGTTGTTTTGTTTTGCTTGTTTGCACAACCAAGTGGGGTGTCAAGTTTAGTAAATAAAAAGGGCGTGAGCGTGTGCGCGTGTAAACACATAAAAGGAAATAAGTAAAAATAAAATATGAAAGGAAATAAAATGTTTTATAAACATATATATTTATGAATAATATATATTTACAATACATATATATCCATATATATTATAAATATATATATATACCCATTATACACACACAGTGCTTTTTAAAAAAAAAAAATGCTTAGGAGTACTCTCATTTTCCTAAGCATATTGAAATAATGCCCCTTAAAAAATCTCTCTCTCTCTCTGTGTATATATATATATATATGTTTGTGTGTGTGTGTCTGTGTGTATACACACACACACACACACACACACACACACACTCTATATATATATGTGTATATATATATGGGGTATACAGTATATGTGTATGTGTTGTGTATATATATGTGTGTGTGTGTGTGTGTGTGTACATACATACATATATATATCTATATATATATGTATGTGCTTATATATATATACACATATATGTGTGTGTGTGTATACATATATATATCTATATATCTATGTGTGTGCATATATATATACACATATATATGTGTGTGTGTGTGTATATACACACACACACACACACACACACACACACACAATATATATATATATATATAGGGTATACAGTATATGTGTGTTGTGTATATATATATATGTGTGTGTGTGTGTGTGTGTATACATACATACATATATCTATAAATATATATGTGCTTATTTTTATATATATTTATATATACTATACACTATATATATATATGGGGTATAAAGTATGTGTCTATGTGTTGTGTGTATATATATATATATATGTGTGTGTGTGTGTGTATACATATATATATCGATATATCTATGTGTGTGCATATATATATATATATATATACACACACACTCTCTCTCTCTCTCTCTATATATATATAGATAACACATAGACATATATATATAGACAACACATACACAGTATGTGTGTATGTGTTGATTGTATTTGTATATATATATGTGTGTGTGTATGTATTATCGAAATATTTTATACAGTACACACACCCAAAAAGAAAAAGGCAGAAGCTATGAGGAAAAACTGGAGGCGCCATTTCCCCTCAGGGGCCAGCAAAGCCCCTCCCTTTTTGAACCCTCATCCCTGAAGCCCCGCCAAACCCCAACCGCCAACCACGACATCCCGCCTCCCTCCCTCTCTCACTGGCCCGCGCCCTTCCTTCCCCCGGCTTTCATTGGCTGCGCCGGTGCGCGAGGGCCACCGCTGAGGCCCGCCTCCGGAGGCGGGCTGACTCTCCTGGCTCGTGATAAGCGCAGACGCCTGTCTGTCTAACTCCCTCTCGCGCTCTCGCTCTCTCTTTTCTATTTAGGCTCCTCCCTTTCCCCGCCCGCCCCTCTCAGAGCGGGCCCCGCCCTCCGCCTGCCTCGGTGCCTGTCAGGGGAGAGGGAGTCGGCCCGGCTTTGGCCTGGCCTAGTCCGGCCTCTTCTTCTTCCTCCTCCTCCTCCGCCCGCCTTCCGCGAGCGGGACGGAAACCGGGGAGGGACCCGCCGAGGGCGCGAGGGAGAAGAAGGAGAAGCAGCAGCAGCAGCAGCAGCGAGCGGGAGCGGCGTCGCCATGGGAACCCGCGACGACGAGTACGACTATCTATTCAAAGGTGAGAGGAGCGGGGGAAGGAGCGGATGACGATGGTGCGGGGGGGGGGCGCCTGGCTGGGAGGGGGGCGGCGAAGCCCCGCCCCTACCCGGAGGAGGAGGGGCTTGCCCCCGCGTTCGAAGAGGGAGGAGCTTGCCTCGGGTTCCGAAGAGGAGGGGTTAGCCCAGGGTTCCAAAGGGGAGGAGCTTGGCCCGGGTTGCAAAGGGGAGGAGCTTGCCCCAGGTTCCAAAGAGGAGGGGTTAGCCCAGGGTTGCAAAGGGGAGGAGCTTGCCCCAGGTTCCAAAGAGGAGGGGTTAGCCCAGGGTTGCAAAGGGGAGGAGCTTGCCCCGGGTTCCAAAGAGGAGGGGTTAGCCCAGGGTTGCAAAGGGGAGGAGCTTGCCCAGGGTTCCGAAGGGGAGGGGTTAGCCCAGGGTTCCAAAGGGGAGGAGCTTGCCCAGGGTTCCGAAGGGGAGGGGTTAGCCCAGGGTTCCAAAGGGGAGGAGCTTGTCCCAGGTTCCAAAGAGGAGGGGTTAGCCCAGGGTTGCAAAGGGGAGGAGCTTGCCCTGGGTTCCGAAGGGGAGGGGTTAGCCCAGGGTTGCAAAGGGGAGGAGCTTGCCCAGGGTTCCGAAGGGGAGGGGTTAGCCCAGGGTTCCAAAGGGGAGGAGCTTGCCCCGGGTTCCGAAGGGGAGGGGTTAGCCCAGGATTCCAAAGGGGAGGAGCTTGCCCTAGGTTCCAAAGAGGAGGGGTTAGCCCAGGGTTGCAAAGGGGAGGAGCTTGCCCAGGGTTCCGAAGGGGAGGGGTTAGCCCAGGGTTGCAAAGGGGAGGAGCATGCCCAGGGTTCCGAAGGGGAGAGGTTAGCCCAGGGTTGCAAAGGGGAGGAGCTTGCCCCGGGTTCCGAAGGGGAGGGGTTAGCCCAGGGTTGCAAAGGGGAGGAGCTTGGCCCGGGTTCCAAAGGGGAGGGGTTAACCTGGGGTTCCAAAGGGGAGGAGCTTGGCCCGGGTTCCAAAGGGGAGGAGCTTGCCCCGGGTTCTGAAGGGGAGGGGTTAGCCCAGGGTTCCAAAGCGGAGGAGCTTGCCCAGGGTTCTGAAGGGGGGGGTAGCCTAGTATTCCAAAGGGGAGGAGCTTGCCCCGGGTTCTAAAGGGGGGGGTTATCCTAGTATTCCAAAGGGGAGGAGCTTGCCTCGGGTTCCAAAGGGGTGGAGTTTGCCTCCTCGAAGCAGAGGGAGGGGCTTGGGTGCTCCGAGGTGTGTTGTTTTTTTTCCAAGGAGGGAGGGGGCACTTGCCAAAGGAAATTGCTTGGTTGATTGATTGGTTTAGCTTATTTATGTGACGCCTTGCCGCAGTTAGCTGTGCCCAAAGCGGATTACACCAAGCATCTGCTTATCAAAATGCAAAACAGGCGTGGGGGAGGGGCTGTTTACAAGACCTCCCGATGGGGGCAGAAATCAACAACTCAGTAAACGTGGAACAAATTCGCCACATCGCCACCAAAACAACAACTGTGCCTAGACCAGTGTTTCCCAAACTTGGGTCTTCTGTTTTTGGACTACAACACCCATCATCTCCAGCTAGCAAGACCAGTGGTCAGGGATGATGGGAATTGTAGTTCAAAAACAGCTGGAGGCCCAAGGTTGGGAAACACTGGTCTAGACTCAAGTGCATAGTACATAGCAGGGAAAAGTTGTCGGACTCCAACTCCCAGCAGCTCCCGGGCCCATGCAGCTGCCCAGTGGTGATGGGAGTTGTAGTTTATTCCAAATCTGGAGGGCTGAACGACTTCCCACCACCACAGAGAGTGGAGAACAACCCCAACAGGTGCATCTACTGCTCCTGTCCCGAAGACAGATTGCAACCATGGCCTGGTTCCCATTGGGTGGCGTTCAAATTATAAGTTTTTAATCTCTTTTAGGGTTGGTCAGTTGAGACTGGTGGGCCTAACTTGGTGCATTTTCATTGATTGAAATGATCTACTCGAGTTTGTTTTTTAAATAGTTTAGTGGCACCTTAGGAGGCTGATTAGTAAGAAAAGTTGTGGGAGGAGGGCTGGTCTAGTGTGTGAAAGGGCTATTGCGGAGAGAAGGGGCTTGTTTGCCCCCTCCTTACTTTGAAGAGGAGGGGCACATGTTTGGAGTGGTGGTAGAAATCCAGCAGTCCTGGGGCAGGGGGGTTTGGGGGCTTAGAGGAAGAGGTATGGAGGGGGGCTGGAGGTTGAAGAAAGGCAAGGGAGAGGCCTGGGCAGAGAATATAAGGAGCAGGAGTTGGAACTTGAGGAAGAAATGGGAAGCGAGGGGATTGGAAGATGGGACTTGGCAGAGACTATGTAGGAGGGGTTTCCCCAGTAGTGATGTATGGAAGTGAGAGCTTGACCATAAAGAAGGCTGATCGTCGAAGAATGGATGCTTTTGAATTCTGGTGCTGGAGGAGACTCTTGAGAGTCCCATGGACTGCAAGAAGATCCAACCTCTCCATTCTGAAGGAAATCAGCCCTGAGTGCTCACTGGAAGGACAGATCCTGAAGCTGAGACTCCAATACTTTGGCCACCTCAGGAGAAGAGAAGACTCCCTGGAAAAGACCCTGATGTTGGGCAAGATGGAGGGCGCAAGGAGAAGGGGACGACAGAGGACGAGATGGCTGGACAGTGTTCTCGAAGCGACTAACATGAGTTTGACCAAACCGCGGGATGCAGTGGAAGACAGGAGTGCCTGGCGTGCTCTGGTCCAGGGGGTCACAAAGAGGCGGACACGACTAAACGACAACAACAACAGCAATGTAGGAGTGGGATGGGGAAATGGAAATATGAAAATAAATAGGGAAGAGAGGGCTTGGGATGGTGGCTTTTGAGAAGGGAATAGGGAGAGAGGTACAGACACGTCAGATGGGCTGCAGTCACCTGCTTGCTATAGAAAAATGTGGGGTTGGCTTCTACAGCCCAATTCCCCATCAGGTGTCTTGGTGTTCCTTAAGTCCGTGATTGGTCAGAGAAGAATGGATAGAGGCAGGATCCAGTGAAAGCAAGGCAGGTCTTTATTTTTCTGTTGCAACAGAGGCCCCCCCACCCCCACCCGGCATGGAGATGAGAATCCAGAGCAAAGGTGTGCAAGAACCTTTAAAGACCTTTGAAATTGCCCAACCCGCTTCACAAAAGACCACCCAAAAAGCATCATTCATATGCCACAGAAAGAGGCGGTCCACAACAGAAATTTGAGTACAGTATGTAACCTTGGGTTACATACGCTTCAGGTTACATACGCTTCAGGTTACAGACTCCGCTAACCTAGAAATAGTACCTCGGATTAAGAAATTTGCTTCAGGATGAGAACAGAAATCATGCTGCAGTGGCGCAGCGGGAGTCCCCATTAGCTAAAGTGGTGCTTCAGGTTAAGAACAGTTTCAGGTTAAGAACAGACCTCCGGAACGAATTAAGTACTTAACCCGAGGTACCACTGTATGGCTTGTCTCCTGTCTGTCAAGATAATGCTCTGCTTATTGAATTACCTGGCCAGCCTGGCCATTCCTTTTGAGGTGGAGGAAGATCCCTTAGTTCTCCAATCGAGGTCACAGGCCTACCCTATTCATGCAGAAAACATGCCCTTAAGATAGCATGTGTGCCTGCGATTTCCGGCGTCTGCATCTGCGCACACGCAATTTCCAGCATCTGTGCATGTGCAGACGCAACATCTGGCACCGCGGAAGCGAGTCCCTGCACCGCACTGCACCAGTTTAATGCGCCGCGCGGATAGCTCAGTTTGGGGGCAGCTCGTGGGCAGGTTAAACAACCCCCGTGAGCCGCTTGTGGCCCATGGGCCTTAGGTTGCCTACCCCTGACTTACAGTCATTAGGAGAGCCAAGATGGCTTTTGGGATTGTTCTGTGTCCTAAAATAAAGTGCCATTTTCTCAGGGAATATTTCCTAAATTCTGAAGAGTGAAGGATTGGTTTTCTGTGGAGTGTGTGTCCGCTGTGTGTGTGTGTGCACCATACAATTTTGTAACACCCTCATAGCATCCTGGAGAATCTGTAAAGCCATAGGAGGGGATTTTTTGGTCTTGGACAGTGGAAGGTAGGCTTGGAAATTGGGGACTGTAAACTGAAGGAGGGGGCTGAAAGGACCATTGAAACTAGAGGAAGATGGAAAGGAATTGCTGAAACAATTAATAGAAGTCGAATACAAAAAGGGAGGTGAGAGGAGGTCGTTGAAACAAGGGAATGAAAGACAGGGTATTGAAATGGTATGATGTGTTTTAAATTGTTTTTGCTTTGTTTGGTTTAGTTTGTTGTGTTAATGGTGTTCTGTGTAATGTTTATATATTGTATTGTATTGTTTTCTTTCTTTTTCTCTTCTTTTTTCTTTTCTTTTTTGTAGTGTTTAAAAGCAATAAATATTATATTATTTTTTTAAAAAAAGAAAGGACCATTGAAACTGCACATGTGTGTTGAAATGGCTAGGGTTTTGATGTGGGTTTTGCTGTGGTTCCCCCTGTTTATTTTTCCCCTTTCTGTTGTGCGGGACACCAAGGTAGCTTCCAGCAATAAGTGTTGTGGTTGGAGACGCTTATCCACACCTTTCTAGGGAGCATGTGAGTGGGGGGGGGGTGTGACTGAAAGCAAGAAGGCCTGAGGGGATGCGTTAGCAACCAGCAGGGTGGCTGGCAACTGGGGGGGGCTGGGTCTTACGGAGAAGAAAAGTGGGGTGGGAGTGAGGAGCAGGTGGTGGTCGGTGGGCTGGATTTGCAGTGCAGCTTTAAGGCTTATGGGGGGACGCAGGTGGCGCTGTGGGTTAAAGCCTCAGTGCCTAGGACTTGCCGATCAAAAGGTCAGCGGTTCGAATCCCTGCGGCGGGGTGCGCTCCCGCTGCTCGGTCCCAGCGCCTGCCAACCTAGCAGTTCGAAAGCACCTCCGGGTGCAAGTAGATAAATAGGGACCGCTTACCAGCGGGAAGGTAAACGGCGTTTCCGTGTGCGGCTCTGGCTCGCCAGAGCAGCGATGTCACGCTGGCCACGTGACCCGGAAGTGTCTCCGGACAGCGCTGGCCCCTGGCCTCTTAAGTGAGATGGGCGCACAACCCCAGAGTCTGTCAAGACTGGCCCGTACGGGCAGGGGTACCTTTACCTTTACCTTTTTTAAGGCTTATGAGCAGTCGAAACAAGAAGAGAAGGGGCTTAGTGATGCTGTGGTATTTAGAGCTAAAGGGCGCATCAGGGTGTGTTCAGGGCTGGGGGTGCCCTGGTGGAAGATGCAGATGCCCGGACAAACAGATTTAGGCCTTGAGACAGTGCAGGGTGGTATTGGCAGATGGATGGGCTGGGACGCATTGGTTCATTGAGAGGCATAAACATGATCGAGAGTGTTTAGGGACTGGTTTGTGTGGTGTACCGGGTGGCTTTAAATACTTTCACTTCATCCTAAGGGCTCAGGGGAGGTTATAACACTGAACAACACGGAGAATTTCCAGTCCTGCAGATCTAAATTCAGTCTAGATCAGTCACCAACTCTCTTAGTTCAACCAAAGAGACTCTGTCTTCTGTAATCTATTCATATTTTCCTAGTCCTCTCTATTGCAGTGCACGCACACCCACCTCGGGTGCAGTTGTTGCATCTAGACATTTTTGTTTTGCTCCGGGTATCTCCTTTGTCTGGATCAATAGCCAACAACTTGTGCTGGAATTGCAAAAGCAACACTGTCATGTGCTATTTACAGTAGTGTTTAGCTGTGCATCAGATGCCTCTGTTTTTTGGTTCAGCCTTCCTAAAAAATAATAATGATCTGGCAGTAGAGAACTGGGGTCAATGAATGGGTGATCGGGAGGGAAGAGAAAGAGCAGTTAAAGGACAAAACCGTTATTTGAAATGACACCATTTTGGGGTTTGCAGGATCCAGGGCTGGCAGCAGAGATTGTCCAGTCAGCAGTTGAGCAGTAATTGGTGTCATTAACCTGCAAGCAACTGTGACCTAAGAATCAATCAGTTTTGGGTTTTTTGGTGGTTCCTGTGGAAGTGGTACATAAACTGTGAATAGGTTACGGAGCGGTGATGCAGTCCTGTCCCAACAATGCCAGGTTTGTTGCTTGCTCCTTGGAATTTTGGTGTACTTTTTAAAAAGCCGAAGAGTCGCTGCAAAAAGCAGTTACTTCTTTGGGGAGGAAAAAAACCTCTGCGATGCAGTTCCTGCAGTTAGCATTAGACTTAGGTTTCTAACCCCTATCAAACATGTTTGCCAAGTCATTCCTGCCTGTATAATGGGTGTAAAAAAAGGTAAAGCAGTTCTTAGAGTAAGTGATGTACCTGTATATAATTAGGTTGCTGACATAAAGTTACACACACCTGTGCTTCTTGGAAGTAAACAAACCTTTCACAGGTAAGAATTTCTGGGCTGAGGCTAGAAGGCAATGTTCTAGTCTGCTTTCCTTAGCCGAAGGCAGGGTCTTTCAAATAATGCCTTATGGATTAACCCCTCCACATACAGAGTCTCTGTGCATATTTCTGTCGTCCAAGGTTGTGTGTACAAGAAAGACCAAGGTGTAATAGATTAAAGGGTAAGGTGAGAGTAGAACCAAAGTCTGGGGCCTTCGTAAACCGATTAAGGCAGTGTTTCCCAACCTTGGGCCTCCAGCTGTTTTTGAACTACAATTCCCATCATCCCTGACCACTGGTCTTGCTAGCTAGGGATGATGGGAGTTGTAGTCCAAAAACAGCTGGAGGCCCGAGGTTGGGAAACACTGGATTAAGGTACAGTTATACTACTTGCCAGTCCTGCTGGAAAATTCCCCAATCCAAATCTTAAAGCAGGGTTTCCTTTGTTTTCCTTGCCCACACACTAGTTTCTGGTGGCGGTGGGAGGGGCAGACTTTTGATATGAGGGGCTATTTTAGATGAGCAGCTCACCGCATGAAAGGGAGGTGTAATGAAGGAACAACGGCTTATTATGTTGCATCTCAAGCCCTTTATAGCACAATCTCCCCATTCGATTACCATCCCTCCATATCGCTATCCAGCCAGAGCCAATTTGAATGAAGCCTTGCTTGCTTCCGAAAGGCCCCTTGTCCTACTTTGTCAGATCAAAGGTCCATCTAGTTCAGCAGTTCTCTTCTCGCAGTTGTTATATGCCTCCCCTGGGAAGCGCACAAAGGGGGCACGAGGGCAAACTCCTTCTCTTGATATTGCACTGAAATTCAGAGGCATGCCACTTTTGATCCTGGAGGAGATCAGGCAGCCATCTGGACAAGCATAGAGTCCCACCCCCCAGATTTGTTAGATCCACTTGTGGAAGCCAGTTCAGAGTTTAACCATGTGCTTGTGTGACTCTCTTCTTCATTCAGTTGGGTTGTTTTTATGAGAGGGAGACAAACTTCTGCCTATCCCAGGGGTCGGCAAGGTTTACCTTGCCTGGGCCGGTTCACTCCAGCGTAGATCCCTCCTGGATTGTGCACGCGCACCCGTGATTTCTGGCGTCTGCGCAGACACGATTTCTGGCCCCGCAGAAGCGACTCTCTGCGCCGCACTGCGCCGGTTTAGCGCAGCGCTCGGGGGCTCGCCGAGCGAGTGGCTCAGTTCGGATGCGAAATGAGGGGCCAGTTAAACGACCCCCGTGGGCCACTTGTAGCTCATGGGCCATAGGTTGCTGACCCCTGGCCTATCCACTTTCTCCCCACACACTGCATACCGTATTTTCAGCTCTATAGGATGCACCGGATCATAGGACGCACTGGACCATAGGAGGGGGAGAACAGGAAAAAAAATGTCTCCCCCTCTCTGCTCAGTGCCCCTTCAGCGAAGCGGCAGGAGAAACGGAGCCCCTTCCATTTCTCCTCCCGCTTCGCTGAAGGGGCACTGCGCAGAGAGGGAAAACTGTGCAGCACCTCTCCAGCGAAGCTAAGCATGGAAAGCAAGAGGGATCGGTGTGCACCGACCCCTCTCGCTCTCCAGGCTTCAGGCGGCTATCCAGGGCTTCAGGCAGCTATCTGCAAGCCTTCGGAGCACAGCGGGAACTCCCGGAGGTTAAGGCTGCAGGCTGCTATCCGCAAGCCTTCAGAGCGCGGTGGGAACTCCTGCTGAGCTCCTAAGGCTTGCGGATAGTTGCCTGAAGCCTGGAGAGTGAGAGGGGTCGGTGCGCACCGACCCCTCTCGCTCTCCAGGCTTCAGCGAAAGCAATGCGAAGCCTCCGGAACGTGGAGGGAGCGCTCCCTCTGTGCTTCGGAAGCTTCGCGTTTCTATCGCTGAAGCCAAGGAGCCTGCATTCGCTCCATAGGACGCACACGCATTTCCCCTTCATTTTTGGAGGGGAAAAAGTGCGTCCTATAGAGCGAAAAATACGGTAATTTTATGCACCTCTCTCATATCCCCCTCCCCTTCACCTGTTTTTAAATACAGTGGTGCCTCGCAAGACGAAATTAATCCGTTCCGTGATTCTCTTCGTCTAGCGGTTTTTTCGTCTTGCAAAGCAAGCCCATTGACAGCTTAGCGGATTAGTGCTAGAGCTGTCAAGCGGCTTCCAGCGATCAGCTGTTAAGCGGCTTATCAGCGGAACAGCTGATAAGCGACTTAGCGGCTTAGGAAAAGAGCGAAAAAAGCAAAAAAAAACCGCCGGGGGACGCAAGATTTTTTCGTCTTGTGAAGCAACCCCATAGGGAAATTCGTTTTGCGAAGCGCCTCCAAAACGGAAAACGCTTTCGTCTAGCGGGTTTTTCGTCTTGCGAGGCGTTCGTCTTGCGGGGCACCACTGTAAAACTAAAAGCTTCCCAAAGACCAACTCCGGTGAGTCAGCCCTTCGGCCCTAACACATAATTTGCTTGACCTTTTTGCACAATTGTCCCTCTCCCGGCATCCTCCTGCTTGTTGGCCCTGTTGATTCTGATGTGGGAGGAACAATGCCCATGTACAAAGGAAGACTTCTGATTGAATGGTTTGGAGCAGTTTTGCCAAGTGAATTTGTGGTGCATTGTTGTGTGACCTCCCTCCCTCCCTCCAGCCTGCCCCCTTGGCTGCCCTGATCCATTCAGTGCCCGATGAGGAGCTGTGCTAACTTAAGGGAGTCCCGGAGGAAGCCGATCAATAGCTTCACCTACAGGTGTCCGGCAAGAGCATCTTTGAGGACCCAGACTGGGCTTTGGAAAATAGGGAGGAAAGGGGTTGCTCCAGCAGATTTTCCAGGGGACACTTGGAAGAGGCCAAAGAAGGAAATGTCGTTTTTGTGGGGATGGATGTTGGCTTGGGCAATATGAGGAGACGCACGACTGGAAGAGAGCTAATGTAGGAGGTGTCAGTAGCAGTAAAAATGATAGCAACAGGAACTGAACTGAGTGTCCGTTTTGAGAATCTGGAAATTTGGGGGGGCAGTTCTTGTTCTGGAGTTGTCATTAGGCTGCAGCCTGCGCCACCCCAGACTGCCCTGCGGGGTTCTGCTGAGAAGCCCTGCGTCGGCTGGGGGATGCTGGCCACACACAGGGCTGTTTGCAGCAGCGTTTTGTTGTTTTTTAGGGGGACAGTTAAGGCTAGAGGCGCCAGCTTGTTTCAATATCAAGGAATATCCAAAAGACGGGCAGAGAGGAACTGAGAGAGAATTAAGAGCCTCGGATGTGAGATCTCCAGGCTAAACAGTATATTGAGACTGACGGACATTTGTTGGGGACTGAAACCGGGAAAAGGGTGGGTGGAGCCTGGGAATCCAAAGGGTATATAATTATAATTTCTTCTGTTTTTATTTGGTTATGCTATTTGTACGGAAATTGGGAAAGTCGTGGAAGGGAAATTTTGGTCGACTTTAGGAAAAATATTTAAGAATGAATAATGAGGTATAAGTATTAATGTTGAAGTTTGGATAAGTCAAAACTGGTTTTTAAAAATAGTCTAAATTAAATGAAAATAAGGTTTGCAAAATAAATTGAGGAAATGGAAGAAAGAAGAAAAGTAAAATAACAGCATGTTAGAATAAATTATTAAGTTAAAGTGGAGAAATAAGTTAGGGACTTGCTGAGCTGATAACTTAAATTGGAATACAAGAAGGGGAGGTGTGAGGAGGTCTGAGAAACAAGTTAAAAGAAAATAAGTAATTGAAATTTTATGTGGTTTTAATTGCTTTTAAGTTTTGGATTTTTGGATTTTTGTTATTTTTTGTCTATTTTTGTTTTTGTGTGGTTTTTGAAAATGCTAATAAATATTCATTTTAAAAAAAATTAGAGGCGCCAGCTTGCAAGGGCGATGTTACACGCGTGAGCATCGCACCTTCCTCCCAGAGTTGGGCACAAGCTTCCCGGGCTTTGGGAAGGAGGCGCCAATTATTATTATTATTATTATTATTATTATTATTATTATTATTATTATTATTAAATACCCCACCCATCTGGCTGGGCTTCCCCAACCACTCTGGGCGGCTTCCAACAAAATATTAAAATACAGTAATGCATCAGACATTAAAAGCTTCCCTAAACAGGGCTGCAAGAGAACATTAAGGGAACTAGCTTAGTTCCCCTAGTTCACTGACTACACACCACTGGTTTTGGGGGGCAGCACTTTTTGGGGGGTACACAGAAGCAGCACCTTTCTCCCCCCAAAATGTTAAACCTGTGGCACTTACTGTTACTGTAACAACTTCATGGTGAGGGGGGAGCACTGGCTGTTTGCTATGGGGAGAGAGACCATTCTCTGCAATACTTTGCCTTGCCTACCATCACTTTGTCCTGTGTTTATAAATCCCAGCCTGACAAATGAATGCTGACAGTGCTGTATTGTCTTTTCTCTTTCTACCCTCCCCAGTTGTGCTGATTGGAGACTCCGGGGTGGGGAAGAGTAATCTCCTGTCCCGCTTCACACGCAACGAGTTCAACCTGGAGAGCAAAAGCACTATCGGTGTGGAGTTTGCTACCAGAAGCATCCAGGTGGATGGCAAGACGATAAAGGCACAGATCTGGGACACGGCTGGCCAGGAGCGATATCGTGCGATCACCTCTGCGTAAGCCTCAAAAGCTGCTCTGATTCATGGATTGATTATTTAATTTGATATATTAAAAAAATACAGTGGTACCTTGGTTCTCAAACACCTTGGTACTCAAACAACTTGGAACCCGAACATTGCAAACCCGGAAGTAAGTGTTCCGGTTTACAAACTTTTTTCGGAAGCCGAACGTGCTCCATTTTAAGTGTTATGCTTCCGATTTGAGTGCCACACTTCCATTTTGAGTGTTACACTGAGGTCTGTCTGTTTTTGCTATTTATTTTGCGTTTTTGCGGCTTTTTTGTTTTTTGTTTTGTGACTGTGTGGAACCCAGTTCATCTACTGATTGATTGGGTGACTGCAGTACATTGTTTATTGCTTTCATTTTATGGATCAATGGTCTCGTTAGATAGTAAAATTCATGTTCAGTTGCTGTTTTAGGGGTTCTTTTTAACAGTCTGGAATGGTTTAATCCATTTCGCATTACTTTCTATGGGAAAGTGTGCCTTGGTTTTGGAACGCTTTAGTTTTGGAACGGACTTCTGGAACGGATTAAGTTTGAGAACCAAAGTACCACTGTACCCCTAAGTGGTGTACAAAAAACTGAAGCAGCAACAGACAACTTAAACAAAACATTACAAAAAAAAAACAACAACAACCCACAGTTGCATGTAAAAATGTTACATTAATGCAAAGTTACTAATATATATAACTCAATATCAGGCCATTTTCCTCCTGACACACACTCCCTCTCAGCCTCCGTGTTCTTGCCCAGGGTCCAGGCAAACTCTCTGCTCACCCACAAATGATTCACAACGAAAAGAGTTGCCAGAAAGAGCGAACATCACCTTAGTCTTTCTCTTTAGACTTGCCCAGGGTAGATGACAGTTCCTCAGTCTGCCTGCAGCTGTGTCCCATTTATTTTCCCTGGTCCTGAATGGGTAACTGTGCCCCTGAAGGACCAGGTGCGCAGCCTGGGAGTCATTTTGGACTCACAGCTGTCCATGGAGGCACAGGTTAATTCTGTGTCCAGGGCAGCTGTCTACCAGCTCCACCTGGTACGCAGGCTAAGACCCTACCTGCCCGCGGACTGTCTTGCCAGAGTAGTGCAGGCTCTAGTTATCTCCCGCTTGGACTACTGCAACGTGCTCTACGTGGGGCTACCTTTGAAGGTGACTCGGAAACTGCAATTCATCCAGAATGCGGCAGCTAGACTGGGGACTGGGACTGGCCGCCGGGACCACATAACACTGGTCTTGAAAGACCTACATTGGCTCCCAGTACGTTTCCGAGCACAATTCAAAGTGTTGGTGCTGACCTTTAAAGCCCTAAACGGCCTCGGTCCTGTATACCTGAAGGAGCGTCTCCACCCCCATCGTTCAGCCACTGAGATCTAGCGCCGAGGGCCTTCTGGCTGTTCCCTCATTGCGAGAAGTAAGGTTACAGGGAACCAGGCAGAGGGCCTTCTCGGTAGTGGCGCCTGCCCTGTGGAACGCCCTCCCAGCAGATGTCAAAGCAATAAACAACTATTTTACTTTTAAAAGACAACTGAAGGCAGCCTTCTTTAGGGACGCTTTTAATGTCTGATGCTGTACTGTTTTTAATATTCAGTTGGAAGCCGCCCAGAGTGGCTGGGGAAACCCAGCCAGATGGGTGGGGTATAAATAAATTATTATTATTATTATTATTATTATTATTATTATTATTATTATTATTATTATTATTTAGCTGCTCCCTCCACACCCAGTACAGCAGGTTTGTTGAGTTTCCCAGGGGGTCCTAAGGATGGGACGAGGGGCCATTTCCACTCGCAGCGATTGATTTCTAGAGGGTTGTAAAGTTTCTTCTGAGACTGTTGCAAAGCGCGCTGGACTCCGTAGACCTCTGTCTTACTCGGCCTACGAGGCATTGCTTATGCAAGAGCACATACTTGGGATCCCTGAATGCAGATTAGCCAACTCTCACATCCTGGCTATGCAATCTTCTTCTGAAATTTGATTTCTTAAAAGTGCCTTGCTGGCACTCTGGGTTTGTGTGTGTATGTGTGTTGAGGGGGCAAACAGCAAATCGGCGCATTCCAGGATAAAGGAATTCAGGCTGAGGTGGCGGAAGATTGCGAATCGTGTCATAAGCCTGAATTGAGTCAATGCTCAGATATCCTCCTCTTCTGGACCGAGTTCTCTCAGTGTGCATCTGATTCAGCTTGCCTGACCTAATATTCAGGATCAGGTTTAAGGTGCTGGTTTTAACCTTTAAAGCCCTATATGGCCTAGGACCCTCGTACCTACCGGACTGTCTCTCCTGGTATGTCCCACAGAGGAACTTATGGTCTTCAAACAAAAACATCTTGGAGGTCCCAGGCCACAGGGAGGTTAGGCTGGCCTCAACCAGAGCTAGGGCTTTTTCGGCTGTGGCTCCGATCTGGTGGAACGCTCTGTCCCAAGAGACTAGGGCCCTGCGGGACTTGATATCTTTCTGCAGGGCCTGCAAGACAGAGCTGTTCCACCAGGCCTTTGGCCAGGGCACAGCCTGACTCCCTCCTTTGGCAATCTTCACAGAACTCTAGCCCAGTGGTTGCCATCAATTTGATTTGAATTAATTTTATAATTAAATGAGTTTAGAATGTTGTATTATTTTATTCTTGTTAGCCGCCCTGAGCCCGGCTTCGGCTGGGGAGGGCGGGGTATAAATTATTATTACTACTATTATTATTATTATTATTATTATTATTATTATTATTATTCCCCCTATCCTTTGTTTATTTGAATGGGAGAGAAACCTAAACTGCCCTCCCAGACCCCTTCACAGTTGCTCACGAATCTCCCAGAGAAGCCAATGTTTGTTTGAGCAGCTCATGACATGGGAAGCTGCTATATACAGAGCCCCTGACCATTGGTCCATAGACACCAATTGGCAGTTGTTCTGTGCAGGGTTTTAGAGAGAAGGCCCCCAGGCATAGGCAAACTCAGCCCTCCAGATCTACACAGACACTGAGGTCCAGCGCCGAGGGCCTTCTGGCGGTTCCCTCGCTGCGAGAAGCCAAGTTACAGGGAACCAGGCAGAGGGCCTTCTCGGTGGTGGCACCCGCCCTGTGGAACACCCTCCCACCAGATGTCAAAGAGGAAAATAACACCAAACTTTTAGAAGACATCTGAAGGCAGCCCTGTTTAGGGAAGCTTTTATTTTGTTATTGTATTTTGATGTTTTATTGAAAGTCGCCCAGAGTGGCTGGGGAAACCCAGCCAGATGGGCGGGGTATAAATAATAAATTTATTATTATTATTATTATTATTATTATTGGGACTACAACTCCCATCATCCCTGACCACTGGTCCTGTTAGCTAGGGATGATGGGAGTTGTAGTCCCAAAACATCTGGAGGGTCGAGTTTGCCTATGCCTGGAGAAGGCTTTCACAGCCCTCCTCAGAGATGCCCCTGGGGGATTGAACTGGGGATTCAATGAATAGCTCTTGGCAACAAATAATTGCATGCAGGAAAGTAAGTGAGCCAACAGAGCGGAAGTATCTGTTTCCCCTGTACCTAGCACTGACGGTACGGGGGAGAAGCCCCTTCATCTGCACCCAGCATAGAAATTCGGGGGGGCGGGAATCTCCATCCCTCCTTCTCTCCTTCTCCACCCCAACAGGCTCCTAGGAATTTTTAGAGGCTAAAAGGTTTTATGAGGCTTCCCATAGCTTGAGTAGCAGCTGAAATTATTATGCAGACATAGGTGGCATAGATAGGGTTGCATCGCAGAGCTCCTGGAAAGAGCACTGTCTTTAATATCCTTTCACTTCAACCCTAAATGCATGATCTTGGAGGTAATTGTGGAAGGGGTGCTTTTGTGAAGTTTGTGTGTGCAAGATGTAGTAGTAATAGTAGTAGTAATAATAGTAATAATTTATTATTTTATTACTTTATGTATACCCCGCCCATCTGGCTGGGTTTCCCCAGCCACTCTGGGCAGCATCCAACAAAATATTAAAATACAGTAGTCCATCAGACATTGAAAGATTCCCTAAGCAGGGCTGCCTTCAGATGTCTTCTAAAAGTCTGGTAGTTGTTGTTGCCTTTGAGATCTTGTGGGAGGGCATTCCACAAGACGGGTGCCACTACCGAGAAGGCCCTCTGCCTGGTTCCCTGTAACTTGGCTTCTCGCAGCGAGGGAACCGCCAGAAGGCCCTCGGAGCTGGGCCTCAGTGTCCGGGTAGAACGATGGGGGTGGAGACGCTCCTTCAGGTATGCTGGACCGAGGCCGTTTACAGCTTTAAAGATCAGCACCAACACTCTGAATTGTTCTCAGAAATGTACTGGGAGCCAATGCAGGTCTTTCAGGACCGGTGTTATATGGTCTTGACGGCCGCTCCCAGGCACCAGTCTAGCTGCTGCAAGAATGTAGGTGTTTTTTTTTTAGAAAAGAAAAGCGAGTTGTGCAAGTAAACAACTGCTCAAGTGCTGCTTTAAAAAAACCATTAAGCAGTTGAATAAACATGAAGTATCGTAATAAATTTGCTTAATTTAATACCCGGTGTTAGTTTCTTTTAAAAGCAGAAATTGTTTGCTTACTTGCGTGAGTTGCTGTTCTGATTGCCTGTACCCCTCCTCACAGGGTCCATCAGCAAAGTGTTAATCATTCTGAACTTTACACTGTCCTTTTCACACAGGGTGGAAGATAAGCCTGGCTTGTACTTGCAGAATTTTGGCAGTCTGTAACTTAACTGAGTTCTGCAAACATTTGTGTGCTGGTGCAAATCCTAAAAATCTTGGCATTCATATTTTTTGTGTGAGCAGCTTGTGTCCAGTTAGCCTCTAGACTGGTGGAACTCTGCCTGATCCGTCTTCTATGTGACTACCCTTCAGATAAGACCACTATCGTGCCCGTCTTCTCTTTTCCCATATAAATATACAGTGGTACCTCGGGTTAAGAGCCGTATTTTTCGCCCTATAGGACGCACTTTTCCCCCTCCCAAAATGAAGGGGAAATGTGTGTGCATCCTATGGGGCGAAGCGCACCGACCCCTCTCGCTCTCCAGGCTTCAGGAGAGCCCCAGCGCCAGCCCCACAAGGTTGGGGGACAGCGGGGAGGCGGAACGCCGCCATCCCGCTGTCTCCCGATGTGGTTTGGAGGCTGACAGTGGGGAGACGCGGGCTTCTCCCCGCTGCCTGCCCCGCAAGCTCCGGGGACAGCTGGGAGGCGCAGCGCGTCTGAAGCCCGGACCTGGTCTGAAGGCGGGCGGCGGGGAGAAGAGCGCTGCTGGCCCCACAAGCGCCTGGGGGGGAAATAATTTTTTTTTCTTTATTTCCCCCCCAAAAAACCTGGTGCGTCCTATGGGCTGGTGCGTCCTATGGGGCGAAAAATACGGTACTTAATTCGTTCCAGAGGTCCGCACCACTTTAGCTAACGCGGCCTCCCGCTGTCGCCGCACCGCCAGAGCACGATTTCTGTTCTCATCCTGAAGCAAAGTTCTTAACCTGAAGCACTATTTCTGGGTTAAGGGAGTCTGTAACCTGACGCGTTTGTAACCTGAGAAGTATGTAACCCGAGGTACCACTGTAATCCGCTTTTTCCATCCAGTTTGTCAGTGTCCTTCAGCAACCTCTGTGTTCAGAGACCCTTCCGCAGGCTGAGTAACACCTGTCTAAATAACTCTTTCAGCTATTACCGTGGTGCCGTTGGAGCGCTCCTGGTTTACGACATCGCAAAACACTTGACATACGAGAACGTGGAGCGTTGGCTGAAGGAGCTCCGGGATCATGCAGACAACAACATCGTCATCATGCTGGTGGGGAACAAGAGCGATCTGCGTCACCTGAGGGCTGTGCCTACGGACGAGGCCCGCGCTTTTGCAGGTTGGGTTGTTACAAACTCTGGGTGTTGATGCTCTTTAGCTGCCTGACTCTCATGGAAGCATTGGCCATTCTCCCTTTTAAGTGCTGAGGGAGTTTGCAAATTGGCCACCTGGAAGAGGAAGAAAAACGATGGCACGAAAGTTTTTCTGTGGTATAAAGCTTCTGAGAGGTTGTGATTTTACGAAGCAGCAGTGGTGTGCTTAGTGCAGTGAAGTCAGTTCCTTGCCTGAAAGAGGCCCCCAGTGTGGTGGACAACAGAGAATCTCAGGTTAAGAGCTTTTGAAAAGGCTTAGGTAGAGGCAGTGTGGTGATCATCACTAAAATATTTAATATAAATATAGTTCTTTTTTAAAGAAATTGCTCACAAGTACAGTGGTGCCCCGCAAGACGAATGCCTCGCAAGACGAAAAACTCGCTAGACGAAAGAGTTTTCCGTTTTTGAGGTGCTTCGCAAGACGAATTTCCCTATGGGCTTGCTTCGCAAGACGAAAACATCTTGCGAGTTCTTGCGAGTTTTTCCCCTCCCCCCCCTTTTCTAAGCCGCTAATAGCGCTAAGCCGCTAATTGCCGTGCTTCGCAAGACGAAAAAACCACTAGACGAAGAGACTCGCGGAACGAATTATTTTCGTCTTGCGAGGCACCACTGTACATACATTACTTTGGTTAGTCTTGTAAGAGCCTGTGGGACTCACTGGTTGTAGTGTTGGACTTGCATCATGGAGACCTGGGCTTTAATGTCTGATCAGCTGTAAAATTCAAATATGAAATTGGAGTGAGAGTAAACTGACTCACTCTCAATTTACCTCCCAAGTTTGATGCGAGGATAAAATTGTATGTGTCTGAGTATAGGGTGGGGAATGCACAAGGGGCACACCAAACTCGGAGGAAGTATAACTTAAAACTAGGGATTTTATTTAATAACAAAAGTAAGCCAGTATTCATCCCCATTTTACAAATTTGGGGATGCAGACAACTGATAGTGAGAAACGAGGTTGCTGCAGTTTTCAAATTAGATCGTGACTGGTGCTTCCGATTCGTAACTTGTGACACTAAAATATCTGTCTTATTTATGCTAGTTTGCAAATCTGAAATGTTTTCACTGTGCACAGCCAAGATTGGCTACTGGGTGCATTACTGAACTGTGGTTAATCTAAAACAAAAGTGGAAGCTTCTGAACTTTTCGCTGTGCTGGAATAGGAGATTGGGACCGGGGTAACTTTTCATAGAATTGTAGGATGGGAAGAGACCCCAGGGGTCATTAGCCTAACCCATCTGCAATGCAGGAATCATAGCCTCATAATGTGATTAGGCGTGCTAACTAAGCCAACATTTCTCCTCATCTCCAGAATTCAGTTATCTAATATGCTTTTGAATTCTTTAAGGGGTGGGAAGAAAACGATCTTTCTTCCAATTGCTTGACTTTGAGGAGAGTGCCATCTGTACATGAAAATAACTGCATCGATTTCCTCCCCTGCCCTTGCAGAAAAAAACAACCTGTCATTCATTGAAACTTCAGCACTCGACTCAACAAATGTAGAAGAAGCCTTCAAGAACATCCTTACTGGTAAGGATTTCTGTTTAGATTATCTTTCCTGATGTGTAAAGGGCATGTGGGGCAATGGAAAGGAAACACACGCCTGGATTTGATCTGTGGTCACTACACAGGTGCCCACTCCCTGTGGCCCTGGGTGCCCGAGCACCCACAAAATTCCCAGTGAAGGCACCAGGCACCCACTAATTTAAGGGCCAGGGCTGCATGGCATCCATGGCCCCGGGCACCCACAGTTGCGGGGCCAAGTTGGAACTCCTTGGCCACCATCAGTGCATGTGATCGGCATCCCTTAACAGCTCTTTGAGCCTTGAAATGTTTAGCATCAGCCTTGCACATTTGTGTTTAGGGTTGTTTGTCAATGTACATGTAACTTGCTCCCAGATTGCTGGAGATAATGGATTGCTCCAATGATTTTGCTTATCACTTCTGCGTGACTGCCTTGCCTGGATAGGGGAAGAAAGCAGGTCTGTGTGTGTATCTCTGTGTGTGTGTGTGTGTACAGGAAGGCTTTACAGTGGACCCTGTAGTTATGTACCACTCTAGATACGTAGCCTTCGGGTTATGAATGCGGCAAACCCGGAAGTGTATACTTCTGGGTTTCGTCATGCGCTCAATTGTACTGCGCACGTGCGCAGAAGCGCTCAATTGTGCCGTATGCATGCGCAGAACCGGTGCCTCTGCTAACGGACTTTTTTGGGTTGCGGATGGACCCCCGGAATGAATTTAATTCGTATCCAGAGGGTCCACTGTACTTGGAACGGAGCCTTCTTGCCAAGCTAAATGCAGAGAGCCATTGCTGAGGAAGGGCTTCTTTCCACCAACAGTAACTGAACCTACCCAGACCCTGAGATCATCGTCTGAAGCCCATCTGCCTCCTCCATGTGTGGTCTGGAGGCTGGCAACACGAGAACGGGGCCTTTTCTGCAGTGGCTCCCCGCTTGTGGAATGCTCTCCCCAGGGAGTCCCACCTGGCACTTTCAGTGTACACTTTTAGGTGCCAGGTGAAAACAATCCCCTTTAACCTGGCCTTTGATTGACATCCCATGCCCCTTAAAAATTTGTTGCGGAAGGGAGGGGGTTATTGGGTTGTTCTTGTTTTTATTTTGATCATGTATTTGGTGTTTTTTTATATTGCAATTTTATGGTGTGCACCGCCCTGAGACCTGTGGGTATAGGGCAAGTATGCAAATTTAATTACAGTGGTGGCCCGCAAGACGAACGCCTCGCAAGACGGAAAGCCCACTAGACGAAAGGGTTTTCCGTTTTGGAGGCGCTTCGCAAAACGAATTTCCCTATGGGCTTGCTTCGCAAGACGAAAATGTCTTGCGAGTTCCTGCGGGTTTTTTCCCCTCCCCCCCTTTTTCTAAGCAGCTAAGCCGCTTATCAGTTGATCCGCTAAGCTGATAAGCCGCTAAACCGCTAATAGCACTAATCCGCTAAGCTGTCAATGGGCTTGCTTCTCAAGACGAAAAAACCGCTAGACGAAGAGACACACGGAACGGATTACCGTATTTTTCGCACCATAGGGCGCACCGGACCATAGGGCGCACCCAGTTTTTTTGGGGGGAAATAAAGGGGAAAAATTATTTTCCCCCCAGGCGCGGGGCTGGGGCGGGGGAAGCTCGAGCTTCCCCGGACCCCAGCCCCCAAACAGGCAGCTCTCTGCAAGCCGTGGGAGTGCTCCCGCTGCTTGCGGAGAGGTCCGCGAAGCCTGGGCGCGCTGAGCTCAGCACGCGCAGGCTTTGGCATGCTGGCAACTCTCCGCAAGCAGCGGGAGCCCAGCGCTGGGCTCCCGCTGCTTGCGGAGAGGTGTGCGAAGCTTGGAGAGCGTGAGGGGTCGGTGTGCACCAACCCCTCTCACTCTCCAGGCTTCAGCAAAAGCCTGCATTCGCACCATAGGACGCACACACATTTCCCCTTCATTTTTGGAGGGGAAAAACTGCGTCCTATGGTGCGAAAAATACGGTAATTTCGTCTTACGAGGCACCACAGTATACAGACTGAATGCCTTTGGCTCCCATCATTTCCTCAGGCTGCTCAGTGCAGAGGGCTGTAGGCAAGACGTCCCTTTGGTTCTTTCTGTGGACTAAACCATAGAAGGTTTTCAAGGTGTGTTCTGCGGAATTCTCTTGCTCCTTAGTAATGGCAAGGACGCTTGACAGGATCGCGGCCCTGCAATGCGCAGGAGCTGGGAATGGCAGTGTGTTGGCAGGGCAAAAGTCCAGGTCACTGAGCCGAGGTTTCGTGTGTTGGGTGACCGGTATGCCGGACCCAAACGGCTCTCTTCTTTGGACTCTTTGCTGTGGGTAGTGGCTCCTTCCCCCCAGAGAAAACGTGTGCTTGTATCTGAGCCCCCTCTTCTGGTCTCCTTTTCGCAGAGATCTACCGCATTGTGTCGCAGAAGCAGATTGCGGACCGGTCCGCCCACGACGAGTCTCCCGGCAACAATGTGGTGGACATCAGCGTGCCCCCCACCACCGACGGACAGAAATCGAACAAACTCCAGTGTTGCCAGAACCTGTGACCTCCCTGGGGCTGCCACCTGCCCCTCCCTTGGCCTGTGCTTCAGAGGGAAAACTCGTGTGCACCTTCTCCTCACAGCAACTCCATTCAGTGACACTCTCTCTCTCTCTCTCTCTCTCTCTCTCTCTCTCTCTCTCTCTCTCTCTCCCTGCCCTGCCCTGCCCTACCCTACCCTGCCCCTTCCACCT
The DNA here is from genome assembly GCF_964106915.1 of Podarcis gaigeae. NCBI lineage: Eukaryota > Metazoa > Chordata > Lepidosauria > Squamata > Lacertidae > Podarcis > Podarcis gaigeae. Next base: position 5,897,927 of record NC_139696.1, on the reverse strand, counting down.
TAGAGGGTTCCTCTTAGAGCTTACATTCCCTTTCCTCCAAATCCTTTCGAATGTGATTTATTTTGGGGGTTTTAAATAGAAGCATTTAGCAGACAGGTGGGTTTGTGTGAGAGAAAGAGAGACAGAACACCTACCGGAGGTCCGTTGCCCCGAGACACTTGTTAAACTTCTCTTTGTTTGGTTTTTGTGTGCATGTGTGAGAGCAGGAAGGATGCAGAGGTGGTTGTTGTTGTTGTTCTAATAGAAGAAATAGCTGCACTTGGGGAGCACAGGAGGAGTGTTACTCTTTGTTTCCTCTCAGGCCATTCTCCAGGCACAAGAGAAATTCTAAACTAAGAAAACACTCACTTTGGGCTTGTCGGAAATGGTGGCGGTGGTCTTACCCTTGTGCGTGCACACGCTGTTAGTCCGTTGAAGATAACCTTTCCCCCGTTGCTTGTTCTTTCTCCTTCCCTTTCCCGTTTTAATGCTGAGTTGACCTGGCTGTGTAGTTTCCACTGCTTTCTGCCCTGGGAAGTCTTTTCTTCTCAGTACATATATATATATATTTTCCAATTCAGTTTGGGAACAATGAAGTATGTCTGTGCGCTGCATTCCTCCCCCCCCCCCCCCAGCTGCCAGCACGGCTGTGTGCAGGCTATATGAAGTGGCTTTTAATAGTGATTTATTTCTGGCTTTCTGTTAATCAGTCTAATGTACAATGAAGTGCCAGCCTAATGGCTTTATTAGAGCCTTTTTTTGTGATCCGTAGAAATCACACATCTTCACTCGTACCTGGAATCCTTCTTTCTCAACTGTATCTGAGATTCTCTCTCTGCATGTTGTGCGCTCTCTCTCTCTCTCTCTTTCTCTCTCTCTCTCCCAATCCCCACCCGAGCTTTCTCTTCTCCCTGCTCCTTCCGCTCCATGCACAAAAAAAAAACACACCCTGGTGTGAGTGTGAAGCAATATTTTTCATGCTATGTACATAACTCGCACTGTTAAGGTTATTTGAATGGTTAGTTGTAGGAAACCAGATACTTGATAACTCCTCCTTTTTGTAATACTGGAGCGTAACCATAGCATCTTGGTTTTTTTTTCTTATCTCTCGGTGGTTCACTTGCTTTCAGGTCCGACCTCCTTGCACTGCAGCCCCCCACCCCACCGCCACCTCCCTTCTCTCGTCCTGCTCCCTTGAGGTTTGAAGGTTTCTGTTTTTGTAAACGACTGCACTCCACCGGCAGGGCTAAACACCACCCAGACTTAGCTGGAAAAGCGTTTGCCTCCCTGCAACCACCCTGTGCTAGCTTGAGAAGGCCTCATTGGCTGTTGCTTTCCTCACCTTCCGACTGTTCTTGTGCTGTTGGGGTTTTGGGGGTTTCTGAAGCAAGGGCGAATGTTGCATTGAAGGGTGGGGCCATCAGATAGCTTCAGCAGGCGGAAGAGAGATTGTGCTTATTGGCCGTCTTGCAGCAGTGATTGTGAAATATCCTGGATCCTGCCCGGTCCGATAGGTGGAGATGGGTGTTGCCTGCCATTACTAAGGCTTTCCCAATCAGGTTAAAAATGCTTTAGCAGCCAATCTCTTAACCCCTTGCATAGATTCTCATACGGAGCAAGGCTTTTCAGTTGGTTGACCAAGTTAAAGACAACAGCTCTGTCTAGCAGGGAGCTTTCAAACCTTCCATCCACTCTAGGGCACCCCTTGGCGCCCGTGTGAGGGGGAACGAAACTGATGGCTTGCTGATGACCGAGCTCAGACAAAGACGCGGTCTCTCCCTAGGACTTGAGGCCAGTTCTTGAGGATGTAACTGCTGAGTCGCAATGTACGAGAGAAACGGAGGAGCCCTGAATGCTTTTTTTCCATTTTCTGTGGGTGTAGAATCTTAAAAGAGTGGATTCTGGAAGGAGGCCAGGCGGTTCACTGCTGGATCCAGCCTGTTGGCTGTATGGTTTTCCACCCCAGCTGTCAATAATACTAATTCTGATCATGGGCTGGGGATTGTTTGGCCCTTTGCTTTTGATAAAACTAGTGTGGATCTGCGTTGCTCTGGCCTTCATAATCATCTCTTTGGAGATGTCTCCTGGAGTAGGCCTCCCCTGCTGCATGAGATGTGTCCAACTTGCAAAAATGGGGCGGGGGGGGGGATAAGGGCCCTTGCTATTGTCTCAGCACTTTCTCCCTATGTTTCCATCATGAGGTAAGGGGATTTGTTTCCTCATCTGTCCTCCTCTGCCCTTGGTGCAAACACAGGCGATATTGTTCAGCTTAGGAAGCTACACTGTCACACATGAGGGAAATTGGCGTTTCTGGTTAGCTGTACAATAACCTCATGCCCACCCACGCCTTAAGATAACAGGCATCCGCAATGGCTTTTGAGAGGACTTCCCGGGTTAAAAAACAGAGTTACGGTTTAGCCTCTCCCAGATAGGCTACAAAACGTGGGTCTGAGAGTTCCTGTTGAAGGAAGAGAGAAGCGTTCTCTGTGGGATTAAAGTGTTCGCGTTTATTAGGTGCTGAGCTCCAGTTCAAACCGAATTTTGAGCCAGCTTTGGGTTTTAGGGAAAAGATCACAACTGACCCACCTAAGTCATTTGACAGCTGGGCTTTCGGAGAGCACCACACTGTTGAGGACAATTCCAGGATGCTCTCAAGCTAACTGCTTGGCCTCCACTTGTTGCTGAACAGCAACTCCTTGTCAGCCCTGACGAGCGTGGCTCGTCGTACGAGTTGTATCTCAGCAACATCTGCATGGCCAAAGCCTTCGCACACCTGCTGTAATAGAAGCTACGGGCACCCCTTCGTTTTTTAGGGATCTAGAATCGCATTACGTAGTGCTGGGAGAGAAGGGAAGAGGGTGGAAGGAGAACAAGCCGGGCTGCTTGCCAGCGCTACGTTCTGAATTATTTTTTAAAATGGCAATTCGATTGCAGCTTGTCGCCTTTCCATGAGCAGCAGAAGGCTTTGAGGCCCTCCACTTCTCAGTGCACCTCTCTGCCTTCACTTGGGGCGCTCCCTGCCCCGGACACTTCCTTGAGAGACACCTGCCAACTCTCTGCAGACTACTACACTGTCGCTATCCTTGGTGATGGAGCCTCCAGGCCTAGGGAAGTGAAAGCTGATTCAGCGGCCTTCTCCCTCCACACATAGAGGTTAGAAGCTATAGTCAAACAGTTAAGCAGCCAAGCTGTGTGAAAGGATCACCTCCCTATTGTGTTTCTTTCAAAGCTCGCTTGAGGGGGGATAAAGGGTCTCTGTAAACTCTCCTCTCCCTGCTCCTTTTTCTCTTGTGCGGAGCAATCCTTTCCACTCCAGCATGTCATGGTTTCTCTGAGGGACTAGGGCCAAGTGAAGTATTAGTGGTGATTGGCAGCAGGAAACCAACCCCCTTTGAGATACATGCCAAGGCTCATAGGGTGTTAAGCAAGACCTCTCTGGCAATACTCTTTGGGGTGGGGTGGGGAGCACTGTAAAGAGGCCAGTGCAAGTGTCCTTTGCTTAGGGAATACAAGAAGGGGCACCACCAAAAGTCTTGGAATAGGTGGCAGGATACTAGCAAGAATTCTAGAAAGGTTTCTGAAACTTGCTCTCACAAGTCAACCCTTTCGATGGCTTTGGACTATACTCTTGGCTTGGGAGGGAGGGAGGGAACGGGCGAGGTTTCATTTGCTTCCTGATGACTCTTCTGTTTAAAAAGTGCAATTCCCTTTGTAAATACTCATTTGATTTTAATTTTTTTTGTGCATGGTTATTATGTATTGTGGATATATAAAGATTGCCAAACCAAATGATGCATTTGTTTTGTTTGTTTTTAACACTGAATCGGAGCCTGGCGCAGAGTTAAAAGGAACAGAATTCGGCTTCCTGGAAATCTTGCCTTGCTTGCTTTTCTTTTTTTTTGGGGGGGGGGGAAAGCAAGATTCTAGTCCTCATGGCAAGGAAGATACTTTTGAAAGTATGTGCATACAGTCTGGTGAGAAGCCATAGCGGCAGCTGGATAAGTCTTGCTGCATGGAATTCTGCTAATCTACCAGTTACCAAGCAAGTTGTGAAACGTAAGTGTTTCTTGGACTGTAGTCGTAGATTGAGTTCCCAGGAACAGGAAAGGCAGTAGCGAAAATGTTGTGTCATTTGACAGCGTTGTTCCCACCTCGGCTGGAAACTAAGCTAGAGATCTGCACAAATTTTCTAAAACCTGCTGCTTGTGGAATAACATTACCTTTGCCCTCTGTCCCCCGCCCCTGCCACAATGCTGTGTTTATGATTCTCAACTGCACAACAGTCCTTTTTTTTGCATACCCATTCCCTTGCTGTGAACATAGCCTTGATTTTCTGGCTTTTGATACGTCTTTCTGAGCTCTCTTGACAGGCTCCCTTAGAGTTACCGGTTACAAGTCTCTGGCGAAAGAATTCTGCGTTTACAACAGGACTTTTAGTGCTGTGCTGCAAACTTAGAGAGAGCCCTTTACCATGCTCATGGTTGACAAAATTAGTCTGTTTTCCCAAGCAATCTTTGCAAACCATCATCACATTAAAAAACCCCACGAAAGCCTGAGCCTGGCATCAGCTGTTCTGCTATGTTTAAAAGTCTCCAAATTTGGATATTTCCCAGGATCTAGGAAAGGCTGCAATACCATGTATATGTACCTGGGATCTTTTAAGCCCCAATGAACACAGTGGAATGTAGTGTGGTCCTATATGTTTATTTGGAAGCATGATTACGGAGGGGGCAATAAAGAAATAACAAAGAAATTGAATGAGTGGGCACCTTATTATTTTAGTCAGTTTTTACTTGTCCCATAAAGGGAATCATACAGATGGCTAAAAGGGGTTGGCGGTTAAACCACCAAATCTTGTAGAACTTTCTGTAAGTCTTCTGTCGCATGCTGAACCGAATGAGTTACTGTGGGATGTTGTAAACATCAATTGTATACAGGTAACTCTTGACTTAAGCATGTTCAACGTGTGCATTTGGCAAAATACCAGACCACAAGACACACCTAGTTTTTGGAGGAGGAAAACAAGAAAAAAAATATTCTGAAACTCAGAAGCCAGAACAGCAAGAGGGATCTCTGCGCAGTGAAAGCAGCAATCCCTCTTGCTGTTCTGGCTTCTGGGATAGCTGCGCAGACTGCATTCGCACACACATTTCCCCTTACTTTTTAGGAGGGGAAAAGTGAGTCTTATAGAGCAAAAAATACGGTAAATGAATAAATAGACGGGGTGGAAAGGGGCTGGGCATCCAGGAAAAAACCAAAAACTTTGGCAATCCCACCCATCACGTTCCACGGCCACGGCCCCCTTAATCGTGAGGGCAAGCTGGCTCACTTGGCCCCACCACCGACTTCACCTTATGTATCTCCCCCCCACTTGCAAGCAGGCAGAGACTCTGCCTGCGTATAACCTGCCGCTTCTGCTCCTCTCACTTCAGTCCTCTCCTGGTCCTGGGAGACAGGAGGCAGCAGGAGGAGATGTGGAAGCCCTTTGCTCTGCACCAGCCTGAACTATCTATGCCTCCTCCTGTTCCTCACTCTCCAGTACTGCAGCTTCTCCTGCCTCTGACTATCCTCTCCCAGCTGTTACAGGCTCCCCCAAATCACAGATCCCTTCTTCCAAGTCAGCCTCCAACCCTGTTTCTGCCCACTCCTCAGTGTCCAGCCAGCCCCCAACAGGAAATGGGACCGCAGACCTCCCTCCCTCTAGTGACACTGAGTCCAGGACGGATCACCACCTCCATGGTTTGGGTTGGCTCTCTTCCCCCTCAAAGCCTGACATTCGGGTTACACGTTTAATAGGCATATTTAAAAATCTCATCAATTTTAAAAAAGCACATAACAATGTCTACTGTGGAGTGGAATGGTTGGAAGGGGATGTGGCAATCGGCTGACTTCTGCAGGAAGCAGGAAGAGTTGCTTATCTGCTATTTAATCAGAGCAGTGTTCCCCAAATGTGGGTCTCCAGCTGTTTCTGGACTACAACTCCCATCATCTTAGCTTGCAGGACCAGTGGTCAGAGATGATGGGAACTGTAGTCCAAAAACAGCTGGAGACCCAAGTTTGGGGAACCTTGATATTGAGCATTTGTACCCTGCTTGTTTAGGGCACGCGGGTGGCGCTGTGGTCTAAACCACTGAGCCTCTTGGGCTTCCCAGTCAAAAGGTCGGCGGTTCGAATCCCCGTGACAGGGTGAGCTCCCGTTGCTCGGTCCCTGCTCCTGCCAACCTAGCAGTTCAAAAGCACGCCAAAATGTGCAAGTAGATACATAGGTACCGCTCCAGCGGGAAGGTAAACGGCGTTTCTGTGCACTGCTCTGGTTTTGGTGTTCCATTGCGCCAGAAGCGGCTTAGTCATGCTGGCCACATGACCCAGAAAAACTGTCTGTGGACAAACGCCGGTTCCCTCGCCTGTAAAGCGAGATGAGCGCCGCAACCTCACAGTCATCTGTGACTGGACTTAACTGTCAGGGGTCCTTTACCTTTACCTTTTTACCCTGCTTGTTAGCCAAAAAGGCTCCCAGAGTAGCTTACAAACAAAGAAATTAAAACGAGACAGTCCTTAACTGCAGGATTACAGTCAAAAGCAAACATGCTACAGGGAGGGAAGAGGAAAATCAAAACACCAATTTCTAAATGGCTGTTCCTGTGCTGCCCAGCTGGCACAGTTCAGGGCAGAAGGTGTCTGGCAGAGCAAAGCTGGTGAAATGAGCCTTACTGCTCCCCAGCTCTCCCACTGGGCCAGCCTGATGGAGTGGCTGCCCGCAATGGTAGTCGAGGGGAGAGGAGGTTTGGTGAGGCTGGCCTGTCACCGCTGAGCCCATGGAGCGAGCTTCCCCACAGCTGAAATGTGCAATTGCATCTCTGTCCATCACTAGTTTTCTTCCCGGGATCCCTGCGTGCATCTCAAGATACTGTTGTAAAAAAAAAAAATGCCCTTTTCCCTTATGGGGTATCCAAGAGCCCATATAGAGTCCTTACGTAGGTTCCCTATTGGTAGGAGAGAATAACAGAGGCCAACCAGAGAATATTGAGAAGCAAAGCAGCTAGTAAGCTTGATCTTTATTGATCTGTTGCAACAGGGTGCTCCCCTCACACGCAGGAGAGGAAGAGGACCCACAAAAATGCTGTGCAAGGGCTTATAAAGACTTTTGAAATTGCCACCCTGTAGATCAAGACCACCCCCAGAAACATCATACATCACAGAAGGGGTGTAACCTAAGACCACCCCTCAGATACATCACACCTACCCCACAGAAAAGGCGGTCTAAACAGAAATTTTAATATTGTTTTCTCCTGTTGTTTATCTCCTGTCTGGCAGGTTACTTGATTGGATTGCCTGGGGAGCCTGGCCAGTCTTTTGTACTGATAAATACTTAATTCCTGGGCCAGGTCACAGGCTCACACCCTGTTCAAACACAGACATACCCTTAAGACAGGATTTGTGAAGGAAAGGACAATGGGGAGGTTTCCCACTTTGACCTTGCAGAGAAAACATTTGCTCAGTTTAGGAATCAAAATGGTTCCAGGTTAGCCTTCCTGTGCTGATCTATGTACGTGCTTGGTTGGTACACTTATGAACATTACCATATATTTAAGACCATAAAATTCCTATCACAATACCCAAAGGGGTGGGTGACGTGTTCTCGCCTCCAGATTTTGAAGGACTCCAGGTCCCATTAACCAGAGCAGTACGTATTATGGAAATTGTAGTAGACCAGCAGCCTGGGGTTTGGAGGGGGGGGGAGAGAGAGCAGGGGTTGGCCACCCTCCCCTCCAAAGTGCCAGTACAGTCCGTTCCTACAGATGCAGCAGGAGCTATCAGTTTATTTTTTTAAAGATCGGTATGTCCTTTTTGTGAAGGGACGCGGGTGGCGCTGTGGTCTAAACCACTGAGCCTCTTGGACTTGCTGATCAGAAGGTCGGCGGTTTGAATCCCCGTGACGGTGTGAGCTCCCGTTGCTCAGTCCCTGCTCCTGCCAACCTAGCAGTTTGAAAGCACATCCAAGTGCAAGTAGATAAATAGGTACCACTCCGGCGGGAAGGGAAACGGCGTTTCCATGCACTGCTCTGGTTCGCCAGAAGCAGCTTAGTCCTGCTGGCCACATGACCCGGAAGCTGTACGCCGGCTCCCTCGGCCAGTAAAGCGAGATGAGCGCCGCAACCCCAGAGTCGGTCACGACTGGACCTAATGGTCAGGGGTCCCTTTACGTCCTTTTTGCATTATTATTATTTTTTGAATGCCCACTCAGTTGGGCAGGCTAAGATTCACTTAAATGTTTGCTTTTGGGATTTTTTTAAAAGTGCTATTTAAAGGAAGTTTATTCGTCATTAAAATCCGGAAAGATAGAAAAAAACTAATCAATTTTGATGGTATTTTTCACCCTCTATATTTGTCCACCTAAAGAGGAAACTGCTTCCTTGTTCGAATGGGAACCTGAAATCAACGTCTGCCAATCTCTCGCCTTTCCCCTTTGCTTTGGCAAAGATCCAACCAGGAGGCGTGGCTGGGCGTCGTAAGAGGCCCCCCCCCTCTCCCTCTTCTTCCCCCGCCAACTCCAGACAGCAGCAGCGAATTGATTGGCCGCCTGGGCCGTGACCGTTACGCCTCGCGCTGCGCCGCCCGACTGCGCGTGCGCCAGCGGCCCCTCGCAGGGGGCGGGCTCCGCTTGGCTCGAGGCCGCGCCATTGGCTGCTTCCCGAAGCCGTCCCCGCTGATTGGCTGAGAGGAGGGGGACAGGGGGCGTGCCGGGAGCTTCCAGTCAGGTGCGGACGCCGCTGACAGAGGCAGGCGGAGGCGGCCGCCTCCTCCTCCTCCTCCCGCGCTGCTTCTTCCCCAGCACCCGCCAGCCTGGGGAGATGGGGCGGCCGGAGCCTCGGCCCTGAGGGGAAGGCGCCAAGGAACGGGCCGGCGGAAGGGCGGGGCTGTGGCGGAAGGGGCGGGGCGCAGGTAAGGAGGGGGCGGGGCTTGGCGTTGAGTGACAGGCGCTCCAGGAAGGGGGCAGGAGGGGGGTCTCTGGAGGGGCTTTGCCTTGCTGGGTCGCCTCCCCACTCCCCGCCTCAGAATAGGCCGGCCTCACCCAGAACCCTGCTCCCAAATCCCCACCCCAGGGGGGAAGGCTGCAGGTACACTGCCTCTGGGTGTGGAGGCTCCATAATAATAATAATAATAATAATTTATTACTTATACCCCACCCATCTGGCTGGGCCTCCCCAGCCACTCTGGGCGGCTTCCATAGAAACCAAAAATATAGTAAAATATCACATGTTAAAAACTTCCCTGAACAGGGCTGCCTTCAGATGTCTTCTGAATGTCAGGTAGTTGTTTAGCGCTTTGACATCTGCTGGAAGGGCGTTCCACAGGGAGGGCGCCACCACCAAGAAGGCCCTCTGCCTGGTTCCCTGTAACTTGGCTTCTCGCAATGAGGGAACCGCCAGAAGGCCCTCGGTGCTGGACCTCAGCGTCTGGGCAGAATGATGGGGGTGGAGACGCTCCTTCAGGTATACTGGACCGAGGCCGTTTAGGGCTTGAAAGGTCAGCACCAACACTTTGAATTGTGCTCGGAAACGTACTGGGAGCCAATGTAGGTCTTTCAAGACCGGTGTTATATGGTCTCGGCAGCTGCTCCCAGTCCCCACTCTAGCTGCCGCGTTCTGGATTAGTTGTAGTTTCCGAGTCACCTTCAAAGGTAGCCCCACGTAGAGCGCATGGCAGTAGTCCAAGCGAGAGATAACCAGAGCATGTACCACTCTGGCGAGACAGTCTGCAGGCAGATAGGGTCTCAGCCTACGTACCAGAAGGAGCTGGTAAACAGCTGCCCTGGACACAGATTTGACCTGCGCCTCCATGGACAGCTGTGAGTCCAAAATGACTCCCAGGCTGCGCACCTGGTCCATGTGAAGGGACCCCAAGGGTCATCTAGGCCAAGCCCCCCTGCCATGGAGGAATCTCAGCTAAAAGCATCCCTGACAGGAGGCCGACCTCTGCTAGGAAAAGGAGGGAGAGGCCACCACACCCCCGGGGGAGACTCTCGCACTGTTGAAAGGATCTTACCAACCGAAAAGAGGTCCCTGCATCTTCAAAAAAGGGGGGAGGGGAAGACCAGCCAGTGAACTCGTCACCCATAGCAGCAAAGGTCCAGGCAATTCAACAGTTGGTGGGTGAGCACTGGTAAAGGTAAAGGGACCCCTGACCATTAGGTCCAGTCGTGGCCGACTCTGGGGTTGCGCGCTCATCTCGCTTTACTGGCCGAGGGAGCCGGCGTACAGCTTCCGGGTCATGTGGCCAGCAGGACTAAGCCGCTTCTGGCGAACCAAAGCAGCGCACGGAAACGCCGTTTCCCTTCCCGCCGGAGCGGTACCTATTTATCTACTTGCACTGGTGTGCTTTCGAACTTCTAGGTTGGCAGGAGCAGGAACTGAGCAACGGGAGCTCACACCATCGCGGGGATTCGAACCGCCAACCTTCCGATCGGCAAGTCCTAGGCTCTGTGGTTTAACCCACAGCGCCACCCGCGCCCCACTGGACTGCCCCGTAATTCAATGGAAAATTCTATGTCCTGTACCTCCAGATGTTGGTGAACGGCATCTCCCGTCAGCCCTGGTAAACATAGCCAACGGCCAAGGTTGGTGGGTGTGATGGCAGCTGCAGTTCAGCAACACCTCGAAGACCAAAGTCCTCTGTACCTCTTGTGGCAGTGAATGCTCTGCATTACTTTAACATTGTGTGAAGTAGAAGGGGGGGGCGAGGGGGATGCTTTAGCCAAGGAAGAAGATGGCTGGGAGCCCTGAGCTGTGTTAGAAACTCAGGTGTATAAACTAGGTGCCAAATGGCTCCTTAAACTAAGGTTACAGTTGCCAAAACAGAATATATACTTGTCATTTTGCGGCAAGACCGCAAAGGTGTTATTTTTGAAATGATGGACTGACTCTGGCTGAAAATCAGTTAAACATCTGGCTGGTTCAGATGACAACCTTCAGCTAGGTATAGAAGAAAAGTCACTTGATCCAGGGACAGTCCACATACTGTATTTTTCGCTCTATAAGACGCACCAGACCACAAGACACACCTAGTTTTTGGAGGAGGAAAACAAGAAACAACTATTCTGAATCTCAGAAGCCAGAACAGCAAGAGGGATCGCTGCACAGCGAAAGCAGCAATCCCTCTTGTTGTTCTGGCTTCTGGCATAGCTGCGCAGCCTGCATTCGCTCCGTAAGACGCACACACATTTCCCCTTACTTTTTAGGAGGGGAAAAGTGAGTCTTACAGAGCAAAAAATACGGAATATATTGGCCTATCCTGACCTCTTTTTCTTAATAGTAGGGACACGGACCATTCATAACTTAAGAATAACTTAAGAAACTGTGAGCAGGGCAGTGGGGTGGGGTAAGTGAAGACAGGCGACAACAATTAGCTATGACGTTGTTCACTGGTCCTTCTCAGGCTGCGCAGAAAAAGCGTTTTGGTTCCTGAAATCCATTCTGATTGTGCAGATATAACGGATACAATTCTACAGGATGGGGCATGAGTGTGTGGAAACAGTCCAGATCCAAGGATCCCCAGGCATGTGTCTTCACATGGTGTCAGGCTCCATCCTGGTGCCCAGGCATCTTCACTTGGTTGCAAGTAGCTGACAGTTGGGTGCAAAATTGCGCCTGGCGCCTGGCTAATTTCAAACACTGCTGCAGCCTCACTGATCTTCATCTTGGTCTCAGCCAGTGGAACCAGAAACCACCTTGGACTCCTTTGGGAGGAATGGCAGGATATAGAGTAAATAGATAAAAGACTGCCCTTATGCCTTTGGGGCTGTTTTTAGGGAGGGAATGACCCCCAAACTTTGTATGCACTGCTTAGGAACACTGGAGTGAGTTAGGCTATTGGTCCATCTTTCTGGGAGCCCAGAGATTGCTTGTGGTTGTGGGCCAAATGGCAAGTGTTGATGTTGACATGATATATATATATACACACACAGTGGTACCTCGGGTTACATACGCTTCAGGTTACAGACTCCGCTAACCCAGAAATATTGCCTCAGGTTAAGAACTTTGCTTCAGGATGAGAACAGAAATCGTGCTCCGGCGGCGCGTCAGCAGCAGGAGGCCCCATTAGCTAAAGTGGTGCTTCAGGTTAAGAACAGTTTCAGGTTAAGTACGGACCTCTGGAACGAATGAAGTACTTAACCCAAGGTACCACTGTATATATGTATATGTAGTTGTGGAGGGCACTGAATTGTGGATACAGTACTGAAGCTTGTGTCGAACGTTCTATTGCACTGGTTTTGCTCTTTTTTCTAAAACCCGATTTAGGATATTTAAAGTGCAGAGGCTACCTTTCTAACATGATATACTTATCTGTGTGCATTCATACAGAGTATTAGGATGGCTTATGTCATTGTGTGTGTGGCATTATTATTATTTTATTTAAACCTTTATTCAATAAAGGCTTGTTAAGTCTGCCCAGAAGTTCTGTTTGGCCGGTTGCTCTGATCCTGATTTCGCACATGCATTGAGTTGGTTAGAGCCTGGTGCTGACAACATCCAGGGCATGGGCCTGATCCCCTTATGGGTGCATATTCCTGCATTGGAGGGGGTTGGACTAGACACAGTCCCAAATCTCTGATCTATGAACTCTCCCAATGGCTGTGAGAAAATTGTGTAGTACCGGTGTGGTGTACTAGTTAGTGCCCTAGTCTAGATTGAGATTGGGAGATCTCAGTCTAGTTCAAATTCTCAGTTAGTTCACTGGTCGACTTTGGGGCAGTTGCTGTCTCTCAGACCTGCCTCCCAGGGTTGGGGAAGAACCATAGGCAACACTGTCAGTTCCATAGAGGAAGCGCTAAGGTAAAGGGGCCCCTGACCATTAGGTCCAGTCGTGACTGACTCTGGGGTTGCGGCACTCATCTCACTTTATTGGCCAAGGGAGCCGGCGTACAGCTTCCAGGTATGTGGCCAGCAGGACTAAGCCGCTTCTGGCGAACCAAAGCAGTGCACGGAAATGCCATTTACCTTCCCGCCGGAGTGGTACCTATTTATCTACTTGCACTTTGACATGCTTTTGAACTGCTAGGTTGGCAGGAGCAGGGACCAAGCAACAGGAGCTCACCCCATCGTGGGGATTCAAATATAAGCTGATCGCCGAACGGCACCTTAAACCTACAGTTGCCACAATTAGGTGCCATTTCCCTTAAAATGGGGTGTGTTGCGGCGGTTATTATTATTAATTTCTAGTCTATACCACGTTGTATTTTAAAGAGGGGGGCACGGGGATATCTCAAAGCTGTTTACAGCCCATTAGCGCATCTGTCAGAGGCTCAGGAGCAGAGGCACAGGGAAGAGAGGAAATGGAGAGCGAAGGGGAAGAATCTGAGGGCAGCGTAGGAGAAGATGACAGTGGCCCGAGAGATTCCATGAGCCTCCCCAGCGAATCAGAAGATTCACAGAAGGGGGCGCCGGTGGCCAGGGCAAGGGGGGTCCCAAGGGGGACACTCCAGAAGCAAGGGGCCAGCGGGGACTCCCTGAGCAGCAGTTGGAGATCAGGACCAACTTCCCCACCAGAGCGTAGTGGGGGGGAAGAGTCCCAGGTATCGGGGCCAGCGTTTCCCCCAGCAGGGAGAGAAGATGAGTCAGGGCTGACCACGCCTCCATCGGAGAGTCAGGGAACGGAGGGGAGGTCAGGTCCAGCTAGCCTCCCGGAAGAGGGAAGCAGCGACAGAAGCAGTGTAACCGTCAGGAGGAAGATCACTGGGTTGGCGCGAGCGCCAAGTTCAAATGTACAGGCGCGCGGGACAGCAGAGAACCCGGATTGGGAACCAGGTCCTAAAGCCCGCCGGAGGCAGGGGGAGGAGTCAGGGGACTCAGCGTCAGAAGAGTCCAGAAGGGGGAATGCCCCAGCGGACAGGAGGACCCAGAGGAGGAGAGAGCAGAGGAAGAGGTGGAGCAGGGCTAGAGTCTTAAACTGGTGTCAGAGGGGAGGAGATTCAGACGGAGCTTCGGCAGTCTAGGGTTTAAGACGTAGAGCTGCGCGCCACGGTTTTGAAATAGAGACTGAACTTCAATAAAGACTTTTGTATATAACAACGACCTGGCGTTGGTCCTTTGTGAGCTGGGACCTTGGGGCAGCTCTGACAGCATCAAATAAAACAACCCAGAATGAAATGAATCCAAGCTTCTGGGAAAATATTTCAGATACTTCTCTAAGTGACATTTCATTTTCCCCGATTTTTTTTTTTTTTTACCTATTGCTTCATTTATAGAGCTTGTCCCATAGCGGAAGGACTCTAAAGGGCAGTGTAGCGTAATGGTTAGAGTGATGGACGAGGGCCTGGGAGATCGGGCTTCAAATCTCCACTCCCGTCATGAAGCTCAATGGAATTTGTGGGAAAGCTTAATTATGTTTATGGACCCGACTAGACGTAAGATGCATTTTTAAAAAATAAAATAAAATGAATAGGACTCAATGGAAAGTGGATGCTGATAATTAACTGGATTGGAGCAGCCAGAAGTGTAGGGTGGGAGTTAACCCTTTACTCCCTTGCTGTTCAACCAGCTCCCTTGAAGCTGCTATTTGCATTGGAAGGATATGCTACACAATTCACAGATCCACCCCCCATACCCGCTACTTTAGGATAACCCTTGCTGAAGTAGCCTGCGGTCTACAGAAGTCCATGGCACAATAAACTGGTAAAAGTCTTTAAGGTGCCACAATATTCTTTGTTGCTTTCCCCTTGGGGCTGTGCAACACACATCTTAAGAGGAAAAGAAGATTTTGAGGTGTGTGTTTTGAGAATGCATAGGCAAAGTTATTCTCCCTCACTCCTGAGAAGGGTTTGCGCTCAGCTGGTTGTGGGACCAGTTTCACGCTGGCCAAGTTTTAAGGGATGTTGCCTTCCTTGGGTCAGGTTTTTAGAAATCAACCAAATGAAAAGGGAGGAGCTGTTCCCTGTTTTATTATCCAAGCGACTGCTTTTCAGAATGATGAAGACCACAAAGGCAGCTCATTTTTCCAGGAACAGTCCTTCCTTCCTGGACATTTGCTGACCGATGCAGGACACACACATTTCTTGAACAATGGGGATCCTCTTGGGAGATGTTCCCCCGCCTTTTTGTTCTGTAATTAACTAAGACATAAATACAAAGTCTGCTGAGTATGTTGTCCGTCTCTTCCCCTGCGCCACACACACATTGCCTTCCTTCACCTTCTTCGAAACCGTGTTGTTGCTAATATGTCATGTTTGTGAGAATCTAGGGCCTGAACAAATGCAGAACAGGATGTGTGTGATATCCCTAGACATGCTTACATAGCTCAGTTGTTTAGACGTTAGAGCATGGTGCCGATAACGCTAAGGTTGCAGGTTCGATCCCTAAAAAGGACAGAGCTCTGCATATTCTTGTCCAGTCCTACCTTGGAAGCCAAATGCATTGGCTCCCGAACAAATCAGTTCCTGAATGATCGAAACCCGGAAGTGAGTGTTCTGCTGCTGCCAATCGGAAGCTGCGCTTTGGTTTTCGAATGGTTCCGGGAGTCAAACGGACTCCCAGAACGCATTCTGTTCGAAAACCAAGATACCACTGTTATCCTTCCCTCCAGCTCTATGATTCTTTTTTATAGTTTATACAGGCCTCACTTGGGACGTGGGTGGCGCTTTGGGTTAAACCACAGAGCCTAGGACTTGCCGATCAGAAGGTTGGTGGTTCGAATCCCCACGACGGGGTAAGCTCCCGTTGCTCGGTCCCTGCTCCTGCCCACATAGCAGTTCGAAAGCACGTCAAAGTGCAAGTAGATCAATAGGTACCGCTCTAGCGGGAAGGTAAACGGCGTTTCCGTGCACTGCTCTGGTTCGCCAAAAGCGGCTTAGTCATGCTGGCCGCATACCCGGAAGCTGTACGCCGGCTCCCTTGGCCAATAAAGCGAGATGAGCGCCGCAACCCGAGAGTCGGCCATGACTGGACCTAATGGTCAGGGCTCCCTTTACCTTTACCTTACAGGCCTCACTTATGGTCATTTGTCATTTTAAGATTGCCAGTGTCTCTTTTTCTCCATTTTGCCTTGAATGAGACACGGAAGCTGAAGAAAGTCTGCTTTTTGTCTTCTGGATGACCCATTCACAGAGCATCTCAGCCTCTGGTCCCCAGGCCTCCTCCCACTGACCTGACTGCATTGCGATCAGATGGACCATGTTACCTGTCAATCAAGACCCATCTAAGTCAACAACTCTTAAAAGGAGCATTGATGCCATATTGTCTCTTGACCAGGGATATGCAAACTCAGCCCTCCAGATGTTTTGAGACTACAATTCCCATCATCCCTGACCAATGGTCCTGTTAGCTAGGGATGATGGGAGTTGTAGTCCCAAAACATCTGGAGGGCCAGGTTTGCCTATGCCTGTTCTTGACCTTTAACACTGCTATTTTACACTCAGTTGTAAGTAATCGCAGCAGGGATGATTCACAGATGGTATTTAACTCTGAGTAGGCTTGCTGAGATGTATAAGACTGAATCAGATTAGTGCTGGAGGTGCAAAGAGGTTGAGGGAATGTTCTTTCATATGTGGCGGACCTGTAAAAGGGTAAAAGAGTACTGGGAACTGATCCATAATGAATTGAGAAAAAATGTTTAAAAGTACTTTCCCTCCCAAAACCAGTCTCTTCTGTTGGGCATAATTCAGACTCAAATTCCCAGGGGTCAAAAAATGTATGCTACTACTGTGGCCCGTGTTTCATTGGTCCCAAAATGGGAAACGAGCGAGGTCCCAATCAAAGAAGAATGGCAACTTAAGTTGACAGAATATGTGCAACTTCCAGACTTAACATATAGAATAAGAGAACAAGAAGAACATACATTTAGAGAAAACTGGGAAATGTTTATTGAATATATAGGAAATATATATATACAGCTGAAAACGCTGGCAGCATTCAGATAAATTCAACAGTGTAAATAAGCTTTGATGGATGTAATAATTGAATACTGAACGGTTTAGTTTTTGTAAAATATGCAGGGATTTATGATATGTAAAATGAACCATGGAAAGAGAAGAAGAGAAGTCATTGATATCTTGTTGTTGTTTAGTCGTGTCCAACTCTTCGTGACCCCCTGGACCAGAGCATCCATTCTTTGGCGATCAGCCTTCTTTATGGTCCAGCTCTCACTTCCATACATCACTACTGGGAAAACCATAGCTTTTACTATACGGACCTTTCAGTAGAGACACCCAAAAAGTGAAAACCCAGACACGTTGTTAAACCAAATTTTCAAGCAGATGGGAGTTTCCTCCAAGCAGCAGGAAGATGTGCATGGTCTCTGAGCGCATACAGAGTGCCCCAGACTCCTACAGGGAGAAGCTGAAGTCATTTCCCTTTTCCCCTCCCTCCGTTGATGGAATTCTGACTATATATCCAAACCGGGGTTGTTTTTTCCCCTTTGTTCATTTTTAACCATCCTTTAAATTTTGGAACAATTGTTGTTGTTGTTGTTTAGTCGTGTCCGCCTCTTCATGACCCCCTGGACCAGAGCATGCCAGGCCCTCCTGTCTTCCACTGCCTCCCGCAGTTTGGTCAAACTCCTGCTGGTCGCTTCGAGAACACTGTCCCACCATCTCGTCCTCCATTGTCCCCTTCTCCTTGTGCCCTCCATCTTTCTCAACATCAGGGTCTTTTCCAGGGAGTCTTCTCTTCTCATAAGGTGGCCAAAGTCTTGGAGCCTCGGCTTCAGGATCTGTCCTTCCAGTGAGCACTCAGGGCTGATTTCCTTCAGAATAGAGAGGTTTGATCTTCTTGCAGTCCATGGGACTCTCAAGAGTCTCCTCCAGCACCAGAATTCAAAAGCATCAATTCTTCGTCGATCAGCCTTCTTGATGGTCCAGCTCTCACTTCCATACATCACTACTGGGGAAACCATGGCTTTAACTATACGATTGATATCTTAAGGATGTAAAATTGGGTACTTTTGATTGTAAAACAGAAAATTGCCAATTGAGCAGCAAAGTGACAAGCCGTGAGTTTGTATCGGGCCCGACTTTGACCAGCGCTTTCTGTCTCTTCCTCAGGCCTACCATGATTCTGCTCTCCGGCTGCTGATGCCATCGCATCCTCGGTTGCCATGACAACGGGCGACTGCTGCCACCTCCCGGGCTCGCTGTGTGACTGTCCGGGCAGCGCCGCGTTGTCCAAGTCGGTGGAAGATTCCGACTTTGGGCGTCCTCAGTACGTCACCCAAGTCACGGCCAAGGACGGACGGCTGCTCTCGACAGTCATCAAAGCCCTGGGGACGCAGAGGTGAGGCCGAGGTGCCCCGGGCTTGCGATGGATTGTTCCGGGGGTGTGAGCCTGGTTAGCCGGCAAGAGGGGCGTCCTTTGACCCTGAAGGGCCGAGTTCACTTTAGAGTCCAAGAAGCAGGAAGCCTTTTAGTGATGGCTGGGGGATAGGGAGGTTCAGAGTTGGAAGGACATCTGCAAAAACATAATGATACGCAAGTCTGTGCCTCCTCCTGTTACCCACTTAAAACAGACTTTTATTCAGAGGACTGGAATCCTACGTAGTTTGAGCAGTGTTAGAAACTCAGATATATTACCTAACCGCCAAATGGCACCTTAAACCTAGGTTGCAGTTGCCACAATGGAATGTCTAGGTACCATTTTCCCCCCAGTGAAGAAGAAGAAGAATTAATTTCATTTCTATACCGCTTTGTAAGGGATGCGGGTGGCGCTGTGGGTTAAACCACAGAGCCTAGGGCTTGCCGATCAGAAGGTCGGCGGTTCAAATCCCTGCAACAGGGTGAGCTCCTGTTGCCCAGTCCCTGCCCCTGCCAACCTAGCAGTTCAAAAGCATGAAGTGCAAGTAGATAAATAGGTACCGCTCCGGCGGGAAGGTAAACGGCGTTTCCGTGCGCTGCTCTGGTTCGCCAGAAGCGGCTTAGTCCTGCTGGCCACATGACACGGAAGCTGTACACCGGCTCCCTCGGCCAATAAAGCGAGATGAGCACCACAACCCCAGAGTCGTCTGCGACTGGACCCAATGGTCAGGGGTCCCTTTACCCTTTAGCTATGCCGCTTTGTATTTTAAAGAAACAGTCTCAAAGCAGTTTAAAATATTAAGTAAAACAACACAGAATAAAACAAAATCAAGCTTTAAGGGAAATATTTCAGATCCTTCTCTAAGGGACATTTTGCTTTCCCCAATACCTGTTTACCTACTGAAACTAAAGAGCTGCCCCATAGCCAAAGTGCTCTATTAAACAAACCCTTCTGCTGACCTGCTTAAGTAAGCTGGAGGGGCCAGCAAGATAGAGATGTCAGCCGCCAGCCTGGCACTCAGAGATCTCTGTGTGGTCGCGATTGGACCTGCACCAGGGCAGAACATGCCTGGCGAGTAGGGAATTTCTAGCACTGGGGTTTGAGAAAGAAAGAATGCAACTTGGACGTTGAAGCACTTGGGTTGAGTTCCCAGTGTCTCCACGTACGGTCGGGAGAATCTCCCTGTCAATAATAATAATAATAATAATAATAATAATAATAATAATTTTTTATATCCCGCCCTCCGAAGCCGAAGCCGGGCTCAGGGCGGCTAACAACAATAAAACAGTACAACACATCACTCTAAAATTATTCATTATAAAATTAATTCAAATCAAACCAATGGCAACCATTGGGCCAGAGCTCCGCGAAGATTGCCGAAGGAGGGAGACAGGCTGTGCCCTGGCCAAAGGCCTGGTGGAACATCTCTGTCTTGCAGGCCCTGTGGAAAGATGTCAAGTCCCGCAGGGCCCTAGTCTCTTGTGGCAGAGCGTTCCACCAGATTGGAGCCACAGCCGAAAAAGCCCTGGCTCTAGTTGAGGCCAGCCTAACCTCTCTGTGGCCTGGGACTTTCAGGATGTTTTTGTTTGAAGACCGTAAGGTCCTCCGTGGGACATACCAGGAGAGGCAGTCCCGTAGGTACAAAGGTCCTAAGCCGTACAGTGGTGCCCCGCAAGACGAATG
The DNA here is from genome assembly GCF_964106915.1 of Podarcis gaigeae. Classification (NCBI taxonomy): domain Eukaryota; kingdom Metazoa; phylum Chordata; class Lepidosauria; order Squamata; family Lacertidae; genus Podarcis; species Podarcis gaigeae. The sequence goes on along the minus strand of NC_139696.1, from coordinate 5,877,984 downwards.
CCTCGCTAAACGAAAAACCCGCAAGACGAAAGGGTTTTCCGATTTTTTAGCGGCTTCGCAAGACGAATTTCCGTATGGGCTTGCTTCGCAAGACGAAAGCCCATAGGGAAATCTCTGGGGACAGCGGGGAAGCGCAGCGCGCCTTCTCCTCTGTTCCCGGACCTGTCCTAAGGCTTGCGGTGGGAGGTCCGGGAACAGAGGGGAAGGTGCGCAGCGCTTCTCCTCTGTTCCCGGGGCTTGCGGTGGGAGGAGGGTTTTTCCTCCCCACCGCCAACATTCAGAACAGCATTCTGCATGTTGGCGGTGGGGAGGAAAGCCCTCCTCCCACCGCAAGCCTTCAGGACAGGTATGGGAACAGAGGGGAAGGTGCGCAGCGCTTCTCCTCTGTTCCCGGGGCTTGCGGTGGGAGGAGGCTTTTTCCTCCCCACCGCCAACATTCAGAACAGCCTTCTGAATGTTGGCGGTGGGGAGGAAAGCCCTCCTCCCACCGCAAGCCTTCAGGACAGGTCCGGGAACAGAGGGGAAGGTGCGCAGCGCTTCTCCTCTGTTCCCGGACCTGTCTTGAAGACTTGCGGTGGGAGGAAGGTTTTCCTCCCCACCGCAAACATTCAGAAGGCTGTTCTGAAGGCTGGCGGTGGGGAGGAAAGCCCTTCTCCCCCGCCAGCCTTCAGAAGAGTTCCCGCCTAGGCTGCGGATAGCAGCCTGCTGCCCTGCGCGAGGGGCGCTCTTAAGCAGAGCGCCCCTCGCGCGGGGCAGCAGGCTGCTATGCTATCCGCAGCTTGGAGAGCCCTCTGGACCTCTTCTGAAGGCGGGCGGGGGGCAAAAGTCTTTGCTCCCCCCCCCCGCCTTCAAAAGCCGTCCGGGAGCATTTTAAAATCGCCCCAGGACAGCGGGTGAATTCTGTGCTGTCCCGGGGCGATTTAAAAGCCCCCGGGAAGGCAGGCAGGGGGGACAAAGACTTTTGCCCCCCGCCGGCCTTCAGAAGAGGTCGGGGGACAGACTGTCCCCGGACCTGGTCTGAAGGCGGTTTCCATAGGAACGCATTGATTGATTTTCAATGCATTCCTATGGGAAACCGTGCTTCGCAAGACGAAAAACTCGCAAGACGAAAAGACTTGCGGAACGAATTAATTTCGTCTTGCGAGGCACCACTGTATAGGGCTTTAAACGTTAAAACCAGCACCTTAAACCTGATCCTGTACTCCACCGGGAGCCAGTGCAGCTGGTATAGCACCGGGTGAATGTGATCTCGCAGTGAGGATCCCGTAAGGAGTCTCGCCACGGCATTCTGCACCCGCTGGAGTTTCTGGGTCAGTCTCAAGGGCAGCCCCACGTAGAGCGAGTTACAATAATCCAGTCTGGAGGTGACCGTCGCGTGGATCACAGTGGCTAGGTCAGGGCGAGATAGAGGTCCTAGGCCGTATAGGGCTTTAAAGGACCCCAGGGAGCCACTGCCAGACAGTGTAGCTAGACAGACCAAAGGTCTGACTCTGTAGAAGGCAGCTTCCTGTGTTTCTTCCTCTGCTGGAGCGGCTTATCCTTTCCTGTTAGTCCGACTCACTCGCCCCCTGCACACAATCTCTCCAGACGCCCTTTGTGATGCTTCGGCTTCTGCCTGCTGGAATTTATCTCACATTCTCAGGTAGAAGCGGAATGCATTTGTTTTCACAGGATGGAAAGATGCAGGCAGCTGCAGTCGTCCTTCCCACCTGCTCCTGTTCATCCCCTTGGTCTTCGCAAGAGGGCTGAGAAAAAGCAAGCCTGTTCAAGGCTGTCAATCAGGGAAGGGGGTGTTTATGGCTTGGCGGGCCAGATCTTTATCTCCCTGCCCCTGCAGGCCAATTTTAACTGGTGGGCGGGGGGCACCCGTCTGCCAATCATCTGATGTCACAAGGATTTCTGGTGATTGATTGGTGAGCAGGACCGAGGGGGGGGGCGCTCCCTACATACAGTGGTACCTCAGGTTACATTCGCTTCAGGTTACATACGCTTCAGGTTAAAGACTCCGCTAACCCAGAAATAGTGCTTCAGGTTAAGAACTTTGCTTCAGGATGAGAACAGAAATCGGGCTCCGGCGGCGCGGCAGCAGCGGGAGGCCCCATTAGCTAAAGTGGTGCTTCAGGTTAAGAACAGTTTCAGGTTAAGAACGGACCTCCAGAATGAATTAAGTTCTTAACCCAAGGTACCACTGCACTGCTAAAGCTCAGGTGCCTCACATCCCACCTCCAAGCTTCACAGAACTGGGCTATGCTTGATTATCGTCTCCCAAAGCAACTTGTTGCTGTTGTTTAGTCGTTTAGTCGTGTCTGACTCTTCGTGACCCCCTGGTCCAGAGCACACCAGGCACTCCTGTCTTCCACTGCCTCCCGCAGTTTGGTGAGACTCATGCTGGTCGCTTCGAGAACACTGTCCCACCATCTCATCCTCTGTTGTCCCCTTCTCCTTGTGCCCTCCATCGTTCCCAACATCAGGGTCTTTTCCAGGGAGTCTTCTCTGCTCATGAGGTGGCCAAAGTCTTGGAGCCTCCACTTCAGGATCTGTCCTTCCAGTGAGCACTCAGGGCTGATTTCCTTCAGAATGGATAGGTTTGATCTTCTTGCAATCCATGGTACCTCAGGTTACATTCGCTTCAGGTTACATGCGCTTCAGGTTACAGACTCCGCTAACCCAGAAATAGTACTTCAGATTAAGAACTTTGCTTCAGGGTGAGAACAGAAAGCGGGCTCCGGCTGCGCGGCAGCAGCAGGAGGCCCCATTAGCTAAAGTGGTGCATCAGGTTAAGAACAGTTTCATGTTAAGTACGGACCTCCGGAACGAATTAAGTACTTAACCTGAGGTACCATTGTATTGCCAGAGCAGCACCCAGCAGGGTTGAACTCTGTCATCAGCTGGTGGGAGGAGAGTTCAATCCTAAACTCTCTGGGGTCTGCTCACCAGCAGGCGTTATCCTGCTGTTTCAGCTGTGTGCCAGATCTCTGTGGGGAACTGGGGGTCGCAGCCAGCATAGATTTGAGCCCCACCACCTGTCCATCATCATCCAATATCATCACACGGCGACTTGAGTTGATGGACAGGTGGGTGTGGTTTTGGAGAAATGGCCAAATTAACCCCTTGGCCGGAAGAAGAGTTTGGATTTGATATCCCGCTTTATCACTACCCGAAGGTGTCTCAAAGCGGCTCACATTCTCCTTTCCCTTCCTTCCCCACAACAAACACTCTGTGAGGTGAGTGGGGCTGAGAGACTTCAGAGAAGTGTGACTAGCCCAAGGTCACCCAGCAGCTGCATGTGGGGAACCAAACCCAGTTCCCCAGATTATGAGTCTACCGCTCTTAACCACTACACCATACTGGCTCTCAGTATGATGATGGCTCTTCATGGTGGAAATTCTCCATCATGCACAAGTTCAGAATCTTTTTTGGTTAGCAGATACAACGGTCCTAGAAACCCGAAAGGCAGCAGAGGTGTTTTCGGGTCGCAGCCATCAAAGACATCAGGCCTTTTTCTTGCCAAAGGCAAGGTGGTTCTTTCAAAATGAGATTCAGAAGTAATACAGAACACCATTGGGTGAGAAGATGAAAGGTTTTATTCTAAACAGCAAGCAATATATACATACCAAGCAAGCACTTCAATCTGCAACTTAGAAGTCCTCAAGAAACGGCGAAGTGACTCCCCCAGGCAGCCTCAGTTTGCACGGCCCCGCAGCAGATCAGTCCGTGCACGAGCTTCTTAAAAACTCTGCCCACAACCATCCGATTTATAGTTAGTAGGCTGTGTAGCTTGTCTGACTGGCTATGTGCAGATCATTCATTAGCCACCCATTCCCAGTGCCTCACTTTCTGAAAACAGCGTCCAACATCAAGAAGGTACCTAGCACTATCACTTCCTCCCAGCTGATTAGGACAATAAAGGCTGTTTTCCATGCCATCAGATAACTTAACAAGAGACAAGGGGAGGGGGAAGGAACTGTTAGGATTCTTGCTCTGTGTTTGCAGTCATGGGATTGTTGTCTATCACATGACAGTGTCTGTTTTCATTCCACAGTGTGCGAAGTGACGGAAACAGGATGTTTTGGTATTACAGTGGTACCTCAGGTTACATACGCTTCAGGTTACAGACTCCGCTAACCCAGAAATAGTGCTTCAGGTTAAGAAATTTGCTTCAGGATGAGAACAGAAATCGTGCTCCGGCGGCGCGGCAGCAGCAGGAGGCCCCATTAGCTAAAGTGGTGCTTCAGGTTAAGAACAGTTTCAAGTTAAGAACAGACCTCCGGAACAAATTAAGTACTTAACCCGAGGTACCACTGTACTGTGTTCTGTGAAGTGGGACTATTGTCCTTTATTCCTTTTCTCTTTGCTGTCTGATGAGAAAGAGGAAAGAGCTAAGTCAGAATGCTCCGAGTGTATTATATGTAAATAAAAGTAGATTAGCCAAAATGCTGTGCTACTGAGTTCTGTTATGCAAACTGCCAATACTCTGCAGGATCGTAAGTGCCTCTTAGTATCAGTCGCTGTGATGTTTGGGCTGAAGAAAGCTTTTGAAGCTCCTGAACGATCGACCAGGAGGGAGAGAACATGCCAGTCGGGCATGTGTCTCTGCCAGAGTCCTACACACGAGTAGAACGAGCCTAACCGGAACAGAGGCAGGAAGGATAACCATGTCAGATCGCTAACTCCTTGAAATACAGTTTTTCTTCAGGATAGCTTGCCCATACACACTTTCCCCACCCTGGTCTTCTGAAAGTGGCTGAAGCCCCCTTCTCTTTTGCCTTCTCCTCGCAGCGATGGCCCGATCTGTCGAATCTGCCACGAAGGCGGAAGCGGAGAAGGCCTGCTCTCGCCCTGCGATTGCACGGGCACCTTGGGGACCGTCCACAAGAGCTGCCTGGAGAAGTGGCTTTCCTCCTCCAACACGAGCTACTGCGAACTGTGCCACACCGAGTTTGTCGTGGAGCGGCGGCCCAGGCCCCTGATCGAGGTGGGTTGTGCCTCCCTCGCTCGCCGCAGGGAGAGATCTCCAGGCTAGAGGTTTTGAGTGGGAAAGAGAAAGACAGATCTGTTTCTTTGGAACACTTGCATTCTGCTTTGTCCCTGGGCGGTGCCTTGCAAAAGATTCTCAAAATGAAACACTGCTTGGGTGTTATAAAGGAGCAGGAACGGCATGATCTCTCCATGGAACCGGAATAGATCAGGCAGCGCTCCCTGCCCTTTGCACATCAGAGGTTCTTTCTAAGGTCCTCTGAGGAAAGGGAGTGGGGCTGGGCGGCTGGAGTTATCTCAGCCCATGGTGGGAGCAGTCTTCCCTTGCTGGTAGTTGATGAGAAACACCGATAGGATAGGCAAATACCCATACTTGGAAGCTCACAAATGGCAGCTGTCAAATAAATTTGTGAGCAACTCCTTCATAGCCTGCGAACCTTCCACCCCATCGTAAATGGATAATAATGCTACCTCTGGACTGTCGGTCAGTGATTTCTGTTATCTCCTTAAGCACCCTTTGCCCCCCCTCCAAATGTACATATTTACACCCCCACCACATGTGAACATAATTCCCCGCTTCCTGGCATCCCCTCCAACATAACACCGAATATTCCTTGTTTATTTGATTTCAAAATCATTTCCAGCGTGTTGCCGGGCAGCAAGAACACAGGCAGTTGCTTGCTCTCTATTTAGGCTCGGGCACCCTCTTTACTCCCGGGAGATAAAACTTGTTTAGGACTAACAAGGTGGCTCTGAGAGTTCTCAAACAACAGACAGAGCTTTCAGCTCCATCAGCGTTCTTGTTTTTATCTAATGTGACTGGCGTTAAATACCATCTCCAAACTACCCCTATTTTTCGCTCTATAAGACGCACCAGACTATAAGACACACCTAGTTTTGGGAGGAGGAAAACAAGAAAAAAATATTCTGAATCTCAGAAGCCAGTACAGCAAGAGGGATCGCTGCGCAGCGAAAGCAGCGATCCCTCTTGCTGTTCTGGCTTCTGGGATAGCTGCGCAGCCTGCATTCGCTCCATAAGACGCACAGACATTTCCCCTGACTTTTTAGTAGGGGAATAGTGAGTCTTATAGAGCAAAAAAATACGGTAATTTATAATAATTTTCTTTTATTCTCATAGGCAACATTTTCAGCGTGCGATTCTTTCCCCTTCATTCTGACAAATTAATCCCCCTCTGTCGCTTTCTTCCTTCTCTCCAGTGGCTGAAGGACCCCGGCCCACGCAATGAGAAACGGACGCTGTTCTGCGACATGGTGTGTTTCCTTTTCATCACCCCGCTGGCTGCCATCTCCGGCTGGCTTTGCCTCCGCGGTGCCCAAGACCACCTGCAGTTCAATAGCCGCCTGGAGGCCATTGGCCTGATTGCCCTGACCATAGCACTTTTTACCATCTATGTCCTTTGGACACTGGTGAGTGGTCACGCCCGCTTTCCTTCTTGGGGTTCTTCTTACACTAAATTTGTCTACTCCTCCTCCTTACTATTATTGGGGGCAGGTTATGGGTCAGTGATAGGGATGCGGGTGGTGCTGTGGGTTAAACCACAGAGCCTAGGACTTGCCGATCAGAAGGTCGGCGGTTCGAATCCCCACGACGGAGTGAGCTCCCATTGCTCAGTCCCAGCTCCTGCCAACCTAGCAGTTTGAAAGCACGTCAAAGTGCAAGTAGATAAATAGGTACCGCTCCAGCGGGAAGGTAAACGGCGTTTCCATGCGCTGCTCTGGTTCGCCAGAAGCGGCTTAGTCCTGCTGGCCACCTGACCCGGAAGCTGTACGCCGGCTCCCTCGGCCAGTAAAGTGAGATGAGCGCCGCAACCCCAGAGTCAGCCACGACTGGACCTAATGGTCAGGGGTCCCTTTACCTTTACCTTGGGCACTTCCAAACCTAACCCTGATTATTCTTGCTCTCCTTCCCCACCCCGCTTGTGACCCCCCCTCCCACCCTGCCGGCCAGGTTTCATTCCGCTACCATTGCCAGCTGTACTCCGAGTGGCGAAGGACCAATCAGAAAGTCCGCCTGATGATCCCGGACTCGAGGAACCCGCACCCTGTCTCGCACTCGCTGCTCTCCGCCAAGCTCCTGAAGAAGAAGGCCGACGAGACGACCGTATGAGCCAGGAGCGGCCCTCCGTAGGCGAGGGGGGCCCTCCCCTCGCACAGGGCGGGGGGCGGGGAGGAGGGAGAGAGAGAGAGGAAAGCGGGATAGCACTTTCTCCCGCCCACAGCGGCTAAAGACTCGCCTAAACAATCAGCCCGACCAAAGGGGGAATCTTGCCACTTGCCCCGTTCCGCTGCGGCGAGAACACAGAACGACAACCGAGCCCCCCAGGGGTGTGTGCAATGAGCTTGGCTGGTGGTGGGCCCTGAGCGCCCGCCGGCCAGGCTCCGTCTTCGAGACGAAACCTAGCAGAGGAGAAAGAGAGCCTCTCCCTATATCCATATATCTATATTATATTACCATAATTATTGTTGTTATTATTATAATTTTATCACTCTTCTTAATTTCCACGCCTGGTGTTGTCGCTGTTGCTGCTGTTGCTGTTTGTGTCCAGGCCCCTTTTTTTATGTCGTCCCGACAAACGTCCCTGCGAGAGAGGCGGAGAGGCGACCTGCCCGTTGCTGCTGCTTCGACGCCCCACCACCACCACCCCCCACTCACCTCAAGGCTGTTGCGCTTTGTCGGTTTCGCTCGGTGGAGCATTTGCTGTGGAGGTTTCTTGCCGCCGCCCGACTTCTCCTATGCTGTTGCATTTTGGGGAAGGCTCGAGAATCGATGAGTCCTTAACCCCCAGTGGTTTAATACCTGCTGTCCCTGTGGGTAGCAGCTGGGAAATGTCTGAGGAAGCCGAGGGCACCTCTGCAATAAATACCCACCCCGCAAAACACACCGGGCATATTTTCAAGAACTTGCAATGACTTTCTAAGCAGGGGGAAAAGCAATGTGCAGATTTGCTTGTCATCTGATCGCATTTGGGAATGAATTGGTGCTCTTCCGAAGAACCGGAGGGTGGGAGGGAAGATTCTTCTCCTTTTGCGCCCTTCTTTCCTCGGGGTCTCTCCAAGCCCCCTTTCCTGTTTTTGCACTACATAGATTTTTTGGGTGGGGGAGACCCGGGGCCGCTCCCTCGTCCCCCGCTCCCTCTTGTTTCTTTGTCAGTGATGTTTCTCTCCCCGGCCAGAGGATTCTGTGCGTTTGAGAATGGATTTGAAGTATAATAATAATAATCCCAGGAGGAGTAAAAAAAGAAAAAAAATTGAACCAATGTTGGGACTGGAGAAGTTTTTCTTTTTTTAAAAAAAAGAAGGTTGCGACTGACTGAGTGGTAGTTTTTGAGAAGTCTTGGCAGCTCGTTGCTGTAATAATCTGTGCGACACTCTCCGGCGTGGAAGGAAAGGTCTGTCCACGCTGGGGAAAGGGCTAAAAGTTTCTGAGCACTTGATCCGTGAAGAGCATACGGAAAGTTCATTTTAAAGAGGAATTGCTTCACGTTCACCCGCTCCGAAAAGGGAAGCAGTTCGGTCCCTGTTCAATGCACAGTTCAATTCACAATCCATCCATGGGGTTGGTCCTCAGACTCCACTGCCCTGCTTATCTTTGGAATTTTACAGTCAGCTCTGCTAAAGTATAAAAGACACTTTGGAAACTGAAAAGAAAAGAAAAGAAAAACATAAAAACACATACCATATATTTACTTCCCCCCAGCAATTATGGTCTTTAAGCTTAAACAGCAATATTTACTTCCCCCCAGTCTTTAAGCTTAAACAGCAAAGTCACTTTTCTGAGAGTTAAAAATGGTAAATGTAGTGACTGCAATCAAACACAAGAGTTTGATTACCCCCAGCCTTACAACCTTAAAAAAACCCACACGACACATAGCTCCCTCTCTTGACACATCTGTGTTGCACAGAGCCCAGGACGGATTGCTGCCTCCATAGTCTGGGTCCGCTCTCTTCTTTCCTGACTGCGCATATTTTTTCTGCATCTTGAAAAATCCCATCAATTAAAAAAACGGCACACAGAATAGTGTCTTCAGTGGGGTGGATGTAAAGGCACTTTTGCAGTTCGGCTGACCGTTGTGACAGTCGGCTGAGTTCCGCTAGGAAAAGGGCAGTTCTACTGAAGCAGGTCTCCAGTGTTCAGAACTAGGGCCATGTTTGGGGTTCATGGGAGACTTGGAAGCAAAGGAGCTTTGCAGACTTAAAAGAATAGCTTACCTCTTGAACTGGCCAGTCTTGATCCAGTCTGCAGCCTCCCTTGTACTTTGTAGTGAAGTTTGAGGCAGCTTTTGCCGTGTTTTTAAAGAAATTATGCTTACTTGTATATTATCATTATTATAAAAACATAAATCACTTGCAGGGGTCAGCAAACTTTTTCAGCAGGGGGCTGGTCCACTGTCTCTCAGACCCTGTGGGGCGCCAGACTATATTTTGGAAAAAAAAATATATGAACGAATTCCTATACCCCACAAATAACCCAGAGATTCATTTTAAATAAAAGAACTCATTCGACTCATATAAAAACATGCTGATTCCCGGACCGTCCGCGGGCCGGATTGAGAAGGTGATTGGGTCGGATCCGGTCCCCGGGCCTTAGTTTGCCTACCCATGACCTATTATGGTATCTTTTTATCAAGGGTTATAGTGACACGTGTCCTAAGACTTGGGCTGTATCTGAGCAGGGTTTAGTCCAAAAGCAGACACGTGTAAATGAATGAACACGCCTAACTTAAGTTTCATTAATAGTGGTGAGTCTACATAAGCTAATTCATTTTTTTAAAAACCAGAGCAGTTCACAGCAACTGGTGCATACCATAAAAACCCTGTTTAAAATGTTAAAAGCAGAAATCAGGTTAACCGTGTAGGAATTTTAGTGTGCGGTTTTTTGTGGAACTACTGTATATTTAGGGTGCAACTGACAAATATATATACAGTGGTACCTTGGGTTACAGACGCTTCAGGTTACATACACTTCAGGTTACAGACTCCGCTAACCCAGAAATAGTACCTTGGGTTAAGAACTTTGCATCAGGATGAGAACAGAAATCGTGCAGTGGTGGCGTGGCGGCAGCAGGAGGCCCCATTAGCTAAAGTGGTGCTTCGGGTTAAGAACAGTTTCAGGTTAAGAACGGACCCCCGGAACGAATTAAGTTCTTAACCCGAGGTACCACTGTATATTTTAAAAGTCATAAAAAATTTCACTTCTCAAGGTCTGTTTTCCAGGTGGGAAATACCAGAATAAAAGGACATAGACCATTTCAGACAAAAATCCCTTGAGGAAAAGAGAATGGCATCTTTAATATTGCTGCAGCAGGGCCAATCTTACAGAAGAGAAAAGGTAACATGGTTCCTTGGCTTTAATTACATGTTAATTCCTAAAACCATCAACTGCTACTTTGATTTGGATTTTATTTCTTATCTTTCCATGCTGCTTTTCAGTCAAATGAACCCCAAACCAGCTTACAAACAAAAAATAAGAATAACATCTTAGAGAACAAAATAAAGGCAAAGGTAAAGGGACCCCTGACCATTAGGTCCAGTCGTGGCCGACTCTGGGGTTGCGGCGCTCATCTTGCTTTATTGGCCGAGGGAGCCGGTGTACAGCTTCCGGGTCATGTGGCCAGCAGGACCAAGCCGCTTCTGGCGAACCAGAGCAGTGCACGGAAACGCCGTTTACCTTCCCGCTGGAGTGGTACCTATTTATCTACTTGCACTCTGACGTGCTTTCAAACTGCTAGGTTGGCAGGAGCAGGGACCTTCTGATCGGCAAGTCCTAGGCTGTAGAACCCCAGGAGTGGATGAAATATTTTCAAACCCTCTTCTATGACGACAAAGCTCAGCACAATGAACCAAGTGCCTACTCCGAGAAGTTACCATATTGGCCTCCTGTCTCCATAGAGGAGGTGGGGAAACTAATTGCCCAACTGAAAAACAACAAAGCCCCGGGCATAGACCATATTCCAGCAGAGCTCATGAAGAACAGTATCAGTTGGTGGGCTCCTATAATGGCGTCAATATTTACATACATTGATTCAACAGGCATAATACCTGGTTGCTGGACAGAGGCAGTAATTATTCCAATCTATAAAAAGGGTCCTGTGGCAGATCCAGCGAGCTATAGACCCATTAGCCTCCTTACTATCCCCAGCAAACTGTATGCCAAACACCTCCACATCAAACTAATTGACTGGATGGAAACTGAGGCAGTCTTGGCAGAGGAGCAAGCAGGCTTCAGACAGGACAGAACAACAATAGACCATTGCTTCGTATTAGCACACCTCATTGACAAATACGTCAATAAAACACGTGGGACTCTATATGCAGCATTTATTGACCTGAAGGCGGCCTTTGACTTGATCTCACGAGTCAAACTTTGGGCTAAACTCAATGCCACCAACATTGACAAAAGATTACTATTCTTGATAAAAAGCCTATATAAAGACTCCAAGTTATATGTAAGAACTTCAGTAAATGGGCAACTAATTGGCCCTGTACCAGTTACCAAAGGAGTCAAGCAGGGCTGTATTTTAGCCCCGGCCTTATTCAACTTATATATAAATGACATGGTCAAATACCTAATATCCCCCCAAATTGGCCGAAAAATCAATTTCAGTGCTCCTCTATGCGGACGCCGCAGTTCTCTTATCACGAACTAAAGTAGGCCTCAAAAGTTGGCAGGAGCAGGGACCGAGCAACGGGCGCTCACCCCGTTGCAGGGATTAGAACTGCCAACCTTCTGATTGGCAAGTCCTAGGCTCTGTGGTTTAACCCACAGCGCCACCCACATAAGTCATACAGAGTGATTAACAAATGACCAGTAAAACAAATTAAATTGATTAACAAACATAAACTATTGTCCTATTGACTCATGATGTTTAGCTCTTACTTGCAAAGAGATGCACCTAAGAACATTTCTTGAATTAATTCAGAAAACACGCCTGATCATCCGGTTCAGAAAAGATGCTATTTAGAAACCATTTTATTCACAAAAGGGATGTGTGGCCAAGCACTTGAATTTCTAAAGGCGAGGAAATATGGAGGCTGAGTAGCTTTCCAGAGGATCGATTCAGCCTCCTGTCAATTTCACATCACCACTCCTACGTAATAATCCGTTTTGCTATTCCACATCATCCAGATGCGTTTGGGTTTCCTGGCACCCTAAAGGTAGGAGACACAGGTATGATTTTTTGACATATACCGTATTTTTTGCTCTATAAGACTCACTTTTTCCCTCCTGAAAAGTAAGGGGAAATGTGTGTGCGTCTTATGGAGCGAATGCAGGCTGCGCAGCTATCCCAGAAGCCAGAACAGCAAGAGGGATTGCTGCTTTCACTGCGCAGCAATCCCTCTTGCTGTTCTGGCTTCTGACATTCAGAATTTTTTCTTTTCTTGTTTTCCTCCTCCAAAAATTAGGTGTGTCTTGTGGTCTGGTGCGTCTTATAGAGCGAAAAATACGGTAATAATACAGAGCAGCTGTGGATTCCTGGACTTTGAACCTGCAAGGGATTTATATATACCCTGTGCTCTGATTTCCTTAGTATCCCGAAGTGAGATATGGCTAGTGTTGGACTACGCCCTGGGAGACCTGGGATTCGAATCCCTACTCAGCCATGAAGCTCACTGGCTGACTTTGGAGTCAGTTGCCTAACCTACCTCACAGGGACAAGGAGAACCATGGACACCACCTCGAGATCCTTGGAAGATAAAGGTGGTTTTTAAATGAAATAATAATAAATGAATGGCCTGGTTGCATTATCTCCCTCCTTCTGCCAATTGAGGAGAGCCGCTTTTGCAAAGGGAAGCTTTCTCGATGCTAAAGGGAGAGAAAAGCCTTTTTGCATGAAGTTCATGCAGGTGCTTTCTGATGAACTGGGAAGAGATGTCTTGGGAAGGGTGGAGGAAAGAAAAAATGTATTGTTGTAAACAAAAATTGCCCTTTTCCCTTATGGGGTATCCAAGAGCGCATATAGAGTCCTTATGTAGGTTCCCTATTGGTAGGAGAGAATGTTGTTTAGTCGTTTAGTCGTGTCCGACTCCTCGTGGCCTCCTGGACCAGAGCACGCCAGGCCCTCCTGTCTTCCACTGCCTCCCACAGTTTGGTCAGACTCATGCTGGTAGCTTCGAGAACACTGTCCCACCATCTCGTCCTCCGTCGTCCCCTTCTCCTTGTGCCCTCCATCTTTCCCAACATCAGGGTCTTTTCCAGGGAGTCTTCTCTTCTCATGAGGTGGCCAAAGTCTTGGAGCCTCAGCTTCAGGATCTGTCCTTCCAGTGAGCACTCAGGGCTGATTTCCTTCAGAATGGAGAGGTTTGATCTTCTTGCAGCCCATGGGACTCTCAAGAGTCTCCTCCAGCACCATAATTCAAAAGCATCAATTCTTCGGCAATCAGCCTTCTTTATGGTCCAGCTCTCACTTCCATACATCACTGCTGGGGAAACCATAGCTTTAACTATACGGACCTCTGTTGGCAAGGTGATGTCTCTGCTTTTTAGGAGAGGAGAGAATAACAGAGGTAGGAGAGAATAACAGAGGCCAGCCAGAGAATATTGAGAAGCAAAGCAGCTAGTAAGCCTGATCTTTGTTGATCTGTTGCAACAGGGTGCTCCCCTCACTTGCAGGAGGGAGGAGTAACCCAGAAGAATGGCATGCAAGGCCTTATAAAGACTTTTGAAATTGCCACCCTGTAGATCAAGACCACCCCCAGAAACATCATACATACATCACAGAAGGGGTGTAACCTAAGACCACCCCTCAGATACATCACACCTACATCACAGAAAAGGCGTCTAAAACAGAAATTTGAATGTTGTTTTTCTCCTGTCCTTGTTTATCTCCTGTCTGGCAGGTTACTTGACTGGATTGCCTGGGGAGCCTGGCCAGTCTTTTGTAATGATAAATACTTAGTTCCTGGGCCAGGTCACAGGCTCACACCCTATTCATATCTTAAATGTGCCCTTAAGACAGGATTTGTGAGGAAAGAGACAATGGGGAGGTTTCCCACTTTGACCTTGCAGAGAAAACATTTGCTCAGTTTAGGAATCAAGATGGTTCCAGGTTGGTCTTCCTGTGCTGATCTATGTACGTGCTTGGTTGGTACACTTATGAACATTACCGTATATCTAAGACCTCAAAATTCCTATCACAGTATCTCTAGGGTGCCAAAAATCAATCTCCTGAACAATCGCAGAGTTGGAACGGGTCCCGAGGGTCATCTAGCCCAACCCCCTGCAGCCTAGTTAGAAAAATGGCACCGGCCCGTTTGGAAACCGAATAGATCGCTTTTAACTTTTTATTGGTTTTCGTTCTTTGGGTTTTATGTTTTTATATGTTGTTTTGTTTGTAAATGAGTTAAAATAATATTTTTTCACAAATGAAGAAAGGGAGGAAGTGAAGAAGTATAAAGAACTGCACCCTTTAAGTTTGCTGATTTTTTTCATTTTGAAATTATTTTATTTTGAATTTTTATTTTATTTTGAAATTATTTTATTTTGAATTTTTATTTTATTTTGAAATTATTTTATTTTGAATTTTTATTTTATTTTGAAATTATTTTATTTATTTTATTTTGAAATTTTATTTTATTTTGAAATTATTTATGGCACATTCTTTCAATAGGGAGAGCGCCTAAAGTCCGAACTCTTTTGGCAGCTGTTGTCAAAGGGCAGCATAGAGACTCGAGGGGCAGAGCGGCCCTCTGCTGGCTCCGCCCCTCGCGTTGCCATGGAGACCCGGCAAAGCGGCCTCCTCTCCCTTCTCCTAGACATTTGCGGGGAAAGCCCCGCCCCTTCCTGGATTCCGACTGCGTGCCCCGCATCAATCATCGAGGTTGGGCTCCTTGCGTCAAAGAGGTTTCATGAACTACAACTCCCGTCATCCCTAGAGAGCGAGGCCGACGGTCAAGGACGACGGGAATTGAAGTTTTTCAACGGAAAGCGAATACCGGAAGTCCGGGCTGCGTTGCCGCTCTATCATTTCCTTATCTCTACTGTCCTTCCACTCCAAATAGCGAAG
Organism: Podarcis gaigeae; assembly: GCF_964106915.1. NCBI lineage: Eukaryota > Metazoa > Chordata > Lepidosauria > Squamata > Lacertidae > Podarcis > Podarcis gaigeae. The sequence continues at coordinate 5,862,982 of NC_139696.1, read as the reverse complement.
CAGCAGTCCGGGGGAGATGTTTCTGGAGAGGGGGCGTGGCTCTCTCTCGACGACTGTGGGAAAAGGGGCGTGCCTCTGTCGATGAGAATAGGAAGGGGCGTGGCCCTCGGGAGGAGGGGCGTGGTTATCTCGAGAAATGTGAGGAGAGGGAGGAGGAGAACAGGGGGCGTGGCTTTCGGGAGGAGAGGCAAGGGGGCGTGGCTCACGCCAGGACCATGAACCGAGGGGGCGTGTTTCCCCGGGGCTTCGCTACTTATTGGCTGAGGCGGAGCGGCGGCGGGAGGGGGGGGAAAGGGAGAGGGAGTGACGTCGCGGAGGCGAGGCATGCGCACTCGTTCGCGCGCGCGACGGGCTGAGAAGGAGCAGAAAATGGCGGCGGCTGTGGCAGCGGCGGTTTCGGAAGGCGGCGCCAAGATGGCGGAGGCCGGGGCCTTGGCCGGAGGAGGGATGGCGGCGGCCAACGGGGCTGGCAACGGCGTCGGGGAGGGCGTCCCCAAGAGGTACGGGGGGAGAAGGAGGAAGCCGGTCGAGGAAAAAGGGGGGGAAAAAAAAAGAGGCATTTGCCTTTCCTCACGGGGTGGACGCGCCACATCCGGGAACGGAGAAATTCCCCCCAATTCTCTTGTCTCTGCCGCTAACTCGGCTGAAGTGGAACCCTAAGGGGGGGGGTCCCGAGGGACATCTAGTCGAGCCCGCCTGGAAGGGGAAGGCCTGGCTTGGTTTCGCCCGCCAAATCCGCGAAACGAAAAGGAGAGA